>NC_064923.1:567859351-568517684 GCF_023897955.1 Schistocerca gregaria
TCTAAAGTTGTTTGTAATTGTTGGGATCCAAAATGTCCATGATTTTTTTCATGATAATCTTCGCTCTTCATTACGACAGTAGCACTGCCCTTGTCTGCAGCAAGCACTATGTCATATGCGTTGATGTCCGTCAGTGCTTTCTTTTGTGCCTGTGTTAGATTACTATTAGGTGGCTTACATGTGCGCAAAATTCTGTTTCCATTCTTATAACATTAGCGGACTGCTGTGGTAGCTGACGGATACCTGCCTCAACACTAACCATACTACGTTCCGGGGCGTCACTGCAAAATTTCCACCCTTCGCAAGTACTGAAACTTGATCTACAGTCAAGACTTTATCTGACAGGTTAATAACTGTCTGAGAATTATTCTCTCTTGTGCCTCCCGACGTGATCGTCAGGAGAGAGTTTTATGTATGGACCACGGCATCTCAGCCAGGAAGTGTTAAGTGATAACACCTGCCGTGAAAGCCTTTATTCTATGTTGATTTCATGTTTATGCATGATATTTAGACGACCGAACCAGGGTTCTCCTTTGCATGCTGTAAGCTCAGTTGTTTGTTTCGTTACTAATCTATTCAACCTGACATTCATGGCTCTTTGGGCCCCCATCTTAAATGTTCGCGGGACAGTCAAATGAAAACCTAACACACACACCACAATGGGACCATGGAATGATTAGTAATCACCAGACGTGCTAAGACATTTGCGTCACTGGTAGACGAGATGGTCAATTCCTGTTCCGTACAACGTTGTCTGTCGATGGCGGATTGATGAGTGTACACACTCGTATACTACTTGGTCTGACTGAAAGTGACTCCTATGCATGTCTTCCTTCAGGTCGCCAAATATGTGATCACTTGGTGAAAGATCGAGGCTGTACAGAGGATTTTGCAGTGTTTCCCAACCAAATCGCTGGAGCGTAGCATTCTTCCGATTGGCAGTGTGTGATGAGGGCTTTATCATGCAGCATAATGATACCGTCTGACAGGAAAGCTAGCAGTGATAACACCCGCATCTCCCCTGCCCAAGAAATGCAATGCTGTTCACCCAAACTCTGTTAAGGTGGTGGTGATCTCAAGTGACTTGGAGGGGCTCTCTGCTTCTCGAGATCCTAAAGTGTGGAACCGCGAGCAGTGCTCAGCGCTATGAAGAAGACACTTAGCAGAAATTGTGACCATAGTGAAACCGCCCAGCAATGCTGTGGGACGGAATCATCCTGTTGCACGATGACGCCCGGTCTCGCACTGCCAATTGGACAAACGCTACAATTCAGCGATTTGGCTGAGAAGCGCTGCAACATCCATTGTGCAGTCCAGATCTTTCACTGTGATCTTTCACTGTGATTTTCACACCTCTGGCGACCTGAAGGAAGACGTGCTAGACGTCAGTTTCAGTCGCACGAGGGAGTGGAAGAGTGTGTACTGTCGACTATCCGTCAGCAGCCGAGTGTGTTCTACGAAACAAGGATTGATCGTCTCGTCTCCCAGTGGGATAAATGTCTTCAGGAGTGTGGTGATGACTTTAGAATGGAACCATTCCATGTTCCCGTTGTCGCCGATGTTTGGTTTCCATTTGATTACTCTTTATAACTAGGCTTTCTACATACTTTGCGTTAGGGTGGGTCGGTCATAGATATGTTGTGCACAAGATAAGATTCGAACGATTCAAAAATTCTTAATCATCCTGATAAAACCTGACAGATCAAAGAAGCATGCGCCTCTATATAGAAAACAAAATAGAGGATTTAGAGAACATTCATTTTCGTAACAAATTACTAATTTATAAATTCAACAGGCTACATTTCAATCTGAAGAAATACCAGAACAGGTTTGCGTTTCTTACAGAATCAGTAAAGATAATTTATGAAGTTCTACAAGTAATGAACTTCGATGATAAGTTAAACTGAATGGATAGTATCTTGAAAAGAAACTGAAAGAGTACCAAAAATAAAACAAGATTAATATAATGTAGTCGAATTAAATGAATGATAAGGAGGTAATTAGTTTAGAAAGTAGTAGTTACGACTTCGCTATTTGAGTAGCGAAAGAACTGACGATGGCTGAAGTAAAATGGATATAAAAGATTGGGTTTAGCTGGAAAAGCTTCTCTAAAACTGAACATTTGTTAATATCAGATATAAATTTAAACGATAGGATTCCTTTCCTGAAGATATTTGCTATGAGTGTAGCCTTTTACGGAACTGAAAAGTGGACGTTAACAGTAGACACAAGATGAGGACAGAAGGTTTTGAAATGTGGTGTTAAAGCAATTGCTGAAGATTAGATGAATAGACTGAATGATGATTACATCGGTGCTGCTTTGAAATAGCAACAGCTTTATGGTTCACTTTTAATGAAAGAATGGGTTGATAAGACTCATTCTTAGGCATAAACGAAGTCAGTTTGGTTGTGGTTGGAGGTGAGGGAGAAGGCGATCAAAAATCGGTGTAGGATTATCAAGGCTTGAATACAGTTAGCATGTCCCTGTGGATGTGACTATCAATACTTACGACGTCCAGTAGGTATGAAACACTTGCATAGGACTGACTAACGTAGACACCTTTAACAAAATCTTCAGAATGAGGAAATAAAGTTAAAACACCACATTACTACTGCCCAGCAAAACTAACTGAAGATCTGGCAAGGGTGACATCACCATTGTGTTTACACCCGAGAAACTGGGAGGCAATGTGCTAACAGCGTCATTTCGATATTCTTAGAAGTGGAACATTGTCACACTCTGCTTCTCTAAAGCCAATGCCTCGCAGAGCACAAGCAAGGTACACTGACAGTCACCATTGTCTGACAACACTCCTTTCACTCTTGGTCAATATTCCTTCACACTCTAACCAGTTTGAAATGGCGTTCCGTTTAAATGAACCACTGGTCTCTCTTATACTGATTAATTTTTACGTAAAAATGTAATGTAATGTACTGCACCTGTTTCCAAACTATATGGTCTCTTTCGCAATCAAGACGAGTGGTTTATTCAGGTGTCAAGTTCCCATATGCAGGATAGTTTTCTTAGCAGTGCTCTTGTTAGACCTGAAGCCTCTTCATGTGCGACAACCTGTGAAGTTCTCACAAAATTGGCATTTCCTTGCATTTCTCATAATGCTGATGAAATTTCTGCCCTAATGACACATTAATCCACATAGTCAGTTGTCAGCAGTCTGCTTCTCATACTCGACTCCAACATTGCTCAGTGCTGTTTCCTCTCCGTGATTTACGCACCGTCGACTCACTCAAATTTCATGTTCACGTTCTCCGTCATAACATCACTCCTATCCTCAACTTACACTGACAGTAAATTTATGGAAACCAACAGCAAGCCGCCGCGACTTCTCACGAAAGCATTTTCCGCGATAAATTTGCGTGCTTGAACTGCGAGGTATCACCTCAGACTGCTTTCAACTGAAACGTGACTGTACCTAGTCATGTGGCAGCTGTCAGTACCACCGGCAGTAATTTATTTTGTTTCAGGCAGAGTGTAATTCACCAGATACAACTATGTCATATGATGATAAAACAGGACAATTTCTAAATTCATTACAAAATTCGAAACACAACTGTTTGAAATAAATGAATTCAAATGTCGAACGTTCTACTTGCCAAGTCTCACATTTGTCAAGAGAATAGAAACACAGTGTAGATCTTGTTCATAAGTAATTTGTGTGCAAAAAAATTGTGAAGGTATTCTGTTACAGAATTACGCTGTTCATCTCATCGATGCAAAATGAGACAACATTTAAAAAAAAAATTATTAGAAACTTTCTGGATGTCATACCAGTGAACTGTTACTAATTGCCAGTAAGAAAGTATCGATAAAAGTGCCAATAACATTGAGGCACTAAGATCTGTGATAGCACAAGCTCTTAAAGACAATAGTAATGTTTTAACTAGAAGAGCTGTATTCAATAAAACTCAATTCCAATCTCTTAATTTTTTTACGAGAGACAACAAAATTAACGAAAAAAATCTGAGAACGTACTTCTGTCCTTTCTTGTACATAGCACCATTCTTGGGATCAGATGATGCAGAGTTTGCTGTGGAACTCCCTGTGCTGTTCAGGAAGAATTATCAACAACATGTCCTTAATGTATGAAATCTTCGGCAGCTATCAATATGGGCAACCATTGGCTGTATAGTGGAATTACAGTGAAAATTTGTGCTCGAACCCGGATTTCCTGCATATCCGAGTACGTTTCACCGCCAGATCCTAACTTCCATGTATGGTCAAACACGTGTCACAGCCTGCACTTGTACATCCGTTACGTATATTGCTTTACGGGGGTGACATTTTGATTGAAAGTCGCTTGCCCGGTGTAGATGGCTGAATAACGATATTGCATGCCGTCTACCTTCAGCAAGCGACATCAAATTAAGTCTCCCCTATACGGGAACATACGCAATGAACGCAAAAGCGTGGGTTGTGCCACATGATTTGAGGACGTATGGAAGCTTAAGTTTGGCTGAAACATTCTTGGGTAGCCTAACTGTAAGACGACCACTGGTAATAAGCAGAGAACTCGGGTTCGACTCCCGGTCCGGCATAAAGTATCATTGTCTTCATTCCATTACACTGCATGCATGAATGTCCGAAGGTACATTCTATTCTACATCCGAACAACACAAGCGCTGCTGTCTTAATGTTTTGTATCTTACAAACGTGGCTGGTCTTTCATATGAAGTACCGTGTAGCATAAATTAGCCATTGTCTCTCCTCTTTCGACTAAATTAACATCTTGCCATTCTTCTGTTCCAGAATAAGAATTTAATGGCTGTTTGAGGAGCATTACTGCGAGAAACTATCATAGTACTACATTTTGAGATGTTGTGACTACAGTAGGCACGTGTTTCAACAGCACCTATAAAATCAAATAAGTCACTTGTGTGCAATTTAATTACATAGAATGGATTCATAGCTTTGGATGGTCATAAGTCTTGTGTCAAATGGGCAGAACAAAGAATTTGAAACACAGTATTTGGAGCTAGAGGGAAGCACTGCTAGGCACAAATACCATGTACCCTCTAGTAATGAATGTTTGAAACATTATCTCCGTGATTGTCACTAGGAACAACTCTAGACATATTGAAGTGAGAAGACAATAGCAGGGAAAAAGTGTTTTGCGAAAAAATCACTTACAACGTTCGACGTTTTCGTTCTTAAATTGGTCTAGAATGTACATTAGAATGACTGCACCTTTGTAAAAAAAAGCCATAAAAGCGGATCAGACAAGTCTAAGTTGCAGGTCTTCATGTCCAGGCTGTAGGGCGGATGCTCAAGCAGCTCCCATTTTAACTAGACCATTACACTTGGCCTGACCTCTCGGAGATATGTAGACATGCATGACCATACAGCAGAATCACTCGCCTCCCCCCCCCCCCCCCCTCCCCCCTGAGCAGCCCAGGCTGTTTGCTCTTGACTGACTTCCGTACACTTTTCAGAGTGTCTTACAGTACATGTCACCGTTAATGGTTTTCCTGTGTTCCAGAAATTCGGTGAGCATTGGACCTAAGACGTCGTGGGCCTCAGACGTCTGAAAAGGTGGAAATTTTTAGGGAGAGTTGACGACGCTACATAGACCTCCCTAGATATCTACGTTATCCCCCAAACTGCAACCGGTTTGATTGTTACGATGTATCGAACTATCTCACTAGATCACTCCTTATACTCTAGAACATGGGAGGTGTATCTCAGCCGATGCTGCACCCTCTTCGCCAGTTGGTCTGCTGATTACTTTTCCTAACATGTCCCAGAATTTATTGCAGAGGAATCAGTTGAAGCAGTTCTGTTATGAATCTTGGCAGTATATCATGTGATAAGGGATTTGTAGTTTCTTCGTTGGCTGCTCTCGCGAGAGGCTGTAGGACACTGAGTCACTAGAAACTAGCGCTAGTCGACTTCTGTGCTGACTATGTAAGAAATAGATTGATGAACAGTATAAAGTGTCTGCGCTTTTACTTGTGACAGTTCGTTTCAGCGAAGTCTGCGTTGTTGCCCACCTTTCCCAGTCGCATGTGTGGAATAGGGCACACAGCAAGCTGAAACCATCGACAAATTCGAAATTTGTGGGAATAAGGCTGACAGCCGATGTCAGAAGAATTGCCTCCTAATGATCGGCAAATGAAATAGCAGCTGAGGAACTTGCACACAGATACAAGGCCAACACACGGTGTCACAACTGACAGAAAGTGCTTTCTTTCTGTTTTGGGGCCTTCGTCCCGCTTCAACCCGGGGTCGGCCATATTACTATTGATTTGGCAATGTTAGTTGCAGAGGGTGGCCGGATGCCCTTCCTGCCATCACCCCCAACCCCCTGGGATGGAATTAGTGTACCCCAGCTGTCTGCTTCTAGTGATAGCCATGGAATAGTGCGAACGTTTTCAAATGTCTGTGGGTCGTGTAACTGCGGCGGAAAGTGGGAAAATCCCGGTATTCACCCAGCGGGATGCGGAAAACCGCCTAAAATCCACATACAGGCTGACCGGCATACCAGCCTTCGTCATGAATCCGACTGGCGGATTCGTACGGGGACGGCGCGCCTACCACAGTCTAGGAAGCAGAGCATCAGATCTCACCAACACATTTTACGATTACTACCCCAACAAACGAATCACATCCATATCAACACTCTGCGCTCTATCTCGAAACGAACTTCCTCTTCACTGAAACTATTGGCTAAGGATCATTAGCAAATCTCAAGACTGCCTTACCACACATTTTTTTTTACTGTTGCTCTGACTTAAACCAACCCTCCCTGTAACATTGGCTTAAACTGTATCCACTACAATTCTGATTTGACCAGAAGTAAGAAGGCACTAGACCCTCTACACTCGACGTCTCATGAAGGAACAGAACGAGCCGAGCTCCATGTAATACATACATTTTGAAATTTTTGTTCCGGAAAGAGCATAACACTTGTTCCAAACTTGTGCAACCTACCGAAAATTGTGCTGTAGACCAGTATTTTCATTTAATACCATTAATTCCACTCTGCAAACGTACGAGTCTTAATCAGCATCTTGGTATAATACTGAAACATTTGTGTTGTGATGTATCACACGGTTAAGAAGAAGAAGAAGAAGAAGAAGAAGAAGAAGAAGAAGAAGAAGAAGAAGAAGAAGAAAAGACGTGTGGTTTATGTGTGATGGAGCTGTAGGTAGGACATTCAAACATTTTACATAAATCACTACTGATACCAGTTCTGGCTTATTGTTCTAGCATTTAGAGTGCATACCATGAAGATATTGGAAAGAGAAATGATCATAGAGCATGAACACTTCCAAGGCTACATGGCCTTTTACTTAAACATGCTACAATGTCAAAATAATGTGGTTAACCATGGAACGAAACGCTGTTAATGCTCCAGTGCAGGAAGTATGTTTCCAACACATGATATATATTTGCTCAGCAAATTTTCTATCCCACTCACTGTGGTGACAAACTTAAAGATGATAAAACTACTACCTTGTACACCAAAGGAGAGGTTCTTTGTGATACATTCACTGTGTAGGTTTCCACAGGCGTACAGCGCCAACTGTTCACGTCCGACTATGGCTCGGAAATTATACTGTGCTCACATTAGTCCTATTAAATATTTTCAGCAACGGAAAATGCATAAAACGACATCTTAGGAGGAAACAGATAACCGCATGGCAACTGATTGACATATGAAATTACATATCATGCTGCACTAACTCCATGAACAGAAGTCTCTTCCACACATAACAACTGTCAAGGAAATGTATACACAGGGACTGCAGTATCACTCCAACCGTCGTCACTGACTTAGTCACTGCAGTTATGAAACTGGAGACTCGATTTACGTCCAAGATGTGGCGGAAAAATAGTCTACTTAGCAAGCATCTTTGCTCGTGTACAGGTGAAGCGTAGCCGCTTGCGCCGCGCCTAAGAAAGAGATTGTAGCAGACAGACAGGTTCATACATGAGCCACCACGTCTTCTGTGATGGGGGCGCTCGGGTCAGTAGATGACTGCAAGTGACCGAAAGGTGTCAGCATCTTATTGACTATGAAATTATCAACTAGTTAAAACTGCGTATTTGAGAAACTATTTATAGCTATTACCATGATTTAATTAATTATTGGTAATTCAATTATTAATGTGAATGATGGTGTGAGGTTGAAGTATTAAATAAATGCATTTTGTTATATCTATTAACTGTGTATGCGTTAGCTTGAGAACTGTGTGCCGAGAGAGTGAATCATACAGGCAAGTAGCCAGTTTATGGGACTGAGAAATTAAGATAAATTTTATGGTAAATCTGTTATTTAAAGGAGGAGGTATTTTGATATTTTTGTGGTTTATAAATTTGTTCTTTTGGCAAGTTTTTCATAAAAGCTATTAAGTTTTAATTGGTCAAAAGTAAAAGCTGCGAAAGTTGGTACTTTATTACTAATATTGTATTGGTTAGGATGTATATCAGAGAGCACTTGCCCGCGAAAGGCAAAGGCCCCCAGTTCGAGTCTCGGCCTGGCACACAGTTTTAATCTGCCAGGAAGTTTCAGGATGTATATCAGCTAGTCAGACAGAGTGCGTTCGCGCGTATTTTGTGGGGTACGATAACTGCTTTGCGAAGCTCAAGTTCAATTCGGATCTCAGATGCAATCACATTCCCACGTGGATATAAGGAGCTTTGAACAAAAGTGAAAAGTTTCCGAATAATCGTTAAAACTTTACTTTGAAGTGCCGCAAGGTGGATACGAACGTGTGAAAGACGAACACATGACATTCCGAATCCAGTATATAATCGGTGGCTTTTGAACAAACAAAAACCGTGTGGAGTGTTAAGACGTGGCTGCAAACTGAACATTCTTAGTGGTCACACTGCATAATGTTTTAGGGAACACTGTCACAGACAGAGACAATCCTTTAGTTAATCCTTTTGGTAGCCACTATAACCAATAAATGTGATTGCATGTAAATTTCGAAGCTAAAAATTTGTATTATCACGGACCTGGCAGTGTTTTGTATCATAATATGACAATATATTGAAGTTTGCACTCGTAAACTGCCTTCCAAGTAATGGCTCAACTAATCTGATCCCGAAAAACATTTGTTGTACCGTTGGACTCGTGTAATGCTACTGGTTCTACTACAGCCTTCCCAGTAGAGGAACGATATTCGTTTCTAACAGGTAAGGAGCGTGGACCGGATTGCAGAAGAAGAAATCACCGCAAGGTGAGTGGACATTATTTCTCTAGAACGATACGCAGATAACCGAACCGTTGCATGTGGTTCATCGCGTCCGGAAATTAAAAGCTGTAGAAGTTCGTAACGTCGATCGAGAACAATTTCGGAAGTGGGAGGTGCAGCGTAGTGAGGTGGTTACAAAATTATACAGTGCGTGAAACTGGTATTGCTGAGAGACAAAGCACGCCGCTACTACAGCAGACAACCGGAGACAACTGTGTTTTATTTTATTATGTGCTTGTATTAAGACATGTAGTGATGAAAGAATGTGACAGTTCTGTCATTATGGCTTGTATTAAGATATGTAATGATGGAGTGTGACAATTCTGTCATTATGAGAGGAAGCAATGAGGATCAGTTTAGTGTGTGTGTGTGTGTGTGTGTGTGTGTGTGTGTGTGTGTGTGTGTGTGTCAACAAACGCAACTTTGGGTGACAGTTTAAATTTTGAGAGTAATGGGGTGTACAATAAGCTTTCGGTTAATGTTAATCCTTGTAACGTAAAGGAAGAACAGTATGTGGGAACAGATTCCCAACTGAATGTGCTGCCTGTCGAAATTGTTGTTGTTGTGGTCTTCAGTCCTGAGACAGGTTTGATGCAGCTCTCCATGCTACTCTATCCTGTGCAAGCTTCTTCATCTCCCAGTACTTACTGCAACCTGCAACCTACATCCTTCTGAATCTGCTTAGTGTATTCATCTCTTGGTCTCCCTCTACGATTTTTACCCTCCACACTGACCTCTAATACTAAAGTGGTAATCCCTTGATGCCTCAGAACATGTCCTACCAACCGATCCCTTCTTCTGGTCAAGTTGTGCCACAAACTTCTCTTCTCCCCAATCCGATTCAATACTTCCTCATTAGTTATGTGATCTACCCATCTAATCTTCAGTATTCTTCTGTAGCACCACATTTCGAAAGCTTCTATTCTCTTCTTGTCGAAACTATTTATCGCTGTCGAAAGTAGAAAACTTAATAGTGCCTGAAGACAGCAGAGTAGAAAGTATGCAGGAAACGCTTGTTGCATTGATGGACACTATGAAAAACCATTTAATGGTGGTAAATAACTACTTTACTGAGGTCAAAAAATTTGTACCGATATAGGTAAAAATATAGAACAGACGATTTTTTATAGAGGTTGAGCCCCTCCACGCCCACACCGGCATGATGGCCAACTCAAAAGGTCTACTGCCATCTCTGCATAAGGGTTAGTATTCACTAATGTGAGGTGTCGCAGGATGTGGGTACTGCGATGTGTGCGTACGTCTGGTTATGGTTAACCATTAATACGCGCTCATCTGGAGATAGATCGGGTCGAAAAGCGAACGAAGGGTAGCGGTTTGAAGGGCAGAGGAAAAAAAGTGCCAAGGCAAGAGCCATGGGGAAAAAACCTCTGCGATAGTTAGGTCGGGTGGTAAGAGCAGTAACGGATGTCTTGCTGCCTGCGATAGGTCGTGCAAGGGTAGGCTTTGTTAGTAGTGGGTATCATGCTTGTCGATACCTTTACGTAGTGCGTTGCTGCTGCTCGGCGGCTGCCGTTGGTGGCTGCGTTGGGCTCTTGCTCAGCGTCAGCAACCTGCAACAGTTAGGTTTGTCATCATTTTGTGTCCAATAGGTCATATATCGGAAGCACAGTGTTGGGTGATGTTGGCGATTGTTTGTGCGTCAGTGGGCGAGCTCGTCGGTTTCCCTGTGATAGCCTGTTTGCCGGCTTTGATAGCAGCTGGTACTTCCAGTCAATGTTGCTGATAAACAGGGGCTTACCGAAGTTTTGTCGCTTGTTAGTGTAGGTTATCTTGCCATAGGTGGTTATGCCCTACCTAGGAGTGTATTTGGCCGTTTATGCTTCCACCTATGGTTGTGATCGTAGTTACCCAGAGTAAGGATGAAAGGATTGTTCGAGTGTCTCGAGTTCCTGTATAGTCGTGTGGCGTGTTTTTTGAATACTTCCTTGAGAGTTTCAAGGCGGTATTCATTGTGAAGGTCCACGTTGCGTGTGTAGCGTGGAGCGTTGCTAATGATTCGTAGTACTTTGTTCTGTATGATCTGCAGGCGGCGCAGTCGTGTAGGAGCCGCATATCCCCAGACGGGAGCTGCGTACGTCATCAGAGGTCTAATCAGTGTCATGTAGATGGACCTCGACACCCTCCTATTCAGTGTGCTTTCCTTGTTGAGCATTGGGTAGAGCTGTTTGAGCCTCGCGTGCGCTCTGTTGGCAACGTATTCAATGTGGTCCCCCCATGTAAGTTTCCGGTCCAGCCAGACACCGAGATATCTGACCTTCTCTCGGAAACGTATTGGGCGTGCATGTAGTGTTATTTGTCTACTGTGTTGGTGTTTGTGCAGTAGTTTCGGTCTGCGTGTAAACAGAACTGCTTTGCACTTGTCGACGTTTACTTTAATACGCCATCTCTCCAACCAAGGCTCAGCAGTTCTGAGTGCTGTCTGTATTCGTGAATTTATGTTCGACGGTTTCCAATCTTGCGCAAGGATGGCTGTGTCATCCGCGTAGATAGCTAGCGTCGTGTTATGTGTTGCTGGGAAGTCGTTAATGTACAGGTTGAACAAGATGGGCCCCAGGATGCTTCCCTGGGGTACTCCAGCTTGGATACCGTGTTGTTGATTGTTTGCCCTGCACGTCAGTGTTGAAACATCTGTTAGTGAGGTATGAGTGTATGAGACGCAAGAGTCCGTCTGGGAAACCAGTTTCGCTTAGTTTGCGTATGAGGCCGTTGTGCCATAGACGATCGAAAGCCTTCTCGATGTCCAGGAACACCGCACCGGTTGCTTTGTTCATGTTGTAGCTGTGTGTTATGTGTTCGACTACGCGTAGGAGTTGTTGTGTTGTCGAGTGGTGATTCCTAAAGCCGAATTGCTCCGGTCTTAGGGTGTCATTGGTGATGCAGTGCCTAGTGATGCGTTTTAAAATCACCTTCTCAACAATCTTGCTGAGCGAGCACAGCAGACTGATGGGTCGGTAATTTTGTGGGAGGGAGTGGTCTTTCCCTGGCTTCCTGAACATCAGGACCTTGGCCGCCTTCCAAAAGTCAGGGAAGTGTTGGTGTTTTAGGATGGCATTCGTTATGTGTGTAAGGTATTCTACGGCTCTATCCGTGAACTCCTGGAGGACACGGTTTTGAATGCCATCAGGCCCAGGGGCTTTCCTAGCGTTGGTATGCTTGATAGCCCATGTGACTTCGTTTGTGCTAGTGCGTCTAATGTCGTCGCGCGTGGGCTGGGCTACAAGTCGTGTAACCTCCTGGTCCGTTTCAAGTGTGAATACTGGATCTGAAGGAACCAGATTCGGCATCTGAAGGAGCCAGATTCAAACCTGACCTAAACTTTGCTTGCTTACAGTGGCGACCTCTTAACTGAATTAGGGTGTTTTGACGACTTCTTACAATCTTTCTCAACTTGAGAAATTCTTTCGTCAACCTTGCTATCTAACAGATGTAAATATTTTTCCACATATTTTACTCAGCAACCTGGTTTTCCAATTTCACATTAATTGAAGTGTCACGCATTACAAAAGTTAAAAGAAGTGTTTTTTTTTCAAAGTATATTGGGGTACGCAGAAGCGTATGTAGTTACAAAATAGTTTCTGGCCTAGGCAAGCGCTCAATCCTAGAAAAAAGTGTAAAAATCCAGAACGAGATTTTCACTCTGCAGCGGAGTGTGCGCTGATACAAAACTTCCTGGAAGATTAAATCCATGTGCCGGACGGAGACTCGAACTTGGGACCTTTCAAGGGTACGTGCCCCCACCATCCTTTTCTTTTGCATTTTGTTCGTTAATGTTCGTTGTATTTGGTCGTAGCGGACGTCACATGACAGTTGGTAATGCCATCACTCAGTTTCTTTTACGACAGAAACCAGGCAGGTCTCTGACCGAACACGCTGAGCTACCGTGCCAGCATATCGTCTGAGTTACCCAAACACGACAGATGACACGTCCTCACAACCTTAATTCCTCCAGTACCTTTTCTCCCACCTTCCTCCCGCCTCGATAGCTGAGTGGTCAGCGTGACGGATTGCCGTCCTACGGGCCCGGGTTCGGTTCCCGGCTGGGCCGGGGAATTTTCTCCGCTCAGGGACTGGGTGTTGTCATCATTATTTAATCCCCATACGGCGCGCGGGTCGCCCAATGTGGCGTCGAATGTAGTAAGACCTGCACCAAGGCGGCGGACCTGCCCCGCAAGGGGCCTCCCGGCCAATGACGCGAAATACTCATTTCCATTTCCTACCTTCCAAACTTCACAGAAGCTCTCCTGCAGACACTTGCCCTCCAAATGCAAAGGTCCCGATTTCGTTTCTTGGTCCGGCATAGTTTAAACTTCCTGGCAGATTAAAAGTGTAACATTACTCTGGCTTACTAATGTCACATTTGACGAATGAGCAGATTACTATGGGTTTAGATTGGAAGCTGCCTATGAATTGATTATTTGTGCTTCCAGATATGATATATAAAAGTTTATTAACTACTTGAGAGGTAGAAAAACTAGTACAGGAAGGGTAGCAAGCAAATATGAGCTTTAGGCCTCAGGGAAATCTAGAAACTCGTCACGACTTGAATGAGAACAGAATGGGCGTGTTTCGTAACAATAGCAGGGAAGAAGACGGGAGCTGGCGCCAAACAACAAGTACCTCATAGATCAGTTAACACATAGCATGGATCTTTGTATAGGTCGCCCTCTCAGAGACGTAGCAGTGAAGATTTTCAAAACAGACAACACGTAGGGATAAGAGTAGGAAATGAACCAGAATCAGAGATTGTGGGAAATTAGATCCCTTCTGTGAAGGGGCTAACATTTGCCGAATGGGTACCAGCAATTTGAATCCACTAGCCATACGCTTTGTATATAATCAGAATAAGGTATTGAAAATTAGAAGTAACACAGGTGAAGCTAATGAAAGTAATGAAATTGGAATAAACATGTTTCAAGGTTGCTCGGGAGAATTTCTTAATAGGAAGAAACAAAGTGAACAAAACAGTACATAGAATATGGTGATGACTTAAAGGAAAATGACAAATAATAATCTGATGTACAGAAAAGTGTGTCCAGAGAAACGGAGGATGAATCGTCTCATGAAGAAGAGACTGTAGATACTAAAAAGGAATTGCAGGAGCCGTAAGAGAAAAGGCTGGATGAAATATTAAAGGCAATTAGTGAAGATTTATGTGCAGAAATGGGAGAAGTACAAGCAGGTGATGACCACAATGGGTGTTAGTCAGCTGATGTGAATTTATGGATGAAGATGATAGTGAATACAAGGAGTTTATAAAAAAAATTGATGTAAATAGAGAAGAGATGAAAAAAGTTTTTTTGATTTGTCATTAGTGGACAGATTGACAAAATAATGTTGAAAGGATGGATAGTGCGTGCAGTCCTGCAAAGAGGTGATTTTGGTAGAAGGGAAGTTGGACACGATATTCTGGAGGAAGATGAAGTCAGTAATATTGGGGAAAAGGTACGACAACTTGTAATTACTTCGAGAGTACAAGACGACGAAGTGCAGTGTTTACCTGACAAAGCCAGTGAACTTGCACTGTTAGAAATGGTTAGATGCTTTACCTACTAAGGAATAATTGGTAGTAATGCCTGTCATAGATATCCAAATAATTGTAGCCGCTAGAAAAGTGAAGAGTGTTAAATATGAAGTTGTTACCTATTAACATAAATGGTATCGAGTTGTCACAACTTTGATAATTTCCGGTTTGAGCACTGACATACTGAGTGGAGTAAATTACTTTAATAAATACAAAGGAAATTAGTATTTCAATTTTTATTCTATGATTTTCGAAGTAAAGAGCAGAGTAGCTTGTATACCATTTCACAGGAAAAAGAACCTGACAGATGAGGAAAGACACAGATCCCTAACATTCTGTAGGAATGAGAGAGAAATAGGATGCAACAACATGATGATGAAGTGGGGGTGGATCCAGAATAATTAGAAACAGTCCAGAACAAATAGAAATAGACAGATACTTTGCATGAATTATATACGAACCGAGGATAAAGACGTCAGTGTTTTGCACTCTTTTCAATGCCAGGTGACTGATGACAAAGTACTCAAGTTACTGATAAAATTGTTTAATTTTCTTTTCATATTGTCAGTCTTCTTACGACTTCCTAACTATTTCTATCATCTTTTACCTTATTCACTACAGGGAGAAAAGAAGTATCAAGGGGTATTAAACTGATACTAATTATTGGAAGTGTGAAGAAATTCAAAATAAAGAAACGTAGTTAGAAATTTCGAAGAGTAATAATGAGGTCCATGACTAGCGAATAAAGTAATTGACAAGGAAATAAAGTTGTTGCTGAGAAGGGTGTGCTGTTGCCTTGAAAAACAGTCGTTGGATATTGAGAAGTAAAGATTACTGGAAGTTATGTGAATGAAAGAATTGGAACAAAATGTAGACTTTCACGGCCGGAAATATCATGTCCATTACTTATCCGGGATGATATGCCGTGGTCTCTCCATTGAAGAGAGTGTACAGAAAGGTCTGTGCAATTCGGTTGCGCTACCACCGAGGCTTTATGGATTGCACAAAATTCATAAAGAAAGTATGCCATTAAGACCGATACTAAGTGCCACTGGTTCGCCCACCTACTCGTTAGCTAACTTTTTGACTACGCTGTTGAAACCACATGTGGGCCGTTCGGACTCTTATATAAGAATTCGACACATTTCATCAGCAGATTGGATGGCATAGTGGTCCAGCCGGAGGACATATTGGTCAGCTTCGATGTGGTATCGCTGTTTACCATGGTTCCACTTAATGATGTATTGGAACAGCTGGATCGAATTTTTCCTGCCGATATTTTAGAACTATTTAAGTGTTGTTTGACGACCACATACTTCAAGTGGAATTAAGTTTTATGAGCAAACGGATGGCGTGGCTATGGGAAGCCCCCTAAGTCCCGTCATTGCAAACTTCTTTATGGAGAAATTCGAAGAACAGGCCTTAGGTACTGCCAGCAAAAAACCAAATGTATGGTTCCGATACGTGGATGACACGTTTGTGCTGTGGAGACAAAGTAGGGAGGAACTAAGGCGGTTTCACGAACATCTAAACAGCATAAACTCGAGAATTCAGTTTACAATGGAGGAGGAGGTAGACGGCAAACTAAATTTTCTCGATGTGCTTGTTTTTAGAAACTAAAATGGTAGTTTGGGCCACTCAGTATACCGCAAACCCACGCACACAGACCGTTACTTGCACCGGGATTCGAACCACCACCCACAACAGAAGTGGGGGTGTTATCAAGACGTTAGCGGACAGAGCTAAAATATTTGTGAACCTGAGTTGCTCGACTCTGAGATGGAACATCTCCACAATGCATTAATGAAGAACGGATATTCGTCCGCCGAAATAAAACGTGCGTTGAGGCAGCCACGCAGAAACCATACTGACGTACAGGCTACTGCAAAATCAAAGGTATTCCTGCCGTTTGTTAAAAATGTAACGAAAAGAATAGGGAGGATCTTGACGAAGCGAAATATTACCGTAATTTACAAACCCACCAGGAAGATATAGGAATACCTTAAGCCTGCCAAGGACGCTCGCAAACCTTTGGAAAAAGCTGGAGTGTATAGGATCCCATGCAGCTGTGGTGATGTTTATGTGGGTACAACTAAAAGAACGGTTTCTAAACGTTTGGAAGAGCACAAGGGAAACTGTAGAAGAGGGGAAACGGAACGATCAGCTGTTGCGGAGCATGCTTTCCAGCCAGGGAACCACAATATTCGTTTCGAGGAGACGCAAGTACTAGCGGCCACAAGCGGATACTACGTAAGGCTCTACAGGGAGGCAATCGAAATAGCTAAACACCCAAATAATTTCAACCGAGAGGAGGAGGGCGTGAAATTAAACGGTATATGGATGCCGGTGTTACAGAAGATGTGTACCACCCGTCCACTACTGGGTGATGGCAACGGCGATCGACGGCGACGGACAGCGGCCAATTGCACTGACGTTTTCAAAACACGTGACGTCACACCGCGGCGCGGGAGCTCGCTGAGACGGAATTTAGCGAGAGTCAGTAGCGAGCCAGTGGGTGTGTTGGACCTTCTATCGACCTACGGACCCCCTTGAAGATGTCTCCCGCAGTCGGAGACGAAACTTTGGGAATTGAGACAAAATTCATCAACCGACCACGGCATAACAACCCGGATAAGTATAATGGACAAGAATTGGAACAGTGAAACTGATGGTGAAATGAACTTGTGGTAGCACAGAGTATTATTGTGTTGGTAAATAGAATGTTGTCGACCTGTCAAGTAATAACTGATGTGGTTTATCAGGAAACTAACTAGTATATATAAACTAACCACTTATGGAATAGTGAGTGAGTTAGTGAGCGAATGAGATTGACTGAAAGTGGTATGAAGAACTGTGTACCAAATTTTATAAATTTGGAAGTAATCTCTTTCTGTATTAGGTAAATTTTACTTTGCAGATGTTGAGGTTCAGTGTGACCTATTTACAATATATGGGACCGTATATAAACTTTTAGGGAGTAAAACTGGTGTAAACATTAGTAACTATGTTGCATTGTGTAACTTATAAAAGAATGACCTGTACTCGTTTTAAGTTTTAAAAATTTGTAGAACCAGTGTAAAGCGAATACCTGTTTTACTTACGCAAATTTGGGTAATGCTTTCACTAATAATCTGTTTTTCTAAAGTTACTGACATTTACCACATTCGGCTAAATTGAGGTCGAACGAGACTGCCTACAATACATCATAAAGCGCTCTGCATGTGGCGACAGCCTTGATCCCCTCCCATGAGATAGGCATGCTGACTTCTCGTCAGAGGGCTGATGATCATGATGTTGAGCGGCCCTCACCTCAAAACAACTACTCACATTTGGAAGTAACATTTTTCAAGTAATTTCATATTTGTACCATTTGAGAGCTCGAATTGATGAAAATTTGTTTACATTCACTGAGGATAATCAGTTGATTTAAAATTACAAGTAAACAACGTAAAGAGAGTAATTCTAAGAAAAAAATATAGATATGAATATTTATCTTCAAATAAGCTGTTGAAAATTATTGTAGTCGTAGGCGAAACTGTGTTTCCAGGAAAATGACCATGCAATCCCTTTGTATAAATTTGCTTGACAGTTGTGTGTGGAAACGGCTGCGTTCTGTTCACGGAGTTAGCGCAGCATGCCGTGTAATTTCACACCTCAAACACTGTTGCTATGTATTTGTCTATTTCATCATAAGATGCGGTTTCTTCAAACATTTTCCGTTGATGACGATCATATTATATGACCAATGGGAGAATATCATAATTTCCAAACCGTAATCGGATGTGAACCTCTGGAGAGCAATGCGTGGGTGTCACAAAGAATCTTTTTCTTTCTTTGGTGTAGAATGTAGTAGTTTTATCATATAGAAGTTTGTCACCATGGTGAGGGCGATAGAAGACTTGCAGGATGACTATATGTCAGGTGTTGGAAATAAACTTATTACACTGGAGTATTAACAGCGTCATATTCCACATTTACATGTTACAGGCCCATATGTACTACACACCAGTAACTAGTGCTAACCACCTCAGCATGCGCGCACCTAGAGAGATAATAAGACTGGTGTGGAAAAATCTTCGCAGAACAGGATTATGGTATTGAAATGAGAATTCTTAATTGTATCACCAACGTCGGTGGATTCTTAAAGTTAGGAACACATGTTAGGTTCTTTCTGGATCAAAAATATAAAAACTGATTTCGTACAACTCGGCTAGTTCCGTTGCTTAGAGACGTCGAATGTACCTAGTCTCGTGCCCACCTACTTCTGGTCAGTTCAAATTAAAGTGAAGACACTTTCAGAGGGAGGGACGGTTGAAGACATGCGGTTAAAAGAAGCGTAGAGGGAAGATGTAGAGCTTTTCAAGATGCTTTTCGATAGGTTCAACTAAGGAGTAGCTCGTTCCGAGGTAGAGGGGCAGAGTGCTCATGTGTATATGATTCATTTGTTCAGATGGTAATCGTAAAATGTGTCGGTGAGATCTTTGTCTCCAATTTTATCCTACACATATGAGAATATTTCGTGACTCCCAATCACATCAGCAAATACGGCCAGTAATAATTTCACCAAATTTATAAATAGTTTTGACTAAGGAACTTACTTAGTGTTGCCACCCCTCCCCTCCTCCCTCCCCTCCTCCCTCCCCCCCTCCCTCCCCCCCCCCCCGCCCCCTCCGCCCACACTATAACAGTATTTGTGTCATGTCATGTAGGCGGTGTAAAAGGCCTCATATGTCCACATACATATAGCATTCGCGAAGTAGTGGACGGGGTGGTTTAGCAATAATACAGAAATTGAGAACCATGCTCCAATATCATTAGCTCACGGCATCACGAGATCGACACAATGAGAAGTTCTGTTGACATGACGAGTCAGAGTGCAGTAGTCCGGAACGGAGTAGTTGGTAAAAATAAGTTAAAATTATGGAAACGTGGTAAAATTGCGAGAATCAATGGAAAATACGTAAAAATGAAAATACGAAGAAAGTGAGTTACACAGCCCCGACGTCAACAGTTTGATCATTCGTCATCGATAACAGTATCGCAGAGTTCGTAGTTCTACTGAATTGGTTGTTAGAAAACAACATAGATGGAGGTAATGCGAATTATAACTCGCTGCTGGGTGTAAAAAAGACTGTCTTTTTCGACATACGAATAGTTAGCATGAAAGCCGCTGTTCTGTATTGATATTTTTCATCTGAAGTGTAAGACCCATAGGCATAATAATTTATTTAGAAGATTTGCACACACTAATTTTGAGAGCTTAGAGGCTACGAAAGCACGAGATCGAGGTAGCTGGAAGTGGTCAGTTCCAGCATATTGCTTGCAGCAACCTCAACGGTTGCTGATGAACGCGCCCGACCCTCCACCCTCGTCTGGCAATTGCATGCCCTGGAGCTGTCCCTTTCCACCATGACCCGTAGCCGAGGGCATTCGAATGCTGTTTGCTGTTCTTTACCCAGATAGTTATTTTTCCCCATTCATGGCGAATAATAAAGTATTTCGCTGTTGTTCCAGGGGTCGGCACATCCTTGAAATAGATTTGATATCCGGAGACCTCAAACAGTACATCGTGGTCACCCCAGCACCGACCAAAGCATAGCACCTACAATGCATGGAAATCTTTGTGTACCATCAGCGACAGGCTAGAACAGACATGGAAAATCAGTATCTCTCTATGCAAAGGAGAAGAGATTAGGAGGGGTGGAAAGATTGGCCTTAACCTGCTTACTCTGTTGTCACACATCGAAGTTAATATATGTACAGCTGACGCCACTCTCTCCTGGCGAAGTCTTTTGCAGGCAGTTGTTACTACAATAATTATTCAAATTCCCGGTGCGTATGCTGCTTTGTGATCTGGTGTTTGAGCTTCTGGCAATGGCTACAGCAGTTTCCGACCACTTTCGAGTGTATTGCGGCACACAACAAGGTGAACAAATATACACAAACCCAATCAGCAACAGAAGGGATGTGGGGGAGGTGGCCAGTGAGGCTGTGGGGAAGGGGGGGGGGGCGGCTGTAGGACAGTTTTCAGCAGCCTCTGCTTGAGTATTGTTTTCTGGAGCAGTCAGTCTTCAAACTTCGAGGCTAACATATACATAGACAATCAAAAAAGTGTGAGCTTGGGAGAGGGGGAATGTGGACAAGCCAGCAGCAGGTTAACACTCTCAAATAAATTGAATAAACAAAGGCAACATCTTATGCCCTTCTTCTCCAACAGCTCAGCACAGACTTAGCCTTTTTCCTGCCAATTCACGTGTGGTGGAGGGGAGAAAGGAGTGGATGGTCATATCAACTCTGCAATCTTTCCACACATACCACCACAGAGAGGTGGTGGGGCTCCACTCAAGGAGAGCCACAATCTTGAATAAATTTGACAACGATGCAGTTTGCACTAAAATGAACTTTTCTCTATGTTCCCATCTTGTTTGGACATAAAAAGGTGACCCCTGCAGAGAGGCAAATCCTGGAACCATCCGTGTACAATTTGTACCAGTTTAGACAGTGTAGCAGCGCTCAATTCACTCTTTGTCCTTTATATCACTGGTCATATAAAACACAAAATTTAAGAACAGCGATAGTTTTATTGAAGCAACATGACCTCTGTGGACAGTGGCGGAATATTGTGGTTTCGAATGTTCAAGGATTTCACCGTACTGTTTGATATTTGTGTAGTGATTTGACTTATTCTGTCAGATTTAGCAACTGAGGTAATTAGCAATATAACGGATGATTGCTAGACGATTTGACGCCCAACGTTTATCAGTGACGGAAGACATTTCGTCCCATTAGGAGTGGGGAAATTTCGTGTTCGCTGTACTGTTCGCTTTGTCTACGAGCGGCTCGTCTGCACACACAATGCCGCGGCACATAATATAAAGCTTATGCAAAGCCGGGTGAAAAATTGTTACCTAACGGTAAATAAAACATCTGCAATCACTTAAATTGCTTTAAATAATGCATCTGATTTACTACACACACTGAAAATCGTACAGAATCAATCAAACTTTGTTGGGAAAGACCGTAACTTGTTATGTAGGTTGTTTTCTACACTTTCAATATCATAAAACTAACGTGAATTCATTACAGACGAATGGAAAAACTGGTAGAAGGCGATCTCTGGAACATCAGTTTGGATTCCGTAGAAATGTTGGAACACGTGAGGCAATGCTGACCCTACGACTTATATTGGAAGCTAGATAAAGTAAAGTCAAACCTATGTTTCTAGCATTTGTAGACTTAGATAAAGCTTTTGACAATGTTGACTGCAATAGTCTATTTCAAATTCTGAAGGTGGCAGGGGTAAAATACAGGGAGCGAAAGGCTATTTACAATTTATACAGAAACCAGATGGCCGTTATAAGAGTCGCGGGGCATGAAAGGGAAGCAGCGCTTGGGAAGGGAGTGAGATGTTATTCAATCTCTATATTGAGCAAGCAGTGAAGGAAACAAAAGAAAAATTCGGAGTACGTATTAAAATCCATGAGGAAGAAATAAAAACTTTGAGGTTTGCCCATGACACTGTAATTCTGTTAGACAGCAAAGGACTTGGAAGAGCAGTTGAACGGAATGGAAAGTGTCTCGAAAGGAGGAAATAAGATGAACATCAACAAAAGCAAAATTTGGATAATGGAATGTAGTCGAATTAAATCGGGTGATGGTGAGGGAATTAGATTAGGAAATGAAACACTGGAAGTAGTGAAGGAGTTTTGGTATTCGTGGAGCAAAATAACTGATGTCAGGAAGTCGTTTCTGAAAGTATTTGTATGGAGTCTATCCATGTATGGAAGTGAAACATGGACGATAAATAGTTTGGACAAGAAAAGAATAGAAGCTTTTGAAAGGTGATGCTACAGATTAAATGGATAGATCACATACCTAATGAGGTGTTTAATGGGATTGGGGATAAGAGAAGTTTGTGGCACAACTTGACTAGGAGGGATAGGTTCGTAGGACATGTTCTGAGGCACCAAGGGATCACCAATTTAGTATTGGAGGGCAGCGTGAAGGATAAAACTCGTAGAGGGAGACCAAGAGATGAGTGCACTAAACAGATTCAGAAGGATGTAGGCTGCAGTACGTAGTGGGAGATGAAGCAGCTTGCACAAGATAGTGGCATGGAGATCTGCATCAAATCAGTCTCAGGACTGAAGACGACAACAAAATTCGTGTCGTTGGTGAAAATTCCCGCCAATCTGAGAACTTCAACGAATGCACCAGCGTTTCATTCTGATAACTGTCTCAACGTCTGCACATATGCTGTTCTGTAGAGGTGACACGTCTGCCAGTGGAACACAATGTAACTTAAACATGATTACTGTAGTTCGATGTCTGTAGAACTGTTTGGTCGCAGCCATTCAAAAGGCAGACTACGGAATTTCATGATTTTCTTAGAGACCCACGTCCTTTTTCTCCAGCAACTGTGATATACAAACTATGAGCACCTCAATAGTGCTTCATTTACCTCGTTCAGTTGTTAGACTAAAACAATTTTTATTCATGCACCTCACGTAACAGTATCGAGACAAGTTTTTCAATCACGTATTTGTCCCAGGTGGGACAAAAAGTTCTTTGTTTGCAGATGCAAGGTGGTCTTTTCCGTCACACCATCCAAGTTCCAAGAAGAAACTGTTTTCTGCTGCCGGACTACATTAGTCCCAAAACCGCTGTGGGTCTCGGACTTAACTACTTGATGGCACACTTGTGTTTGTTCGAATTTGGACACCTCAAGACTAAACAGGTCATTTTCATGCAATCCATAGGAGGTACGTAAACAGTGTGTAATATTATAATGTTTGTATTACATAGTGACAGCAAGAAGTTAATCTACTACGTAGGAGAGGAAGAGATCTTGTATTGTGATGAGGATTAAGCAAACCAACCAAAGCTGGTACCAACGTCTAGTTGTTCTTGTGTTAGTAAAAATACAGTAAAAGCTACCATCCCTTTATAGGGAACAAACTTGTCCTTTGCTCACCTACTTACTCTGAGGTCAGTAAATCCTAAACTGTCTCGGCCAAATGATTTTAAGGAAATCCAATGGCTGGAGCGACAGGGAGAGATGTTAAGTGTTTATAGTAAACCGTTTACTTCAACACAGAAAACACACTGGTTGCATTGCTTTCACACGCAAACTCTCCAACACTAACAAACTGCTATACACACTCGGACATAATACAAGCATCAAAAAGTTTTGTATCACCACGGTTCCCAGAACTCATGAAGAAAGACGTTGACTGTGGATATTGTATCACAAGACACAGTCGTTTTCATTGTTCAGAGATGTCACTACCCCCCCCCCCCCCCAAAGATGTATACAGTCGTGCATGAACAGTGCCTAAGAGGCGGAAGTGATCAGACAGCCGGTCGTTTAGTCATTCCACCAGGAAGGAGGTACACGGCTCATGGTGCCTGTAGTTCAACCATGCTTTGACGGCCAGCACCGCGCATCCGCATTGTTACTTAGTGGCAGGAAAGGTTCTCGGCTATCCATCTGCTGACTCCTACCACAACTGCATGGAAGCCCAACTGACAGTTTTCTAAGTCCAACTGGAGGCATTGCTCCGGCCAGTTGTGATGGCCAGGAAGTGTAGCTTACGAACGTTATCCTTGTCGCCACAGAATGTTCCATCCTCGCACTTCTTTATCGCACTTTGTCCAGACTCGCTGGTAGCTGAGGCGTGCTGCAACGCGATTTACTCTTGGAGACGTGCTATCTGCGTTTTTTTAACCATCTCCTACTATTGCAAACAGTTCCGTGCACAACGTGTCGCACTCTTCTGGACAGAAAAAAGCTGGATGATTTCCTTTGCTAGTTAAGTTTCACTTCCTCTGCCGTCTTGTGGAGTAATCACCATCGGCTCTCCACTTCCAAGGTCCATTCCCCGATTTCTGGCTTGTCCGTTGGAGCAAGAGGATCGACAATGAAATCGTCTTCAACACCGTGGGCTGCTATTTTGTGAAGATTTCCAGCTCCACTCACTGTCACCCCGCCTACCTCCATTGGAAATGAGTGGAGCTTCTCGGATGATACCCTTCTCTTCCCAGAAGCGTGACTGCTACAATGCCCCTTGTACTATTCGGGATCTAGATCATGCTCTCACTTCATTCCGATCTTCCATCCCAGGGCAAGACGATATTACCATCCCCCTCTGTTGAAACTGATCCGTCTACCTTTCGCAACTACATTACGAGTGTTTCGCTTATTCCTCTGCACGTCGGTCCATCTTAAGCCGTCTTAACAGAATCCACCATCGTGGAAGACGTTTGTCCGCTGGCGCATTTTACAGTAGCCTGGTTGAGAGTTTATGCAGAATCTGCCGAACTACCACTGGCATACCACCGTGATGTCGTCCTCTGCAGAAACGCGTGGCTTGTATCTTCCATACCCAGCCACAAACCCCGAGTTTCCTTCTCGAATCTGATAGCTTGACCGCCGGTATGGAGTGCGCCTTCCTTCTGTTAGCTCCCAGAATTTACTTTCAGCTAATGCTCTGGCAGCTTAACTTCACGTTTCCTGCCACGTTCCCGATTGCTGTGAACCCTTCACCGCCTTAGCCTAGTGCTGCAGCCATTGTTCCTCTTGGACTTCATTCTTTTCACAAGGACACTACTCCAGATTCGGTCTCTCTCTTTAAGTTTCTCTACCTTCGAACACAACTTGCGATAGCAATCTCGTATATATTGATGACTCTAAGACCAACCGCAGTGTCTGGTGTGCCTTTGCCATTAGCACCGACCTTTTTCGGTATTCGCTTCCAGAAAACTAATCTATTTTTACAACAAATTTCTTCATCCTCTATCAGGCCACCTAGTACATCAGGCGACACACGCTTTATAGTTGACATATGCTCTTATGCTCTCAGTGCCCTCCAGAGCCTGTGTGTTCTGTGCACAGTCCATCCCCTAGTTCAACGGGTCCAAGTAATCTTTCACTTGCTCACTGTTGAGGGAGCCGCCGTGATGTTCTCGTGGGTTCCCGGTCACCGATGTCTTACGGGAAATAAGGCTACTGACACTATCGCCAAGACTCCAGTAGTCCTACCTCGGCCTTCTATCTCTTGCATGATCTCAATGTGGCCGTCCGTCGGCAGATGGTATCGCTTTGGTATCACCACTGGTCTTCTCTTCATGGGAGCAAGTTCCGAGAAAGGCAGCCTCTCCCGACGGCTTGGTCGACCTCTTCTCGGCCCTCTCGTCGCGGTTAGATCATTTTAGCTAGCTACGTACTGGACACTGTTATTTTAGCCATCGCCATTTGTTACTTCATAATCCCCCCTCACTCTGGTGTGTCATCTACCTTCGATGGTTCGTCATTTGCTGACCTAATGCCCCTTTGTAGCCGCATACCTTCCGGTGTAGGTTTGCTGTCTGAGCTATCGGCCGTTTTAGCGAACGACGTGGGGGCTGTCGATTGCGTTTTCTTTCAAAAAATGGTTCAAATGGGTCTAAGCACTATGGGACTTAACATCTGAATTCATCAGTCCCCCTGTACTTAGAACTACTTAAACCTAACTAACCATCACACACGTCCATGCCCGAGACAGGAATCGATCTTTCGACCGTAGCAGCAGCGCGGTACGGGACTGAAGCGCCTAGAACCGCTCGGCCACCGCGGCCGACGCATTTTCTTTCTATCCGTTGTAGAAATAAGGCGAATAACATTTAATCATTGGTTAGGAGACTCCGCTATCTCTGCGGCGTATTTTGTGGACGTTTCTCCAAATGGAAGTCCTTGGTTTTTAGCTTTTCCCTTCCGTCGATTGGGCTTAATGTATACTAGCTTTTATCTTCTTCTTATTGATATTCCAAGTTTATGGCATGGCCGCTTATGCCCTCAAGTGCTTTTGCACCCTAAAGAAAACAAAGGTTGTGTGTATACGTATCAATTTATATTGTTAAGAGTGTATCTATCTTAATATCCGTAATTCCTTATCATTCAGCACATGTAACAGATGTAAGCCTAACAAACCCAGAGCATTGAAGTAAACAAAACTTTGCTTTTCCTGTCACTGTTTTCATCCTTCATCCTCTATCCCTGAATCTGAAGCTAAAATTCTTATTTACATATAATTTGGTCACTGTTAGTCATATAATCAGGTGAAATCTTGAAAATATTAGGCGTAATGATTATGTTGCTGAGTGCATAGTTTGTTACACAAATTCGACAGACAAGGATATGTATACCTCTCGAAATATTAAACATATTGTTTCATCTACTCAACCAAAAATCTCCACACCACTTCGATTTACTCCGAAACAATGATTTTGCTCTGCTGTATGATCTTTGTACTTTAAAAGTGTTTCTGTTTTTGTTATATGTTCTTTGCACATACCGGCTTTTAAATATGTAACAATTTTTATATGAAGTAATACGATAGAGAAAGAAGCCTGTGACAACTGGATATATTCCATTTTAGTTCTCATTTTTTATTTCCACATATTTGTCAAAGACCTCCACAGAGTCATATTCCGAAAGAGTGCTTTGTTTCTCTACTGGATAATGCGCCAGACTACCCAAAAGCCATAACACAATAAACTCGTCATACTGATACAAATAAATCCACCTTATGATAGAGCTTTGAATCTTTCTAAACGTATTATAGAAATCAATTAAATAACAACTCGTAATAATAAACTTGTCTTCAATTTCAATAATTCACGGCAAAGCCTAACCCAAAATGTCCTCATAGCAATATAGAGTGAATTCCATGAATTATACAAGATCTTGCGATGTCCTGATTTCATAGATGAAACACTTACATTATCATGGGAGGTTGTAGAAAGGCTGCATTAAAGACCTAACGGGAATAAATTCAGAAGGAGCAGTTAATTAGAATAGAAAACTTTTAAGACATTCAGTCAACTTTAATTCATTGCGAATGTGAAGTACCTTCATTAAACAAAGGGAGATTGACCTGTGCATCCCACTGCTATAGCAAATTGAGCACCAGTTCGCACCAAAGTGACACAACGAACTGTTACAAATGACACACTTAAAGGAAAGCTCCGAGCCAGGCGTCCTGTAGCGTGCATTCCAGTGACTACAAACCATCACCATTTGCCCTCAACCCCCCCCCCTCACCCCCAGGGGGTCCACAACCCTTCTGTGGATACATGCGTAGCGAGCATGGGACGCCGAGCTAGTGCAGTTCTCCTTCCTTTCCGGGCTGCCCCCCCCCCTCCCCCATCCCTCCTCATCACCAATCCCCCCCCCCTTACTTCCCCTTCACACACCCTCTTCTTGGGAGTAATGTATTGGGCCTTCGTCTGGAGACAGACGTTTGAAGACTCCAGGATCCTGTCTCCTTTGTTCTTCTCCATCCTCAGGCTTTCTTCCTCTATTGGTCTTTACCTACATTCACTCTTCTCCTTGCTTTCATGCCCTTCTATCTCTGTCTTATTCTCCTTGCCCTATTCTCCGTGTCTTATTCTCCGCTTCGGCGTTTGAGATCCTTTGTTCTATCCCTATCTCTCTTTCCTCTCTTCTTTCCTCCCTGTGCGTGTCTGAAGGCAGACCCACGTGTTCGCACGCATAGCCAGTGTCGGGGTAACGCGTAATTCCCCGCCCTGGGCAGCCAAGTAAGGCACGCACGTACCCCATGGTAAAGGCCAGGCCCAGGGAGGGGTGACAGCCTGAGCTGTTACCTTCCAAATGTGCCGGTTGGTCCCTCCATTCGTTTCTTGGTAGGTGTGACCTGAGGTGTGTACAATCACCTAAGACGGGAGTGCACACTGAGAGGGCCCCCACAAGGAAGGAGCGCGCCATCGGAGACGCTGGCAATCGTGGGGGATTCATCAACAATGGATTTTTCTTCTTGTTCTTCTTGTTCTTCTTCCCTGTCTTCAGCCCAAACAAGAAAGCTAGACGAAACTCCTGTTCCGAAAATTCTACCGCCAGGCACTGAAGTTTCTTGTTGTCACAAAATCTGACGGTCACGATTTCTCAACAATCAACCCTTTCGTCATTCAGAATTGTGTAGATGCGATTGCAGGACCAGTGAAATCTTGTACTTGGTTGCGCAACGGTCCCTTGCTGTTGGAGACAGGGAGCGCCTTCCAGGCCCAAAAATAACTTCGAGCAACTCTTACACACATTTCCTGTACGGGTGCAGGCCTAACGCACCTTGAATTCGTCGTGTGGCGTGGTGTAAACCAGGGCACTCGATGGACTAACTGATGAGGAGATTCTGTCTTTCCTATCTGATCAGGGAGTGACGGCCGTCAATTGGGTCATGAAAAGGGTCGACAAGAACCTCATACTGACCTGAACCAAATTTTCCTGACATTCGACAATGTGCAACTGCCTTTGCGAATGAAAGCGGGTTATGAGATCATTTCTGTTCGGCCGTACGTACCCAGCCCTATGAGGTGTTAACAATGTCAGCGGTTTAACCATACACGGCAGTCTTGTTAGTGTGGCTAAACGCGTTACCTGTGGCAGGGACGCCCATGAGGGTGACTGTCCACCTCCATCCCCTCGTTGCATTAACTGTATGGGCGACCATGCTGCCTCCTCTCGCGACTGCCCCGTCTACAAAGACGAGAAAAGTATACAGGAAATTCGAGTGAAAGAGAAGGTGTCGATCTCGGCTGCTCGCAAGTTATTCAATAGCAGAAAGCCCACTGTGCTTCCGGCAGGTCAATACAGTACTGTTCTCGCCTTTCCTCGGCCTACCAGGGAGGTAGCTACACAGATATGCTATCTAACATTTAGCGATTCGGTCGTCAGATCGGCCAGTGCCTGATCAACGTCTCCTCTTCCTCCCACCAACCCTAAGGCTCAAACATAATCATATGCTACTGCTAAGATGAGGACCTCTAAATCAGATGCTCGGACCTCCAAAAAAGAACCGACACGAGAAGATTTCTTGCGTACATAAACTTCACAGCCATCAACTGTTCTTTCGACAAAACGGAATTCTTCAAAGAAGGCTCATAGAAAGAAGAGTTCTCAATCTCCGCCGAGGCGCGTTTCTTCTTCTGCGTTACCCAGCAGTTGCCGTCCCCGATCATCTTCAGTTTCGCTAGGTCGCACCGCTGGTAGCCTATCATCTGCCCTTTCACCGGCGGAGGAAGCAACCCCTCCTGACCAGCTCAGGAAGGTGGCAGACGCAACTGTTGATGGACCATGACTCGCCACCTATCAATTGCAGCAGAAGTGCTCCCTTGAAGCCAGCCCTCAGCGGCCATCGAGATGACCCTTTCTTGTTTCTTCTATTTCTTTTCGTTTTCATAATGGCACTTCAATGGAATATTCGCGGCATTCGGTCCAACTGAGAGGAACTAAAATTGATACTTCGAATGCATTGCCCACTTGCCGTAGATCTCCAAGAAACGGTTACCCCCATGCGATCGTATTGACCTAGCGCACATGCCTCCGTGCGTTCTGACCTACCCTCTGCGGCAGGTATTCCGGCTCATGGAGGGGCCATGTTACTGGTTCGTGATGATGCCTATTACGATACAATCACATTGCACACAGATCTGCAGGCGAATTACTCTCCACACTTTCACATTATCCATTTGTACTGTTTACACTCCATCGTCTGGCTTTACTAGGGCAGACATGATACAACTGATTGCTCAGCTTCCTACACCTTTTCTGTTGATTGGAGACTTTAATGCCCACTATCCTCTTTGGGGCTCTCCAGAATCCTACCTGAGAGGCTCCCTCTTGGCAGACCTTTTCAACCACCTCAATCTAGTCTGCTTAAATACCGGTGCACCTACATCCTTTTCACATACCTGTTCCCACTTGGACCTCTCAATATCCACTATCCAACTTGCACGTCAGTTCGAGTCGTATGCTCTGTCTGACACATACTCGAAAGACCATTTCTCCTGCGTCATCCATCTCCTGCATCACATCCCTTCTCCACGTTCCACTAGCTGGAACATCTCCAAAGCCGACTGGGGGCTTCTAACCTCCCTGGCAACGTTCCACGATCAAAATTTCTCCAGCTGCGATAGTCAGGTCGCGTACCTCACGGATGTTATTCTCACTGCTGCTGAATATTCCATCACTCGTACTTCCTCTTCTCCACGTCGAGTCCCAGTCCCCTGGTGGACTACAGCTTGCAGCGACGCTATTCCTGCTCGGCGACATGCTTTACACACCTTCCAACGTCACACTAAGATGGCGAACTGACAGTTCCACATGACACCGTGCACAATGTCGTCGTGTTATCAAAGAAAGCAAAAAGGCTTGCTGGGTGGCTTCCACCAGCTCATTCAACATACTCCTCCTCCGGTTGTCTGGGGTGGCCCGCCCGGCTATCTGGCACCAAGGTCCACTTCCCGACTTCTGGCCTAACTGTAGCGAATGAAGTCCTTGTGGATCCTGAGGATGTCTCAAATCCCTTCGGTCGCTTTTTAGCGCAGGTTTCGAGCTCTGTCCATTACCACCCTGCCTTCCCTCACCGAAAACACGCAGAGGAGGCCCGGCAACCTTCTTTCGAGTCTTTGAATCGTAAAAGTTACAATGCCACCTTCGCCGTGTGGGAACTCGAAAGTGCACTCGCCCGGTCCTGATCCTCTGCTCTGGGGTCCTGTGGTATCTATATTAAGATGCTGAAGGACCTTTCTCCTGCAGGTAAAGGCTTTCTTCTTGGCGCCTATAATCGCATCTGGACTGAAGGTAAAGTTCCCACACGCTGGCGTGAAGCAATTGTTCTTCCCATACCGAAACAAGGAAAGAACAAACACCTTCCTTCCGGTTATTGCCCCATCTCCCTCACCAGCTGCGTCTACAAGGTGGAGTGCATGGTAACATTTCGATTGGTTTGGCTTCTTGAAGCTCGACGCCTCCTTACCAAAGTCCAATATGGCTTTCGTAGGCACCGCTCTGCTGTTGACCACCTAGTTACCTTGCCGATCTTCATTATGAACAACTTTTTGCGCTACCGCCAGACGGTGGCTGTGTTCTTCGATTTGGAGAAGGCTTAAGACATCTGTTGGAGGGTGGCCATTATCCGCACTATGCACACTTGGGACCTTTGCGGTCGCCTCCCTGTTTTTATGAATGCTTTTTTAATGGATCGAATGTTCAGGGTTCGTGTGGGTTCTGTTTTGTCAGATGCCTTTCGCCAGGAGAATGGGGTGTTCCAGGGCTCAGTTTTGAGCGTGTCCCTTTTTTCCATAGCTATCAATCCAATAATGGATTGCCTTCCAGCTGACGTTTCAGGCTCCCTTTTCGCGGACGACTTTACGATCTACTGCACGGCTCAGAGAACATGTCGGCTGGAGCGCTGTCTTCAGCGTTGTCTAGACCGTCCATATTCCTTGAGTCTCGCAAACGGTCTCCGTTTTTCTGCTGAGAAAACGGTCTGTATGAACTTCTCGCGTTACAAACAGTTTCTTCCACCATCCTTACATCTCAGTCCCGTTGCTCTCCCATTTGTGGAGACAACAAAATTTTTAGGTCTTACATTTGACAGGAAACTTTGCTGGTCTCCACATGTGTCTTACTTGGCTGCTCATGGTACCTATTCCCTAAATGTCCGTGTTCTCAGGGGTACGTCATGGGGAGCAGATCGAATGGTCCTGCTTCTCTTATATCAGTCCATTGTCCGATCAAACCTGGATTATGGGAGCTTTGCCTACTCTTTTGCCTGGCCGTCCATCTTTCGCGACTGGAGCATTCTGCATCAGCCCTGTTGAGTCTGTATGCCGAAGCTGTCGCATTACCGCTTAACTACCGGTGCGATATGTTGCTTTGTCGGTACGCCTGCCGACTGATATCAATGCCCGTCCACCAGTCATATTTCTCCTTCTTTGACGACTTTCTCGGCCGACAATACGGGCTGTATCTCTCTGCCCTGTTACCTCCTGGAGTTCGCTTTCGTTGCCTGCTTCAGCAACTTGTTTTTACCCTCCCTACGACATTTCGAGTGGGTGAGAGCCCGACGCCACCTTGGCTCCACGTTCAGCTTCGCGTTCACCTTGAACTCGGCTCGCTCCCAAAGGAGAGGACCGCGGATTCGATATACCGGTCGAGGTTTGTCGAACTTCGTTCGAGGCTCGCTAATAACGTCTTTATTTACACAGATGGCTCAAAGACTACTACTGGCGTCGGATGTGCCTTTGTCGTTGGGGATGATACTCTTAAATACCGGCTCCTTGACCAGTGTTCAAGCTTTACAGCTGAGCTTTTTGCTTTCTATCAGGCTGTTCACTATATCCGCCGCCATCGTCATTCTTCCCGTGCCATCTGCTCTGATTCTTTGAGCGCCATTCAGTGTCTCCGTGACCCATATTCGGACCACCCTCTCGTGCAACGAATTCAGCCGTCCCTTCAGTCGCTAGCTGATACCGGCGCTCGTGTCCCTTTTTTTTTGGTGGATTCCTGGCCACGTTGGTGTGCCTGGGAACGAAGCTGCTGATGCTGCGGCCAAGGCTGCTGTCCTCCTGCCTCGGACAGCTTCCTTTTTTGTCCCATCAACTGATTTTAGTGGGGTTCTTTGTAGGCGCGTTTCATCATTGTGGTATGAGGCTTGGTCCTCTCTCCATGAAAATAAGCTTACGGCCATCAAACTAATCCCGACGGCTTGGACGACCTCCTCACTGCCCTTCCCGGCGAGATGGGGTCATTTTGGCCAGGTTGCGGATTGGGCATTGCCGATTTAGCCACCGCTACCTGTTGTTCGGTGACCCTGCCCCGCAGTGCCCCTGTGGTCATCCATTGACGGTGCGCCATGTTTTATTGTCCTGTCCCAGTTTTCTTCACTGTCACGTTGTCCTGTCTGCCGTCTACCTCACAGGAACTTTCAGCTGATGAGGCTCGAGCAGCTTCTCGTGTCCTTAGTTTTATGACATTGATGGACTTGTCCAAAGAGATCTTTTATTTTATCTGCGTCTTTGTAACTATTTTTTTGTGTTGTTCCCTTGCGTTTTTCTACGCTATTAGTGCATTAACGTTTGTGACTGGGCGCTAATGCCCTAAACAAATAAATCACCATTTGCGAACATAAGTGGTGTAAAGCGAGTTCATTGGAGAGCAGTGTGGAGGTCTGTTGATTTTTCTGATGAAAGTCGGTTCTGCGTCATTGCCATTGATGGCCATGTGCTAGTTAGGAGGAGACCAGTTGACCTGCATCCAATCTGTCTGCTAGACACACCGGACTTGAGCCTACGAGTTATGGTCTGGCGTGGGATTTCGTATGCTTGCAGGATTACTCTTGTAGTCATCCCACACAGCCTGACTGCAAAATTGTACGTTACTCTGGTGATTTGACATGCTGCTCATTCGTTAACAGCATTGCAGGTGATGTTCTCCGGTAGGATTAATCTAGCCCACATACTGCTCTTCTGACACAACATACTATACAGTGTCTCGACATGGCTTGGCCTGATCGATCCCCAGATCTGTCTCCAATCGAGCACGTGTGAGACCTCATCGGACAATTCCAGCGTCAATCACAAACGTGATCCGTCCCTGCACTGACTGACCAGGTGCCCCGGCAGGGATCGCCGTCCCACTGACTGACATCCGGAACCTGTTCAACCCGTCTGCATGCTTGGATGCAACATTCTGGCGGTTACACAGGTTATTTATGTAACAGCATTTCATGTTTGGAGTGACTTATCCCGTGCTTAGATTAACCTGTTATCTTGGAATGTTAATAGCTTACATACGTTAGCTAGACAAATGTATTCTCGAAATTTCATTACTCTACATTATCTTTTGGTGTTGCCATTTTTTCGTCGGAGTCTAATCACAGCGTACATACAAGTGTGAAGGGAAGGGAATACACATTTGTAAATGAAAAAGTATTGTAAATAACATTAGCCACGAATAGTAATGGTCACCGCTAAGCTTCACTGCGCAAGGGTATGATATGTGGAGTGTGGCGTAATGCTCACCAATGCCATTCCTGTATTCTATAATGAAATTGGTTTAGGTACACATGGACAGGTGTGCACACGAAGTAACCTTCGTAACAATAGTTTAAGGGCTATCTGAAGTATTGTCCAATAAGAAAAAATGTGGCATCCTGTTAATGGTTTGGGCTGGTTCCATTTCAAGTTACTTCGCTCCAGTTTGCGCTTGAGTGCAGGCAGACTAAAAACTAGTTGACAGCTGACATTTACAGCCTGATGTTAAGGCGTTGTCGCGACAAAATGGTTCAAAATGCTCTGAGCACTATGGGACTAAACTTCTGCGTCCCCTAGAACTTAGAACTACTTAAATTTAACTAACCTAAGGACATCACACACATCCATGGCAGAGGCAGGATTCGAACCTGCGACCGTAGCGGTCGCGGGGCTGCAGACTGTAGCGTCTAGAACCGCTCGGCCTCCCCGGCCGGCTAGTCACAACAAGTAGGATTACAATCTGAAGGGAGACACCTAAGCTCACTGCTCTCCAGGCTGATAGAAAATCGCTTCGATGTATCTGACACAGACATGTTGCGTATAAAGTGCTTTAAATTATTGTACGATATAGATCTCTCTCTAGTGTTTCTAAGGATGTCAAAAATCAGATCTCGATTTTCAGGGCGATAGGTTCCGCAGCTGCGATGAATTTTTTGAAAGGTTTCTTGAAGCTTTCAGCTGCCATTCTCTTTGTTTCTTACACGATTGTACACTTTCGATCTCTGACCATTTTCAAGTATCTAAAACGGAAGCTTCATGCATTGGTTACAGTAGTGACACTTGCGACTTCGATGTACGAAAAAGTCATGTCTATAGATATACTAAGTACATTATAACTTACTTTATGGATGATTTTTTAGGAGTAGCTTATGTCATATGCGCCGTTGCTCCTGTGACATCATGTTATGCTCATAAAATAAAACAGATGTTCACGCTATTTTAGGAGCACGTTACTTTTGAGCAGGTGTTGCAGATCTCTTATATAAAACGTACTTAACACTAGGAAGATTAGTTATTTTACAGAAATTTTTCTACTTAACCTGCATATGCTTCTGTTATCATTTATATTTAATTATCGTTCATCATTAGTGTAAATATTTGTTCAGTTTTTGAATAGTTAGTACAAAGATCTTGTATATGAAATCTATCACAGTACCCTAATGAAGCAGTACTGAGAACTAAGAGCGTAGAGTAAAAAGTGCTTTATGGTTGCCTGATGTTTCGTATTACAGTCATATTTACTAATGAGTGCAGTGATAATTTTACATTCTATGCTTCTGTAATGCTTCCCTGTAGAATTGGTAGAAATATGTCTAGGAATTTCGCAGTTCTTTTTGCTCATTTAAAACTGTCTGACCTTTTAGATGGATATAAATTTCAATTTCTTGTGTAACATCCTTGATTTTTCCTTTCTGTAACTTGTGTAATATTTGAAGTGATCCATCTACACTAGGTATTTTGTGGTTGGTGTCTTAAGTGTGCAACAAATGTGGATGGGTTAGTGTCACTTATAGTCCTACGCTCCTTAAATCGTATACTAACACACGCTGTGCAGCCTTGTAATCTTGCAATAAACACCCATAAATTAAAAGTACTTCTTCACTGCAGCCACTTCTCTTAGAATTAAGCAATATGCAATGAGATATTCAATTATTTAATGCTACAAGGACATTCTTAAAATTTTGTGTGGTGTAATAACTAGCTTACTGACCTTCATTTGCAGGTGGCGTCGGTACAGCTGTAATTCAGCTTGCGCGAACAGTTCCTCAAGTCACCATTTTGGGGACAGCGTCATTTTCGAAACATGTAAATCTGAGATACCTTGGCGTGAAGCGTGTATTTCGCCACGAACAAGATTATGTAAGCAAAATTATGGAAGCGTACCCAGATGGCGTAGACCTGGTGATAAACAGCGCCGGTGGAGCAGATATTACGAAGTGTTTAAGTCTGCTTAAACCGTGTGGAAGGTTGGTTACCATTGGTGAGTGTACTCTCTGTAAGAAAATTAAGCTGCTAAAATAAAAAGAGGACTATTGTCTTTAGTAGACGGTAGATTTGCGACTCTTATTGTTTAAAAAAACGTGATGTCCACGAAATTACAAGGAGCAAGTCTTGGCGTTAGGAAATCCAGCAGAACCTGGAAGTGTTGTGTACCTTCCATTCCACCTTCTAAATATAGTTACTTCCTGTCAAACGTTGTGAATGAAATATGCGCTCATTTTGGTCCTGTAGCTCTAATAAGGTATTGCTATTGTGTAGCAGATTTCTGGCATTACTTGAGCGTTGCATGACTCTGTTCAGCAATGACGATATTTATTTAGCCATTGTTCGCTTGGTGGATGTTTTTCCGCTAGAGCATGTTATAATAATTTAGACATCGTCTCTTCCTAAATAATTTCTTAACCAAGCCAGATATACAGGGTGTTACAGAAATGGACTTGCACTGGCTGAAATTTATTAACTGAAGTATTAATGATAGCCTGATCCAAAACATGATTAACTTGTGGCTACGTGGTGACCTCGTGACTAGTGTGAGAAGCCACCTATTTGTTTCTAGTTTTCAGTTCCCAGTCACTATACGAAATAAGATGGCTGGAAACTTGTCTTCTGAGCAAAGATAGTGGATTTCAATGTTTTATTGGAAATATGCAAAACGTGAAAGTGCAGAGATAATGCCAGTAGTAGTTTGGTACTGCGCCACCGTCACGTATAACAATAACAAGACTAAATGATACGAAGAAAGAACTGTAGGGCAGGAATAAATCGGTAGTGAAAGAACGAGGGGTGCGCGCAATGGTCCAAGCTCTCACAACATCCGCAGAGAAGTCCATACGGCGAGCTGAGCGCGTATCAGTTGCAAGCACGTAGTGTTCACCACATTTTAAGGCGAGCAAAGTGTAAACCGTACACTCCCAGGTTGTTCGACGCGAGGACGATCCAGAGAGGCGCTTCGAATTTCGTGAATGAATTTGCGATGATGAAAAGGTGACTTACATTCTTTGGTCTGATGAGCCGACGTTTAAATGGAACGGAACCATCGATTAGCGTGTGTACTGGGCAGGAGATAATGCACATTTTACGTAATAACAAACTGTTAATACACTTCACGGGTTTTCAGTGTAACGCGGCATGTGTCAGAGGATTTATCGATTTTTCTTTTTTGGAAGAATAGTGACGGGTGAGGGTACTTCACCATGACGCAGGAACGGATTGTACCAGCTGTAACGAGATGTTTTTTCCGAAGAAGACAGTGAACCGTCACATTATCGTCGTGACCTGTGGCAATTCCTGGATGAAATATTTTTCGAGAGGCTGATAGGCCGACGAAGTGTAGAGTTTCCAAGAAGATCCCCCGATGTAACGCCATTACATTTCTTTCTATAGGGAACTCTTAAGAACACCGTCTACTCCGGAAAGCAACGTACGCTGGATGACGGGGCAGAGGTGACTGTGATGGCCTGTGAATCTATCCAGTGGCAACCATAGCACGTGTGTGTTGTCGATCTGTTCCGCAGCGTTGCAGACACTATTGTTGCCGATGGAGGACGTTTTGAACAACAGTAAAAAATCAGTAATGTCTCGACCATTTATGTAACTTACAAATTCATAGTTCTTATTACTTTTCTTAGAATTATTAAAGTTTAAACAGTGTAAACCCCTTTGTAACGTGAAGCTGAAACGACTTACGTAATGACGATCATGTCTGATTTAAACTGCAGAAGAGTAAGGTACAACCTTTGGTAGTGATCTTAGTGTTCTTATATCTCGTTTAGAGCTGGGTGTCTGTTTTTTCCAAGAATAGGGCCAGGATGATTTAGTCCTCTCGGAGTAACTAGCAGAATATTGTTGCAGTACAAAACTTCTGATTGGTATTCCTGCTTTGATTAATGCCGTGTATAGATCGTTCAGCTGTCTTTATAATGATGAGCATTCCATTACCTCACGACTGAGGCGTAGAAGTTCATTTGGGTGAGCTCCGGAGTATAGAGGTACTTTCATTTCGCACAGATGAGGCGGGTAAAATCGATATCCCAAGCTGACAGTTATTGTAGATGTATAGGTTTATATTAGTCTGAGAAAACCATGGCTGCCTAGGGATATGGGACTGTGCACGTAGTGGTTAATGGGAGCACTGCCACATTCTTTTCATTCCTGTAGGATCTGACTGTTAGAGAGACAAAACATCACACCCTGCCTCTACAGTTAGTCTTCAAATTCATTCCAGAGTAAGAGTTATTCTTGTTGGTCTCACAAATATATGAACTAGTGTGGTAAACTTTCTTCAGGCCGAACCAACCAAATCACGTAACCTGTAAGTAACCTCAGATGTAGCTAAAAGTTGGGTTATGACCAGTGTCGTGGTGGGTTGATTCATTGCTGGTACATTGGGATGGAGTGCCATTTCCCTCACGTAGACGATCAATGTAATTCAGTCAATTGAGAACTCTTGCAAATGCAATTAAAGAGCAGCGTCAAGGAAGACTGCGTGAAGTGATGCTACTCCACGATAACGGCCGCCTTCAGTCTGCTAGACTGACAAAAAACACTATACACGAGTTAGGTTGTGAAGACATTCTGCACCCACCATGGTCACCTGATCCTCCGCCCTCAGATTTTACATTTCCCGCTTTCTATCCAACAACCTACAAGAAACTTCATTTCCGGGTGAAAATGCGCTCCGAACATGGCTCGACGAGTTCTTCGCCTGAAAACCAAATGTATTCTGCAGTCGCGGAATCGAAAAATCACCCTGGCGTTGGCGGGCTGTTGTAAATAGTAAAGGGGGAAAAATATTTCAAATGGCTCTAAGCACTATGGAACTTATCATCTGAGGTCATCAGTCCGCTAGAAGTTAGAACTGCTTAAACCTAACTAACCTAAGGAAATCACACACATCCATGCCCGAGGCAGGATTTGAACCTGCAGTAATAGCAGCAGCGTGGTTCCGGACTGAAGCGCCTAGAACCGCTCGGCTACAGAGGCCGGGTAAATAGTGAAGACGAATATATTATTAATGATTAAGGTCTTTGTTACATGCATAAGTTCGTAACTAATATTTACATTGTTCCAGGTACAAACAGCTCAGCGAAGTACCCGAAAACTACCTTGTGGGGACTACGATCAACGTGGAATACGAAACGAATACCATCTTCAGACATAATCGGCAGGAATCACGCAATATCAGGGCTAAACGTTGGTCACTATCTCGAAAACAACCAGAAGAAAGTGCGCTCCATACTCGACCACGTCTTCCAGCTGCGGGCCGAGCGCACTATTAGACCTCGTATTCACTCCGTTTTAGATTTTGAAAGGGTGAGTTTTTCACGCAACAGCGGCTAATGTGAAAGTGGAAATATTACCTGTAGCTTCTGGACATTGTTCCAGGTTGGTGAGGCGCTGGCGCAGCTCTGGAGGAGGGAGAACTTGGGGAAGGTGCTGCTCGTCGTTCAGCAGGACTCTCCCGAACTGCGAGTGCGAGGAGGAGACGCGCTTGCAAGCGTCGCTGGGGCGGGCCGGAGCGTCGCCACGCTGTGACCCGAGGGCGGTGGCCGTATGAGCAGTGCAGCCTGAGGTGCGAACGGAGGCGGCAGCCACGCCAGGTTGTAGAAAGGACGCACACAGCTGAATCTACGAGGAATCGCCTTTGAAACCTGCGAAATCAGTGACACTCACTAAAACTTGCAATATCTTATATTCATTCTACACGTTAACAACGTTAAAACAAGTGGAGTGTCTTCGTTGTTGCAACAACTACGCCAAAAGAGGCACTGTAAAAATGTCGAGCTTTAAAAATATACTCTGTCGCTTTTAAATGCATGCAATAAACTTGCTTTACTCAAATGGCCTAGTGTATAATAATACTCAGTCCTTCCCATCATTTTCTTATTTTTCCGCTGCAACAATGCTCTCCTCCTCCTCCTACACCCCCTTCTTTTTACCTTAAGTCTTCACACCCGCTTACTATGTTAGTATGTATCAAGCACTGCTATGCACTTTGCTTTTATAAAATAGCACCTGATGATCCTACATTTATAAAATAATACCTGAAGCTTGTATTTTGTAACTACATTGACCCTAAATACCATAAATTGCATTATAGTTAGATGAAAAGGAATGCCTTAGTCAAGAGAAAAGACATGTTAGTAATAACTAACATCTTGGTTACATAACAAAACTGGTGCATAGTTTTGTCTTACCACTAAATTGAAACTGCCTGGCAGATTAAAACTGTGTCCTGGGCCGATACTCGAACTTGGGAAGTTTCATATGAGCGCACACTCCGCTGCAGAGTGAAAATCTCATTCTGCAAACATCCACCAGGCTGTGCCTAAGCCATGTCTCCGCAATACCCTTTCTTTCAGGAGTGCTAGTTCTGCAAGGTTCGCAGGAGAGCTTCTGTTAAGCTTGGAAGGTAGGAGACGAGGTACTGGCAGAAGTAAAGCTGTGAGGATGGGGCGTGAGCAGTGCTTGTGTAGCTCAGTTGGTAGAGCACTTGCCCACGAAAGGCGTAGGTCCCGAGTTCGCGTCTCGGCCCAGCACAGAGTTTTAATCTCCCAGGAAGTTTCATATCAGCGCACACTCCGCTGCAGAGTGAAAAATCTCATTCTGACTTATTACTAAATTCATAAACTAACAGAAACGTACCTTGTCACTGTAATATAGTAACGTAAAAGAAGGAAAAATACTACTTAGTATCCGCAATGTGTTCACATCACGATATAAATAATTAAGAAAAGAGACATTGGCGTCGCTGTACGTTAACGTAGCTCTACCATTTTTCTGATCTAAATTTTATTGTATATCTAAAGTGGTTATATCTAATATTCGAGATTGGAGTATTAGATTGTATCTCTGTAAGAGGGTGTTACGAACGTGTTTTACAAGGACATATTAAACAGTTAGTCAAACATCCATCTTCCCTTTCCTGGTAACGCCTCTGGTGATCCAAAGATAAAGTGATTCACGGTCTACTGATTTGTTACTATCTCTACAGCTCTTTTGACAAATGTTAACGTCATTTGATGCACCGTGTCATGGATGCAGGTCACAGCAACGTATTTGCTGTTAAAGGCTCCATAGTGTGTGTTAAACAGTGCGTAGGGACGACGGTTCAATCCCGCGTCCGGCCATCCTGATTTAGGTTTTCCGTGATTTCCCTAAATCACTCCAGGCAAATGCCGGGATGGTTCCTTCGAAAGAGCACGGCCAGCTTCCTTCCCCACGCTTCCCCAATCTGATGGGACCGATGAACTCGCCGTTTGGTCCCTTCCCCCGAATCAACCACCCAACCACCTAACCACCTTTGAGTTAATGTTGTTTATTCGATGTGCACACTGTCCGCCCCCAGTAGCTGAGTGGTCAGGGCATCAGAATGTCCATTCTAAGGGCCCGTGTTCGATTCCCGGCTAGGTCGGTGATTTTCTCCTCTCAGGGACTGGGTGTTGCGTTGTCATCATCATCATCATCATTTCATCCCCAGCGACGAGCAAGTCGCCGAAGTGGCGTCGAATCGAAAGACTTGCACCCGGCGAACGGTGTACCCGCCGGGAGTCCCTCGTCACACGACATTCACATTTAATGTGCACACTGTCAGACATAATACGTATCTTTGTCATGCAGTCTTAACTTGTAACTGACAACTAGTTTATCAGAGCAGAAATGTTTTTTTCGACCATGACATGCCATGCAGGCAGGGCACACATATTGTAATATGTAAGTAATGTTTTCAAATACATAATGACGTCATCTTACTATGTCCTGCACTTTAGGACGTATACGCTTTAATAATATGCACTCCAGCATACATTTGAGATCAGCTACAAAGCCAAAAGCATGATTGTGTGAAAGAAATGAACAATTAACAGATGGCGGAAATTTCTTTTAAAACTATAATAAAACTATAGTAAGTTTCCATGAAACTGATCTACTGATTTCGTAATAATTCTACTGATACATCTAATGAAACAAAACATGTACTGAAGGAACGCTTGAGGCAGTACTGACCCTACGTTTTACATTAAAAGATACACTGAACAAATGGGAGACGGACGTGAACAGGCTCCATTTTTACGCCTCAATCTCAGTGCGCATTAATCATGATTTACAGTGCGGAGGAAATCGCAGTTTTGTATCAACAGTGAATTGCATTAACTAAACCTCTAGAGGGAAATTTATTTAATCTACATCTACATCCATACTCCGCAAGCCACATGACGGTGTGTGAGGAGGGTACCTTAAGTACCTCTATCGGTTCTCCCATCTATTCTAGTCTCGTATTCTTCGTGGAAAGGAGGATTGTCGGTATGCTTCTGTGTGGGCTCTGCGAGTAATCTCTCTGATTTTGTCCTCATGGTCTCTTCGCGAGATATACGTAGGAGGGAGCGATATACTGCTTGACTCTTCGGTGAAGGTATGTTCTCGAATGTTAATTACGTGTTATAGGTTAAGAATTAGAACATTCTGACTAACAAAGAATTTTATAATACTCATTCCCATGCTGGTACCATTTTATAGTGCATCATCCATCTAATAGGATTCAAACTATGGTAGGATACTATCAACATTCATAGGAACACATTACGCCTCTCGTTTTGTAGTTTGTAGTATGTCTGAGGAAGCATTAAACTCTTATTATACCACATAATTATTTTTTTTAAATTGCAGCTAAAGCTAAGTGCAGAATCACAAACATAGAAAATTTCTGCCATGTATTGGGCATAATACGGAGACAGTCCCATTCTTCACTAGGTAGAGTTCTGGTGATCATAGCTCACACCATTCTGAAGATACATGTACCTAAGGTTATGAAAATGTAGTTCCTACTAAATCAGACCGTTCAGTGCTTTTGACTCACCCTATATGCCAGCAGCATATTCTTGCTGGCAGCTTCTTCTTTGTTCTCTACAGACATTCGAAGGAGTTTTTCCTTACTCTGAACGATTTTTAGTAGTGGCTCCTGCACTCTTTCAGCTTAAACTAGTCGCTGACGTTCTGTGGAAATCTGAGCAAGCAGTCAATCACATCCTGGTTGGGTACCAAATATGTCCACTAATTTTGTCCTAATAATTGCACCGTCATTGAAACAGGTAACAGCACCCACCACACCTATTTTGAGTACTGTCCATCCACACGCAGGTGTTGAAACTCTCATTAGGCTTTTGTATGTGGAAATGTAGGCTTCTGCTCAGTAATTTTGTATGTCCAAGGTCCCTATGTATTGGCTTTGTTTCCACTACTGTAGAAGGCAGACAAAGAATGTTTATCGTGATATTCCTTGCCTGTTGCATCACTCACCCAATACTTGCAGTATGGAGCATCACCTTGTCATAAGCAGAAATTTTGCAACACCAAGTAGGCCAGTCAACTTTCCTCATATCCTTCAAGCCTCCAATATTTCATATTATTGCAAGTCCACAATATTGTGACAATTTGTCTGTTTCACGCTTTGTTAGACGACCAAAACCTACTATATATTCTCCGTCTGGTGGGAAGAAACTCTCAAAGTTTTTACACAGCTTATGGAACAACAGATCTACTGAAGAAATAGGTGAGGAATACTGTCCATATGTTTTATCTTAGAAGATACATTGAAAAACGTCATAGCATTCATAGACTATGAGGGGAAAACGTTTCGCAATATTGACTGGAATACAATATTTGAAATTCTAAAGGAGGTAGCGGTAAAACACGGGCATATAGTGTGTGTACAGGAGGAAGATTGTAAAAGTGGGGCATGGGATGAGTAAAGCGGGTGGAGAGAGAGAGAGAGAGAGAGATAGGCTTTAGTACTTGTTCAGACACGGAGCCTTGTACAGGATGGAGCAGCTTGAGCTGCACCAGACCATTCTCCGGACTGAAGACCAGAACAGCAGCTATAAATGTTATTGGTAAGTAATTCATTCGTGTGACTCGCAAGTATACTTGAGAACGTTCAGACATTCAACCTGTGTCAGCGTTTCTGAACAGTGTACACCAGCAGGCTCACATTAGTTCAGTAGTGGCGCGGTTACTACGCAGCGCTCTCACTACCCAGTGAAGTTACGTTAGACAAGCGATATTCGCTGCTATAGGAAATACTTCACTGTGATTCAGTGGACTGATTCAATGAGTAACACGGTCTTAGAAGGCACTTCGTTATTGCACACTGATTCGTTGAAATTTTACAGATTTGTGGAAATTTCATCACGCACTCTCAGGTATGCCAGGTATTCCAGTGCGAGGCAGTGACTGAGGTAACGCTGTGGCAAGTCCCCGAATTTTCATCCAGGAGTAAGACTGTGCAAATCTCGTCCGGTAATTTAGGTTACCTGAATCTCCCTTAAGTCGCTTTGGATCATTCAGTACTGTTCGTTAAAAAATGTCACTGCCAAGTAGGTCCTCAGCTTTCCTCAGCCATAGTTTGCTCCAGCCCTTACTACCCACCGACTACAAGATCAAAGCCATAATCTTCCAGTTGCACAATTTTAAACAAGGACATGACATTCCTAATATTCAGCATCCAAGAACTAAAGTAATACTACTACCGTACGCATGGGCCCATTAATGAAGATGAATATGTAGGAACAATAATATCGCTGACCAGCGAGAGCGACAAGGCAGACACACTCTGACTGAGCAGTTCGGGTCTGTAACTTAGCAGCGTACCTTAAGCGTATGACAAACCGTGCATTGTTCGGGTATTAACTCTGCCAGTTTTCTACTGTCAATGAAAACAGAGCCGTATTTTTAGTGCAATATCCTGGACAGTTTTTGTACGCTGGACACAGCCGTTTCGCGATTTTGTAAACGGCTCTTCATTGCTCTATACACGGAAGTTTTTTTGGCTATAATCGATTGTGCTTCACAGCTGAAAGCCGCCAAAACCGCTGACATGTGTCAGGGATTTAATTAGCTGACTCAGTGTAAAATTGGCTTATTAGTGAAGAATAAATGTATTAACTGTTCATGCATGATTCAGTACTTTTCCACATATCTGTGTTTATGACGTCATATCTCTTAAAGTACATGTCGTACAAAAATACATTTATGTAGGTACATCCAACGGCATATGTGGACACCGTGTGAAAACTCTATTGCGAATAGAGATAGTAGCAACGAAGAAATAAATTTAAACATCGTGCACAGTGCAGCAGTTTTTCACACACATCATTATGACGTCAAATCTCGAACTATAATAGCTAGGTGCTTCTTACCCACACAGATTGTTGCCTGACCGTAAGGATGTATGTACAAACTTAAATTGAAATCGGTTCAGTGGTTTAGGAAGAGATGAAGAAAGCACGCACGCACACACGGACGTTTTTGAACTCAGTACTTTTGACACTACTACGTGCCGGAATTCCCCAAATTGAAGGTCTTTGAGTATATCCCAGTACTACAGAATTGAAGCGAACTCATTTGATGCTTCTTATCACACAAAAAGCTTAATTTATTCACATACTTACTATTGAGAACTGAGTTTGTAACGTAAATTATAATTCAAAATTGAAGTATTTATGTTTATACACACAACTTTATTTAATGAAGAGTGTAAACTGCTGTCGTTTCTATAGACTAGTGGCTTCCAACCCGGAAGGCGTGCCCCCTGAGGGAGCATAACAGATTTATGAGAGCGCAGACATCTCAAAAGGAAACAAATATACGGCCAAACAAGTCAAAAATTTTATCCTTGCTTAGTCAGTGCATTTTTTGTAGAGTTGATAGCACCACCTTTGCCTCGCGCCATACCTTTATCCTAGCGCTCCTATCTAACAAGCTGAATCGTCCACCATGTTTTTCTCACCTCTGAGGATGCAGTAGTGTCTACCTCGTGGGTGGCTCAACACTTCACAGTATTGCATACAGCGTATTTAATATTCCCTGTATGAAGTGAATTAAACAGTAATTAATTTTATAGAGACATTTAGAATGTCCATTTCATATAACAGAAAAATTGAAGTGTAATATTACATGGCTCGGAACTTCCGCGATACTTTGTAAATCCTAAATGTTATGAGTCAAGAATTCCGTACTGTCTTCAACTCTGCGTATTACGCAGTCACAACCTATATCTATTAGTTAGTTTCGCCTTTATGTAGCCTCATGTAAAAGGAGTGTTTTTTATTCAAAAGAAGGTACTTCAATAAATAATTTTTATTATAAGTTTCATCTATTCTTTAATCAGTATTCATTTTTTATGTATTTCATGATAGGTTCGTTGCTTGTTGAGTTGTGGTAAAAATTTTATTCTTTAAAGATAGTTACTTAAGCAGGTTTCCTCACAATCACGTATCCGCTATAAAAATATCTGAATTATCACTTGTTGTGCCGTGCATATATAAGAAATGAGGTTTAGTATTATTCAGTTTGTGTGTGTATGTTTATGATAAGACATACAAATATATCAAAAATCCTCTTCACTTTTCCATTTGCGAAAATATCTTAGGACTCTAAAACTTTTGAGACGAACTGTTTCAGTACAGTTTTCGACTGAGAAGAAACGTAGTTTAATACAACTGAGTTCCTGTTTATAGCTACTTTCATCAACGCAAATTTACAATACACAAGTAAGCACCGGGTGGTACCCAATTGTCTCTCCGGAAGCCTGTGGAAATATAAACATGCAAAAACCATTTTTGCAATAGTGCAGTTCTCAGCTGAGCAGCCTTCCAAATTTACGACGAATTCCACGAATTTAATTAGAAACCTCCATTCGCATCGTGACTCGTATGTAACCAAGTACGAATATCCTGTACTTTGGGGAAAACATGGCGGACAGTTCAGCTCAGGTTACAGGAGTCTTAGTTCTTACCGACACAACACATTCTACAGCCTGCGCTCTGCATCCTTAACTCAGTATTACGCCTGGTGAGCTCTGTAGAAGTAAATAAGTTTCATTGGTTCTGTTTGTTGATTGAGGCTGCCTGCTACAAGCTGACTCTTTTCCAATAAATGTGAATCCATACAATTTCCAACAGCCAGATATAACTATATGTTTAAGTAATGTGTATACATAAACATACGTTATAAACGTCCCCGTTCGTAGTCGCTAATTATAACAATATGTTTCTTTTGTGCTGCAACATATAGCTATAAGCAGCGGTGGAAATATATTTGCGAACGCCGACCGTGTGCGGCTGTTTCTTGTTGGATCGTCTGATCAGTCGGAAGTTGCATTGCAGAGGAGAGTAAATGCCTATTCAAAATATAATTACTTTTGGATAGCTCAACATGAATTTCCTAAGGGACCGTAGTTTATCATGCATTTACCAGTAGCATGTGGCGCGGGGAAAATATTTCGCCGCATACAACTTCCGTCCGATTTCGACGAAAGAATTCGTGACTGTGAACACTCTATTTGGCAGAAACATACAGAAAATTAAATAACTTAATGAAGGAGTGAGACATAGATACTACACTAAATAAATAGTCCATACACCAATTCCATTTAAATCTGAATTTATGGCAATTAATAGATGAACTTACACTACAATGAAGAATTTTAACATGGATGCCGCTTTGACTGGCACTTCTCTTCTCGTAATGACAATAATTCCTTTGACGTTTTCACATACACGTCTCACAATAAATATACTGCTGTGCAGTATTGCACTTTCAGTATTGCACTTTTACTTTACACTAAAATATTGTTATTTTTAACGATAGTAATACGGCGGCAAGACATGAGCGTCCGACACAAGTCACAAGAGACAAGAGAAGAATAAGTAACTGTTCATCGAGAATATCTCGTAAATAAAAAAAAGAAAATGTGTAAAAGTGTTCTTCTGTCCGTTTTTCGCGCCGCGGTTTTCAAAGTCAATAACTCACTGCATCTCTGACGGCGCTTTGACAATAAACAAGTTACGTCACAGGTCGTTCACCTTTTACATTCTCGCAACATTATTTGCTAACTGTAGCTGTTTCCGAGCGACTGCTCGATTAGTGAGTGATTTAAAGTGATAGGGCAATCACATAATGTTACACAGAGCGCATTGTGTCTCATTGTTCTCACTGCGGCCTGTGTTTCTGGAACGTCATCCATCTGCACCTAACACCGCGCCGAAAAATAAACCAACAGACTTTTTTGTTGTAAAAAGAAATTCCTTAAAAAGCGTGAAACTGGACTCTACAGCAATCTTTCATGGAAAACGAGAAAGTTATTGAAGCATCATATGAAACCTGTCTTAAGAGCAAAAACAAAGGAAATCTCATATTACTGCTTAGGCGTTAATGAAACCTTCCACTCTTAAAGCAAACAATTGTTTTTGGAGAGAATAATTATAGACAAATGTACAAGATACACGTTTCAAACAAGTGTGCACTGTATGATAGAAGAAAGGGCCCTGAATGTGAAAGAACAGCTAGTTTAGACTGAAAAATATCCATTTTTCTTTGCTTTACAGTGTGAAGATTCTACTGATTAGCTGACTAGTGTCACTAAATAGTGTACTACCGACTTGTGCACGAGACAAAAATAATGGAAGAACAATTGCTTTCTAAAGACTTGGAAACATCGAAAGGCTCTGATGTATTTTCTGCTGTTAATGAAATTTTGGTTGATAATGGTTTGTTTTGGAACACAGTTATAGAAATGTGTTCCGATGGAACACCAGCCATGTTACGTTCACGTTCTGATTTCATAAGTATTGCCGACGGAAAAAAAATCCTTATCTTATTGACTCGCTAAATGATCACATACAGAACCTAGCTCTTGAAACTTTACCTGTGAATCTGAACACTGCACTGGACGCGGCTATGAATGTAGTTGATAAAATTAAGCTTTAAATTTTTCGTAGAATACTTTGCAGACTTGTTTGAAACCCTCAATAATCTCAGTTTGAAACCACAAGGCAGAAACACCACAATAATGCACGCCAGAGATGTCTCTGAGTTCTTCTTGGAAAAGAAACTATGGAAACATCGGTCGGCTGTTTGCGGTAGAAACTTCATTTCCTCGATTCAGTGACCTTCTGTATAGAAAACAATGCGATGGCAACGAATGTATAGTTATCATCAGTGGACCAGTGAAACGGCTGAAAGAGTGGTTCAGGTTCTACTTTCATTATTTGTTTTCGGGAGACTGTCAGTGCAAATTCGCCAGATCACCCTCCACAATTGATGTGCACGCATTCCCGATGGAAAACAAGAGGATACTTTTCAAATGAAATATGAGTGTAAAGAACCGCTTCAACAAGTGGGGTTGTAAGAATTTTGGACCAGTGCCCTTCCAATTTATGCAGGAGCTGAAGCGGAAGCCTTAGTCTTCGTACAGTTCTAATTCACAACAAAACACTGCCATTATCCTGAACGAGTGACCGTAGATATACTCTAATTTGAAATCATTCAGAGGCTGTTCAAGAAAAACAATTTAAACTGTCTAGATGATAGTCTTAATTCTTCTTCAGCCTATCTTGGCGTAAAGAAATGTTAGATGCGAAATGTTGTTCACGGGTAAACATCATCAGGTATTAAAGTAAGAAATAAAGACATTCCTACTCCGCCTACCAAGTCCTTTGAAATATTAGAGTTTTGACTTACTCTGCATTTGATAACCTTACTTTTCCTAAAATTGTGGATTACAGATTATACGTTTTTCGAAAGAAACAAAATTAATAAATATAAACAACACAGGGGCATGGGAAATTGTGGAATGCAAAGCAGACAACAGATAGAAAACGTTGGATACTACTAGTACTACGTATATACGATCTAACGCGTATGGGGGTGTTATCATTCCTTCCTTAAAATGAATAATTTTATTCGTGCTAACATCTATAGAAGTATTAATTCCTACGTGAATCCGTTACATGAAAGAAAAGGCGCTCATCTGAATCGACCCATATACGATGAGTCTAGACAATTTGTAACATACAGAACACAGTCAACTCAGATTTCAAAAAATGGTTCAAATGGCTCTGAGCACTATAGGACTTAACATCTGAGGCCATCAGTCCCCTAGAACTTACAACTACTTAAACATAACTAGCCAAGGACATCACACACATCCATGCCCGAGGCAGCATTCGAACCTGCGGCCATAGGGATCGCGCGGTTCCACATTAAAGCGCCTAGAACCGCTCGGCCACAGCGGCCGGCAACTCAGACTTGCTCAAGAATAAATCATAACCCCTTTATCCTGCAGATACTTTTGAGGTTCTACTGAATTAGCTGTTCTTAATTCGAGCGAAAGCAATTCCTCTTACTGCTTCCAACGTAAATGTTTATTAAAAATCGAAATTCTCCGAAAGTTCTTCACAGATTGCTTTGAACTTTTGGGTCTGCGTCACAGTCGACTAAGCGCTCATGTTCAGAAAAAAAAGACGCTCAGAATGATTAGATAGGCAGTTTATATTCACAGGTCATGTACCTCAGAAATGATTAGCATGTGAACCATGTCGGCCCCCCGGGTTTGAAGTCAACTAGGATATCGCGGCGAACAACAGGTACCATCTTCATATATATACAGGGTGTCCCAGCATAGCCCACAGAGAAGTCGAATTTTACGTCCTTCTCCCGGATACTCTCAATACCCAAAATACTGTCTTCTATTAATTAATTTATTACTAGGAACGTGCAAAAAGTCACTACCTTTACTATTCTTAATTCAATGAAAGTCTGTATCTTTACCTTCTGTGCCCTGGTACCTATTGCACCTGTAACTTCACAATTATTCGCAGGAAAGACTGGTAATTTCCGGTGTCGTGTCAACCTCTCTAAGAGTTCTGCAGAGATTGCATTCACATTTGCACCTGTATCAAGAATTACTTTAATGGTATGGCCACACACGTCTGCACATGTCGCCGTATAGGAACGGTCATACGCTTGGCTGTACAATGTTGGACGTCATGCGTAAGTTCATCTTTTAGTCTCTGTCTGTCATCGCATTGGAACATAACAGCTCTTTTGCCAGAGTCCCTTACATAACACCCGACCGATTCACCGGGGAACGATCCGGTCGTCTTTAGTTTAACGGATGGGTTCTGGGTTCGTCAGTGACATCTGTAATCACAGGTGGTTGCTCTCTCCAGTCCTTTATATTCGGAGATTGTTGGTTAATATTTTGTGGTAGCCAGTTCGGATTTTTCCCATGGAATTGCCAATTATTCTGTCTATGTTGGATGTGGTTATTTCGATTCGTGGTTTGCATCGTGTTGAATCTTCGGTCGTTAGGTTTATTTTTCGCCCAGCGAGGTTGGAACTGCACCGCATTGGCATTCAATCGTTGGCCACCGTTCAGGTGAGCTCGGAAGCCTGAGCTCTGCTGCGCTCTACCATTATTATTGCTGCTCGGTGCTGGGTTATATGCAAAGTTCTTGTATGCACTAGTCGACAACCCATTCCCATGATTTGTAGGTCTTAAAACTTCCTTTAATAGGTCGATGGTGTCGCTGACAAAGTCTTCGACATTGACTTCGGGAGCATACATGAGTTTTTCACGTATCTCGGCCAGTAACTTTGCCTTAATAATCTTCAAAACATCTACCTGTGGGACTGGAATATCCCAACATTTACTTTTATTCAGGTACTTCTCAAAGTATCGACGCTAATTCCCACACTTGACTGAAAATGGTTCTGGATTATAAACTTCTTTTTTAAGTCGCTGTTGAATTCACTTAGACCAATACCTACTCAAGAAGGCTCGCTCAAAAACTTCTTAGGTGCCACAGGTTTCCATAATATCCATGCACCATATACTACCTTCCCCTTATACGTATCCAGCGACAAAAGAAACCTTTTGGGTGTCAGCCCCTGCACGGGGTGAAACACCTCTGAACACGCGAATGAAAACGACTGGGTTAACAGTTTTGTTCTCCGGACAGAAGGCTTGGAACTGCCGGTGCTTTAGGAGCTTCTCCTCCACTAACATTTTGGCGTATAAGTTGTTGGGTGGTATATTGCCATAAATAGGGTCGGACATCACATGTGCACTTTTTGTCATAGACGTCTGGCTACTCATCACTGACGCCGAATTCATCACATTTTGCTTCTGTTCATCGCAAAATGTGACATGTGTGTCAGAACCACTCGCTCTTATTTCCTTTATTGAATTATATCACTCTTCAGTCGATTTGATTATATTCTCTTTCCACTCTTCACCAAATTGTTGTCTTATTATTCCACTATCAACCTGCATTCTTGTGGAATCCGATACATTAGCCAGTTGACCATTTTGCACAGCTTGTTGCACTGGTCCATTAACACATTGTGTTCTCTTCTATAACTGCTACAAAATCTGATTTAACAAGTTCGAATTTGACACAAGAGAATCTACGGTTGCGCTAACATCTTTTACTTCGGTTTGGATTTTAGAGATTTCCTCAGGAACTTTGTCCCGGGAAAGCTTAAGATTGTCGTAAAGAATGGCCGCGTGGTTAGAGGAGCGAATTCTCTAATTGCGTGGCCCCTCCCGCCGGAGGTTCGAGTCATGCCTCGGGCAAGGGTGTGTGTGTGTTGTTCTTAGTATAAGGTAGTTTAAGTAGTGTGTAAGTCTAGGGATCGATGACCTCAGCAGTTTGGTTCCTTAGGAATTCACACATTTGAATATTTTTAGCCTAAGATTTGCCATTTCCGTAGCAAGATCACTTTGCTGAATGCTTAAATGATCCACTTCGCATTTCAAACTCTAAAAATCCTGTTTGGTTGGCAATGACTCACGCATAGCAATAATATCGTGCATAGTTTGCCTGATATTTGTTTGTTCAGTTACTAATGGCTCCTGCTGCTTAACGGGGCCGTCTTGTTTAACAGATAAACTTGCCTGTTATACTGCTACAGTATGAACTATAATGGAAATTTTGTGTTGTTCCGCTGCTACTGACTCTCGTGCGGGAGCCACCCTAGACTGTTCAGTTGCTACAGACTCCATTTCAGCAGACATCGATTTTTGATTTGTAGTTAACGTCTGCTCCGCTTGGGATATGCTGAGTAAAAGATCTTTAATGTTAAACTCCTCTGTCCTGGCTGTGATCATTACGGGTACTGGACTATCAATGGAAGGGACATGCTCAAATGATAAAAAAAAGGAACTTTACACGAATCACACAGTTTCAAAATACTCACATAAGATCAGCACAAATCTGCACATGAGTTTTTTAATATGTGCATATAGGAAAACTCTGCAGAAAGGACAGTATTAGATTCCAGACTGGAAAACTTGCTGTTGCTTGCCTGCAGCGTGGACGTTCAGATGACCTGTTGAGATGAACAGTACAGCAGCACTCTCCCGGTCCCTCTGTCCCCGTTGTGGTCTCAAACAAAGACAGGGTACGCAACGCAGAAACGCGCGTTACAGTAAATTTCTTAACAATAGCATACGTACATGAAAATGATACAAATCCTAACGAGTTCCATAACTTTGCAAGCAGTCCTGTCAATTGGTCGTCACACTGAAGTGAGAACTGCTAAGTCGTAAAGGAAAAGAAATAATTAATTACCTAGCTTGACCTTTGACTTTGACACAGATAAGACAGGTACTTCATTTAAAATTCTCTTTTGATTTTTTGCCTAGATGCATACATGTTAAATTTTGTTACCTGTCTAATACAAACAGTCTGTGAAAAAATTTGACTGTAGCTCAATATGTTTTGTTCGTGGCTTCTGTAAGGAGAGAACGGGTTAGGTACAGGATGAGTTGGCGGTCGGAGGTTTATGTTTCTCCGGTTCTCAGAGAAACGCCAGGCAAAGTCTGAGAAAACTGCTACAACTTGTGCTGAAGACTCGGTCTCTCGTGGCAGCCAAGAATACTCACAGTCGCCGTAAGATTTTCTGGAAACACTTTCAGAATGAGAAGGTTGCGCAACAGTGGCACTATGATATTTTCTAACAGACTGATCGCTTAGGGAACGTCTTGAACATACAAGCCGACGGCGAAACATTGCGCGGCGTTCGGACTGTGGCAGTAGTAGATTCGCCCAGTATTGTTAATTTGCGAAGAAATCGCTTAGCACTGTATTGCTAAACACACTAATAGTTTTTATAAAGGTCCGAGTATCTAACATCAAAAAAATTTCGTATACGATATTTACCTTCCTTTTCATAAGATAAATTTTTCATTCTAGCTAATTGCAATTAAAAGTTGTATCTCCTTTACACTTCAAAATTACTTCTACATGCAAAATTATCTGACCTCAAAGGAACACAATGTCCATTCCGCATCCCTTATCTCCAACAATTACAAAGAGCGTTGTCGTCTCAATTACGGTAGCGCATCATATAAGGTACTCGTAACCGAAATATTAGAATAATCTTACATTACGCAGGGACATTACAACAGGCTAACATGCACCGTCCCAATACCACGTGACTTGAGCAGTAGGAGACGTTGGGAACGGTTTCTCGTCCTGCGTATGTGAAAGCTCACTCCATAAATATTTATACTCTTTGGGCTACACCACAGGACGACATTCGCCGCCTAACACGTCGATACCATCATACATGGAACAAGTTGTCAGGGCCCATGCCAGGATAACTGCACACATGCAAAACCGAGGTGCTGAAATACTAATCATTTCTGATTTCTGCAGAAGATACTAACGTACATGCCATGTGAATATGAACGTCCTATCTGTAGTCGTTCAATGTGTTTCGTTTGTTCTGAATATGAGTGTACCTAATGGAGCGCCATATTATAATATATATAAACACTTATTTAATATACACACATCATAAAAAGTTTTGCAGCACCCCGATTCCCAGAATTCCTGAAGATAGACGTTGACTGTGAATATTATATCACAGACACAGTCCCTTTAATTGTTCAGAGATGTCACTAAACCCCAACCCCCCCGCCCCCAAAGATGTGGACAACCATGCATGAACATCGCCTATTACACCGAGGGCGTCCGACGGCCGATCAGTTCCAGTCATTCCACAAGGAAAGAGGTACACAGCTCGTGTTATCTGTAGTTCAACCATGCCTAGACGAGCGACACCGCTGTTCGAGTGCATCCGCATGGTTACCTTGTGCCAGGAAGCGCTCTCAACAAGGGAAGTGTCCAGGCGTCTCGGAGTGAACCAAAGCGATGTTGTTCGGACATGGAGGAGATACAGAGAGACAGGAGGTGTCGATGTCATGCCTCGCTCAGGCCGCCCAAGGGCTACTACTGTAGTGGATGACTGCTACCTACGGTTTATGGCTCGGAGGTACCATGACAGCAACGCCACCATGTTGAATAATGCTTTTCGTTCAGCCACAGGACGTCATGTTTCGACTCAAACTGTGCGCAGTACGCTGGATGATGAGCAACTTCACTCCCGACGTCCATGGCGAGGTCCATCTTCATACAAGGCGGTACAGATGGGCCCAAGAACATGCCGAATTGACCGCTCAGGATTGTAGTCATGTTCTCTTCACCGATGAGTGCCGCATATGCCTTCAACCAGACAATAGTGGAGACTTGTTTGGAGGCAATTCGGTCAGGTTGAACGCGTTACACACACTGTCCAGCGAGTGCAGCAAAGTGCAGGTTCCTTACTGTTTTGGGGTGGCATTATGTGGGGCCGACGTACGCCGCTGGTGGTCATGGAAGGCGCTGAAAAGGCTGTACGATACGTGAATGCCATCCTCCGACCGATAGTGAAACCATACTGGCAGCATATTGGCGAGGCATACGTCTTCATGGACGACAATTCGCGCCCACATCGTGCATATCTTGTGAATGACTTCCTTCAGGATAACGACAGCACTCGACTAGAGTGGCCAGCAATTTTCTCCAGACATGAAACTTATCGAACATGCCTAGGATAGATTGAAAAGGGCGTTTTATGGACGACTAGACCCGCCAACCACTCTGAGGGACCTACACCAAGTCGCCGTTAAGGAATGGGATAATCTGGACCAACAGTGCCTTGATGTACTTGTGGATAGTATGACACGACGAAGACAGGCATGCATCAATGCAAGAGGACATGCTTCTGGGTATTAGAGATCCCGGTGTGTAAGGCAATCTGGACCACCGCTCTGAAGGTCTCGCTGTATGGTGGAACAAGATGCAATGAGTGATTTTCAAGAGCAATAAAAAGGGCGGAAATGATGTTTGTGTTGATCTCTATTCCAATTTTCTGAACAGGTTCCGGAGCTCTCGGAACCGAGGTGATGCAAAACATTTTTTGATGTGTCTATTATGTCTGTAGATAGCCAAAAATAATTAAATAATACTGAAAATTTGTTTTGTTTGTTATCTGTGTTGTTGAGAAATGTGATACACAGAATCAAATAATATGCAGTGTGCCTCCACTGCCATTGATGCGGCGCATTCGCGGTTTCCCTCTCTCCCCCTCCTCGTCGTGAGAAAACGTGGCGTAGGGGTGGGGGGAAATGTCAACAGTCGCTGAGCGCTTTGGCAGTCGTTCCCCACGCACCTTCTGATAGCCGAAATCTTGGTCGCCCCTGCCCTAATGGAAGCAATGGTGAGACCAACTCTTACCCAGTACCAGTTACATGGAAGAAACCAAACTGGCTACATAGCGTTTCTCCTACAGCTTATCCACGAAAACGGAGGAAAGGAACTTTGAGGAAATTATGTGTCCAGTGTGGTTTCCTCGAAGCGAGAGACTCAACAGCTGGTTTAAAGCATTCATATTCGGTCATCGGAGATTTCCCGGAGGTATGTCTTCTAGGGAAATACCCTCAGACTTCAAGAAGAATATAATGAATCCAATCCCAAAGAAAGCAGGTGTTGTCAGATGTGAAAATTACCGAACTATCAGTTTAATAAGTCACAGCTGCAAAATACTAACACGAATTCTTTACAGACGAATGGAAAAACTAGTAGAAGCCGACCTCGGGGAAGATCAGTTTGGATTCCGTAGAAATACTGGAACACGTGAGGCAATACTGACCTTACGACTTATCTTAGAGGAAAGATTAAGGAAAGGCAAAACCTACGTTCCTAGCATTTGTAGACTTAGAGAAAGCTTTTGACTGGAATACTCTCTTTCAAATTCTAAAGGTGGCAGGGGTAAAACACAGGGAGAGAAAGGCTATTTACAATTCGTACAGAAGCCAGATGGCAGTTATAAGAGTCGAGGGACATGAAAGGGAAGCAGTGGTTGGGAAGGGAGTGAGACAGGGTTGTAGCCTCTCCCCGATGTTATTCAATCTGTATATTGAGCAAGCGGTAAAGGAAACAAAAGAAAAGTTCGGAGTAGGTATTAAAATCTCTGGAGAAGAAATAAAAACTTTGAGGTTCGCCGATGACATTGTAATTCTGTCAGAGACAGCAAAGGACTAGGAAGAGCAGTTGAATGGAATGGACAGTGTCTTGAGAGAAGGATATAACATGAACATCAACAAAAGCAAAACGAGGATAATGGACTGTAGTCTAATTAAGTAGGGTGATGCTGAGGGAATTAGATTAGGAAATGAGACACTTAAAGTAGTAAAGGAGTTTTGCTATTTGGGGAGCAAAATAACTGATGATGGTCGAAGTAGAGAGGATATAAAATGTAGACAGGCAATGGCAAGGAAAGCGTTTCTGAAGAAGAGAAATTTGTTAACATCGAGTATAGATTTAAGTGTCAGGAAGTCATTTCTGAAAGTACTTGTATGGAGTGTAGCCATGTATGGAAGTGAAACGTGGATGATAAATAGTTTGGACAAGAAGAGAATAGAAGCTTTCGAAATGTGGTGCTACAGAAGAATGCTGAAGATTAGATGGGTAGATCACATAACTAATGAGGAAGTGTTGAACAGGGTTGGGGAGAAGAGAAGTTTGTGGCACAACTTGACCAGAAGAAGGGATCGGTTGGTAGGACCTGTTCTGAGGCATCAAGGGATCACCAATTTAGTATTGGAGGGCAGTGTGGAGGGTAAAAATCGTAGAGGGAGACCAAGAGATGAATACACTAAGCAGATTCAGAAGGATGTAGGCTGCAGTAGGTACTGGGAGATGAAGAAGCTTGCACAGGATAGAGTAGCATGGAGAGCTGCATCAAACCAGTCTCTGGACTGAAGACCACAACAACATGTCTCACACAGAATGCTGATTAGTTACCTATTGTCCTCACGACCAAAGTACAAATTGCTACAAGTTACTGTTGCATCTTGTATGCGTAGTTTAATTTGCCTGGAGATCTGAGAATTGCTGCCGTCATCGGGCGGCACCTATTTGCGGACTCCTTGCCGGCGAGAGACAAAGCTGTGAGCACAACAGCAGCGCACCGGGTGGCGCAGTGAAGCCCGCGGGACACAAGACAAAGGAGCCTCTGCTCATCTGGCTGATGGCTGCAGTCTGCGTGACGCAACGTCGCGGCGTCCCAAGCTCCCTTTACGGTGTCAGCAACAGCAGGTGACAAAGCCAGCAGGCCACCAGGGCAGGGAACTGCCGGTAGACTCCTTCTGATCGCCTCTTCATCATATCCCATCCTGCAGTGTCTGGGAAGACCACACATGGGACTAGGTTCCACAAGTTGGAGAATCTATTACGTCTGTCATAACGTGTGCCCTGAAAAATTGTCGTGGCGACATGCTGAGACAGTGGAGGGTAAATATTTATGAATGCGTGTGGTCTGTTCTTTCAGACATATTCGAAAGGACAGCACACATTCCTATAACTGATACGATCTGTGACGTCCATCATAGTGTGTGCCCTAAAAATTGTCCTGGCGGCATGCTGAGTCGTGACAATACAAGCTACATCTCTATGAATGCGTGGTGTCTGTTCTTTCAGACAAGTAAGAAAGAACAGACGTCACACATTCAATTGAGCCGTGTATCGACTCATGGTACACCTTGTGATTAAATTGGATTGGTTTTCCTTTTCTTCCCCTGACAAGTTTGTCTGATATGTTGTCTGTCATTAAGTGGCTGCTTGGTTGTCTTCTCTCTCTGCTATTGATATCTGCGTTTTTGCTTCCGGGAAACTGCTATGGATGAAGTGAGACCTTTGACCGGTGGTAACTTCGTGTGGTGTCTCGGAAGTATGGGGTGCTCGCACAGAGAGTCTGGTGGACACAGAGGGGGGGGGGGGGCAGTGTTGCTCGCCAGGGTGGACCAGGCGTGGTCGGTTGTACCGAGTCGCCACGTGATGTATGTCGGTTGTGTGTAACGAGCGAGGAGTTGACGGAAAAGCTCCCCGCGGGTTGGTTGTATGCAGAATCGCCCCACGAGTAGTTGCTGTTCATTTCTCCTTGGTGGGACGTTAACAAGCTTCTTTAAGTCCTCCGTCTCAACACTGGAGTTTAAAAAGAAGACAACTAACATGAAGGAGCGGTCACTACCCGTCCACGTTGCAGAGAAGACGTGAGCTCCGGTGACAGAGCGTGTTGTCGCGTGGCCATGGCGTGTTGAGTACGCTGGCGACGCTGCACGGTCGGATGTGTGGATCCTTGCCATCAGGGGTCGTGTACTGCCTGTTCGAGCATGATTGCAAGTTATTAAGTAGAAGGTTTAATCATTAAGCAATAAGTTTGAGTAACCAGTGTCTCTTCTGCTTTGTGGCCTCCTGTGATCGGGTTTCCTGTCCCCGGCACCGGTGTAATTGAAGACAGTGATCTTTCCTCCTCCTCTCGTTACTGCCCGATGGGAGGTGTAGTTTTGGCAGTTTAATGGTTTCTATATTCTGTCGTGTGTTATGAGTAAATTCATGCTTCTTGTTGCTTGGTCATGTGGTCACTCATTCAGGACTGTGTGGTGTAATGTTTCCTTGCACAAGGTTAGCCCTAATTCTGTCAGCAAGTTAAGCCATCATATTACAAGTTTTCGCTGGCTAAAAGTCGGTGCAGTGACCAGCCTGAGAGTGGCAATTGTGTTTACGGGCGTATTTAAATTGGTCAGTATTCTGCCTAACCTGAGCATCCCTAAGTGGCTGATTTGTGGCCGCCTTACACGTCCGTCGTATCTGTTATGTTCCAATGATATTCTAGGACACTTTTGATTAAAAACTTTTTAAATTCCCCCAGTTCTTTATTGCCAGTAATCGTGTGTTTGCTGAGACCTCTGATTTTTTTTTTTTTTAAATGGCGGTGTTGGTAGCTTCACCACTACCCCACCGTACTTTATCAACAAAGTTCTGTATTTACTTTAGTAACCTGTTTATTAATGTTCTTTACATTTTTTAAAAGACTATTGTATTCCTATAAATTACTTGATTGCCGTTAGCGGCGTGTTTTGAAAGGCTGTTATTGCCGTACAGCTAGCTTCTGTGTTTTTTTAAAAGAATTTTTTTAAATTGTGATATTGCTATAAATTACTTGGCTGCCGTTAGCGGCGTGTTTTGAAAGGCTGTTATTGCCGTACTGTTAGCTTCTGTGTGTGTGTGTGTTTTTAATTTAAACTGTTTTATTGCTATAAATGACTGGATTGCCGTTTTTTAAAAGAAATTTTTAAACTGTTGCATTGCTGTAAATGACTTTATTGCTGTTAGCGGCGTGTCCTGAAAAGTTGTTTGTTGCCGTACTGTTAGTTTCTGTAAGATACGAACAAAACATTTGTGTATGAAAAACTCAACTCGACAGTAAACTATTAGATATTTGGCCCCGTTTCCCAACTTGTGATGTGGCTTGTAGTAACCGAAACCACTGTGTCAGCTCACACATAATTGATACATCTTGATGGGCTCTGCAGAAGCACAATTACGTTCGGCCTCCAACGGGGATCTAAAATTAGCGAGAATGGAGACGGATGGAAAATGGGGATAAGCGGCGGCACTGTGCGTCTGCCAGGGAGTGTGCCACCATAGTGCACACATTTGCGGTTAATATTGTCTCCGAGTGGCGTAGTCACTAATGCAACTGCTTAGTAAACAGGAAATCCCACGTTGAATTTCTAGCCCGGCATACAGTTTCCCTCGTTGCCGCAGTTAAAGCATAAAATCCCAATGCAACTTAATCATCAATTCTTTCCCTTCCCCTCCCTTTCCTTTTCTTTCCTTTCCTTTCTCCCCCCTCCCCCTCCCGTCCCACCCCATCCACCACCACCTCCACTACCTTCAGTTTACATAATACAAGGTACACCGGCAAAGTGGCCAACCCCCGTGGGTAGTACTTAACAGATGTACTGGCTCTCTGGTAGTGGTATACAGAAGTTCATAATGCATGAATGACCTCGGAAGGAAGTGACGGATGTCCAACAGCTCCCAGTACTGAGAATCAGTCTAAATAGGATGACCAGCAATAATGTCTCCCGATTACGTCAACAATGACCCATCGTGACGCTTTTAGGGCAACGGTCTCTCAGCCTAGAGACCTTCCCATGCATGTAGAACCTAATTTAAGTCTGGAGAAAGATTAGATTACCATTGGACACACCATGCGTTCGTAGGCAGTTAATCCTCCACCAGGTTTTCACAATGCAGTTCGGCATTATCATCTCTCAGATGGAAGTCAGGTACCGAAACATTAGCTCGCACGCACACAGACACACACACACACACACACACACACACAAACACAAAATCACGTACTCTGCTGCAAGTCAGCGCTGGAGGTCACTTACAGGGGCATATGTGTTCATAATGCTATACTGTCCCAGGCGATAACATATACTTTAGTATGTTCATCCCTCCCAAAAACATCACCTGAGTGATAACGTCTCCCGAGGGTGTGTCAGATGTACAGACGGGGGAATCACTCTCGAAGCTAAACTAAAATTCGTCCCTAAGCAGAAACAGAGCCTCTGGGGTTCAGACATGATGGTGAGCACCAAAATCGTCGAACTCACATAGTGCCTTCGTCTGAACATTTAAATCTACATCTGTACTGCGCAAGCCAACTTACTGTGTGGGTGGATGGTGCTTCGTGTACCCACTGCCGTGTCCCCTCTTTCCCGTTCCAGTTGCGAATGGTTCACGGGAACAACCGAACGTCGGCACTCAATAATGTTTCGTGTTATTTAGTAACGTTGGTGTGCCCGATTGTATTTGTTTCTTTTTTCCCCTATATTTTTTCAGATTTTTCAAATGTTCATAGATTTTCAAATGTGTGGGAGATTGTAGGCAGTTACTCCTCCATCAAGTCTTCACAATGCAGTTCGGCATTATCATCTCTCAGATGGAATTCCTAAGAGATCAAATTGCTGAGGTCATCGGTCCCTAGATTTACACATTACTTAAACTAATTAATGCTAAGAACAATACACACAATGCCCGAGAGATGAGTCGAAACTCGGGCGGGAGGGCCGCTCATCCGTGACATAGTGCCTCAAACCGCGTGGCTTTGAGATGTTTCATGATCCCAGGGCAGAGATCATACTGTGAACGAACATGATTGATTTTTATTCTAATTTTTATTACGGATGAAATTCTGCATCCCTTGTACCACTAGCTACATTTCCTAAATGTGGATGTGAGTGAAATTGAAAACTTATGCGCATTTGTAAATTAACGTTGAATATCTCATTTTGGTCATTTAACAGGGCCAAATAAGTCAAGACACATTTTCTGTTTCTCAAACTGCGTATATTGCCGGTTCAAATGCATTGCCGAATAGCAATAAGGAATATGTTTCAGACACCAGTGCATTGTTATTACAATTAATGCAACAAATGGGACAAAAGCCTCAAAAGTTAGACACAATGGAACAAAATCAGAGACAGACACAGCAAAAGCTTCAAAAGTTAGACACAATGGAACAAAATCTTTATAAGTTAGACACAATGGAACAAAATCTTTATAAGTTAGACACAATGGAACAAAATCTTCATAAGTTAGACACAATGGAACAAAATCAGAGACAAACACAGCAAAAGCTTCAAAAGTTAGACACAATGGAACAAAAGCTTCAAAATTTAGACACCACGCTTGAACAAACACGTAAAGATTTAACTAATGAGTTACATAACATTGAATCGAAATGTCAAAAAGTCTGTAATGACGTAAAAACACAAATTTGTGAACATTTTCAACCTATTTTTTCGCGGCATGAAAATGCATTACAGAATCACGAAGCAGCCATAAAAGAATTGCAAACTGTTGTTCATGAAAATCATGAGACCGTGCAATTTACTCAGTTGCATCTACCGATTCGGTTACACAACTTGCAAAAACTCAGGAAAACTTAAAAGACACAGTAGATACGATTTCAACACAAATGGACACTCTGAAACTTGGTTCATAAAAACAAACAGAGGAAGTAATTTCACTATCTGATAAAGTAGCCGAACTTTCAGATCAGTTCACTAACTTATCTACAAAGGTAGATGATGATCTGAATGACACAAAACCTGTAGCCTTCACTGACACTGAGGAGTATGAACAAATTAGAAAATTCAAACAGAATCAAAATCAAATCAACACACAGTACAAAAGAGAAATGCGGGAAGTACAAGATCAGTTGGCTCAAGTAATACAACAATTACATATTTCAGAGGACACTCGCGCTCCAGTACGGGAAGAGGGACATAGAAATTCAGAACAACCACAAAATAATAACACAGGAAACTTCGGAAATTATGAAAGAAATTGGCAAGGTACACCGAATTTTGGGATGGAACCGCCGAAACGACGTAACAATTACCGACATGCGACTCGCCGACATGATGATTTTGACTATAAGCTCTTCATTACTACACGTAAATTCAAAACATTTAAGAATTCTGGCAACGACATTCATCCACAAGCGTGGCTTCATCAATTCTCTCATTGTTTTCCTCCCAACTGGTCAGTGGAGCTCAGGTTAGAATTTATGAGTGGCTACTTAGAGAATGAACCAGCTGTAAGAATGCGATCGGTCATTCACGATTGCCACAGTGAAGGAGAATTTTACCATGCCTTCCTCTCAGCATATTGGTCTCAAGCTACACAAGACCGAGTAAAACATGGCATCATAATGATGAAACATTTCGAACAATCTGAATTTTCAAGTCTTGTGAAATATTTTGAAGATATGTTACATAAGAATCAATATCTTTTAAACCCATACAGCCCCACAGAACTCATCCACATTTGCTTAATGAAATTACCTGAACATTTACGACATATTATTTTGGCAGGACGTTGCAAAGACGACATTGAAGCTTTTCAGCGACTCTTACAAGAACTGGAAATTGACACTGGCAATCGCGGAACGCAAAAACAGAAGCACAACAATTACAGGTCATATCCGTCGCAATTCCGCTATGAAAGAAATAACAACTGGACACGACAAGGCTATTCTCACAACACAAATCGTGACCAAAACAGACACCACCCGTATGACAACCACTGGCAGAGTAATAGTTACAGAGAAAGACCGTATTTCCGTAGTAATGAACATGACAGAGACAATCATAGAAACAGACAATATGGCAACCAGAACTATTATTATTATCACGGGAGACAGAATAACTTCAGACGCAACGGTCCAGCGCGCAGTTACGATTCAGGGATAAATTCTCCACCACGTGGCCGACAAGAAAGAAACTATGGAATCTACCGACAAAATGACAGACCTGAATTGCATCAGAACTGGAGGGATTCCTACAGGACAGGGCCCTCTTGGCAAGGTGAATTTGTAGAAGTTAGGTCTCCTAATCCCAATAACGGCGCGTGCCAACAGAGACAGACAATGACTCACACCGTAGGCAGCCGCGTGCGCCGGCTGGCTCAGAGAAAAATAACATAGACGCTAACCTTGAGAAAAATTCCAGTCTTCTTTACCGACGTATACCGCATGATAGTTGCGTTCAAGTTAACTCTGAGCACTAGGAAGAGTAAAGGATTGTACTACATTTCACATGTAAAACCGTTTATTGAAAGATAATCTGCTTTTTAACTTTGTCTTTGCTATATAACTTTTCACTTTACAATACTAATATGCTTTGTCAGACTTAGAATCTGTTAACATGCAACAATATTTGAAGTTAAATATCCAGGCAAGAACCAAGAGAACTTATTTAAACAGAAATTACGAATGCATTGTTATTGTGAACAGACGTCACAGTGTTATTGTGTTTATACATACTTGCTTGTTAGTTGCACGATTACGTAACGACTATAATGCTCACATACTTAGAACATTTACCAGTACTGCGAATGAGATCTTAATGCAATATTATGGTTTACTTGAAAATACATTCTGGATTTAAAGTACTTTCTGTGAGGTACCAGATGACACAGTGGTTAGTTTATGTGACAGCTACACGATTTTATCACGACGCTACTAATGAGTGACAATTTACAATGTTGCTTTTGCGGTGTTTCTGTTTTATATCTGCACTGTTTTTCTGAATTCTTCTGGAAAGGAAAACATGTTTTAGTAGTAACTTTTGTGGTATAGCTACAACGAGACAGCCTTTTCCGTAGCACAACAATAGGTTACAGTATTTACTTCATCACCGCCATAAGCGTAATAACTACGATATCTATACGCAAAGCATTTCAGTTTCGTTAATCATGAGGTAAGTACATTGACTTCTGCAGAACTTGGCTTTCGGAGGACGATAACTACGACACTTCCACAGAGATTATCTTACAGAAGACGCACATTTAGCGCTACAGGACACACATTTGAGTGATTAATTTTGTACTTGAACCATTTATTTTTCAAGATTTTTGAATTACATAGAAAGTTTTCCGTGATGCATTTCACTCCATTCCTGTAATCTGTAACACCTGAGGGTATAATTACATTAATCCTCAGGGGGGTACACGCTTACTTTGTGTACCATGTGTATGGCAAGCACAAGGAGCCCCAGCTAATATGGTATTTGCTTATACAATATTTGCTTATACAACTTTACACATCGGTACCATATTTCTCTAACACATTAATTACACAGCTATCTGATCATTTGACAGAGACACCAACATCTTTTTACTACGTCAGTGACACATGTTTACGCAATTACGCAGGTGGATAACTTCACACTCATGAAATTGTATTTTGTCTGTACTTTGTGGACTGTTCATACTTTTTCGGAACCATTGTGATAAGATGAGAGCTTTGAATGGCGTATTTATTATGGGATCATGATTTTTAAAGTACGTTTGAGGTAGATGACACTTTTGACATGAGCAGAGAATTTTTTTTAGGTTTTGAAATTATTGGAGGAAGCTACGACGATTTTGAGATTAGGCTGAGGTTTTATGATGTTATGATGACAATGTGTATTACGCTGTTGCGGTATGTTTATGATCAATAAGCTGATGCTATATGAGTTATTTGATTATGCTATGCATCTGTTATGATGAAATATTGAAGACGTGTCAACGAATAAGGTAAGGAATAATAAGTAATGGTTAGGGACTCTGGTTTGTGAAAAAGGTTGTTGGAAACCAAGAATCGTACTTTAAGAGTTATGAAACGTATGTAAATGTGTGAATGTATTACAATGCAGACGAAAATTTTTTGGACACTGTTATATTTATAGGACTTTATTTTCTACACATTTTTAACGCAAATTCTCAACCTGTGAAAGTATTTTTATATGAGACTGCCACTGTAGCGGAAACTGGTGTCGTAAATATTTCGTTAAGAAAGTTAAGTGACCATGTGCACGTAATGCGTCGTGGGCACCCAGCTGCGCGACAGCCACCTGGAAACAAGCCGTTAGTGTGTGCCTTTCAGAGGCACAGGTTGAGAAAAAAGGAGGCCATTAACCTCGCTATTGACATTCCTTTGTAGAAAGCATCGCAAATACGACACGCCCAAACTTGAAAACATATGATTACACTGTGAAGCTCTTAATTTATGATATTTACTGAAATGAAATGATGAGAAACATTTTATATCTATTGCCTTTCTAGCTGAGAGATTGCTCATTTTGTTTAATATCCAGTTTCTATTTGCACTGCAGCATTGGTTAAAATAAAATTTAATAGATGTACTAATATCACTATTTTCTATCTACAGACCCAGTAAAGAAACATTTTATGATGTACTTTCTTAGAAAAGAGAGCACAAATAGACATTTCCCTTCACAGGAATTGCAAAAATAATTTTTTTACGATTTGGTAACTTATCTGCTAGCGTATGTTGTTGTGATGCATCACTCTAGTGTTAAGATGTGACATAGGTATTAAACATTTTTACTGTAATATTTTTTGTGCTTCAGCTTTCTCATGTTTAGATATAAGTTATTTCATTTGCTGCTGCGGTTTGCCAGGCATAATGTTACTGAATTTGACTTTGTATTACTCTGTGAAGCCAGTTTTACTACGGATTTATTTTTCTTGTTTGCTGCGCATTGCCTTATATTAGTTGTAATATTGTTGCTTGCTTTGACAACTTTCATTTTTTTATTGTCTTATATTAGTTTTAATATTGCTGCTTGCTTTGCTTACTTGCATTTTTTTCATTGCTGTTTGTATTAATTGTTTTGTGCTGCTGCATTGCCTCGTCCCTTAGTTTAGCATCTGAGCTCAGTAGATTTAAGTTAGCTTAAGAGGGAGTAGCCTATGTAAAAGAATGAGTTACGATGAATTGGAAAAAATGCACTGAGAGGTTATAGAAAAAAATGTACAGAAAGCAGGTGTAGGTAGGATTTTCTTGGAAACAAATGATGAAGTAAGATACTGGAAAATAAATAATGAGGTAAGAAATATGTGAACATATAAATACAAAAGGCCAAAAGGCATGCTTGGATACGTTTTTTTTTTTTTTTTTTTTTTTTTTTTTTTTTTTTTTTTTTTTCTGGAGGAAATGTTGAAATAAGAGGGACGATCTATGGAATGAAGTTTTGGGGTGGACTGCAGTACCAAATGTTACCCTGAAAACAAACCCTGTCCTTTCCTTTCGTGTTATCCCACTATGTGTTTGTGTACACTTGTGTATTTATTTTCTTCTTGTCTCTGTGTACAGTTTCATAAATTTTTTTCTCTTCTAATACTAAGCTACATTCACTATGATGAGGAATACTGTTATCCTTAAATATAATTTGGATTAATAACATGTTATTTACTTCGTAAAGATGTCTACACATTATTTATTCTGTTTTGTTCTAATGCTCATGTGTGATGTTGATGTTTCAAAAGTTATTCTGATCTGTTATGTATTTACTTATGTCATAATTCCTGTAACACTGATGTATATGTTTATTTCTATTCTTTTGTAAAGCCCCTATTACTACAAATGTTATCTGTATTATTATGTTTTAATGATGTATTTTGTACCTTTGTTATTGTATTCTCATGTTATAAAATTGTAATTGACACCAGTTTATCAAATTAAGTAACTAGTAAATTACATTTCACTGCACAAGTTTCTGTTGGTCAGAGTATAACGACAATATGTGAGAAGTAGGGACTGATAGTGTTTGCATGTGTGTTAATTATTCAGCAAGAGACTGGATAACAGCATTGCTGGTTCTAAGGACATTTCAAACAAATTCTTTGTGAGTGGACAAGTGGTGGTTTGTGGACTTGCTGCATTCTCCGCAAGACTCTTCGATGGTGATTGTGCACCTGCACAGTTGCAACAGTTGGATGCTAGCCATCTCTACAAGGACTACAGTGGGTCTACACCTTTGATGACTCACCAATACCATTATTTCTACAAGGAATGCAGTGGGTCTGCATCTCTGGTGGTACACCAATAACATAATCTCTACCAAGACTACAGTGGGTCTGCTCTGTGATGACCAACCTACCAATATTTTTAAAAACTTCGACTGACTCTGCTGTGGGTTTGCTCTGTTGTGGCCCATTACCTGTCTGCATGTCAAGAGTGAGCACTGTCTTTCCGTTGGAAGGACAACACTACTTCTTCAAGACTGCATGGAAATCCACTACTTCCGTGTATATTTTCTTTTATTGCTCAGTCTTTGAGAAAAACACTGCTATTTTACTGTGATGAATGATCAGGACTGTCTATATGGACTGTGAGAAAATTTTAGCTTTTGACCAACATTGTATCAATAAGCGTGTGCATTTGATTTCTTTGTTATTGTAATCATAATTATGAAAATTTTTTTCGCATCTGTATTGGCCAGTGCCCAAAACAATTTGTAAAATTTTTTGTGCGGAGCATGGGGGCTATGTAAGTAGGCTGTTTAGGTTCTTATATTGGAAACACCGCCGCCACATAGCGCTCTGTATGAAAATCACTGGCTGTGCCGTGTGCAGTCTGTGGCTGGTTTGCATTGTTGTCTGCCATTGTAGTGTTGGGCAGAGGCAGCTGGATGTGAACAGCGCGTAGCGTTGCGCAGTTGGATGTGGGCCGCCAGCAGTGGTGGACGTGGGGAGAGAGATGGCGGACTTTTAAAATTTGTAAGAATTGATGTCATGAACTGATATATATATACACTCCTGGAAATGGAAAAAAGAACACATCGACACCGGTGTGTCAGGCCCACCATACTTGCTCCGGACACTGCGAGAGGGCTGTACAAGCAATGATCACACACACGGCACAACGGACACACCAGGAACCGCGGTGTTGGCCGTCGAATGGCGCTAGCTGCGCAGCATTTGTGCACCGCCGCCGTCAGTGTCAGCCAGTTTGCCGTGGCATACGGAGCTCCATCGCAGTCTTAAACACTGGTAGCGTGCCGCGACAGCGTGGACGTGAACAGTATGTGCAGCTGACGGACTTTGAGCGAGGGCGTATAGTGGGCATGCGGGAGGCCGGGTGGACGTCCGCCGAATTGCTCAACACGTGGGACGTGAGGTCTCCACAGTACATCGATGTTGTCGCCAGTGGTCGGCGGAAGGTGCACGTGCCCGTCGACCTGGGACCGGACCGCAGCGACGCACAGATGAACGCCAAGACCGTAGGATCCTACGCAGTGCCGTAGGGGACCGCACCGCCACTTCCCAGCAAATTAGGGACACTGTTGCTCCTGGGGTATCGGCGAGGACCATTCGCAACCGTCTCCATGAAGCTGGGCTATGGTCCCACACACCGTTAGGCCGTCTTTCGCTCACGCCCCAACATCGTGCAGCCCGCCTCCAGTGGTGTCGCGACAGGCGTGAATGGAGGGACGAATGGAGACGTGTCGTCTTCAGCGATGACAGTCGCTTCTGCCTTGGTGCCAATGATGGTCGTATGCGTGTTTGGCGCCGTGCAGGTGAGCGCCACAATCAGGACTGCATACGACCGAGGCACACAGGGCCAACACCCGCCATCATGGTGTGGGGAGCGATCTCCTACACTGGCAGTACACCTCTGGTGATCGTCGAGGGGACACTGAATAGTGCACGGTACATCCAAACCGTCATCGAACCCATCGTTCTACCATTCAGAGACCGGCAAGGGAACTTGATGATCCAACAGGACAATGCACGTCCGCATGTATCCCGTGCCACCCAACGTGCTCTAGAAGGTGTAAGGCAACTACCCTGGCCAGCAAGATCTCCGGATCTGTCCCCCATTGAGCATGTTTGGGACTGGACGAAGCGTCGTCTCACACGGTCTGCACGTCCAGCACGAACGCTGGTCCAACTGAGGCGCCAGGTGGAAATGGCATGGCAAGCCGTTCCACAGGACTACATCCAGCATCTCTACGATCGTCGCCATGGGAGAATAGCAGCCTGCATTGCTGCGAAAGGTGGATATACACTGTACTAGTGCCGACATTGTGCATGCTCTGTTGCCTGTGTCTATGTGCCTGTGGTTCTGTCAGTGTGATCATGTGATATATCTGACCCCAGGAATGTGTCAATAAAGTTTCCCCTTCCTGGGACAATGAATTCACTGTGTTCTTATTTCAATTTCTAGGAGTGTACTATGACTATTAAGGTAAATACATTGTTTGTTCTCTTTTTAAAATCTTTCATTTGCTAACTGCCTATCAGTAGTTAGTGACTTCCGTAGTTTGAATCTTTTAGTTAGCTGGCAGTAGTGGTGCTCGCTGTATTGCAGTAGTTCGAGTAACGAAGATTTTTGTGAGGTAAGTGATTTGTGAAAGGTATAGGTTAATGTTAGTCAGGGCCATTCTCTTGTAGGGATTATTGGAAGTCAGATTGCGTTGCGCTAAAAATATTGTGTGTCAGTTTAAGCGCATTCGTGTATAATTGTTCTAAGGGGACGTTTCACAGTTAACCAAACACTCGCTGAATATTATTGTTTAACTTTATGGAAAACATATGCCCATTAATGAATCATAGTAATAGGGCTTCGCATATATTAAATGTTAACTGAAGTTGGGGAGCAATTAACAGCTTAATTAGAAACCGGAAGTTTATTCAGTAAAAATGTACAGCAAGTGAAAAGTGTTATACACAGATCAAATTAAATCTGTAGGTCTAGAACTCCACTATCCTCTGAGAATTTACCTAGCTTTCCAAACAGTTAATGAAACCTTTTCATTAGTTGTAATTTATTATTCAAATTGGACTCTTTGTACATAAACTGAGGTGAAAAAAATCATGGGATAACGATAAGCACATATACAGATGACGATAGTATAGTGTACACAAGGTACAAAAGGGCAGTGCATTAGCGGAGCTGTCATTTGTACTGAGGTGGCGATGGCCACACCATGGGAATTAAGACTTTGAACGCAGAATAGTAGTGGAAGATAGGTGTATGGAACATTCCATTTCGGAAATAGAGAATTCGATATTCCGAGGTCCACAGTGTCAAGAGTGTGCCGAGAATACGAAATTTCAGCCATTTCTTCTAAAGACGGGCATCGCATTGGCCGACGTCCTTAACGAACGAAGGTGGCGATTGCGTAGTGTTGTCAATGCTAAGCGACAAGCAACAAAGCATGAAATAACCGCAGGTATCGTTGTTGGATGTACGACGAAGCTACCCGTCATGGCCGAGTGGCGAAATTTGACGCAGGAGACGACCGAAGGGAGTGCCCTTGCTAACAGCCCAACACCGCCTGCGGAACCTCTCCTGGGCTCGCGACCATAACGGTTGGACACTGGAAAAGTGTGGCCTGGTCAGATGAGTCACAACTTGAGTTGGTAAGAGCTGATGGTAGGTTTCGAGTGTGGCGCAGGTCCCACGAAACCATGGACCCAAGTTGTCAACAAGGTACTGTGCAAGCTGCTCGTGGCTTCAAAACGGTGTGGACTGTGTTAGCATGGAGGGATCGGATCCTGTGGTCCAATTGAACCGATCATTGACGTCAAATGGTTATGTTCGGCTACTTGGTGCCATTCATGTACTTCCTGTTCCAAAACAACGATGAAACTTTTTTGGAAGACAGTGCGACTTGTTACTGGGCCACAACTATTCGCGATTCGTTTGCAGAACATTCTGGACAATTCTAGAGAATGTTCTGGCACCCAGATCGGCAGTCATGAATCCCATCGAACATTTATAGGACAATAATGCACACACTTTGTATTTACCTGTCCGTTGTTTGAGAAGGAACATTAATCGCTGACAACAACATTGGAGAAGTTGTAATTCGTGAGGATTTACTGCTGTGCCCACTGGCAGAGCTGTGAATGATTCTCTAAATCATTCCCAGGCGATTCCTGGTGTCAGTGAGCATAATAAGAGTGGAACTGGTGACGTGCTGAAATGACATCTACACTTACAGGAAAACCATTCTCCTGTTCCGGCCGTCGTGTACTCAGGTCTGGGTTCATTACAACAGAAACGAGAACAGTAACTTTGGCGGCTTCCTCTGTGTAAATTCTACGACGACTGTGTTGAAACTTTCCATTTCCTAAAGCATCACAAGACAATAAAATGTCCCTCGGGAAGTAGTTTCTTATCAGGATATCACTTCTGTGGAATTTCTGTCTTAGTAGTTCTACGCCTACCTTCAATCACTATAAAATAAAAGTAGTGATGATGCAGTTTCTAATCAAGCACTGCCAGTAATGTGTACAACAGATCGTGTTAAGAGTACTACAGTACTGTTCTACATGTCCCATATTGTAAATTATTGTTATTTATTTATTGAGGTTTTGCTCTTTTCAAAGTTTTTTTCCCTCATAACAAATACCCAGACATTATTACATCTGTTGCATAAGATCTTAATTTATCTTCTCAGTACATCTTCCTGGTGGTTCGATCTTTCGTATCTTCTTCCTCTGCACCAAGGTTTCTCACTCTTAATTCTGCATTTTGGGACCAGGTGGTCATAGGGCGTCCTTTTCTCTTCATTCCCTCTGGTTCCCATTCCAGGATCCATTTCGGTTTTCTGGATTCCTCCATTCTTCTCAAATGACCGTACCACTGTAACTTCCTCCTATCCATCACTTCATGTATTTTTTTCTCTTACTTCCATTCTCTTATTATTTCGTCGTTTCTTATTTACTCTTTTATAGAAATTCTCACAGACCTTCTCCAGAAGTCCTTTTCTACTGCTTGCAATTTTTTATGTGTTTCAGATTTTAGTCCGTGTCTCTACTCCGTATATGACTATATACTCTAGTATAGATTTAGATACAATTTTTTGGCTCGGGTTATTACATTTCTACTACAGAAGATTGAGTTGATCACCCCCGTGACCTTCCTTCAAGTGCTAATTCTTTTATTAACTTCGACCTCTAATTATCTCTACATCTCTGAAACTGATCCAAAATTATAGAAAGTACTGAGCTTAATTCTCTTTCTCTCTGTGTGTAAGACATGTGGACCATTTCTAACCATTCATGGTGGTGTCTGTTCTATATCGTGTCTCCCTACCACTTTCGCGCTCTGAGCGTGTTTTTTAGGGAATTAACTAGTTTGAACCTGGGACCTGTTGCTGGTAAGGAGACGCCAGACCACACATGACATGTAGAATTCAGAAGAGTTCAGTGAGACTAGCAACGATATAACCAAATACTTAATGATTTCAGCGTCAGCTCCACTGCACTCCCTGTAAAAGAATCTTAATACTAACTAAATTGAGTGGAAGGGGTTCAAGGCTTTCCTATTTTTAGTTAGCTGGTAAAATAACGTCGAAAAAGCAGTTAAATTTACCATTGGAAATTTTATTCTACTCACTAAACATCGTTTATAAATTGCACTATTGATAAAAGGAAATGTGTTAATACAGGATGGTAAAAACCAACTGCGTTCAACAAAAACGAATATTCCCTGAATGGGTTTCCAAGTTCTACAATCGATCGAAGGATGACCTATGCCATATCACATCTATAATCTAGGTTTAAATTAAGTTTCACAAAAGTGCAAACTATCAAAATGGTCTACAGTGACCATCAATTATCTTTAATTACTTATCTAACTTGTCGTATATTACAGTGGATGATGTGGCTTCTCAATAACTACATAACAGAAAAATCATCGCGTTTCAGATTTGTACTTCAAGTGGCAAATGTAAACACCATGAGCTTTAATTGACGATCGACACTAGTATTACGCAAAAAGGGGGTGTAACAAATGAGACTTCTGCAGTTCTGAGTGAAACCTTATGCGCTCAAAAATGCGGCATCGCGTGCGTTCATTACCTTGTCGGTGTTTAGGCAGCGTCAGGGCAGCGGCGGGCAGCACAGCTCCGCTCACCTTGCCATCTCGGAAGCAACTCTTCACCTAACTTCTCCTTACTACTATTTAGCGAAGCTGGTTTAAAAATAACTCTCTGGCTGTGTTTTCATCTGACCAATCAGGGTCTCAATGTTAACCTTAAGCTCCGCCTACAAAAATTCTGTCTATCCATTGAGAAAAGTTATACTTTTCGTGGTGGGGCAATGTTTTTAAAGTTTGCAACGTAACAGAGATGCGAAAAAGTCTCACGCTAAAACCTGCAGCTGGTGTGGTCCCTTAATTACTTATCTAACTTGTCATATGTTACAGTGGTTGATGTGGCTTCCTTTTAGTGTTATCGTAAGATCTATACTGTTCTTCTGGAGGGCTCTATCTTTTAACATGGGCTGAGGGGTGGTCCTAATGTAACAGACACGCGAAAAGTCTCACGCTAAAACTTGCTGGTGGTGGTGGCCATTTTTGTGTTATCGTAAGATCTATACTGTTTTTCTGGAGGGCTCTAGCTTTTAACATGGGCTGGGGGGGTGGTCCTCGACGTAACAGAGACGCGAAAAAGTCTCACACTAAAACTGCGGGTGGTGTGGCCCTAGTAGTTAGCTGGCGACGTGGGTGTCCAGTCCGTCCCTTATCGCAGGGCCTTCTAGCTTAACACGGTTCTGCTCTCGGCTTCTGTTCTCGTTTCTCCCCTCAGAACTGCGTCTGTCTCTCGGTGGGAAGGTACGACATGCATTTAGGCATTCTTGTGTTAGTCTGTGGTATTCCATTTGCCCACTCGTTACTCGTATTACTTTGGTTAATTTAATGTCACGATTTATTCGGAGCTATGTGACATACTACTGGATTTGCTTATCATGTCAGAGTTTTCATGGAAGGTGTTGGATTTGACTGATACCTTACACATTAGCAAGATATTCTGAGTTATGATAATTAATCTTCAATGCCCAGTTTCTGTATTCCAGTGCTACTTGATTACGTTTATAAGTTGTATCCTTCCCTTTTCGTGCTATAACTATTTGATCATCAGCAAATAGTTGGTGATGTAAAAATACTACATCTCATTTCCAGCCCACAACCTACAGGATTTCTGATACTATGTCTTAAAGTCATTTTAAATAATGTAGGTGACATAGGGTAGCCTTGTAATAGAACCTTGTTTGTTCTAAATTTCTGTGAAACTGTATTGCTGACTTTCGCTTGACATACATTATCCTTTTGTATTTCTAATATTAGTTTAATTAAAGGACCCTTTATATTCGCCAAATGTAATGCTCTCCAGCGTAGTTCTCTCGGGACAGTACTATATGCTTTTTCTAAATCTACAAAAATTAATCCAATGTTTCTTGATTTTTCCCTATGATTCTTTAAGATCTGTCCCAATGTGAATATATGGTCTGTATTTGATCTACCAGCTGTGGAGCCACATTGTTCTTCCCAGGATTGAAAATTTTTTCCAGCTTGTTTTTAACAATTTTCCCGAAAATTCTCGTTAATATGTTTATTACACAAATTCCTCGATAGTTCGATCATTTTGCGGTCCCATTTCTTAAATATGATATTAACATATCCTAGCTTGATTTTCTTGGCAATTAAATCTCCATGCAGCATTTTTAATAACATTGTTATTACGTGCAAAATTTTGGTGGGGTGATTTACCATTCATCCCTGTTCTTAATAGCTTACTCATGTCGCCTTCTAAAATGTTATCTCCTTCCCTTACCGTTCCTTTTCTTCCACTTTTCTTGCTTCAAGATTTTCTTCTCTATCATCATTTAATAATTTCTGGAAACATCCCTCCCATTCCTTTGGTGTAATCAGTGGAAGATTGGTTTTCGCGTTCATCTCTTATCGAAACTCTTTTAATACTGACCAGTGTATTGTAAACAATAAAATATCATCGCAATTATTTTCCTGCTAACTTACATTGTCCTTTCTATTTTCTCTTCACTGATGAACATTGTAGTCGGACTTTACACTGATGCCGGTTGAATGAACGATCATGTGCACTTTCCTTGTGTTTCCATTTGTTTACTGTCATCTGCAGCAAGTGGAACAAGTTACGGTATCCCGAGTACCTTCACTGTGCACTGATACATGAGAGTGAAAGTCAGTTTCGTGCTATGTTTTTAATAATGTTCTGTTTACATAAACGATACACTGTGATCAGTTTTTGAACAGGTCTCCAGGCGAGGAAGTGAATTACCAAGTAGAAAGTGTTGAGTGCTATTTAAGAAAGACGTACTGCTGATAATACCTTACTCACAACTAAAGATACAAAAAAAGAGCAGTTGTGCTACTTAATGTCCACGTAATAGCTAAAAGTTTGCTTGATAATTTTTTTCTTTTGCTTCTGGACAAAAAGTTATTTGGAGTCGTCAAGATTAAAGGGACATCCGTATATCCTAAGATGCGACCTTATATTCCAGATGGCAGAGATCTGGACATACCATTGTTGGCCGCGCAGGAGAATCGACCTGCGCAGATGTGGACCAGTTGGCCATGTGACGGAATCCCCATGAACGTCTCCACTAAAGCGTGTAAACTTCCAAACTGATCATATCGTATTCTCCGAGGAGCGGAAAATTTAACAGCGGAATGTAACCGGGATATTCTTGCAAAGTAATAATGAAAAATAATGAAAATTTTTACAGTCCATCAAACAACAAGTCTAACAATCAACACTCTACAGAAATTTTCTATATTTACTAGTTACAGGCCCGATCTTTTCAATAACGTTACCAACGAAAGCGGGATCAGCGACCATTATGCTATACAGGAACAATGGTTACCAAAGGCAAACAGTTCATCAAGAAAGCTTGGAGAGCATTTGTGTTTGGTCGTAAGACGCATTCAGAAGATTTAACTCAGATGGGGTAAACCGAGAATAATCGTAGATGAAATTGAAAGGCGTTATAAACCGCCGTCTGGTTAAGAACCTTCTAAGTTAGGTAATAAAAAGACAACAAGTACGTAGCGTGGTTTAACTGTAATGTTCGCATATTGTTTTGGAAAAAACTACTTTACTCTTGTTTCTAAATAGACTGCATAGATACTGACAGAGAAAAGTTAATAACAAATCGTGCCCTGTGCAAGAGGACCCCTGTATGAAGCTTACAATAAGTTCAGACCCTGGTGAAAAAATTATCGTAAAATTCTAGGAAGTTCTGACCATACAATGGATCGATCTGAACTTTCCATTCATTTTCTCGTGGATCCGTTTGTTGTCGTCACTGGAGACAGCAGATATAAAGTAGAAATTTTAGATTTTGCATTTTAAAATTTATTCATTCAAGAAGATACTGTAGTGCTAATGTTTAACCATCTCACAAATTCTGAAATGTGAGATATAGATATTAGCACCACCGATACTGAAAAAAAATTAAGACTACTTAAACAAAATAAGGATCAACGCCCTTACAGCACTCAAGGTAGATTGTACATTGAATACGCCACTGAATTAGCTAGTTCCCTTCCTCTTATTTATCGGGAACCTCCTGATAAGCGAAAACACCAAGTGTAACTGGGAAAAAGTGCGAGTACTCCTGTTTTCAAAAAGTGTAAAATGTCAGACGCACAGAATTAGACTTCACTACCGTATGCCATTAGGTATTTATGCAACTACACTTCAAAAATTTTTTAATAGCTACCAGTTTGGAAATAGAAATTCGTCCACAAAATATAAAGGAGAAGTTATTTTAGGTCAGATTTAAAACGTGCTTTGTTATGTGTCAGATAATTTACACTCCTGGAAATGGAAAAAAGAACACATTGACACCGATGTGTCAGACCCACCATACTTGCTCCGGACACTGCGAGAGGGCTGTACAAGCAATGATCACACGCACGGCACAGCGGACACACCAGGAACCGCGGTGTTGGCCGTCGAATGGCGCTAGCTGCGCAGCATTTGTGCACCGCCGCCGTCAGTGTCAGCCAGTTTGCCGTGGCATACGGAGCTCCATCGCAGTCTTTAACACTGGTAGCATGCCGCGACAGCGTGGACGTGAACCGTATGTGCAGTTGACGGACTTTGAGCGAGGGCGTATAGTGGGCAGGCGGGAGGCCGGGTGGACGTACCGCCGAATTGCTCAACACGTGGGGCGTGAGGTCTCCACAGTACATCGATGTTGTCGCCAGTGGTCGGCGGAAGGCGCACGTGCCCGTCGACCTGGGACCGGACCGCAGCGACGCAAGGATGCACGCCAAGACCGGAGGATCCTACGCAGTGCCTTAGGGGACCGCACCGCCACTTCCCAGCAAATTAGGGACACTGTTGCTCCTGGGGTATCGGCGAGGACCATTCGCAATCGTCTCCATGAAGCTGGGCTACGGTCCCGCACACCGTTAGGCCGTCTTCCTCTCACGCCCCAACATCGTGCAGCCAGCCTCCAGTGGTGTCGCGACAGGCATGAATGGAGGGACGAATGGAGACGTGTCGTCTTCAGCGATGAGAGTCGCTTCTGCCTTGGTGCCAATGATGGTCGTATGCGTGTTTGGCGTCGTGCAGGTGAGCGCCACAATCAGGACTGCATACGGCCAAGGCACATAGGGCCAACACCCGGCATCATGGTGTGGGGAGCGATCTCCTACACTGGCTGTACACCTCTGGTGATCGTCGAGGGGACACTGAATAGTGCACGGTACATCCAAACCATCATCGAACCTATCGTTCTACCATTCCTAGACCGGCAAGGGAACTTGCTGTTCCAACAGGACAATGCACGTCCGCATGTATCCCATGCCGCCCAACGTGCTCTAGAAGGTGTAAGTCAACTACCCTGGCCAGCAACATCTCCGGATCTGTGCCCCATTGAGCATGTTTGGGACTGGATGAAGCGTCGTCTCACGCGGTCTGCACGTCCAGTACGAACGCTGGTCCAACTGAGGCGCCAGGTGGAAATGGCATGGCAAGGCGTTCCACAGGACTACATCCAGCATCTCTACGATCGTCTCCATGGGATAATAGCAGCCTGAATTGCTGCGAAAGGTGGATATACACTGTACTAGTGCCGACATTGTGCATGCTCTGTTGCCTGTGTCTATGTTGCTGTGGTTCTGTCAGTGTGATCATGTGATGTATCTGACCCCAGGAATGTGTCAATAAAGTTTCCCCTTCCTGGGACAATGAATTCACGGTGTTCTTATTTCAATTTCCAGGAGTGTATGTTGATGGATAACTGGTAAAAGAAACTTCGGTACTGCGTATTGAATTCCTTTCTGAGCCACTGCCAGCTTAAATAATGGGATAATCAGTAATAAAGGCTATTTTTCCGCTAGTGTTGTAGGTGTAGACATCACTGTTCTTCTCAAACTGTGAAGGATTGTTTATGATTAATATCATTAGCTGATATTGTAAATGCTTGGTCTTAGGCAATCGCGTACTTTCTTTCTAAGTGATGAGTTGCCCTAGATAATTATGCCATAAGACATTACTGAGCGGAAATATGCAAAATATACCAGGAATTGAATGCTTTGTTTCCAAGACTAGAAATTATACGATGAGCAGATTGTATAAGGAGGTCACTGATACCCTTCTTCCAGTTCAAGTTTTTATCATAGTTTGGAGCATTCTTCACTATTTACTGCCTTCTGTTCACGTGCTACATCAACTGCCGGTATGACTGCTCGTTGTGCTGTGGTGCATAATTGAATGTAATGCGTTCTGTTAAAATTTAGGGATTGTCGTACGATGCTAGAGCATCTTCTGAGCTCAAACATTTTGGCACTCATGGAGGAAATGTTCTTTTTAAGAATCAGCAAGAACTGTTTTTAAAAAGTCTATTGTGGGACACAGCCTGCTTTGTTCACACACGACAGCTTGCAAACAACAGTTTCAGCTGAACATGTAAAATCCACCTTCACAGGTTTCCGAAAACACTGCACCACATCGTCGACTGCACTCATGCAGAATACCTTCGCAACTATGTGACTGGCTCTGAGAACCCAGTATGTTACACTGGACACCGAATAATCCACAGAAACAGAAGCAACATCGGATGTGTTCCAAGGAAGTGCAATAGTACCTCTGATGTTCTCAATACTTATACAAGATTTATCAGAGAGCTTCGCTCACGATGCCGTTGCCTACAAGAGAGTATTGTCGTTGCTGGTACAACGCATAAACTATCTTTTAACAGTATCTGATTGCAAGGTAAGTCGTCAAAATATTCAGTACGTTGCGTCGTATAAGTATTCACGGGTAATACGGAAAGTGAATGAAATCCAAAGATCACGTCAAGTCAGTATTGGGAAGGCGAGAGGGATACTTATTTTTGTTGGAAGGGTTCTGACGGAGCGCAACGCTCTTTTAAAAAGCACTCACGCACAAGCCGCTAGTGCCGCCGTTCTAGATGGTTGTTCCAGGATTAGCAGTCCTTGTCAATTAGGCATGACATGATGTCTAACGAATTCAGATAAGCTGTGATACAGTTACAAGAGGTCAGCACACGAGGTGTGTGTGACAAAAATAATGAGACTAATTTTTTTATGTACCAGAGCTTTTATTTTTTCAAACGACAATATTGTCTCCTTCAAAGTAGTTCCGTTCTGATTCCACGCACTTTTTCCAGCCATTTTGACATTGATGGCAACATTTTTGGAACTCGTCTTCTGTACTATCCTCCAGGACCCTCGTCACAGCTTTTTGGACATCTTGTGCTGTTTGAAAATGGTGTCCCTTGACCGCTGTTTTGACTGGAAATAGAGAAAAGTCGCACGAAGCGATATCTGGTGAATAAGGTGGCTGTGGTAGTACTGAAACTTGTTATGAGGTAAAAAATTGCTGTACTGACAGAGCGGTATGGGATGGTGCATTATCGTGATGCAGAATCCAATTATCAGCAATGTTGGCACGGACATGAAGAACTCTTTTACGAAGTCTTTCTAAAATTTCTTTGTAGTAATATTGGTTAACTGTCTGTCCAGGAGGCACACACTCTTTATGAACAATTCCCCTGGAATCAAAGAAGCACTCAATCATGCATTTCACTTTTGACTTTGACGTGCAAGCTTTTTGTGTTCTGTGTGATCCCTTTGAGTACCATTGCAAACTTTGGCGTTTTGTCTCTGGATCGCACTGAAAAAACCAACTTTAATCACCAGTGAAACCACGGCTCAACAATTCTGGATTGATTTCCGTTTGCTTTACAGATCGGCTGCCACATTTTTCCGTGTTTCTCGCTGTTGTGGTGTGAGATTTTTGGGGACCATTTTTGCACAAATATTTCTCATACCAAGATCTTCAGTTGTTACTAGAAAAACCGTTTCTCGATTGATGTTCAGTTTTTCTGCAATCATTTTCACAGATAATCTTCGATCAGATCGTAAGAGTTCACGCGCCCTGGCCAAGTTGACATCCGTCCATGAGGTTGATGGTCGTCCACTGCAGTCTTCATCTTCAACATTCGTTCTGCCTCCACTAAACATTTTATTCATTGACGAGAGACACAAACACATGTTAACTTATTACAGCACAACTCACGACTGAGCAGTTGCATCAATGTGCCGCTTGGACTAGAAGCAGCTTATAGACCAAGGTCAAAGATATTGTGCCTATGCAAGCCTGCAGGGTTGCCACATCTTGCAAAGAAAATCGGTCTCATTACTTTATTGTCGCACCTCGTATACACCGACGGTGTCGTTGTTCCCACCCTTGGTAACAGCGCTGGGAGGCTTCAATAGGTAGGGCCTTTAACATGTAGGTCAAACTCTTTTGAGTGTTGTCTAGAGTCCTAAAATGTCGTCCTTTTAAGACGTGTTTCAATTTCAGGAAAAGCAGGAAGTCACCAGGGCTCAGATCAGGTGAAGAGGGGAGCTGTGGAACAACAGGAATGCTTTTGAGGTCAAATATTCCGTAATGGAATTGGCCTTGTGACCGATTTTTAATGATGCAGCATCCAATTGTCTGCAGTGTCCGGTTTCACTTGAGTCACCCTTTCTGTAAAATACTTGACTGGCAGTTTGTCCTGGGGGAACAAATTCTTTATGCTCGATATTCCTACTGGCAAAGAAGCAAATCAGTAGTGTTTTGATCTTTGATTTCCTGATTCGGGTGTTTTCGGCCATGGAGATGTCTAGGGCATCACTCCTCACTTCGTAGCTTTGTCTCAGGATCGTAATCAAAAACCCAGGATTCATCACTTGTGATTACACGACTGAACCATTCGTGGTCATGGCAATCCTCTCCAGAAGATCAACGCACCTGTTTCTTTGATTGTCCTTCGGTTAAACTGTAAGGCACCGTTTTGGCACAAACCCTTCGCATCTGCAAAGCTTATGTAAAAATCTGACGCACGGTGAAAGTGTTTAATAAGTCATCCATCATCCTTATTATTAAACATTGGTCAGATTTCATAATAGCACGCACACGTTCGACGTCTTCGCCGGTTTTTGAAGTTTGAAGGTTCCCTTAGCGAGGTTCTTTTCCAACGTGTTCTCGGCCTTCCAAAAATGGTTTGTGCCAGCAAAAAAACGTGCTCTTGATAGGGAATGTTTCCCACAGGCCTGTTTCAACTTTTCGAAGCTAATACTCGCGGATTCTCCAAGTTTAACACAAAACTTGGTGACATAACGTTTCTCTAAATTCCGCTGTTCCAGTTTCGTAACAGACAACAGAACTTCACAGAGGGCGCTCTCAAAAATCAAGTGGTGGCTGTACGAGGCTGAAACTCGGACTGAGTACTTGGAAGAAAAGAACATGCAGGTCTACACAGGTAGGACGACGCAGCGTTGCCAGGTCGCTCGCACTATTGTCCGTATCACTACTTTTCTCGCACACCTCATATAGCCCATGTGACAGTGTGACAGAAGTCCTCCAGGGACTTGAATGGAAACTCTTGGAAGAAAGGGAGCGTAGCTCCTGCGAAATCCAGTTCGCTATATTAGGAGAACTTGCAATCACAGAGACTATGCAACCCTTAAGCCGCCACAAAGGCATATGTTGCGGAAGGATTGCGGCAGGAAGATAGCAGAGATGAGGACGCGCACAGAGGCATAAAAAAAAAAAGAAAATAACAGTCTTCGTATTCTTGTGCTACCGCAAGATGCTGAAGGTTTTCTGGATAGACATCAAATGAAGAGGTGCTCCACAGAAAGAAGGAGGCAAGTCGTGTCTTTTGCAGCTTATCCAAGACTGAAGGGACGAATGTGTCGACTTGCTAAGACATGATACCGTCCTTGAAATTATCATTGAAGGAGGCGAAGAAGGGGCAGCCCGAGACTGGAATACATCAACCAGACCATCTACGGTATCAGGTGTACCATCTGTACCGCTCTCAAGACGCAGGCTGTGACTGGTCGCCTATGTCGACATTCATGATTTATTTTATGATGCTTGAGTAGGCGATCTAGTTACCTTGTTTTAAATAACATGACTGCTGGGAGACCGACGAACTGCCGGTGCGCGGGATTTTCTATCTATTAATCTATTAAACAGATTAACACTTGGGTGCATGACATGGGTCTTTTGGACCCGGCAACTTTCCATTGTATCAATAAACTGTCTTGAACATCGTTTATTTAAGTTTACACTCTGCATAATCCTTGGAAATAGACTAACTTCTTTTAGCGAAAATGTTAGTTAGAGCAAATCAAATAACTATTTTTCTTTATTAATTTTTAATGCAACACATCTGTTGTATGGCAAATGTCGTTTAGACCGCTTAGCGAACAAACCATCATTCAAATAGTTTATTTATCTTTGGTCTGAATTGCACGTATTTTGGCAAGGTTTCTGACAATAATCCATAATTCGGGAAGTCTACACTCACTGCTGGAGAGTCAGAAGTACTGCAGAAAACATAACTGAAGATTCCTTTGGAAGGTAACTGTATGTCATTAAGCCAAAATTGTTTATGGCGAGCACATGTTTAGTTTCATCAAGTGAACAGTCATGTAAGGCACTTGTATCTTTTACCTGTAGCATGGATTCCATTATATCTTGTAGGAGTAACAGAGTATCATCTGAAGTCAGCACAAGTGTTCAGAATTTTACTTAACAATTCCTGAAATGCTTGAAAATGAAAGTCTTTTTGATCAACAAGATGACAATGATTCAGACTCTGATGTTTCCCAGCATAATGAATCCACTTATCCAGCATTCCAAGTGAAGACAGAACGAAAGTTTTGATTTCTTTACTAGTCGTGATGGAAGTAAGTGGAATAACATGCCGCCACCATGCAACAGGTTTCGAGTACAAAATATCATGAAAATTTCACCCGTACCATGAACAAGTGGTGTAATTCTCACTCTAAGAACTCATGCGATTATTTTATATCAGAGGCGGTCATTCATTATACAATGTTCGAAGGCAGAGGCATTGCTAGTATCAAGGAAAAGATTTATAAAATTTTACATCTGAGAGATGAACACATGTCTTGGGCACTTATCAGACAAAGTAAATCAGTGTTGCTTCTGCTGTAATAAAGGCACTTACAGAGATTTTGGGAGGAACTTCATGAGATATTAGAATGGAAAAGTTTTTTACAGGAGTTCCATTACTTGAAGAACTATCGGAATAAAAGATTACAGGTATGGGAAATTTGAAAAAAGCAGCATGGAAATCCCATTGGAAATGGGTGCTTTCATGTACAGAGACGTTCTATACTCATCACATGCTTTTAATACAATTTGACAAATGTGGGTTATGTGCCCAAAAAGAACAAAACTATCGTACTACGAAGTTCTCTACGCCACAGTGCCACAGTAGATAAAGGAAATAAAAGAAGCCATCGTTCAATAATAAAATTAAATCAGTTGTTGAGTCTCTTGATCAGAAGCCATGCACTTACAGATACAAGAGACAGCCAAGAAGATAACTTTTTGACTTATGGACTAATGTAATGGGCATTACACCCTTATATTCTATGTCTACGAGGCGTGTTTTTTTTTAAGTAAGTACCGTTTTGAAATTTAAAAAAAGACGTGCTAAGATGTCTCAATAATTTTATTTTTACATGAAAGCCTGTACCTTAATCTACGCACTGACGCCATTACAGTATCATTCTTCCTTGTTTACGTTGTGTACTTAGTGTTTAAGATGCCTCCAATAATCGTGAGTCCCACCAACTGTGAAGTACGGGCTGTTATAAGATTTCTTAGTGCTAAAGGCCTAAAAGCGATCGATATTCATAGCGAAATCCGTGCAGTTTGCGGAGAAAAAATTTTGAGTGATGGAATGGTAAGAAAGTGGGTGAGAGCATTTAAAGATGGCCTCACAAATGTGCATGATGAACAGCGGAGTGGGCATCCTTCGGTCTTTAATGAAAGTTTGGTGCAGGAAGTGGAGAATAAGGTGAGAGAAAACAGATGTTTTACGATTTCCTCTTTGCGGGATGACTTTCCTAATATTTCTCGTAGTGTTTTGTATGGCATTGTAACCGAGCACTTGAATTACCGAAAGTAAATATGTTGACGGATGTGCACAAAAGCAAACGTTTAGACAGTGCATTGACTTTCCTTGAGCGGTACCACAACGACGGTGATGATTTCTTAAGCCAAATTGTTACGGGCGATGAAACATGGGTGGCTTACGTCACACCAGAATCAAAGCAACAGTCCATGAAAGTTGAGTAAGGGCATCGTTTTGCTGCAAGACAATGCCCGTCCGCATGTGGCGAATCAGACCACAGATGTCATCACATCTTTTCGATGGGAAACTCGAGATCATCCTCCGTACAGCCCCGATCTTGCTCCCAGTGACTACCATATGTTCCTGCGCTTGAAGAAACACCTGGGCGTCAGCGTCTTCAAGACGACGACGAAGTCAAAACAGTGGTGATGCAGTGGTTAACAAGTCAGGCGGCAGACTTCTATGAGGAGGGTATCAAAAACAACGCTATGACAAGTGCCTCAATATCGTCGGAAATTATGTAGAAAAGTAGATTGAGGTACAGGCTTTCATGTAAAAATAAAATTATTGATATATTTTAGCACGTCTTTTTTTAAATTTCAAAACGGTACTTACTTAAAAAAAAACACGCCTCGTACATTCACATCAACATCGCAACATCCCAACTACCAGAAAAGCAGATCTGATAAAAGGAGGATATTCGTCAAGGAATTAGCACCACAAATGATACGTCCTCATATGGAGAAGAGATTCAACAGCCCATGCCTCAAGAAGAATATTCCACAAGCCACGGATGTTGTGACTTACTGACCAGAAGCGGAAGACTGTGTGTACTAGAAGAACACCAAAATGAATAAGTACTGTGAGTCCATATAGATCAGAAAAAAGTGATCACAAAAGCAGCAAATACACTAAATAACTTTGAAAAAATGTCGTTTAAATATTTGTAAACCGGGGTACTTTTCCTGAGCACAACATGTGGTAAGAGCTCAGTAAAATTGAAAGTTTGTTGCTTAATCTCAGAAAAATTATAACACATTTTACTATATTACATTTCATGTGTCAGAATATAAAGATCACTGTATTATAACAAACATTTTCTTTTTCATTCTCTGTCACCCAACACATCAAAACGTGATAATGTTGTTTCAATAGATAGCTTTTTGTGCTTGTTCTGTGGTAGCGGTCCTGCAGACCCCTCTCATGCACTTTTACGAGTCCAGCGACTCACTCTTCCAAGGGTTAAAGCTGTTTCAGGATGTCATCCCTCGAGCTACGATCCCCTTGCTCTGACCGGTGGGCTGAGTAGCCGGGTGATAGCAGCAAACAGCACTGCACCGACGCGACAATGGGACGGCCGACAAGGAGACCCCCTTTTACGATCGCTGCAAGAATGACGTGAATGTAACTTTGAACGAACGGAGCCTGTAATATCTTCATGTGTAGGAACCCTTGTATGCGCCAAGACAGATCTGTTTGATCGGAACTGAAACGAACTGACGTTGAATCACAGTAGTTAGAGAATCACTGGCGCAGTGTCTATGTAAAAAAAGAATAACATAACGCCGTTGATTTACAGCATTTATCGACTTGTGATTAGTAGTGGGACTCTACAGAAGTGTGTTTATCGATGTATTTGTTGATTTGAGATAATTTTATCATTTACATTATTTATTGTGTGAGAAAATATTTATGTGAACATGACAGTTTGTTTATTCTTTTAAAGACCTATATACTCTGTGAAATTTACGAATTCAGTCACCGCGATCGTTCCGATCTCTCCCTACACCGAGCACGAAGTCAGATGATTGCAAAGGATGTCCAGGGCTAATTAACTGAGACGGTTAACAAATTGCAAGGGTATGTACATTTTTAGGCCTATTTGCGTAGCGTCTACTTGGATCGATGACTTTAACTAGGTGCACCCAAGCTCGTATGTGCTGTTGGTGAACTAAGATCTAACCACCCAGGTGAAATAAGAGCCCATCGAAGAGTAAAGAGCCACAAGGCCGAAGACAGAAAAGTATGGCCATCTGCTGCTAACCTATGTGATGGTTGATCTAGATCTACATCTACACAGATACTCCGCAAGCCACCGTACGATGCGTGGCGGAGGGTTCCCTATACCACTGCTTGTCATTCCCCTTCCTGTTCCACACGCAAATACAGCGAGGGGAAAAACGACTGTCTCTATGCCCCCGTATGAGCCCGATTTCTCGTATCTTGTCTTTGTGCTCCTTACGTGGGATGTATTTTGGCAACAGTGGATAGTTCGTCAGCCAATTTTCTCAATAGTGCGTCTCGAAAAGAACGTCGCCTTCCCTCCATGGATTCCCATTTGGCTCCCCGGAGCATCTCCGTAACACTCACATGTTGTTCGAACCTGTCTGTGACCAATCTAGCAGTCCGCCTCTGAATTGTTTCGATCTCTTCCTTCAATCCGACCTGGTACGAATCCCAAACACTCGATTAGTAACCAAGAATAGATCGCACCAGCGTCCTATATGTGGTCTCCTTTACAGGTGCATCACTGTTTCCTAAAATTCTCCCAATAAACCGAAGTCGACCATTTGCCTGACCTACCACAGTTTTCACATGCTCGTTCCGCCTCATATCGCTTTACAACGTTACGCCTTCCTTACTTATGCATTGACCTACATTTTTCACATATAGAGCTAGCTGCCATTCATCACACCAACTATAAATTTTGTCTAAGCCATCTCATATATTTCTACAGTCACTCAACTTCGACACCTTACCGTACACCAGGGCATCATCAACAAACAACTGGAGATTGCTCCCCACGCTGTCTGCCAAATCATTTATGTATGCAGAGAGCAACAGCGCGATCCTATCACACTTCCCTGCAGCATTCCTGACAATACCCTTGACTCTGATGAATCCTCGCCACTGAGGATAACATGTAAGGTTCTATTACTGAATAGGTCTTCGAGCCACTCACATATCTGTGAACTTATTCCACATGATCCTGCCTACGTTAACAGCCTGCAATGGGGCACCGTCTCAAATGCTTTCTGGAAGTCTAGAAATGTAGAATCTACCTGTTGCCCTTCATCCATAGCTCTCAGAATATCATGTGAGAAAAGGGCGAGCTGAGTTTTGCACGAGTGATACGTTCTAAACCAATGCTGATTCGTGGATATAAGCTTCTTAGCCTCAAGAAAGTTTATTATATTTTAACTGAGAATATGTTGAAGGACTCTGCAGCAAACAGAAGTTAGAGATATGGTCTGTAATTTTGCGGATCCGTTCTTGTACCCTGGAATCATCTGCGCTTTTTCCTAGTCGCTTGGGACTTCGTTCTGGGTCACTAAACGTGGTCAGAAGTATTTCGCATGACTGTCGGTCTGTACTCTCGCAATAAATCCATCGGCATCTGAGTCTATACTCGGCTGGTTAAAGTCTCCTCCAACTATTATCGCATTATCTGGGCCGGCCGTGTTTGCCGAGTGGTTCTAGACGCTTCAGTCCGGAACCGCGCGACTGCTACGGTATCAGGTTCGAATCCTGCCTCGGGCATGGATGTGTGTGATTTCCTTAAGTTAGTTAGGTTTAAGTAGTTCTAAGTTCTAGGGGACTGATGACCTCAGATGTTAAGTCCCATAGTGCTCAGAGCCATGTAAACCATTTGAAGCATTATCTGGGTATGTACGCGCTATTGACTGTAGACTTCCTTTGAATGAATCTCGAGCTGTCACAGCGGAATCGCGTAGCTGGTAAAAACATGGAAGAATTAACTTAGTTTCACCTACACCTGCTATAAGTATTAAATTCGGGAACCTTATTACGAACCTAATAGTAAGAAGAAACGGCATATAGACAGCCGTTTTCACTCTCGCTCAGTACCCGAATGTAACAGGAATAAAAATCTATATTGTTGTCCCTCCACGATGTGCTTCAGAGTGGCTTGCGGAATGCATGTGGAAGTGTATATGTAGGATGTCTTCTGAACGAAGACAGGCAGAACTCCAGAATGAATTTTAATTCTGCAGCGGAGTCTGTGCTGATTTGAAACTTTCTGGGAGATTAAAACTATGTGCCGGACCAGTACTTGAACCTCCGACCTTTCCTTCATGAGGGCAAGTGCTCTACTGACTAAACTATCCGGTCACGAAACACTATTGCCCTCAACACCTGTTTCTCTCAACTTTCCTTCCTCCAGAACCTCTTCTCCTACTTTCCAAACTACACTGAAGTTTCCTGCAATATGCAAGCGAAAGTAAGGATTCCAGGTTGGACGCCTGGTCTGGAATACATTTTTAATTGGCCAGAAAGTTTCACGATAGGAATTTATTAGCTCGAGTTGTTGGAAAAGGGATATAATGGGAAGGAGAGAGGGAGAGAGAGAGAGAGAGAGAGAGAGAGAGAGAGAGAGAGGGAGGGAGGGAAGGAGAGGGAGAGGATGTAACCAGGAAGATTGTCTAATGCTTGTTTAGATTTCCATTCTTTACTACAAATGTATATACTGAATCATTGACCAAATACTGAGAACGTCTAAAACGTACATGCTTTTCCAAAAGACAAAATCTGCGGGAAAAAGTGCACAGATTAATTTATTGTTAATGTTACCTTTCATAGCACTATTCACTTTATAAGCTTCTTTTGTACTACATCCTTCATGAAGTGACAGGAAATATAGTTCCAAACTTCTGCACAACTAGACTGTTAGTTCATATAGACGATGGAAAAGAGTCACAGCGCTAAGAAATAATGAATTCAAATTAAATTTCAGGAATACATTCGTCTAGGTAGCATATTTAAAGGGTTAACAGTGCAAGATTACAGGTTAATGTAAGTATGAAATAGCCTTTTCAAATGAGAAATGCCGGCAAATTTATAATCGGCGTAACTGCCAAAACATCGAATCCAAGCATGCAAACGTATATGCATAGTGTTGTACAGATACCGGCTTTCAGTTTGTGGAATGGAGACCCATGTCTGTTGCATTTGGTCGGTCAATACAGTGAGGGTTACTGCTCTTTGTGGATGACGCTAGAGATGTCTCAGATGATGACCCATATATGCTCGAATGGAAACCGATCCGGTGATCGAGAAGGCCAAGGAAACATGTCGACACTGAGCATGTTGGCTTACAACAGCAGTATGTGGGCGAGCGTCAGTCTGCTGAGAAACACTCCATGGAATGCTGTTCATGAATAGCAGGAAAAGTGACCGTATCACAAGATCGACGTACAGATTTGCAGTCAGCGTGCATGGGATAACCACAAGAATGCCCCAGCTGTCATACGAACTCCAGGTGTAAGTCCAGTGGGTGTAGCACACAGAAGGGTTGATTGCAGGCCCTCAACGGGCCTCCCCCTGACAAACATACGGTCATCACACGCAGCGAGACAAAACCAGTTGTTATCGCTAAACACGACACATCTCTACCCTGCCCTCCAACGAACTCTCGCTTGACACCACAGCAGTCGCAAATGGTAGTACTGTATCCAGAATGAGATTTTCACTCTGCAGCGGAGTGTGCGCTGATATGAAACTTCCTGGCAGATTAAAACTGTGTGCCCGACCGAGACTCGAACTCGGGACCTTTGCCTTTCGCGGGCAAGTGCTCTACCAACTGAGCTACCGAAGCACGACTCACGCCCGGTACTCACAGCTTTACTTCTGCCAGTACCTCGTCTCCTACCTTCCAAACTTTACAGAAGCGCTCCTGTGAACCTTGCAGAACTAGAACTCCTGAAAAAAAGGATATTGCGGTGACATGGCTTAGCCACAGCCTGGGGGATGTTTCCAGAATGAGATTTTCACTCTGCAGCGGAGTGTGCACTGATATGAAACTTCCTGGCAGATTAAAACTATGTGCCCGACCGAGACTCGAACTCGGGACCTTTGCCTTTCGCGGGCCAGTGCTCTACCAACTGAGCTACCGAAGCACGACTCATGCCCGGTACTCACAGCTTTACTTCTGCCAGTATCTCGTCTCCTACCTTCCAAACTTTACAGAAGCTCTCCTGCGAACCTTGCAGAACTAGTACTCCTGAAAGAAAAGATATTGCAGAGTGAAAATCTCATTCTGGAAACATCCCCCAGGCTGTGGCTAAGCCATGTCTCCGCAATATCCTTCCTTTCAGGAGTGCTAGTTGTACAAGGTTCGCAGGAGAGCTTCTGTAAAGTTTGGAAGGTAGGAGACGAGGTACTGGCAGAAGTACAGCTGTGAGTACCGGGCGTGAGTCGTGCTTCGGTAGCTCAGTTGGTAGAGCACTTGCCCGTGAAAGGGAAAGGTGCCGAGTTCGAGTCTCGGTCGGGCACACAGTTTTAATCTGCCCGGTAGTATTGTAGTTTGGTATCAGTGGAATGCACGATACAGAGCGCCTGGTTCGGAGCTGTCGTTGATGTAACCGATTCGTAGCTGTTAGTTGTTTGACACTGATACCATCAGCTGCTCAAATTGCTGCTGCTGGTGCAGTTGCAGTTCGATGCGCCATAACCATACGGCGAACAAAATGGTCTTTCTCTTGGCAGTGCCACTAGGCAGTCCGGAGCACCGTCTTGTTGCCATCGTACATTCTCGTGACCTCCTTTGTCAACAGTGATGTGCTGTGGCCACTTTCCCGCCAAGTCTTTCTGAAGAATGGCAGCAGGAACATTCTAATGGCGCCTTTGTCGCCTTAAAGTCATTCTTGATTAACATATACCCATCACGTCCGTCCTGAAAGACAACTAACGCTCAAGACTGTTATAGCGTGTATTTGAAGCGAACTTGATTTGCACACTAATAGTGGAGCTAATAGCACCACTCTTAAGGTAAATTTGAATAAACATCATCTTTCTGATGTAGAAACACGCCTCCCCCCCCCCCCCCTCAGACTTTCGTTTGTGTCGCACAACTCCTTCTCGCGGCGTTGCGATTTCCGTCAGTGTATTTTAATGTGCAGTATTGTCTCGATCATGGAACTCATACATTATATTAATATGGCAGTTAAACTCTGTGTGACACGAAGATTTTTCACGCTTAGCAGAAAGGAGACCAGGGTTTAACGTCGCGTCGTCGATGAGGCAGTCAGGGACAGAGCACAAGTTAGGGAAAATATTGTAAACTAATGAGTGAATGAATGTCTGGACCGGGATTTGAACCACTGTACACCGACCTAGCCACGACAGCCTCTCGGTTCGCCGTGTAGTTGTTTTCTATATCCATTTTTTATGAATGGAGACCGAGTTTTTCTGTTGAATTTAAGTCAGATTGTCTGGACAAAGTTTTCTTCATAACCGAACCATGTGAGGGACCAGTGAAGTCGTTTTCCTCTCCTCCATTTTTTTCGCCTTGTACTGGACATGGCCCTATCTCTGTATATATACACTACTGACCGTTAAAATTGCTACATCACGAAGAAGACGTGCTCCAGACGCGAAATTTAACCGACAGGAAGAAGATGCTGTGATATGCATATGATTAGCTTTTCAGAGCATTCACACAAGGTTGGCGCCGGTGGCGACACCTACAACGTGCTGACATGAGGAAAGTTTCCAACCGATTTCTCACACACAAACAGCAGTTGGCCGGCGTTGCCTGGTGAAACGTTGTTCTGATGCCCCGTGTAAGGAGGAGAAATGTGTACCATCACGTTTCCGACTTTGATAAAGGTCTAATTGTAGCCTACCGCGATTGCGGTTTATCGTATCGCGACATTGCTGCTCGCGTTGGTCGAGATCCAATGACTGTTAGCAGAATATGGAATCGGTGGGTTCAGGAGGGTAATACGGAATGCCGTGCTCGATCCCAACGGCCTCGTATCAATAACAGTAGAGATGACAGGTATCTTATCCGCATGGCTGTAACAGATCGTGCAGCCACGTCTCGACCCCTGACTCAACAGATGAGAACGTTTGCAAGATAATAACCACCTGCACGAACAGCTCGACAACGTTTGCAGCAGCCTGGACTATCAGCTCGGAGACCATGGCTGCAGTTACCCTTGACGCTGCATCACAGACAGGAGCGCCTGCGATGGTGTACTCAACTATGAACCTGGGTGCACGAATGGCAAAACGTCATTTTCTCAGATGAATCCAGGTGCTGTTTAGAATATCATGATGGTCGCATCCGTGTTTGACGACATCGCGGTGAACGCACATTGGAAGCGTGTATTCGTCATCGCCATACTGGCATATCACCCAGCGTGATGGTACGGGGTGCCACTGAATACACGTCTCGGTCATCTCTTGTTCGCGTTGACGGCACTTTGAACTGTGGACGTTACATTTCAGATGTGTTATGACACGTGACTCTACCCTTCATTCGATCCATGCGAAACCCTACATTTCAGCAGGATAATGCACGACCGCATGTTGCAGGTACTGTACGGGCCTTTCTGTATGCAGAAAATGTTCGACTGCTGCCCTGGCCAGCGCATTCTCAAGATCTCTCACCAACTGAAAACGTCTGGTCAATGGTGGCCGAGCAACTGGCTCGTCACAATACGCCAGTCACTACTATTGATGAACTGTGGTATCGTGTTGAAGCTGCATGGGCTGCTGTACTTGTACACGCTATCCAAGCTCTGATTGACTCTATGCCCAGGCGTGTCAAAGCCGTTATTACGGCCAGAGGTGGTTGTTCTGGGTATTGATTTCTCAGGATCTATGCACCCAAATTGCGTGAAAATGTAATCACATGTCAGTTCTAGTAAAATATATTTGTCCAATGAATGCCGTTTTATCATCTGCATTTCTTCTTGGTGTAGCAATTTAAATGGGTAGTAGTGCAAATTTAAGCCTCCTCCTGGCTCCCGTCTGTTCGTGCAGTCTAATCTCAGAAATCCACTGTAGGGATGTTGATCCGGTTTTCACTTACAGATGCACTGATTCGAGAGGAAGGATCTTGTACGAAATTTATAAATATTTGGTTCACCCTGTCTAAATTATGATGAATTAAAGTTAGAATGTGAAAACGAGCTATTGGGCTGTGTTACTTTTTTTTCACCCTACCGTTTGACCTAATATTGCTCCTCTCAACACTGTGTAGATTCGCCAGAAACGAAACGTGGCTCGTATTACCCGTTACACTGCTTCCCCTTTCCCGAAAGTGGATAACTGAGCAGAAACACGCAAGTCGCCTAAGTGACTTCCAACACATTACAATCGTTTCATAACAGCTGCTTATAGAAAAACATGAGCATCCAAAACCTGTGGTTTTCAGTTATTTACACATAGAGTAAAACACAAAATGGGATACAGCTTTACTTCGTTTGTATAAAGAAAGTTTTGCAACGGCGCAGCAAGCAGTAAAGGAAACAAAAGAAAAATTCGGAGTGGGTATCAAAATTCATGGAGAAGAAATAAAAACTTTGAGGTTCGCCGATGACATTGTAATTCTGTCAGAGACAGAAAAAAACTTGGAAGAGCAGTTGAATGGAATGGACAGTGTCTTGAGAGGAGTATGTAAGATGAACATCAACAAAAGCAAAACGAGGATAATGGAATGTAGTCGAATTAAATTGGATGATACTGAGGGAATTAGATTAGGAAATGAGACACGTAAAGTAGTAACTGATGATGGTCGAAGTAGAGAGGATATAAAATGTAGACTGGCAATGGCAAGGAAAGCATTTTTGAAGAAGAGAAATTTGTTAACTTCGAGTATAGATTTAAGTGTCAGGAAGTCTTTTCTGAAAGTATTTGTATGGAGTGTAGCCATGTATGGAAGTGAAACATGGACGATAAATAGTTTGGGCAAGAAGAGAATAGAAGCTTTCGAAATGTGGTGCTACAGAAGAATGCTGAATATTAGATGGGTAGATCGCATAACTAATGAGGAAGTATTGAATAGGATTGGGGAGAAGAGAAGTTTGTGGCACAACTTGACCAGAAGAAGGGATCGGTTGGTAGAACATGTTCTGAGGCATCAAGGGATCACCAATTTAGTATTGGAGGGCAGCGTGGAGGGTAAAAATCATAGAGGGAGACCAAGAGATGAATAGACCAAGCAGATTCAGAAGGATGTAGGTTGCAGTAGGTACTGGGAGATGAAGAATCTTGCACAGGATAGAGTAGCATGGAGATCTGCATCAAACCAGCCTCAGGACTGAAGACCACAACAACAACAACAGCGGATTATTCAGCTTTCCGTCATTGTATTTTAATCTGCTTTCCTTGAATCAAATCTATCTGTGGATATTATTTTTCCGTCGCCCGGTGAATAAGTCTGCCATAAGGAGTCCACTACAAAGAATTGCGGCAATGAGTCGCAACAACGCATCACAGTGTGTAGTGAGTTCATACGAGGAGTGCTCTAACAAGAACTAAACATGTATGTCTTATGTGCTTTCTTTTCTTATTTTTGCTTTTGTTTATGCCACTACCGCCACAATGAATCACTCACACATGTACACTCACTATTCGCATACAGTATTTACGATGGTGGTACACATATTCCTTACATCACGATGTGTTCCCATCGTTGCATGAGGTGTCACTCCAAACACCAGTTCTATGCTGTGGTGACAAAAGTACTATAGTACCACCTAACATCGTGTCAACCTCCTTTTATCAGTTGTAGTGCAGCAGCTGGACGTGGTAGGGACTCAACAAGTAGTGGGAAACCCCCTGCAGAAATATTGAGCGATGTTGCCTCTATAGTCGTCCCTATGTGCGAAAGTGTTACCGGTGCTGGATTTTTTGCACGAACTCATGTCCCATTCATGTTCTGTGGGATCCATGTCGGACGATCTGGGTGGCCAAACCATTCGCTTTAATTATCCAGAATGTGCTTCAAATGAGGTGCAAACAATTGTGATCTCGTGATGTGGCGCATTGTCATCCATAAAAATCCCATTGTTGTTTGGCTCTAAATAGTATTCAAATGCCCGGACTTAACCATGTAAAACCACTGATCCACTCCACGAAAACACAGCTCACACCACTATGCAGCCCCCACCAGCTTTGACTGTGACTCGTTGATATCTTGGGCCTGTGGCTTAGCGGGGTGTGCAACACACTCGACCCCTACCATCAGCTCTTAACAACTGAAATCTGACTCACCTGACCAAAATGGTTCAAATGGCTCTGAGCACTATGGGACTTAACTGCTGTGGTCATTAGTCCCCTAGAACTTAGAACTACTTAAACCTAACTAACCTAGGGACATCACACACATCCATGCCCGAGGCAGGATTCGAACCTGCGACCGTAGCAGTTGCACGGTTCCGGACTGCGCGCCTAGAACCGCGAGACCACCGCTCACCTGACCAGGCCAAGGTTTTCAAGTCATCTTGGTTCCAACCGATAAGGCCACCATTACTGTTCCTTGTTTCCTTTGCGTATGTTTATAAAACATTTCCTATTTTATATTTTTTTATTTGAATTAGTTGCACTTCCGTCGCCTTTTTAGTGCAAATCTATTTTTCGCTGTGAACGTTTATAACAATTAGTTAGTTAGAAGGTATAAATGCAGATATTTCTATTGATGGCTGAAGACAAGCACTAAACAATGATACATCATTGTATGCCTTTTTTGCAGACTAATAATTGTACTTATCATGAGTAATACCTTTCTGCATTGGGTAGCACTGCCAAGTACTCGTACACCTGGCGCAAGGAAGTTATTAATTATGAATTAAGTCCAAAAATCTTCTTCTTCTTTGAGATGTTTATTTAATCACGGGAGGCCTGTTTCAGCACTATTGCCATCATCAGGCGACCTTAAAGTTATGGTTTTATTATATACTATTTTCTAGGGCAGACGGTAACCTACTTGTTATATATGAGATTAATAACCATACATTTGTGGAATGCTTAACTTACCTATGACATCGCTGGTTAGTCCCTTAAGCGTTTTTCTTACGTCATGAAAGTTTTTTTATGACGTAGCTTTCATAGGCGATATTTGTTGGAAGTTATAACCTCTATTTTATTTGTTATGTGTGACAATTTTTTGTTTGACGTTTAACCAACGATGTTATAAGTTTACATCATTTAATTCTCGATTTCTCTTAGTTACCATGTTGTTTATTTTTATCTGTGAATGTGTAATTGGTTTGGCTTAGCTTATGTCCTTGGTTGTTTATCCGTTTTTATGATCGATTATTTGAATAAAGTTTTCTATATAGTGTTTATGTTTTAGATCTAATAAAATTCAGGCCATTGGTTCCAACAAATATAGCCTATGAAAACTACGTCACAAAATAACTTACATGACGTAAGAAAAACGCTTGAGTGACTAACAAGCGATGTTATAGGTAAGTTAAGAATTCCATAAATGTATGGTTATCAATCTCATGTATTACAAATAGTCCTAGAAAATAGTATATAATAAAACCATTAGTTTCAGATCGCCTGATGATGGCAAAAGTGCTGAAACAGGCCTGTCGTGATTAATTAAATATCTCAACAACAAAAAAGCAGCTTTTGAGACTTAATTCATAATGTCTTTACAAGACTTATATCGAGCTGTGGGTTCATTGGAAACAAAATTACGAAAGCTATTAATGTTTATTGATTTTTCCTTGGGCAGCAGGTCAGGTTCTGAAGTGTAGAAGCACTGTCGCAAAACGAAAAGTCTAGACAAATAGGTGTAATCAACATCACGGCACAGTTACGACTGTGCAGAACGTTGCAATTACACTACACGCAGTTCATTCATTCATATTTACGCACACACACACACACACACACACACACACACACACACACACACACACATCAAATGGCTATGAGCACTATGGGAGTTAACATCTGAGGTCATCAGTCTGCTAGAACTTAGAACTTCTTAAACCTACCTAACCTAAGGACATCACACACATCCATGCCCGAGGCAGGATTCGGCAAACCTGAGACCGTAGCGGTCGCGCGGGTCCAGACTGAAGCGCCTAGAACCGCTCGGCCACAAACACACACACACACACACACACACACACACACACACACACACACACACACACAAAACATATGTTACACTGCATAATAGACCATGCATGGATAGAAGATTGTATTTGATCTTGTAAAAACAACTGAAGTTCCTGATGAGTACTGCCGTGGTACCAAGGTGAAATGCGTACGACCGAATGTTATGTTTTTACACAACAAAGGCCCAGAGGAAGGTAAGCTAGTAAGGTTTCTCCACCATTAAAAGGAAAAACCAGTGTTGATGGGAGGATACACGTACGACGTGCAAGTGTACGAACATCTGAGCTGTTGTCGTGTCGCGTATTCTGTGCCATGGTCTCAGAAAGAGGCAATAATGAAGGAGTTAAGAAAATTGCTAGACTGGCGTCCCAAAGCCTCACTTCACAAGAAGCAGAACATAAAGTGACACTTATTTTAAACAGGTCCGCAGCTCGGAAATTACCATCGCCGTTAGTACCAGAGGACAAATGGCTGAATCTGGAGTGTTGCCGTGATCGGGAAGCATGGAGTGTTGACGAATGGCGTCGAATTGTGTTAGGCACTGAATCGCGGTTCTGCGATACCCCAAATGTCCATCGAAGGTGAGTATGGCGGCAATCTGGCTGGAGAGGTCCCTTCCTTCCAAAGTTCTGGACAGGGACAGTGGTGTTATACTCCTGGCACTGTGGTGTGGGGAGTCATCAGGTATGATTTCAGGTCGCGCCTAGTAGTGATTAAGGGAACTGTGAGGGCACAACGGCGCATCACAGACATACTGCGCCCTCATGTTTTACCTCTCATGCGAGAGTATCGTCCTGCCAATTTTCATCATGAGAATGCTCCTGCACACACGGTACCTGTCTCCATGGATTATCTACATGATGGTGAGGTACTCCCATGGCCGGCAAGATCCTTAGATCTATCCCCGATGGAACATGCATGGGACCAGCTCGGACGTCAACTCTGTCGCAGATAGCCAGGGTATCAAAGACCGTTGTGAGTCAGTTTCTCTCAGGTGAGGAAACAATGACATTATGACTCTCTCTCCAAACGAATCAGTGCGTGCATCCAGTCCAGACATGGTGCAACCTCATACTGATAAATGGAGCTCTTTGTAAATTTGACTCCACGATATTGTAATCGCTGGAACATCACATACGATCTCCATCCGTGAAATTTCATTTTGTTTCCTCCTCCTCTTCTGAGAGTTTCACTTTTTTGTCAGGCAGTGTATAACCGATTTCTTCCGTAAGAAAAAGGTCTTGATGTGTACAGTATTAAAGTCGTGTAGTGTTCTATTATAGATAATGGATCTGTCAGTATCTCTGCACACCTATGCGCTCTGTATTACTATTAGAAACTGTGGTCAAAGATTTTTTTTTAACTGAAAATTTGGGTCGACAGAAGCGTCGGATTCCACGTGGCGGCTTTGACTCGTGACGTAAAGGTGTTTTCGTGCGTGACGTCATAACGGCGAGGAGTTTGATTTGCGAGTGTCTGTGAGTGTGTTTGTAGATGTCGTCGTGTTGTGGTTTGTTGTGCTCTCTGGTGGTATGTTCAGGGTTTTCGTTTGTGTGGTGTAATGGGCTCAGTTTGCTTTTGCTCATTATCCAGAATTGTTCGAGTGTCGGCTGTGTTTGTAGTGGAATTCGTTTCAGTGAGTTAACGATTTTGTGTGAAGGTTAATTTAGTGTTGTTGTCTGTACATCGTGTGGTAATTTTAGTAAAATTAATCGGTTGTTGTTTTTGTTCAGGAATGGATATGACGTATGTTGATATTGGTATCGGGAGATGTTTTTGAGCTATATACGCCAAGGGAAGCGTTGATCCTAATTTATGAGATCGGAAGCTACTGTTGAGTTGTATAGGTCAAGGCAAGTGTCCGATTCCAGATGATATTGTGTTTAGTGGTATTTGGGGAGTTTTGTGATGTCGGTTTTCTTCGTCGTTTTGTGTGGTTTTGTATGGGGGTGGGTGTCTAAATTTGTTTATATTTAGTTTGCCCCCACCCAAAAACACCCCATTACCGGCGCTTGTCCCGTTAGTGTCATTAGGCTTTTCGTGGAAAGTGTGTGTGTTTTTTTTCGATGTACTTTCGTCCTCCTAATATGTATGTCCCGACTTTATATACGCCATATTGGAATCCTGGTTTATGGTTGTTTCCGCCACATTTGTGACGTCATGGGTCAAAGGAGACGGGCGGGATCGGACGCTTCCGTGTTTCCGAAAATTTTCAAATGTATAACACCTTTTCTTGGCGCAGCTGCAGAGAGAAAAATTATCTGCTGAGTCTGGTGGATAAGAAGATTTTTCTATCTCTGTGCTTGTGCCAGTGGCACTTCCCTTGTCACTGTGTCTGCCGTCTTGCACGGTGACTCTTACATTTTATTTGTTTACATTTTTTGACGATTGTGTAAATACGAAAAATTATCGCTGCAGTTGTCGGTGTGATGAAAGCCTATAATGTTTCTGGTAGCTACACAAGTACCTCCAAGCTGCTCCGTCATCGCTTTACTGCTTGTTTGTACAGGCTACGTGCAGAGCTGTTCAAGTACGGAAAATTCCCCTCCAGAGTAACTTTGTGTTCCGCTGGAGAAACAACCTCCGGCCTTATGAGGCAGCACACCCGACTCTGGTAGTCATAAAACGGTGGAATAAAGAGGCTGAGTCCTAGTTGTCTGTTCTTTCCCTAGTATCCTGTATGGTGGCGCTTGCTACAAAGCCCTGTATCTGCAGGCGACTTAAAAAAAGTTTCAAAAATATGTGAGACCAGCAGTAGCCTACGCTGCAAATGTCACGGTGCCTCTCGACCTTCCTTTATCGCAGATAAACAAGAAGGGGAGAGAGCCGCCGGCAAGTAAATGTGCGTACAGAATTTACATTTTGCACTTCGCTGGTCACAAAGGCAAAGGCGGAGGCACGCTCATAATTACAGCGAAACGTGAAGTCGCATGCCCCTGAAAGGAACTTGCGCCACAAATACTGTCCGCTACTAAAATTCCAGCAGCAACAGTTTCTGCAGTAGCGCTCCGAAAGCCAATGAAGGCAAAAACTACATTAATGAACCCCCACAAAGCTAAAACGTTATGAAGTGGTGTAACATTGTAAACAAAATGTCAGAATGCACTACAGAATTTAAGTTACGTCACGTTGCAATTTTGTTCCATAGTATTGTCTTCCTACTGTTAGTTTTTTCTTGAATTCACACAAAAGATACAAAAACTCGTCCCAGATACAAATCACTGACGTGTGTGAAATATTCCAAATAGAAAACAGTTCCTGCTAAGCTTGTAATGCTACAAGTCGATATTGGTGTTCACAAAATGTTATTGCTACGGTCGCAGGTTCGAATCCAGCCTCGGGCATGGATGTGTGTGATGTCCTTAGACTAGTTAGGTTTAAGTAGTTCTAAGTTCTAGGGGACTGATGACCACAGCAGTTGAGTCCCATAGTGCTCAGAGCCATTTGAACCATTTTGAATAAACTCTTATTGACTTACAGCCAGCTGCATAGTTATGAGTTGTTCGTTACTCTTGACTCGTGCACCTTTCGGTCACACATATTCCAGAAGGGCCAACTAAATACACAGACGGAAAAAATCTTAGCACCAGGAAGGCGTTAAGCGACATTGACGAAAGTTGGTAGGCGTGTTTCCACATGTGAAAGATGCTGTCTATGCTAATTTCGTGCCAGAATGCATATCATGTTTGCTTTAAATATGCGCTGTAACCGTCGTGAACGTTTTTTACCTTTAAGAGTTGACGAGGTGAGTTGATGTCGGTCAAGAAAGCCTTTAAGATGACAAAGACGCCATTGATGACACCTTACTTCGTTTGAACGAGTTCGTGTAATAAGGCTATGAGGAGCTGTATGTTACCTTTGTGACATTGCAGAAAGACTTGGATTGTAACCACTGTATGTGATTGCTGGCAGCGTTGGTTACAAGAATGCATGTTCGCGAGAAGACCAGGATCCCGAAGGTCACGTGGCACAACCAAGAGGGAAAACCATCGGTTCGGCGTCTGGCTCTGTCGTGTCGTACTGCATCTGCAGCAGTAATGTTAGCGGCAGTTAGCCCAGAGCCAGATGCCCCGTAGCATGCACTCCACTGACCCCGAACCACCGTGTTTTGCGACTTCGGTAGTGCCAAGCGAGAGTTCATTGGAGGACAGACTGAAGACGTGTTTTCTGATGATAGCTGGTTCTGCCTCGGTGTTAGTGATGGCTGTGTGTGGGTCAGAAGGAGGCCGTTGAGTACCTGCACACAACAAATCTGCTAATCGCATTGGGCCTAAACCTGGATTTATGGTCTGGGGTATGACAACAGGAGCACTAACGCGGTTAAAACAACAGTCGCCCACATGCCGCTGTTGTAACCAGACATGCTCTACAGAGTGTCGACGCGTTGCCTTGGCTTGCTGAGTCGCCAGCTCTAACACCAGTCGAGCACGTATGGAGCATCATCGGACTACTCCAGCGTCATCTACAAACAGCATTAACCGTCCCTTTACAGACCGACCAGGAGCTACAGGTGTGGAACACCATCCCATAAACTGACATCAGGCACCTCTACAGCACATGCACGTCTGCATTCAGCATTATGGCAGTTACACCGCTTCTTAAGGTAATGGCTTATGTCGAGCTTACGTTAACCTATGATCTTGCAGTGTTAATCACTTAATTATGTTACCTAGAAGTACGTATTCCCGACATTTCATCACTCTAAATTAACTTTTTTTGCTGTTACGAATTTTTCCGTCGTGTGTAACATATTGTTAAGGTATCCTTTGCTAGTTAAATTCTGAATACATTTGGGAGTGGCTACAGGAAGGTACCCTGATTAAAATGTACTCTTACAACATGAAGTTTAGACCCATAAATGTTTATTTAAGACTATCTGACTATGTTTAAAGAAATAATTCATAATTCGAAGTCTTACATTAAGCAGCATTTCCAACAATGGACATAAATGAACATTTAAACTCACCATTAGTGATCACATTACTTATAAATAGGTTCATGTCCACGTTTACGAAATGTAAATGCCCCATCTTACAGATAATGGCAAGTGTAAGGTGTCTAAGTTGCTTACATTGTTATCCTTTAACTTGTCCGAATAGATCCTGAAATAATAGTACATCATAGGAAATATTGAATGGATAATGAGATATCGCCGGAATCATGGAAGATCTCGACTCAGTTTACCTTCAGAAACCTGAAAAATTAAGCATAGAAGCTAGAACTAAACATACTGGTGAACAAACGAATGTTGACTACGAGCATAGCTTATAAGAATAAATATACCTCTTGAAGGCAATGACAATAGCAAGAACATCTAAAGGTGAGTCCATGAACGCATGAGGTATTATGTAGAATCATTATATTTCAGGCATAGGTTTATCACTAGCAAGAACATGTGAATAAATTCGGAGACTTTGTATTCAAGATAATGAACATTTCTAGTTTAAACACGTCACGTAGTGCAAGCAAAAATACTATTATTCACACATGAACCAAATTATCCAGCCCAGTACTACATGAAAACTATCAGATTTACTGTATAGAGAGATTTCTTCTCTTTGCACTCATCTGCACTATCATTTTTGATACTCCAGTTTGAATTACTCGATAAAAGTAAGGGAAAAGTCTGTCATGTGGCCGATGAATAATTAATGACACTCAAAGTGAAAGGACTGCCTGGCACCAGCTTGAAGGGTTTAGATTGATTGTGGGTCGTGAGACGTTTTTCTGCAAGTCCCTCTCCACTTTCTTACAGAAGAACTTTTGTCTAAAACCAATATGTAGTAACAACGAAGTAGTCATGTACTATGCCAAGACATAATATTCCAGTACACCCACTGAAGCTGCCTTGTTAGAAATGTCAGTTGCATTTGTGTGTACAAATACAGGGTGATTCTGAAAGAAAGAACAGATTTCAGGCAAACTATGAAAGATAGAAACACATTGCGCATCTCACTGGATACAGGAAGGTTTAAAGTTTTATGTACACCATGAGTTGCTCGAGAATCATCGAAACGGTAGTCCATTTCATTCCGCACACACAACATGTCGCTTTCTGTTGAATCGACAGCTTCAGCAATTCGATTTCTCAGGTCTTGAAAAGTGACAAAGACTCTCTGTATTTTATGTCCCCCCCCCCCCCCCCACACACACACATACACACAGAAAAAAGCGCAAGGTGATCTGGGAGCTCAAAAACAGTGAACAATATCTTATTGTCCACGTCTTCCGATTTGACGGCATGGAATGATGTTGTCAAGATAACGTCGCAGCTCAGGGTGGGAGGCGGGGTGCCGTCATGCATAAAAATTAAATCATTGGAATGTTCGTGAAGTTGAGGAAACAACCAATTTGACAGCATGTCCAGGCGTGACATTCCTGTCACAGTTTCCTCCGCCAAGAAAAGGTCCATAAACTCTGTGAACAGAAACGGCACACAATACATTCAGTTTCGGTGAGCCTCTTTCATGCTGCAGCAACTGCAACTGGTAAGGCTTCATATGCAGGGGTCGTTTAAGAACACGCCACACCGTTGTTTGAGGAAGTTGAAGTTCGTGGCCTGACCCCGTCTTGTGGACTTCCGAGGGCTCCGTGTGAATTCATCTCGGATACGATCGACATTTTCGTGAGTCGTGCGTGATTGACCAGTGCTCTTCCTTTTGCATATACAGTCAACATCCAAAAATTTTATACGCCAGTCATAATATGCTTGTGCAGAGGCGGCTTCATGCTGAATCGACGGCACACTTCACGTTGTTCTTGAACAATGGATTGTCTTCGCGCAAATTCCAACAGAGAAATGACTTCTCTTGTGGTGTAGTCACCATATTGTCACAAACAGAAAACGGCGCAGCTGTGTCAGAGCTTTCAACCTTCCATTGCTCAGTGACATGCGCAAGTTGTTTCTATCTTTTAAAGTTTGCCTATAATAAATTACTGAAATCTCTTTTTTTTCTTTTAGTACCACCCAGTATAATACAAAAAATTCATGTACAGCTTGTAAAAATGGGATTTCTTCTAAAATACTCGAATTAATTGCATTAATCATTGTTAAGCTCGGGATTTAGTGAATTCGTTACATTTCTAATCATTTAAACTACAGATTGCCATACATTACTTATTGCATGTTTTAAAAGTGTTACTGTGCATAATCTGGCTGCACACACGGTCAGGTAGTTCGCAGGCTTTGTCCAGCATAGGAAAGGAGGGGTAACGGGATCCCACTCTTTCTGGCGCTGTATTTCATTTTGCATCTTGAGCACGTCGTAAACAAACAAATTCACTTGGTTTCCCACGGTGTTCTTTGTCCTCTCTGGCAGAATAAGAAAGTCATCTTCTCCCTGAACATATAGGTCCCTCTCTAAATTTCTCCTTTGTTTCCTTTATACCGCGACTGCACTTGGGCTCTTCAGTAGTTGTGTACTCACCTGACGATGGCCGGACGTCTCTGGGCCGATATATAGTGGCAGAATGTCGACGGGATCCGGCTGCATACCCGGAAATTATTAGAAGAACAAATACGCCGGGAAAATTTCAGAAGTCACATCCTTTAACTTGTCCGAATAGATCCTGAAATAATAGTACATCATAGCAAATATTGAATGGATAATGAGATATCGCCGAAGTCATGGAAGATCTCGACTCCGTTTACCTTCAGAAACCTGAAAAATTAAGCATAGAAGCTAGAACTAAACATACTGGTGAACAAAAGAATGTTGACTGCGAGCATAGCTTATAAGAATAAATATACCTCTTGAAGGCAATGACAATAGCAAGAACATCTAAAGGTGAGTCCATGAACGCATGAGGTATTACGTAGAATCATTATATTTCAGGCATAGGTTTATCACTAGCAAGGATATGTGAATAAATTCGGAGACTTTGTATTCAAGTTAATGAACATTTCAAGTTGAAACACGTCACGTAGTGCAAGCAAAAATACTATTATTCACACATGAACCAAATTATCCAGTCCGGTACTACATGCAAACTATCAGATTTACTGTATAGAGAGATTTCTTCTCTTTGCACTCATCTGCACTATCATTTTTGATACTCCAGTTTGAATTACTCGATAAAAGTAAGGGAAAAGTCTGTCATGTGGCCGATGAATAATTAATGACACTCAAAGTGAAAGGACTGCCTGGCACCAGCTTGAAGGGTTTAGATTGATTGTGGGTCGTGAGACGTTTTTCTGCAAGTCCCTCTCCACTTTCTTACAGAAGAACTTTTGTCTAAAACCAATATGTAGTAACAACGAAGTAGTCATGTACTATGCCAAGACATAATATTCCAGTACACCCACTGAAGCTGCCTTGTTAGAAATGTCAGTTGCATTTGTGTGTACAAATACAGGGTGATTCTGAAAGAAAGAACAGATTTCAGGCAAACTATGAAAGATAGAAACACATTGCGCATCTCACTGGATACAGGAAGGTTTAAAGTTTTATGTACACCATGAGTTGCTCGAGAATCATCGAAACGGTAGTCCATTTCATTCCGCACACACAACATGTCGCTTTCTGTTGAATCGACAGCTTCAGCAATTCGATTTCTCAGGTCTTGAAAAGTGACAAAGACTCTCTGTATTTTATGTCCCCCCCCCCCCCCCCCCCACACACACACATACACACAGAAAAAAGCGCAAGGTGATCTGGGAGCTCAAAAACAGTGAACAATATCTTATTGTCCACGTCTTCCGATTTGACGGCATGGAATGATGTTGTCAAGATAACGTCGCAGCTCAGGGTGGGAGGCGGGGTGCCGTCATGCATAAAAATTAAATCATTGGAATGTTCGTGAAGTTGAGGAAACAACCAATTTGACAGCATGTCCAGGCGTGACATTCCTGTCACAGTTTCCTCCGCCAAGAAAAGGTCCATAAACTCTGTGAACAGAAACGGCACACAATACATTCAGTTTCGGTGAGCCTCTTTCATGCTGCAGCAACTGCAACTGGTAAGGCTTCATATGCAGGGGTCGTTTAAGAACACGCCACACCGTTGTTTGAGGAAGTTGAAGTTCGTGGCCTGACCCCGTCTTGTGGACTTCCGAGGGCTCCGTGTGAATTCATCTCGGATACGATCGACATTTTCGTGAGTCGTGCGTGATTGACCAGTGCTCTTCCTTTTGCATATACAGTCAACATCCAAAAATTTTATACGCCAGTCATAATATGCTTGTGCAGAGGCGGCTTCATGCTGAATCGACGGCACACTTCACGTTGTTCTTGAACAATGGATTGTCTTCGCGCAAATTCCAACAGAGAAATGACTTCTCTTGTGGTGTAGTCACCATATTGTCACAAACAGAAAACGGCGCAGCTGTGTCAGAGCTTTCAACCTTCCATTGCTCAGTGACATGCGCAAGTTGTTTCTATCTTTTAAAGTTTGCCTATAATAAATTACTGAAATCTTTTTTTTTTCTTTTAGTACCACCCAGTATAATACAAAAAATTCATGTACAGCTTGTAAAAATGGGATTTCTTCTAAAATACTCGAATTAATTGCATTAATCATTGTTAAGCTCGGGATTTAGTGAATTCGCTACATTTCTAATCATTTAAACTACAGATTGCCATACATTACTTATTGCATGTTTTAAAAGTGTTACTGTGCATAATCTGGCTGCACACACGGTCAGGTAGTTCGCAGGCTTTGTCCAGCATAGGAAAGGAGGGGTAACGGGATCCCACTCTTTCTGGCGCTGTATTTCATTTTGCATCTTGAGCACGTCGTAAACAAACAAATTCACTTGGTTTCCCACGGTGTTCTTTGTCCTCTCTGGCAGAATAAGAAACTCATCTTCTCCCTGAACATATAGGTCCCTCTCTAAATTTCTCCTTTGTTTCCTTTATACCGCGACTGCACCTGGGCTCTTCAGTAGTTGTGTACTCACCTGACGATGGCCGGACGTCTCTGGGCCGAAATATAGTGGCAGAATGTCGACGGGATCCGGCTGCATACCCGGAAATTATTAGAAGAACAAATACGCCGGGAAAATTTCAGAAGTCACATCCTTTAACTTGTCCGAATAGATCCTGAAATAATAGTACATCATAGCAAATATTGAATGGATAATGAGATATCGCCGAAGTCATGGAAGATCTCGACTCCGTTTACCTTCAGAAACCTGAAAAATTAAGCATAGAAGCTAGAACTAAACATACTGGTGAACAAAAGAATGTTGACTGCGAGCATAGCTTATAAGAATAAATATACCTCTTGAAGGCAATGACAATAGCAAGAACATCTAAAGGTGAGTCCATGAACGCATGAGGTATTACGTAGAATCATTATATTTCAGGCATAGGTTTATCACTAGCAAGGATATGTGAATGAATTCGGAGACTTTGTATTCAAGTTAATGAACATTTCAAGTTGAAACACGTCACGTAGTGCAAGCAAAAATACTATTATTCACACATGAACCAAATTATCCAGTCCGGTACTACATGCAAACTATCAGATTTACTGTATAGAGAGATTTCTTCTCTTTGCACTCATCTGCACTATCATTTTTGATACTCCAGTTTCAATTACTCGATAAAAGTAAGGGAAAAGTCTGTCATGTGGCCGATGAATAATTAATGACACTCAAAGTGAAAGGACTGCCTGGCACCAGCTTGAAGGGTTTAGATTGATTGTGGGTCGTGAGACGTTTTTCTGCAAGTCCCTCTCCACTTTCTTACAGAAGAACTTTTGTCTAAAACCAATATGTAGTAACAACGAAGTAGTCATGTACTATGCCAAGACATAATATTCCAGTACACCCACTGAAGCTGCCTTGTTAGAAATGTCAGTTGCATTTGTGTGTACAAATACAGGGTGATTCTGAAAGAAAGAACAGATTTCAGGCAAACTATGAAAGATAGAAACACATTGCGCATCTCACTGGATACAGGAAGGTTTAAAGTTTTATGTACACCATGAGTTGCTCGAGAATCATCGAAACGGTAGTCCATTTCATTCCGCACACACAACATGTCGCTTTCTGTTGAATCGACAGCTTCAGCAATTCGATTTCTCAGCTCTTGAAAAGTGACAAAGACTCTCTGTATTTTATGTCCCCCCCCCCCCCCCCCCCACACACACACACACATACACACAGAAAAAAGCGCAAGGTGATCTGGGAGCTCAAAAACAGTGAACAATATCTTATTGTCCACGTCTTCCGATTTGTGGCATGGAATAATGTTGTCAAGATAACGTCGCAGCTCAGGGTAGGAGGCGGGGTGCCGTCATGCATAAAAATTAAATCATTGGAATGTTCGTGAAGTTGAGGAAACAACCAATTTGACAGCATGTCCAGGCGTGACATTCCTGTCACAGTTTCCTCCGCCAAGAAAAGGTCCATAAACTCTGTGAACAGAAACGGCACACAATACATTCAGTTTCGGTGAGCCTCTTTCATGCTGCAGCAACTGCAACTGGTAAGGCTTCATATGCAGGGGTCGTTTAAGAACACGCCACACCGTTGTTTGAGGAAGTTGAAGTTCGTGGCCTGACCCCGTCTTGTGGACTTCCGAGGGCTCCGTGTGAATTCATCTCGGATACGATCGACATTTTCGTGAGTCGTGCGTGATTGACCAGTGCTCTTCCTTTTGCATATACAGTCAACATCCAAAAATTTTATACGCCAGTCATAATATGCTTGTGCAGAGGCGGCTTCATGCTGAATCGACGGCACACTTCACGTTTTTCTTGAACAATGGATTGTCTTCGCGCAAATTCCAACAGAGAAATGACTTCTCTTGTGGTGTAGTCGCCGTATTGTCACAAACAGAAAACGGCGCAGCTGTGTCAGAGCTTTCGACCTTTCACTGCTCAGTGACATGCGCAAGTTGTTTCTATCTTTTAAAGTTTGCCTATAATAAATTACTGAAATCTCTTTTTTCTTTTAGTATCACCCAGTATAATACAAAAAATTCATGTACAGCTTGTAAAAATGGGATTTCTTCTAAAATACTCGAATTAATTGCATTAATCATTGTTAAGCTCGGGATTTAGTGAATTCGTTACATTTCTAATCATTTAAACTACAGATTGCCATACATTACTTATTGCATGTTTTAAAAGTGTTACTGTGCATAATCTGGCTGCACACAAGGTCAGGTAGTTCGCAGGCTTTGTCCAACATAGAAAAGGAGGGGTAACGGGATCCCACTCTTTCTGGCGCTGTATTTCATTGTGCATCTTGCGCACGTCGTAAACCAACAAATTCACTGGGTTTCCCACAGTGTTCTTTGTCCTCTCTGGCAGAATAAGAAAGTCATCTTCTCCCTGAACATATAGGTCCCTCTCTAAATTTCTCCTTTGTTTCCTTTATATCTAACCTATTGTCCAGACTGAATAACATCGGAGAGAGGCAACAAACTTGTCTAACTTCTTTCTCAACGACTGCTGCCCTTTCATGGCCTTCGACTTCTATAACTGCAGTTGGGTTTCTGTACAAGCAGTATTATATTACTGCAGGACAACTCATCGCGGATGGTTTTGATCTAAATGAAAGTTGGAAGCATGAATGGTCAACAAAAACATTCTGAACAAGAGCCCATCACGTTGATCCCACAGAGAAGCCAAAAGGTTTTGACCTACCGAGGAACCTTTGGTGCCGTCTCAACAGGTAAAGGACTGGACATGGTTGTTGTAGGTACTTCAGGTACAAATGAGGCTGGATCAGTTCGCCAACGTGTGAATGTAATCAAGAAGAGCAGACAATTGAACATTTAGTCCAAAGCTGTCCACTTCATTCATACCCTGGAATTCCCGATGACTTGTTCCCTCTCACACTCAGCTTAATTAACTGGTCGAAAAACACGGACTTTGAGGTTTAATCATGTCTAATATCATATGTATATTGTATAAAATCATTTGCCTTACACCAACTGTATATTGTATAAAATCATCATACGATTAAAAAATAATCTTTCACTCCCTTTATTTATTCTCCCTGCCTTGAGAATTCCAAAGAGCGCAGTCCAGTCTACATTGTTTGCAAATGCTACTAAAGTAGGTTTGCCTTTCTTCAACCTGCTTCTCTCATAGTGTCGCCTCACGTGTTCCTATATTTCTTCGGGACCCAAACTAATTTTCAGCAAGGTCAGTCTCTATCAGTTTCTCCTTTCTTCTGTATATAGATCGTGTCAGTATTTCACAATTTTCATTTATTAAACTGATAATTCGCTAATCTCCACATTTGTCAACACCTGCCTTTGTGGAATTGGAATAACTACAGTCTGCTCTAAGTCTGAGGGTGTGTCTCCCTTTCATATTTCTTGAACTCCACGTTGAGTAATTTAATCATAGCTTGCTCTCTCCCATGGGTCTCATTATTCCGAGAGAATGTCATCTACTTCAGGGGGCCATGTTTCGACTCAGATCTTTCAGTGCTCTGTCAAATTCTTATAGCCGTATCACATCTCCTACCACATCTTCATTTCTTTCTTCTTCTATTTCTATAACATTTCCTTCAAGTTCATTTACCTCGTATAGCCTGCCTATACGTGCCCTCCATTCTCAGCTTTCCTTTCTGTTTTGGTATTTGCTTGTCATTTGAAAGCTTAATAGCCATATAGCTACTTCTGTTCTCTTCAAAATTATCTTTAAATTTTCCTATAGGGAGCATCTATCTTTCCCCTAGTCAAGTATGTCTCTACAGCCTTGCTTTTGTTATCCGGCCACACTTGCTTAGTTACACTTTCACTTTTCAAAAGAATTATGGGAACACGTCTAACTATTTTGATACAGGTGGTCTTCTTGCGTGATTTGAGATCTTCGCTCTCAATGCAAGCAACAATTAAAATCATTCGCCATATATTGGCTGTTTTATGGATTACAGTGTGAATAGATCTCTCAGGGGAAAGGGGTACCGGTGTTTAGTGAAGTACACGTATGGCAGTTGTCATTTGTGGGCCCCGTGTTCAACCAGTCACATGCAATATGATATCTTCATGCAGTGCAAGTTGCAGGGGCGGTCTGTTTGATCTACGAAGGACAGACTATCGGTCGTCTTACTGCAGATGCCAATACCACTCCATGTGTCATCCACAGGTTGTGGACACGCTGAAGGTAGACAGATCAGTACACAAGGCGAGTTGGACCAGGTCGCCGAAGCATTATAACCCCATGTGAAGACCGATAGACCGATATCTAGCCATCTCTGCGTTGCGCGTCGCACAGATACCGCCGGAACACCGCAAGACGATCTCTGAAGGGGCATTGGAAGCGCTGTGCCCTACCAGATTATAACGAACAGGTTACGAGGTAGGATCTTACGACCCAGAACATCTGTTCGAGTACCACTCTTGACATGGCAGCATCCTGCAGCTCGCCTTCAGTTCTGCCGTTCGCATGTCAACGGGCAACTTCGTCACTGGTGAAACATGTTATTCACGGACAAGTTCAGATATCCACTGACGCAAGGTGATGGCCGTGTGTGTGTACGGAGACCCGTGGTGAGTGGTACCTACCAAACGTTGTCCAGGAGATCGACAGATTTCCAAGGTTATGTGATACTGTGGGGCGGCTTCAGTGCTGACAGCCATACGGATCTTGTTGCCCAGGTTGGCCTTACCGCCAGGCAGTACATCGAACAGATCCTTTTGGACCACGTGGTGGATGCTGCATACGGCGGGAGTCCTGAATACTTCTAATCCCAGGGCCTCTGTAGCGAGTGTCAGCAGGGGTAAGCTGTGAAGCCTGTACATTGAAGTAATGAAATGACAGGCTGTGAGTACCGACCTAACCCCATCGTGGATATATGGGACAAGCTTGGCAGACGTAGGAAAATGGACAACTGGTAGATGAGCAGATGAAAGATTTTGGTGGAAAACATGTTTCGGTGATGTAGAATAATATGTAAGGAAAAGCACCCCATATACACAACCAGTAGGTTTGAGTCACCAGAAATCTCAGCTACAGCAACCACCAGAAGCTGACAAACCATTCTCATTGTTAGGATTTGACGTCCTGCGACAGTTTAATAGAACACAATCAGGTAATAAACATGTTCTTACGATGTTAAATCATTTCCTACGATATTTAATTATGGTATCCGATCCAGATCAGAAGGCGAGAACAGTAGCACAGGCAATAAGTAAACAAAAAAAAAAATGGTTTGCCGAAAACCATTATTATGGACAATAGCAGTAATTTTGTATTATACCTCATGAAACAGCTATGTCGGTTATTAAAAATTAAGGAGTTTGATAACAACCCATTCTATCCTCAAATGAATGGATGGACAGAACGCGTACACTTCTAACATTCTGTGTGGTGTCTGTTTGTTCTAAGTCGTGTCTCCCTATCTCTTTCGCGCAACGACGCTCTGAGCGTGTTTTTTATGGAATTGACTAGTTTGAACCTGGCACCAGTTACTGGTAAGGAGCTGCCAGACCACACATGACATGTAGAGTTCAGAAGAGTTCAGTGAGACTAGCGATGATATAGTCAAATACTTAATGATTTCAGCGTCAGCTCCACTGCACTCCCTGTAAAAGAATCTTAATACTAACTAAATTTAGCGGAAGGCGTTCAAGGCTTTCCTATTTTTAGTTAGATGGTAAAATAACGTCAAAAAAGCAGTTAAGTTTAGCACTGGAATTTTTATTCTACTCACAAAACATTGTTCATAAATTGATGAAAGGAAATATTTTAACACAGGATAATAAAATCCAACTACGTTCAACAAAAATATGAACGATTATTGCCTGAATGGGTTTCCAAGTTCTATAATGAATTGAAGGATGACCTATGCCATACCACATCTACACTCCTGGAAATTGAAATAAGAACACCGTGAATTCATTGTCCCAGGAAGGAGAAACTTTATTGACACATTCCTGGGGTCAGATACATCACATGATCACACTGACAGAACCACAGGCACATAGACACAGGAAACAGAGAATGCACAATGTCGGCACTAGTACAGTGTATATCCACCTTTCGCAGCAATGCAGGCTGCTGTTCTCCCTTGGAGACGATCGTAGAGATGCTGGATGTAGTCCTGTGGAACAGCTTGCCATGCCATTTCCACCTGGCGCCTCAGTTGGACCAGCGTTCGTGCTGGACGTGCAGACCGCGTGAGACGACGCTTCATCCAGTCCCAAACATGCTCAATGGGGGACAGATCCGGAGATCTTGCTGCCCAGGGTAGTTGACGTACACCTTCTAGAGCACGTTGGGTGGCACGGGATACATGCGGACGTACATTGTCCTGTTGGAACAGCAAGTTCCCTTGCCGGTCTAGGAATGGTAGAACGATGGGTTCGATGACGGTTTGGATGTACCGTGCACTACTCAGTGTCCCCTCGACGATCACCAGAGGTGTACGGCCAATGTAGGAGATCGCTCCCCACACCATGATGCCGGGTGTTGGCCCTGTGTGCCTCGGTCGTATGCAGTCCTGATTGTGGCGCTCACCTGCACGGCGCCAAACACGCATACGACCATCATTGGCACCAAGGCAGAAGCGACTCTCATCGCTCAAGACGACACGTCTCCATTCGTCCCTCCATTCACGCCTGTTGCGACACCACTGGAGGCGGGCTGCACGATGTTGGGGCGTGAGCGGAAGACGGCCTAACGGTGTGCGGGACCGTAGCCCAGCTTCATGGAGACGGTTGCGAATGGTCCCCGCCGATACCCCAGGAGCAACAGTGTCCCTAATTTGCTGGGAAGTGGCGGTGCGGTCCCCTACGGCACTGCGTAGGATCCTACGGTCTTGGCGTGCATCCGTGCGTCGCTGCGGTCCGGTTCCAGGTCGACGGGCACGTGCACCTTCCGCCGACCACTGGCGACAACATCGATGTACTGTGGAGACCTCACGCCCCACGTGTTGAGCAATTCGGCGTACGTCCACCCGGCCTCCCGCATGCCCACTATACGCCCTCGCTCAAAGTCCGTCAACTGCACATACGGTTCACGTCCACGCTCTCGCGGCATGCTACCAGTGTTAAAGACTGCGATGGAGCTCCGTATGCCACGGCAAACTGGTTGACACTGCCCGACGGCGGTGCACAAATGCTACGCAGCTAGCGCCATTCGACGGCCAACACCGCGGTTCCTGGTGTGTCCGCTGTGCCGTGCGTGTGATCATTGCTTGTACAGCCCTCTCGCAGTGTCCGGAGCAAGTATGGTGGGTCTGACACACCGGTGTCAATGTGTTCTTTTTTCCATTTCCAGGAGTGTATTATCTAGTTTAAATTAAGTTTCATAAAAGAGAAAACTATCAAAAATGGTCTACAGTGACCTTCAATTATCTTTACTTACTTATTTAACTTGTAGTAAATTACAATGGCTGATGTGGCTTCTCAATAATTATATAACAGAAAATCATCGCTTTTCAGATTTTAACTTACGTAGCAATGTGAATACCATGAGCTTTAATTGACGATCGACACTAGTATTACGCAAAAAGGGGAGGTAACAGATGAGACTTGTGCAGTTCTGAGTGAAGCCTTATGCGCTCTTATGCGGCATCGCATGCGTTCATTACCTTGTCGGTGGTTAATCAGCGTCAGGGTCGGCGCAGCTCTACACACCTCGCCGTCTCGGTAGCCACTCTCTCTAACTTCTCTTTACTACAATTTACTGCGGTGGGTTTAAGTGAAAGGTATCTGACTGTGTTTTCAAGTGACCAATCAAGATCTCAATGTTAACCTTAAGCCCCGCCTATAAAAATTCTGTCTATCCAACGAGAAATGTTATACTTTTCGTGGTGGGGCAATGTTTTTAATGTTTGCTACGTAACAGAGACGCGTGTAGTCTCACGCTAAAACTTGCAGCTGGTGTGGCCCTTTTAGTGTTATCGTAAGATCTATACTGTTCTTCTGGAGGGCTCTATCTTTTAACATGGGCTGGGGGCTGGTCTTGGCGATGTGGGTATCCGTCCCTTATCATGGGACCTCCCAGCCTACACGACTCTGCCCTCGGCTTCTGTTCTCGTTTCTCCCCTCGGAACTGCGTCTGTTTCATGGTGGGAAGGTATGACATGCATTTAGGCGTTCTTGTGTTAGTCTGTGGTATTCCATTTGCTCACTCGTTGATCGTATTACTTTGGTTACTTTAATGTCAGGATTTATTCGGAGCTATGTGACATACTGCCGGATTTCCTATCATGTCAGGGTTTTCATGGAAGGTGTTTGATTTGCCTGACACCTTACACACTGTATGTTATCAAAAATGTTAAGCCATTATGTGAATTGACAGCAATCAGATTGGGATATATATTTAAATTTTGGTATCCACGTGGAAAATGTCCTCACCTTTTGATGTAGTTCAACTTTAACTGAGTCCCCAGAATGAACCAGTGAAGAATTTTACAAAGACGTTGAAAGAAGTTTGGCAAAGAGTAAACCGTGCCAACACAAAAGCTGTAGAGTAGCAAGAACACACTGGGCAATGGGCGAGAAAACTGTCACAATAAAGGATAGGACAGTGGGTATTACTAACTAATCCACATACCCCCAAAGGGAAAACGAACAAAATTTTAAAGCAGTAGCGTGGGTCTTACCAAGTTATCGAAATGACTTCGCTAGGGAAATTGCAGTTGCCACGTACGTCGTCTAAAGCACATGTAAGCAGGGTCAAACCACTTGAAGGTGAGATTGATGCATTAACATAAATTCCTTTAACCGTTACGGGAAAAGCATAAATACAAAGAAAGCATGTACATCAGAAAAACGCGCCTTATGCACTTAAATCTAGAAGCAAATAGCGTAAGTTCTGGGATACAATGCACATATTACTAAAATTAGTCGTAATTTGCTTTACTTGTTATGTTCTGTGTTTATTCGCGTGGATAACGGAGGGAGAGGATTGACGGGGCGTCCTTTTCTCTCAGGTGCTGACCAGGAATTTTTTTCTGAACATAGCGCTACTATACCGTTGCAGTGATACGAAATCCACCGCTATGCAATGGAATTTTATTTGCTAGGCAATTAGATGTTCTACTAACGAGTCCCAGGTGGACAGTCGCGTTTACATTTAACATTTGGAAAATAAGGAATCACGTACGAAAATTGGAAGATACGTTTACAGCTTTACAAATGGAAGTGGAGAAAGGAGGTTTATTGGAAGATATGTAGAACGAGTATCAGAAATTAAAACTCTCGTATAAGAAACTGAGGACTCAGCTGCAGCAGATAACAGAAATTGTACCACAAACGTTGTTCGTTAGACGCCGAACGAAAACTGTTAAAAACTCTGTTTCTGACCGTGGATAACGACGACATCAAGAATTGAAACAGTGGAATTGGAAATGTACAAGAGTTGGCAGAAGATACAAAAGGCAAATTAGATTGGCATATATTGGCATATATGCAGAACATGGAGCAAGGAATAGTCAGAGTTAGTAAAACAGTATGAAACTTAACGATAGAATTGGAGCAAATACGCGTAACACCAGGATTGTCTTAAATAGTGAGCTAGAAAAAATAGAAACTCGGTTAAGCAGTCTAGATGAAAAAGTGTTAATAGCTACATCTTTACGAACTTTAGCAGACAGATTAGACGACGCAAGAATCCAGGTCGAAACTTTGTATGAAACAATAGATCATGCTACTCTTGGGCAATTGCGTTCAACGCCATTAAATCCACATTAAATGCTGACGACATTACAGAAAGCACAAACAGACTTTCCAGATGGCCAACGACACGTCGTGTCTATAACAAACAAGAATATAGATTTATTTTATCGTATATCTGATGTAAGAGCAGACACGGATCAGGCTAGACTGCACATTAAGATTTTATTTCCAGGAGTAGGAATAACTACGCACTGCCAGTGTAACAGGGTACACCCAAACCCAGTTCAATGGAGTACAGCTGGGAAATGGTTACAGGTACTAACTCATGAAGAATTTTTAGTTTCTAGACGGAGAGATGCTGATACTTATATGGATATGGTGTCTGTTCTTTCGGACATGCCCGAAAGAACAGACACCTTATCCATATAAGTATATAGTTCTAACAATACAGGCCATGACCTTCTTCTTCTGCGCGGATGCACACACATTCTCCGAACTCTTACGGGACTTGGTAAGAGTGTCTTCCACGAGTAATGTGTGTGTTGGGGTGGGACACTACGAATGTAGTGTGTGGACATACAAGGTGAGAATGTGGGTCTCGGGGGGGGGGGGGGGGGGAGGTGAAGAGGAGGGTCATGTGGGAGGTAGTCCATGCAGTCACACTATCCGCTGTAACCATGTAAGCAAAAGATCCCGGGTTCCAGTCCCGGTCGGGGCACACATTTTCACCTGTCCCCGTTGATGTTTATCAACGCCCGTGAGCAGCTGAAGATATTAAATTAATTCTAATTTCGAGAGATGCTCATGTTGCCATGCCTGCAGCAGATTTCAAACACTGCATTGGAAAAATGTTATTATTTGTCCAATAAACGTGATACAGACAAATAAAAAATCATGTGAAATACAGTTGTGCATTGGGAAAATGGAAGCCGGAGAGTGGGAGAAAAAGTCTTAGCGCCTCAGACAAAATTTCAGAAAATTGGAGTTCACTGACTTTACTCCATTTGCAACAAAAACAGTAATTATGACTTGCTATAGAAACGGTAAACCAACTTGGATAATGAAACTAGAATTGCAACGCAATGGATTATTAATTTATGGTTTTAAATGGCCCTAAGCATGTGGGACTTAACATCTGAGGTCATCAGTCTCCTAGACTTAGAAGTAGTTAAACCTAACTAACCTAAGGACATCACAAACATCCATGCCCGAGGCAGGATTCGAACCTGCGACCGTAGCGGTCGCGCGGTTTCAGAGTGTAGCGCCTAGAACCGCTCGGCCACTTCGGCCGGCGAAGCGCTAATTAATGGAACTGGGTGTGAGATAGCAGCAAGACAATTTCACCTTCCAGCCACCATCCCGAGTACAACAAGATTAACGTGTCCTGACCACCGTTTTATTGGCTGGAGGAACCACCACATATCTTACCTAATCCAAACCTAACTTTTATTAACGATACCTTAGATTCAGGTTTGCTATAATCAATAACTTCAGAAAAAGACACATTTCTGTCAGTCAGATATTGCAACATGTGAAACAATGTGACGAGAAATGTAGACAAAACACAGTCATTTACAGTTTATCAACGACAAGCATAATCTTGGTTCGAGTATTTATCTGTGCATCTTACTTTTGTATACAGCTTAAGATATCTCATTCAAATGAGTCAACTAGTCACCAGATACATGCAGAGTGGCTGCATGCCAGTAATAAGTAATAGAAGAAGAAAATGTAAATAACGTATTTAACCAGGGCAATGTGACAAAATAGACTAATTAAGCTAATTTCGATTCAAGACTTTGGTTGCGAAGCAGCATAGGAAACAGTTGTAAACTAATTCTTAAAACATAAGGCAGATACCAACTAAGTAGTAATAAGTAAACCAGGGAAAATTCGGGACAAATTTTGTGAAATAGGAGGGATGTGTTACGGCGCAGAATAGTAAGGGCTTGAAAACTAGAAATTTTATTAAAACTAATTCACCTTGCAACGTCCGCCCCCGGTAGCTGAGTGGTCAGCGCGACAGAATGTCAATCGCAAGGGCCCGGGTTCCATTCCCGTCTGGGTCGGAGATTCTTTCCGCTCATGGACTGGGTGCTGTGTTGTCGTAATCATCATCATTTCATCCCCATCGACGCGCAAGTCGCCGTAGTGGCGTCAAATCGACAGACTTGCACCAGGCGAGCGGTCTAACCGGCGGGAGGCCCTCGTCACACACACCTTGCAACAAGCAAAGTGTGGCCACAGTAGAGGCAGAGACAGAACCAGGGAATAAGTGTATGTCGTAAATGTGTCACAACACCGCGACGAGAGAGAGGACGGGATCAGCAGAAAACAGCACGGGACGGGAAACCAAAAACCAGCGGACACGTGACACGCATTATCAGAGAACCTGCACAGCAGTTAAGAGCATGTTAAGCGATTATAGCAGAATAAGGAGGACATATGCAGACATTCCAGAACGAGCATCGCGTCATAGCCTCACGTTAGCTCTTTTTAAATACTCGAAATCTCTAGCTCTCAAGACTTTAATCATTGCGATCAATGGTGTTCACAGTAACAGCACTTGATTCCATGAATACAATACTGTAGAGAATCTACGTCCTAGATACTCCAGAACCAACCGAAGATGTACCTGAGATGACGGTCTTCGCTTGATGAACTTCATACTGTTCGCCACCTACAGTTACCGACGGAGAAGCTGTCTGTCTTCCAACAACATCGAACTTCAGCACGAAAACTGGCAGCAGGGTCGTATGAGGTCCACGTTCCAGTTCAACACTTAAGCACCTCCGGGTGCTGAAACATACATGGCGGATAGGAAGGAAGGAAATCCACCGGCCACGCGACTCCCGACAACGCCACCTCTCCGATGGGTCACCAAGGGTCAACGTAGAATTCGGAATGGGATGGAGCACAATCCAGCAGCTAGTACGAGACCATTCTTACTATACCATAGCCGAGCCGGCAGCGCGTCAGAGCTGGAGGTCACTCACTCTTCGCCTGGGCCTGCAAACGAGGAGCTGACTCAGCAGCCGACAGCGGGAATCCAGCACGCAGCTGAATAATGCAGCTACAAGGCTTTTGTGAAACAAGAGGACTGCAAACGTTCTCTTGAAGTAATAGAACTTTGACAACGTTTTACTAGAATCAGAGACACTTCGCGGGATTAGCCGAGCGGTCTACGGCGCTGCAGTCATGGACTGTGCGACTGGTTCCGGCGGAGGTTCGAGTCCTCCCTCGGGCATGCGTGTGTGTGTGTGTGTCTGTCCTTAGGATAATTTAGGTTAAGTAGTATGTAAGCTTAGGGACTGAGGACCTTAGCAGTTAAGTCCCATAAGATTTCACACACACCTGAATATTTTTTAGAGACCCTTCAAGGTACCCAACTGCTATTCTGACTTAATGCAAAGGATATACTTATATGGATGCGGTGTCTGTTCCTTCAGACATGTCTGAAAGAACAGACACCATTGATGACCGGCAGCCGCCTAGAACGAAATTAGAATTATGTATTAATACCTTCAGCTGCTGACGGGCGTTGATATGTATCAACAGGAACAGGAGAAAATGTGTGCCCCGACCGGGATTCGAACCCGGAATCCCCTGCTTACATAGCAGACGCTCTATCCATCTGAGCCACCGGGACTTGGTAAGAATGTCTTCCACCAGTAATGAGTGTGTTGGGTAGGGACACTACGAATGTAGTGTGTGGACATACAGGGTGAGAATGTGGGTCACGCGGGAGGCGTGCGCGAGATAGTCCCTGCAGTCGCGCTATCCTCTGTGCCCTCGGTGGCTCAGCTGGATAGAGCGTCTGCCATGTAAGCAGGAGATCCTGGGTTCGAGTCCCGGTCAGGGCACACATTTTCACCTGTCCTCGTTGATATATGTCAACGTCCATCAGCAGCTAAAGGTATTAATATACAGTTCTAATTTCATGCAAAAGAGTCTCCGCTCGTCCCATCTGTAATACTACCATTCTACTTTGAGCAGTGACGCCAACGTTCATGGTAACACGAAGTCTAGGTTACGTTGGAAACTCATCGTTTGACTGATAGCTGGCGAAGTCGACGAAAGTGACACGACAAACACGTAATGTTTTATGTGCTGCGCATTCTGTTCTTACATTTACGTTCCCCTTGTTTATCCACTGTTGCCTGATATTCCAATATGTCTGAAGGAATTTATAACAAGAGGGTTTCCGTCTAACACACTGATAGTTAAAATACGCGTTATTTTACGACGCCATAGCTGCAATAGCGGTTATTTTGTGCTGACGAATAGTAGCCTTGTTGAGGGAATGGTTATAGCAGCCGAATCGCATCGTATTCTTCACTAGTTTCGTAGAAAATAGTAGGCAGAATCTAAGGATCACAATTACGAGTAACTTAAATTGGAGCGATCACATAGATAATGTTCTGGGGAAAAGCTAATCAAAGACTGCGATTTTTGGCAGAGCACTTAAAAATGCAGCAGGTCTACTAAGAGATTGTTTACACGACGCTTTTCCACCCTCTTCTGGCTTATTAGTGTGAGTGAGCGTTTTTCATTGCGGCAGCTTGTCATCCGCAACCAAACGATGTCGATGAGAAAGATTTTTGCTGGGAGTTAACCTATCTTCTATAATGTAATCCAGTTTGTCGCGATGTTTTCGCGCCTATATTCGTTCTTACTTACGTCTTAGAAAACGTAAGATGACAAGCTATCTATAGTAATTAACTCACAAGTGATCCAGAAAATTCATGCACACCAAATGTAGAGGTATTTACAAAAAGAAACGGTCTATTGTTTGAACTAAAGATGCACATAATTTTATAATAATTTAACAAAAATGTTCACATTATAAAATAAATAAAAACGTAAACCCACTGATGATGCCACAGTGGTGCCGAAACATATTTGGGTGCTGAGAAAAAACGGTGTTTTGCATAACTGGCGGACCTCACATCCAACAAATTGAATAAATTGGCTAAATGGTTCAAATGGCTCTGAGCACTATGGGACTTAACTACTGTGGTCATCAGTCCCCTAGAACTTAGAACTACTTAAACCTAACTAACCTAAGGACATCCATGCCCGAGGCAGGATTCGAACCTGCGACCATAGCAGTCGCGCGGTTCCGGACTGCGCGTCTAGAACCGCTAGACCACCGCGGCCGGCTTGAATAAATTGAATTTAGAAAAAACTACTGTTAGAAAATGAGATTGATCTTCCATAACTGATTGTTTATAAAACGAAGGTCGTGGGTTCTGGCCCCTTGTCGAAAACGAATATGAGTTTTTTGCAAATATTAAATCGAGTGAATTAATAATTCGACATTGAAATGTGGGCGAAAAAAGGTGAAGGTATCACCGCGCACTTCTTCCTGTATGGGTGAGTGCAATTAATTAATTAAATGCTATTTGCTTACTAAGAAGGTGAGCTTATTAAATTGTCTCTTTCGAAGAAGCTTGGAGATTTTAACTCGCCGAATACAGGAAACTGCAATTTGTCTACACGCGGAAAGCATGTCATGCTATTGTAGGCGGTTTACGGAAAGGCTTCAATGCTAGAACGCTTCTACGTTGGACGAACATTTTCTTAATTCTGGCTAGCTGTTTTTCCTTCAGGCGAACAACGAGTTGTGGTCTTTGGTCACGTGACGTAGCGCCTGCCAATAGAAAGAGGGCCTCCATGCTACGCTGTTCCGCCTTGCCTTATTCCACCCAGTGCTGAGGTTATTCTCCGCTGTTACGACCGAGCGTTCGCTGCGACTATACGGATGGCTGTCATGGAAGGTGATACAATAATGTGTGGATTGCGTAGTAATACTTATGTTCTTGATGCTTTTATTGTAGACAATATCATTGTGTCCTGATGACAGAAACGCTATTTCATGAGGAGGTCGTCATTGTACATACGCACATTTTTCCCGTAAAAACGGCGTTACGTTAATGTCGTCTTACGAATAATTACTGCGGCTGTATAAACAGGCAGACACTAGGTAGTGCATATGTTTGAGGAGTTAAACGAAAAACCTAAGTAACGAATCCTGCGTACAAGGCTGACAACGTTACTTGGACTGCAAAGCATTACTAAACTAAAAAAAATTACTAATCACTCATGATGTTACTGCACTCGGCCATTACCGGTAATGTGCAATGACGTCATAGTAAAGTACAGTGGTGACTAAGGAAAACGCACCCCACTGTTACTGATTTAAGGTCAGGTCCATACTATCAACCCCCATTACACACAGATTGACGATAATCCGACCAAAGCACCCTGACTTCCAGGTGCTAATAAAGACCACCAGCAGAAAAAGGGGTATTTTGAAGTAATTTTCTTGCGTGTCTTTACAGCCATTTTGGGTATCAGTAGTCGATTAGGCATGTTTACAGCTTTTTCTTCTAAAACATTCCTCCATTCCTTAGCTCGTAAGCGTTCATGTCACTTATACATAGATCTCGTGACGAGTGATGCTCATGTTTTTAGACATTCCTATTTCGTTACGCTTTAACGTACTAGTGTGCTGGTACGAGGACTAAACCTACAGTGGGTTGTGGTTAAACCTTATCTATGATTGTACGGTAGTTTACCCTTTGAGTGGAATACAGTATATTTGTATTTTCTGTTCTCTATCGCGGGCTCGGTCGAATGCCGGAACGCATACACATTGAGCCCATACCTTCTGTTTTTGTATCGATAATTTGAGCTTTTTACTATGATGCAGGGTGTAGAATTCACACAACAAAAACCTCTTACATAGAGGCGTGACTATGGGGAGAGGATATTCTAAGAGATAACACCATAAGATGTAGAAATTTTCGCGTTGAGTGTAGGGTCGTGATACGCTGACAAATTGTAATATAAAGCCATTTCCGTGTAGTGTTGCTGGGGCGAGCATTTAGTTGTATGAAGCTGCCAAGACTTCTTTTTCAATGTTGCTGTTGTTAGCGCACAGCGAAATGAAATTGGGTTAATTGCATATAAAACGGTTGGTTTCAAATATCACTGCCACGCTCAGAAAAAAATTACTTTTGCGGGAAATGTAATGCAACTATTGATCAAAGTGTAGGAGGGTAATAGCAGCAGACATAGCTATGCTCTTAGTAAGTGTATACTTAATCAGCGAAGACATGTCGTTTATGTAGTGAACGAAGAACTGGATTAGTAAATCACCAGGAGTGTTCCGTTATATCTGCCAGCTTTAGTTACATTTTGTCTTGTTTCGGAACTTTCTCCTTCGCAGTTTACCAGTACTTAATATTCTAGCAACTGATGCATATTGGCTGCTTCTTACTTTTAGGCGTGTCCGTGGTCATTAAAATCGAACAATTCACTGAATTTGTTGCAAAAGTTCACGCATAAAAAAATAGTGAAAAAATTAAACCAGTGCTGCAGTAACGGATCAGTTTTTAATTGTAAAGATGAAACAGTTACTTAACTGACACGCAACACTCTCGGCATATAAACTTACTAAATAGTGAAACTTTATCTATTTAATCTTAATTCTCGTGATAATTTTATTAGTTAACCGGATCTCTACGTGCCTAATGAATCTAAAATAGTTTTCGGGGCTTAAGATCTGTTTTTTGCAACACTCATTAACGAAGTTTTTTTCCAACAGGTGCATCATACGCAATGGATTCCACTCCCATGCAGTACACAGCACCGACCGTGGTAAGATAAGTGTGGTCCCTGTGATCATCAGATGTAGTCTCCAGCACTAAGAATTGTTAAATATAGCTCTCCACAATACTTCAATCTGTACAAGAATTATCATGAAATAACTGTAGAAACAAAAGAGGTGACAATTATTGAACTGTATCAAAAAAAAGTAAATTAGTTAGAAACGATGGTGTGCACACACTTTATTCAACATGTAAACGTCACTACAGGTATTCGAATATAGATTGATATGTTTGATATGGCTTTTATCATTGGCGATGTTGTGGGGCAGACGAGGAGCGAAATTCTGCATGATCCCTGAAGTGTCAAAACATAGATGCTGTTGACCTCTTGAACGGAGGTTTTCAGCTCAGCAGCGGTTTTGGGGTTATTGATGTACACCTTGTCTTTAACATAGCCCCACAACCAGGAGACAGTGTTGGCCAACAGAGGCCCATGCTAGAAGCCTCTAGGTCCCCAGAGCCAGAATGCGGTTCCCAAGGTGTTCCTTCAGGAAATCACTCTCCTGCTTAGATTTCTTCGAGCTCCTTCTTGCATGAACCACATATTGTCAATTTCAGGGTCACTTTGGATAACGGGGATGAAATCTTCCAAAACCTTCACGTACCGTTCGGTAGTCACCGTACCATCAAGTAATATTGCAGCGATTATTCCGTGACTGAACATTGCACGCCACACAGTCACCCGTTAAGGGTTAAGACACGTCTCTATCGCGAAATGTGGATTCTGTCCCCCAAATGTGCCAATTTCGCTTTGTGAGGAACCCATCCAAATAAAAGTGGGCTTCGTTGCTAAGCCAAACCATACTAATTCCCCTCATGCCCGCGGCAAACCGTGCAGTTTGAAAGTCCTAACGTAAACCGTTCAGAAGTTACGATTTTATTTCTTACAGTTCAAAAATTGTCACCATGTACGTAAATTTTAACCTTCTTACCGTATTCATCTCTTGGTCTCCCTACAACTTCTACCTCTCCCATTTCCCACAGTACCAAATTACCAGTGCTTTGATATCTCAATGTGTCCTACCAACCGATCCCAAGTTGTTACAAAATTTCTCATTTCGTCACAGTACCTGTTCATCAATTTGGTTCTCTCCCACTATAATCTTAAGCGTTCTTCTGCAGAACAGCTTTCCAGAAGCTTCTATTCTCCCCCGTACAGAGCCACATTCCCAACACTTAAATTTATGTTCGATGTTAACAACTAATTTTTCAGAAATGCTTGTAGTACTATAGCCAGCCAATTTTTTATCTCCTCTACCTCGGCCCTCAGTTATTTTGGTGCCCAAATAGCAAAACTCATCTAACAATCTGAAACAAGTGTAACAGTTGTCGGTTGCGTGGTAAACAGCTAAAATTGAATCTCTGTGCAAAATTCGTAGAGTTAAACCTAGAGATACTGGACGTAGACTCTCATCTGTGACATAATGTGGCCTGAAGTAATACGTAAGCAAGCTAAGAGGAAACAGAATATTGACATGACTGATTTTCTTCTGTACGTTCTGCAGCGTAGGCCTTCGTAACAGCCCGCAGCGCAGCAGCAACGCATTTGAGTGCATGTTGTGATCATCCATTGTATAACTGTCAGAAATGCAACCAGTGGGCTATTACATAACATAGCTATTGTGACTTCAGTAGCCAAGAAGTACCATTTCGCTGTTATCCATTAATCCTCAGAAAGTATTTGCTGTTTTTCAGCAGTATTTCTTGTAGAATTTGAAGACATAGATCGTGCGCCAACATGTTGAGTATTTCAAAGCGTTTATGAAATAGCGCACTATATTAAGATAGTCAGGTTTATAAACTGAATATTTCATGGCGCAGCACTGCGCAGCCAGGTTCAGCGTTCTTAGTATGTATGAAAATCGATGTAAAAAAATTTCCACTTCTGAGAGCAAAAGAGCAGAAGTACTTACTCTCCAGCAATCCTCTTTGCAATTAGCACATTCCTTAAAAAAAGTTGCATCCAGTGAGATCTTTAAACCTCTAACTTGAAGTTGAGATAACCTCTGCAAATCACTAAAAGTGTTGCAGCTGGAATCCTGATATGATCTTAGGATAATGGAAAAAACGTAGAAACGAATATTTGAGAAACACCATCCAATGTTGACAGACAAGACACGGTGTCAAGACATCGGGTATATCTTTCCCGGTACTGTAGTAAAAGGTAAATAGTAGAAATTTTAAGGGAGTGTTATTGTGATCCTTAGGTAGCTTCCCAAAATAACCCCCTGGAAGGGAATGACAGCGTAGTGAATGCTGTGATTCCAGATCCCAACAACGCATGCAGTGGATCGAGGAAACATAATGGGATAGCAGGCATTGGATTCTCAATTCGGAAGAACGGCCGCTCAAACTCTCGCCTGGCCATATACTTGGTTTTCTGTTTTCCTCTATCTCTGAATGAAAATGCCGTGGCGGTTTCTTTGAAAGGGACATAACGAGGTTCGGTTCCCCCAGAATGAATTGGGTTCCGACTAGTCGTAGACTGGCCGTTAAACTCTAATCTTGCTTTTTTACAACCATCTGTAAATAAAGTTTTATAGTTATGCATCTCTTCTAACTTCACGAATTTAATCGTGTCAATAACGAAAATTAATGTACTGAACGTAACTGGAATGACCAGTTAGAAATACCAGTAACAAAATTTCCATCCCGGAAAACCCGGCAGTTTAAAATCCGTAAACACAATAAAGATAATGCTAAACGGGAAGGATAGAATTAGTTAGAATCCATAAACCTTTTTATATGAAGCATCAACTAAAGTTTGAAAGTATTAGGTTGTACTGTTGTCACACATTTAGATATACAGCTGTAATTGCCAGGAAGTGGTTTGCAAAATATGTGTAGTCCTTGTGTGATGAATATCTACATTGTACAAAAATAAAAATCTTTCTTTGATATAAGTACGGCTTACGGCCATGAAGACAATTTTTTTTTGCCGAAGTAGAAAGATTTCTTTTACTTTCAGACGCCTGGACCCAGCACCGCGTTTTCATCGACAACGGTTCTTCTGTACGGGCATGGTGACTTCGATAAAGTCGCAGTGAGTACTTTTGACAGATCTTACTTTCTTCACATCTTCGATGATTCTGATGACTCGCATGTAAGGGTACATTATAACCTAGTTTAGTTCTAATAGCTACGCGTTGAGGAACACCCGAGGTAAAACAGCAATTCCTCGACGTACATGATACAGGTTACTGTCGGACAGGCTGCACATTTTTTGTTACTGCACTCCTTACTTCCATTCATCGTTTTCGAAAGTGGGAATGATTTACTCGCAGTCGCACATATCCTTATTTAGTTTTTAGCTTGTACATCTAAAACAGACATCTACGCTTGCTAAACATAAATATTTTCAACATTTCGCGTCCCTGTCAGCAACTGTATAAATATTAATTTTAATAACCAACAGCCTCAGTTGCACTGTTTACCTAAATTTACCTAGGTTTCAGGCTGGATAACCAACCTTCTTCAGAATAAAAGTAACTGCAGTTTGTCCATAGTGGACAGCGCAACTGAGGCTGTTGGTTATTAAAATTGCTCAATACAAACTACGTGGTATGGTATCTTTATGCAGAGCTCTTCAGTTTCTCACTGTTGTAAATTTGACTTGCATGCAGTTTGAATTACTGCCGTGTTACTCCACCGCTGTCAGTACAGATTTTCTTACGACTAACTAATTTTCACTGGCCGATGCCGCTCTATCCACTCACAAATCCAGCTTCTTACACCTGATTGACGAAATATTTTTCTATACGGTTCTTAATAAATTGTTACCACGTTGCACTTCTTAGACAAACCTAAGAGCCCCATAGATTGTGTCCCTATAGCTTTCTTTTTAGAGCAATGTCACCATTCTTCAGGTTTTGAGGAATTGTCCTTCTCTGCACACCGGGTGGTGGTCGCAATGATATCTTTTTCCATCATGTGTTGATCTTAGGATATGTCATTGTGTTAACTTTCCCCAAGCTTGAATATTGTCCGTTTTAGACGTAATACGATCCGAATGAAATAACCGCATGGACAATTTCAGCTGGTTGCGTGTCAGAACTCATTCCAATTATTTCCATATTCGTCTTCAAACAAATCGCGAATTGGAACAATTTTATTTTGGAACCCTTCCATTAGTCCGTGTTTTTATACAAAACAATAATTTTGGAAATGTGGACCCACCTTGGTGCAGAACACTTATATTTATTTCTCAAACTAGGTTCAGCAACAAATATCGCCATCAATGGTTTCTTTACTATGTTGCAGCAAGGTTTTAAGATCTTTGTCACTGTTTACCGCAAACAGTGATAAAAATCTCAAAACTGTTGTGACGTACAGCAAATAAGAATTAAAAGAACCCACTGATGATGGCGGCATTTGTTGCGGAAACTAGTCTGGGAAAAAATAACAAGAGTTTCCTATTAGGGTGGACCCTCAATTCCCGTGTTGCCGCATATTGGAGGTAATTCAGGAACTGGCCGTGTTTTTAGGTTGCACTTTCCCATCTGAAGCCTTAGAAAACTACTTCCATGGGGCCAATTCATAAACTGTAAACATTTTGACTGCTAGTTCCCATGGATTGTGTCGGACATGAAAAGTATGCCATTCTGACGTCTCGTCCATTTAGGCTGTAGACATTGCGTACATTTTGACTACTGTAGTTTTAGATCCTAGCTTCAACATTAATAACCAGGTTGATATGTGCAAATAACTTATCACTGACAGATCATTGTCTTAATGTGCTTCCAGGTTGAGGACACTCCAGTGCCTACAAAGCTTCAGGACGACCACATCGAATTAGCAGCTTTTTACCATGGACTCAATTTCACGGATAATTATTTACGTTTGGGCATAATTAGAAACCAAGACTTTCCCGTTATTATGGGAAGCGAATGTACTGGTATAATTGCGCGTATAGGAGCCAACGTCCATGATCTGCAGGTAGGAAACGAAGTGGTCCCTGTGTTTGGAAAATAAAAGCATTGACACAAGTGAAGAGTGATGTTCTTTCGTTCCAGGAGGGAGACAGGGTTCTTTGCTTGCGAATGCATGCTGGCCTATTCCGGCGCAGCCTCCACGTACCGCGGAAATACTGTTACAGGCTGGACGACCACGTGAGCCTACGCAACGGCCTCGCCTTAGGCCTCAACTTCGTGGTAGCTCACACTTGTCTGTTCGAACTGGGCCGGCTGAAGCCGGGCCAGGTAGTCTTCATGACTTCCGTCGGAGGTAAGTTCACCTGAGACCCCTACAAATGCACAAATTTATAGGCCGACCGACCAGTCTCGTGGTAATCTACTAATCCAGTACAGCGCCGCCCTATTGTTGTGATTAATCTTAAGTTAATTATGTTGTTTGTTCCGCTTGGTTTTACACAGCAGTAAAGAGAGCTTGTCCTTGCTGTTTTAGAGGCAATAAGGCCAAAAATGCGGAGTAAAAGCTATGAGCAAAGAAGTGGCTAAAGTAAGCACAAAAATTAACCCACTTTTGTTACTCAAGCAGCTGGGATCCGATTTCGTACTTCTTGAAGAAAGTGTGAATCATGCATTGTCGAACTGCTGAAAATCATCAAACCATTCATAACGAAAAAAATAGTCATAAGAATCTGTAAGCTGCGAGAAAAGACTGCTAGCTACTTAGATCACTAGCGACTGGCAGATGTTAAGAGGACCTGAAATTCATTGCAGTAGTATCCCCACAATTGTCAGCTAGAATGATTCCTGAAACCTGTGTTCAGACTCCACGAGCGGCCTGCAGGCTATCGACCGTGCTATGTCGTCACCCTTCGGGCTCTGCTACCTTCTCTCTGCCCTTGAGCGTGCCGTCTGTTCAGACTTCTTTCTCTGGGTCCCAAGTCGTGTGGGCATCCCAGGGAATGATCTGGCTAACCGTTTGGCTAAAGAAGCAGATAATTGCCTCCCATTTCCTTTCATGAAGCCAGCTGCGGATATGCAGATCTACGTCAAATCTCTTTTTGCCTGAAAGTGGAATGCCACCTCGAGCGCTACTGCTCATAGTAATAAACTGCACACAATCAAGCCCTTCTACTCCTCTGTTTCATGCCGTTTACGCTTTACGCATTAATCGTACCCGGATCGCCCATTGTTTCCTCCTACGTAACGACCCACCGCCACAATGTGATTGTGGAGCCAGACTGACGGTATCTCACATACTGATGGAATGTCCTTTCGGTTCTTCGTGTCAAGTATGGTCTTCCCAATTCCTTAAACTTAACATTAGCAGACGATCCATGGATGGTTGACCTGGTCCTCAGTTTCCTCGGTGAAAGTGGTTTTCATTCCGAGATATAAGGTTCTACTTCAGTCTTGAAGCAGGGCAGGGTGGTTACGTTTCGAACTTCCCTTAGTCTTCAGTCTGTGACCCCAAGACTGCCCCTCCTTTTTCCAGTTTCTAGCTTTGGTCTCACCTTTCATGACTTCACTGTGTGTGTTTACTGATCATTATTTTGTAATTTCACTCCACTGAATGGATCCGTTCACTTTTAGCAGACCATCTTATTTCTGTGACTCACTTCAGTATCGTGGGACTGATAACCTCGCCGTTTGGTCCCATAACCCCTCTGTTAATCGATTCCTGAAACCTGCAGCATGATTTATAGTTCACTCAAATGCCTCACGCTAAAGCAACATATATAAAACAAAAAATTTTCATGTAAACGTTATTAATGTAAGTTCTAGACACTCGATCCAAATTCGAACAACGGCTACACGTGGTGGTGGCGAAAATCATCTAATAAGTACAACTGACATGTAAAAAATTACGACTTTAGCAATTGCCATGGCTGTAAATAAAAAACATTGGTCTTCATAGCATGAGGCTTGGACATACGCTGGACGTTAACACTAATAAGAATGAAGCATGTATAGTTTACGAATTAACGTTCATTGAATGTCGATATTTCGATTTTTACATTTCATTTGAGATAAGTACACGAAATAAAATACAAAAGCAGAAGTAGGACGTCGTGCTTTTATCCTCAAAGTGCCACACGAAACCACTATGGATTCAATAAAAAAAAAGTGCTTCGCTCTTTGCTATACTCCTCGCATGATATGTCGTATAAAAATGACTGCGGTCTTTAAAGTTTCGTCCGCTTCACACTCTTCCATGTATATTAGAACAGCATTTAATCCCTTCAACTTTCGTCAGGAGGTTAGTGTGACAGCGCTAAGCAGGACATAAGTCATTGGGCATAGTGGTGATGGAGTCAGCTGTCGGGTGATCCTACTCGCCTGACATGCCGACAAGGAATGTTTCTCTCTGTCAAAGCGTTTATACATTCAAGTTGTTATCGGTTGGTCAGTTAGGCGATATATGCAGGGCCCTGTAACGTTGATGTATCCGATTTTAATCTAATAGACGGTATTAAGACCTATGTAGTCTATTTTACAACACAATTTTAATCCGCAATATTCTGAACACACTGTATCGCGTTGAGGTCATGCAATAGCGAAGCGACCTTCAGGTGCGAAGACGCTCTATATTTGGTCCACGCCACCTAACAGTTCCGTTTACGAGAGATGGTGTCACCTCATAAGGTCAGCATAGTCGGTCCAAAAAATGACTGAGCACTATGGGACTTAACATCTGAGGTCATCAGTCCCCTAGAACTTAAAACTAATTAAACCTAACTAACCTAAGGACATCACACATCCATGCCCGAGGCAAGATTCGAACCACCGACCGTAGCGGTCGCGCGGTTCCAGACTGAAGCGCCTAGAACCGCTTCGCCACCCAGGCCGGCAGCGTAGACGGTTGTGACTGAAATCATTAGAAATTGATATTTTGTTTAGTTGAGCTGTGATGGACGGAAATTACATTCGTCAAAATTACAGTAAAATGAAGTTAAAATTTTTGAAGTTTCCGAGTATCTTTATAGCTAGTTGGTAATTGGCTCACAATTAAAATCTGGTTGTTGTGGTCTTCAGTCTTGAAACAGGTTTAATGCAGCTCTCCATGCAGCTATATCTTGTACAAGCTTCGTCTCCCAGTACCTACTGCAACATACATCCCTCTGAATCTACTTAGTGTATTTATCTCTTGGTCTCTCTCCACGATTTTTAACCTCCACGCTGCCCTCCATTACCAAATTGGAGATCCCTCGATGCCTCAGAACATGTCATTCTTCTAGTCAAGTTGTGCCACAAACTTTTCTTCCCAATCCTATTCATACCTCATTATTTATGTGATCTACCCACCTAATCTTGAGCATTCTTCTGTAGCACCACATTTCGAAAGCTTCTATTCTCTTCTTGTCCAAACTATTTATCGTCCATGTTTCACTTCCATACATGGCTACACTCCATACAAATCCTTTCAGATATGACTTCCTGACACTTAAATCTATACTCGATGTTAACAAATTTCTCTTCTTCAGAAACGCTTTCCTTACCATTGCCAGTCTACATTTTATGTCCTCTATACTTCGACCATCAGTTATTTTGCCCCCCAAATAGCAAAACTCTTTTACTACTTTAAGTGTCCCATTTCCTAATCTAATTCTATCAGCATCACCCGACTTAAACTACATTCCATTATCCTCGTTTTGCTTTTGTTGATGATCATCTTAAATCCTGTCAACACACTGTCCATTCCGTTCAACTACTCTTCCAAGTACTTCGCTGTCTCTGACAGAATTACAATGTCATCGGCGAACCTCAAAGTTTTTACTTCTCCATGAATTTTAATACCTACTCCGAATTTTTCTTTTGTTTCCTTTACCGCTTGCTCAATATACAGATTGAATAACATCAGGGAGAGGCTACAACCCTCTCACTCCCTTCCCAATCACTACTTCCCTTTCGTGCCCCAGCCATCTAGTTTCTGTACAAATTGTAAATAGCATATGCGATTGCAGTCTTTCTCGGCGTATTCCATTGATGAAATCTTCTCGGGTTATCAGCCGAGTGGTGGCGTCGTCTTGTCGCAACGTTTCGATGAGTTTCGTACCCATCATCTTCTGGCGAAGTGTCGGGATGCTGTGTTCCACCTATCTATATAGTTGCTAGACCGTTGTCCGTCTCTGTAGGCCGGCCAATCACGCTTCTCCGGAAGGGAGTGCCGCGTCAGTGGTGGGGGAACCCGTCGCGGCCGGTGGTGGGGGGCCGCGGTGCGGCCCTGGCGTCGAGGCCCGGTGGCTATCCATTCTGTCTGCGGGCGCCGCTGCCTTCCGATCGGAGCGTTCCTGACGTATCATGTCAAGTGTGGGGTTCCACGCTGCGCTAACCTGAAATCCGCTGTCTCTGTTTACTAAATTGTTGTGCAGACGAATCTCCACTGCCTCTTTGAAGATGGAGTCCCAGAAACCGTTGGCGCTACACAGCTTCTTCGTGTTTTCGAATTCGAAGGTGTGTCCCTCGGTAATGCTGTGTTCTGCTACCGCGGACTTGTTAGTCTGTCCCAGTCGTACGTTTCTGATGTGTTCAGCACAGCGCTGGGAGATACATCGTTGTCTGCCCGATGTATTCCATCCCACATTCGCACCCAATACTGTAGATTCCTGGCGTCTGTAAGCCCAGGTGGTCCTTGGTTGAGCCAAGAATATCTTTAACTTTCCGCGGTGCGTGAAAGATGGTCGTTATTTAGTGCTTCTTTAATATTCTCGCGATCTTGGCTGTCGCCGGTCCGGCAAACGGCAGGAAAGCTACACGTTTTTCTTCGTCTTCTACTGGTGTCTCCTCCCGCCTCTTGTCCGCACGCAAGGCCCGTCCTATTTGTGTCTCGGTGTAGCCGTTCTTACGGAAAGTTTCCCGTAGATGTGCTAGCTCACGCGGCAAACTCTCACTGTCACAGATGGACCTAGCTCTTTGTACTAAGGTGGTTAGTACCGAGTTACGTTGTGCCGGATGGTGGCAGCTCCGAGCATTCAGATATAAATCCGTGTGCGTCTTCTTCCTGTAAACCGAGTGTCCCAACGTACCGTCCGCATTTGCCTCCCCTTCTTGGATATTTTGATCAAGAAAAATCCGGACGGTACGTTGGGACACTCGGTTTACAGGAAGAAGACGCACACGGATTTATATCTGAATGCTCGGAGCTGCCACCATCCGGCACAACGTAACTCGGTACTAACCACCTTAGTACAAAGAGCCAGGTCCATCTGTGACAGTGATAGTTTGCCGCGTGAGCTAGCACATCTACGGGAAACTTTCCGTAAGAACGGCTACACCGAGACACAAATAGGACGGGCCTTGCGTGCGGACAAGAGGCGGGAGGAGACACCAGTAGAAGACGAAGAAAAACGTGTAGCTTTCCTGCCGTTTGCCGGACCGGCGACAGCCAAGATCGCGAGAATATTAAAGAAGCACTAAATAACGACCATCTTTCACGCACCGCGGAAAGTTAAAGATATTCTTGGCTCAACCAAGAACCACCTGGGCTTACAGACGCCAGGAATCTACAGTATTGGGTGCGAATGTGGGATGGAATACATCGGGCAGACAACGATGTATCTCCCAGCGCTGTGCTGAACACATCAGAAACGTACGACTGGGACAGACTAACAAGTCCGCGGTAGCAGAACACAGCATTACCGAGGGACACACCTTCGAATTCGAAAACACGAAGAAGCTGTGTAGCGCCAACGGTTTCTGGGACTCCATCTTCAAAGAGGCAGTGGAGATTCGTCTGCACAACAATTTAGTAAACAGAGACAGCGGATTTCAGGTTAGCGCAGCGTGGAACCCCACACTTGACATGATACGTCAGGAACGCTCCGATCGGAAGGCAGCGGCGCCCGCAGACAGAATGGATAGCCACCGGGCCTCGACGCCAGGGCCGCACCGCGGCCCCCCACCACCGGCCGCGACGGGTTCCCCCACCACTGACGCGGCACTCCCTTCCGGAGAAGCGTGATTGGCCGGCCTACAGAGACGGACAACGGTCTAGCAACTATATAGATAGGTGGAACACAGCATCCCGACACTTCGCCAGAAGATGATGGGTACGAAACTCATCGAAACGTTGCGACAAGACGACGCCACCACTCGGCTGATAACCCGAGAAGATTTCATCAATGTAAATAGCATTTCGCTCCCTGTATTTCACCCCTGCGACCTTCAGAATTTGAGTGTAATCCAGTCAACATTGTCAACAGCTTTCTCTAAGTCTACAAATGCTAGAAACGTAGGTTTGCCTTTCCTTAATCTATCTTTAATATACGTCGTAGGGTCAGTATTGCCTCACGTGTTAAGAGATTTATACGGAATCAAAACTGATCATCCCCGAGGTCGACTCCTACCAGTTTTTCTTTTCGTCTGTAAAGAGTTAGTTAGTATTTTGCAGCCGTGACTTACTATAGTTCGGTAATCTTCACATCTGTCAACACCTGCTTTCTTCGGGATTGGAATTATCGTATTCTTCTTGAAGTCTGAGGATATTTCGTCTCTCTCACATTTTGCTCACCAGACGGTAGTTTCGTCAGGACTGGCTCTCCCAAGGCTGTCAGTTCTAATGGAATGTTGTCTACTCCTGGGGCCTTGTTTCGGCTCAGGTCTTTCAGTACTGTCAAACTCTTCAAGCAGTATCATATCTCCCATTTCGTCTTCATCCTCTACCATTTCCATGATATTGTCAAGTACGTCGCCCTTGTATAGACCCTCTATATACTCCTTCCACCTTTCTGCTTTCCCTTCTTTGCTTAGAACTGGGTTTCCATCTGAGCTCTTGTATTCATACAAGTAGTTCTCTTTCCTCCAAAGGTCTCACTAATTTTCCTGTAGGCATTATGTATCTTACCCCTAGTGAGATGTACCTCTATATCCTTACATTTGTCCTCTAGCCATCTCTGCTTAGCCATTTTGCTCTTCCTGTCGATATCATTTTTGAGACGTTTGTATTCCTTTTTGCCTGCTTCATTTACTGCATTCTTATATTTTCTCCTTTCATCAATTAAATTCAATATTTCTTTTGTTATCCAAGGATTTCTACTAGCCCTCGTCGTTTTACCTTGTTGCTCCTCTGCTTCCTTCACTACTTCGTCCCTCAAAGCTACCCATTCTTCTTCTACTGTATTTCTTTCCCCCATTCCTGTCAATTGTTCCCTTATGCTCTCCCTAAATCTGTAAAACTTCTGGTTTAGTCAGTTTATCCAGGTTCCATCTCCTTAAATTCCCACCTTTCTGCAGTTTCTTCAGTTTTAATCAACAGTTCATAACCAATAGATTGTGGTCAGTCCACATCTGACCCCTGGAAATGTCTTACAATTTAAAACCTGGTTCCTAAATTTCTGTCTTATCATTATATAATCTATTTGAAACCTTTCAGTATCTCCAGGCTTCTTCCATGTCTGCAATCTTCTTTTATGATTCTTCAACCAAGTGTTAGCTATGATTAAGTTGTGCTCAGCGCAAAATTCTACCAGGCAGCTTCCTCTTTCATTTCCTAGCCCCAATCCGTATTCGCCACGTTTCCTTCTCTCCCTTTTCGTACTACCGAATTCCAGTCACCCATTACTATTAAATTTTCGTCAACCTTCACTATCTGAATAATTTCTTTTATTTCATCAATTTCTTTTATTTCATCAATTTCTTCGTCGTCTTCAGACCTAGTTGGCATATAAACTTGTACTTCTGTAGTAGGTGTGGGCTTCGTATCTATCTTGGCCACAATAATGCGTTCACTATGCTGTTTGTAGTAGCTTACCCGTATTCCTATTTTCCTATTCATTATTAAACCTACTCCTGCATTACCCCTATTTGATTTTGTGTTTATAACCCTGTAGTCACCTGACCAAGTCTTCTACCTCCTGCCACCGAACTTCACTAATTCCCACTATATCTAAATTTAACCTATCCATTTCCCTTTTTTAAATTTTCTAACCTACCTGCCCGATTAAGTGATCTGACATTCCACGCTCCGATCCGTAGAACGCCAGTTCTCTCTCTTGATAACAGCGTCCTCTTGCGTAGTCCCCGCCCGGAGATCTGAATGGGGGACTATTGACCTCCGGAATATTTTACCCAAGAGGACGCCATCATTTAACCATACATTAATGCTGCATGCCAGCGGGAAAAATTACGGCTGTAGTTTCCCCTTCCAACCGTTCGCAGTACCACCACAGCAAGGCCGGTTTGGTTAGTGTTAACAAAATGTTTTTTATACAATAAAAAACCCACCACCTTATGAATTAGTGGGTCATGATATAATACGTTAATTAGGTACAGCTTATACATTTCTAATTCTAATCTACAGACAGTATTGTTAGTTGAATGGGCAGACCTACTAATTAACAAATCTGCTACTCCTAATATTACTACTTACACTAGTCTCTACTGCCTGCAGCGTTACAAACATGCCAGTAAATATACAAACCTACTTGTGTGCCTTGCTCACCGAGCTAACCCCGGTGAACGCGCCCTGGTACAGGGCAGGCCAATACTTTTATTCGCTGCAGGTTTCTATCTTAATTCCTATTCTAATTTCCTAACCTAATGAACTATTCTAAGTCAGAATCGGTGCGTTGTCAAATCCGGTATGGTCGCCCCTCTCCCCCTATCCTGCACGTGGCGGATTCCAACTTTACCAGTCGACCAGTCCACGCACAGGTGGTACGGGATTGGGGTATTGACCTAGTATGTGATTTCTTTAAGTCTTAAAGCTCTCTCAGATATTGTGTTAGGACCTTTCGTGATACCTCATTTGCCAACTGATTTATCAGTCGAAAGGTCTCGTCTTGTCTTAATAACATGTGTGTCATGGTTGGGTAGTTGTTGTCTAAGTGTAGCTGCTACATCATCGAAAAGGGGGCACTCGTAGACCACATGGTCAGGAGTTCCCTCCGATGCACCACAGTCACACGTAGGCGTTGCCCTCTTCCCAAACCGACATAGATACGTCGGGTAAGGCCCATGTCCAGTGAGAAAGTGGAACAAACCCCTAGTTGGTTCAAAATAACCCATGCTCATTCTTTCCCTCACATTCGGCAGGAAGCTGAAAGTTCTTCTGCCGGATTCCTCTGCCTCCCAAACTTCTTGCCATAGCTCTTCACCCCTCTTCCGTATCTCGCCCTTATCCCTAACCCTAACTCCCAAGATTTCTTCTACTTTCTCTATGTCCCCTTTCTTTGCCCAATACCAAGCACCCTGTTCCCTGATTTTGATGTCCAGAGGACAAAGCCCCATTATTACTAATAGGGCCCCTCCCGGAGATGTTCTGTATGCCCCCACAGATCTTAATATCATGTTCCTTTGAACCCTTCTCACCGACATGGCGGGCACAACCCTCGTGAGCCTGTGTGCCCAGACTCCTGCGCCGTAACCCACTATTGATGTTAATATGCTGTTATGATACAATTTGATAAGGTGAGGGGGGAGATGAAATCTTTTATGACCTATGGTGATGATGTTATTGAGAATTTGCAGAGCTCTTTGTGTCACGGTTTCAATGTGCCTTCCGAAGTTCCACCTTTCATCGATGATGATCCCTAAGTAACGTCCCTCTCGTCGTCGGAGTACTGGTGTGCCCTCAATTCTTACAGTCGGGTTTCTTATTAGCTGTCCCTTTAGTAATAGATAGGTTGATTTGGTCGGTGAGATGGTCATCTTGGTATTACGGCACCATGATAGTAGTTGCGTCATGGCTCTGTCTATTTTAGGTTCAATATCCTCGCGACTTCGGCCGCCAACCAGTAGGAGGAGGTCATCAGCGTAGGCTATCACCTCTAGCACATCTTCATTCTGTTGCAATGCATTTAGAAGTGGCTCCATGTGGATATCCCAAAATAGGGGACCTAAGACGGAACCCTGGGGACATCCCTTTGTTATGGGTTTTCCAATCCTCCCGCTAGGGGATGATAGCCAGACCTCCCGATCTACACAATAGCTCCTAAGGCAACCGTATAGCGGCCCTGGGCACTCTTTCTCCCGCAAGCAGGAGAAGAGCGAAGGCCACCACAGGTTGTCAAAGGCGCCACTAATGTCCACCATGATGCCGACGATGTACTTGCACGGGGCCGAACCACAGACCTCGGCCGCCAGGGCGATCGCATCAGATGCGGAACGCCCAGGCCTGAAGCCAAACTGTCTGTCGCTCATCCCGTGCAGCACTCGGTGGGCAGTCAGCCTATCAGCAAGCAGCTTTTCAAGGATTTTCCCGAACACATCCAGAAGGCAGATGGGTCTGTAAGACTTTGCCTCAGCTGGATCTTTATCGGGGCCTTTCTTAATGATTACGTCGTTTGCTGCCTTCCAGATCCTCGGGAATTTGCCTTGCCGAAGGCACTCGTTGTACAGCTGGGTTAAAGGAGCGACCAGTTGTGGGGCCAAGAACTGCACCACCTCCGCCACAATGCCGTCTGGCCCGGGGGCTTTCCCTCTTTATTGTCTTTATGAGGGCAGCGACCTCCTCCTCCGAGAAAGGGAGGACTGCCTCATCATTTGTATAGTCGTCCAGATCCAAATCCCGCAACCGTCGCTGTTCCTCAGTATCCTCTGTTCTGTCGTCGTCAGGCAACAGGGATCGGAGTAGGACCTCAGCAGTCTCCTGCCATGAGTCTGTCATCCCATCCCCATGCCTGACTGTGGACAGCATCATAGGGGAGCGGATCTTTTCTCTTACTAGTTTGTACGGAATCCCCCATGGATCCAAGGCCAGCTGATTGGTCACGAATGTCTCCCAGCTTCTAACTCGGACCGCTTTTAATTCTTTCTGAAATCTTTCCTTTGCCTCCCGGTATAGCAGTAACCATCTCTGCTTCTCCCACCAGACGACACTGCGCTGGTAGTGCCTCCGCAGCCTTCTGACAGACTGACGCAGCTCCTGCAGCTCAGGAGACCATGGTGTCGGCGAGGCCGCCATGGCCCTCCTCCTAGTTGGCACGGCCGCCTTCATCGCTCTAGTCACTGCACACACCAGTTCCTCAGCTCTGTTGTCAATGTCAATTTGTCTGTCACCGTCCGGTAACGGAGGAATGTCACACTCTCTGGCTAAGCGTTCCCAGTTGGCTTTCCTGAAGTTAAACTGCACCTCCCACCCCATGGCCCAGTGGCACTCCCTGCTCCCTAAGGTAAAAGTGATAAGGTTGTGATCGCTTGTGGTGGCACTGTCTATCACCTTCCAGTTCTGTATTAGGTTTGCCGCATTTGGCGTGGCCAAGGTCACATCGATGTTCGTGCCTTGCCCCCCTCCCGCCGCATAGGTGGGAGAGTTTCCCGGTTTGTTTGCCACCACAAGCTGCAACGACATAATCACTTCTTCCACCTTTCCACCATTTTCGTCCCTTGTGCCACTGTACCATAGGGGGGACTTCGCATTTATGTCCGCAGTTATGACAACTCTCCGTCCCTGCAACGCCATAGCTACTCTTGTTAGATGGTCTAAATGTATGTCAATATCATCTCCATATTGGAAATACATGTTGATGAGTATTATAGTGCCTGCTGGAGATTGCAGTTCTATGACGTTGCAGTGACTGTTTGAGTACTGCGAAAGTAAGGTTGCCTGTAGTTTTTTGTTGGTGATTACCACAGCTGCTTTGGGGGCATCCCCACAGCTGATGACTTGCCATGTGGTGGCCACAAAAGGAATTTTGCCAGCCAGGGAGTAAGGCTCCTGCAAACAGAGTACATCCAGTCTCCTCTCCTCCACTTCCCTACGGAGTTCCTGCATCACAAGTCGACTGTTGTGCGTATTTAGTTGGCCGACAGATGTCCTAGTCGTCATGGATAATATGTGTGTACTCGGTCATATGGCCAGGTCTTGTTCGGATCGAAAGTTATTCTTCCATTTGCCAACACTGATTGGACGTATATATCCTCTAAGTCAAATTTCTCTCCTCGTCTTTCAAACAGTTTCTTTAGCAGGTCACGCAGGGCTCCGAAGTCCGTGGGGAGATTCACAGACTTTAGCTGTATTCTATCTACAGCCTCCATCACCGAGAAGGTTACCTTTCTACCGTTCTCATGTCCAATTCGGACCACATGTCTCAAGGCAGTGGTCAGGGTTGCCGGCTGCTCCAGTCTTGTCAGTTGCATCGTAAATTCGAGGTTTGGGTACACCCTCACCGGATCAACAGGCGGAAGCCTGACAATTGATGTATCAGTGGTGCAACTTACACTCGAACTTGTAACTTCATCTTCCTGTATGGGTGGTTTTTCAATTTTCTCCTTGGGGGTTGCCACTACCACAGGATGCCCTTGCCGTGGATGGTCTGTTTTCGGCTCAGATCCCCGGCTTCGAGGGGAGGGAGCCATGAGTGGCGAGGGAAATTCAGTTTGCTGACCTTTGTCTACCATATATGCCTCTGTCTGGACAGCAGTGTCTGCTGTTTCGACTTCTGAGCTCGAAAGCGATCTCAAAAATTCCCTGAACTTGTGAGCCCTCATAGCATCCCTCCTTCTCTTGCTCGGGGATTTTCGCTTTGGCATCCTGTAGGTTGTGTCAGACTCAGCCATAATAAATTCTAGATATTAGGCGTTGTTATAACATCCTGTATGTAGGGCAACTCCGTCCTGTAGCTCCACATGGTTTTTTCCCTCTGCTCTTACAGGGAATACAAACACTGGCAGCCTTACAGTCCTTTCGTACGTGTCCGTTGTCACCGCACTTGGAGCACGCCGACCCCCTGGTGCAGTGCCTGAGAATGTGGTCCAAGTCCCCACAATTGTGGCAACGAGGTACCACGATGTAATCTCTTACATTAATTGCATGAAACCCGACATATAGTCTGCCCATTCCAGTGATTTGCTTCCACATTTGTGGATTTACCTCGGCCACGTGATGGACAACGTCCCGATCACGGGGTCCTGTTTTGAATTTGAGTTTAAATTTATTATTGAATTCTTCAGCATTCATGCTTTCAAAATTTTGTCCCCTTATTGTCTCGCTTAACTCGTCGTTAGTCATTATAGTTGGCACATCATACAATATCACCAAAGGATTCCTTTTCCGTGGAGGTTCACATTTCATTACTGCATTCAGTTTTTGGTTTTTTAGTAGTTTTTCTTTATCTTCTTCTGAGGCTACTTCTACTATTACAGAGTTCTTGCTGGGTTTAACTTTCTTGATTCTTATTTTGTCCTTTACAGGATCTATTGTGGTAGTTAAAAGTTCTTGTAGCTTTTTACACTTGTGTCCTGTCCTGGCAGCGTCCGAAGAAAAACTGCCGTGTCTTGTCTCTTTGCTACCCTGTCGATTGTATCTTTTGTGGTAGTTGGCTTGATGGGCGCTTGCGCAGCCACTGCCGCCCAGGATTTGGCTGGTTGTTTTCGCAGCCTGCTGTTTTCTTTTTCTAATTCTTCTAAACGGCCTTCTAATTTTGCATGGGCAATAGCCCAGGCCGAGAGTTCATTCTTAATAATGGTCAAGGCAGCCTGACTGATCTTACCATTTTTCACATTCTGATCAATCAACAGGGCGATTCTGTTATGCCTCTGTGCGACGGTTTCAATACCAACATCTGCCTGCCCCACCTCGTCTTGTGGAGAGGGATCAGGCACAGTGGAAGCCCTCGAAGGCGCACTCGAATCACTCGTTATAGTTGTCGCCATGATTAACGAGTGATAAAGAAGTGGGAGCCCGTCTCTTGCCCCGGACCGGCTCCTCTGGCATGGGGGGGGGGGGGACTTCTTGCAGCTCGCCCACCGACCTCGCCCCAAGGTCAAGGGCCCTGTCGAACTGCCGGGTTCAGCACGCCGTTGCCAGCGCACTGGTCCCCATCGATGGCTCCGTCATCGGCGATTTCACGCGACGCTCCTCGGCAATTGCACCCCGCACTCCGGAGAGGCGGATGCACCTCTCGCCCTTCGCCGCCTACTAGCCCGAGTTTCCACCTTACGGCCAAGGACCCACTCCTACTCAGGTGGCGGGCCGGTCCCCCCAGATGTTCGGCGGTCTGGACCCAGTTAACCTGGCCCAGGCGATGTCACCACCTCCTGGGTTTGGCAGAACACGCCCCGGTTACCCAGGGGCGCGGCGAAGCACCATTGCCGACTCGCGCCGCGATCCCACGCCGACAAACGAAGTCGCCGGCATGCAGAGCTCCTGCTGGTCTGGGCCCTGCGAACAGAAAGGGACAGATGTTCGTCCCTCGACACAGCTCCCCCTGTGCCACGCACCCTTCGCTTTCGCATCGGGTTGGGTCGCAGCTCTCCCTTTTGTCGCAAGGCAAAAGGCCGAGCTTAACGTCTGGCACCACGGGAAGGCGGAAAGAGCCACTTGGGAAGGAGAGGCTATAAGAGACACATCACTTCCCCTGTGAGGAGTGCCGCGGCACGCCCGTCTGGAAGCGATACGCCCCAGTACGAGCCTCCGTGCCTTACGGCGCGCCGGCTACGGGCGAGCCCGCGCCGAACGCGCCGTCGAGCGACCGACCTCACGCCACAAAGCCAGATCAGTTAATCATCCAGACTGTTGCCCTTGCAACTACTGAAAAGGCTGCTGCCCCTGTTCAAGAACAGTTTGTCTGGCCTCTCAATAGATTTGGTATGAACATGTAATCTGATAAATAAATAAGCCCCCATTCATACGGGAAGTGGTCCAGGGTAGAAATTTGAGCATAATTTTTTTATTGACCTAGTGAGTTCCTTAGAGAAGCTATCTTCAAGATTCACCCACATAAAGTGTGACATAAATATTGAAATAGTCAAATGCGCGATTTTCTGCATGGAGGTCTGGCGCATCTGTGCTCTCGAATACAACCGAAGTAGTAAGTTACCGACGGAACACAGGCATGCTGTAAGTTTCTGATAGCATCAGAAGGCATTATTACCAACTAAAATACTATTCTCAACAAGACTTCTCTTCGGAAAGTGATTCGTTTACGCTGAACAGTCTGAAATAAAGTGCTTGTCTCGGCTCTTGGTCATTTTGATAGTCTTCTATACGAAGTAAAACGTGCTTGAAAATGACAAGTGTTATACGGATAGAAAAGGTACGGAACGTAATCACATTGGTGCAATAAACGCTTAGTCTGGTAAGTGGAAACGACTTAATCGATATAATTTCGTCAAATGAATGTTTAGACATCTGGGAAAAGGCCAACTACTCGGTGCTGGCAGTGCCGATTAAAAGTTCGTTCAATTTCACTACTTTTTGTTAAAAGTTTAAACTTCAAAAGCTTCTTTCAAAACATTTTTAAAGTTGGCGGAATCATAACTCTTAAGAGTACACAATCAATTATATTTTGTCTTTCTATAACCTCAGTCACCGTTTGTCCTACAGCAGTACGAAGAATTTCAGCTGTACGCTTTAATATAGTTTTGGTGGGCGTTCTTGTAAATGGTTCAAATGGCTCTGATTACTATGGGACTTAACATCTGTGGTCATCAGTCCCCTAGAACTTAAAACTACTTAAACCTAACTAACCGAGGCAGGATTCGAACCTGCGAACGTAGCGGTCACGCGCTTCCAGACTGAAGCGCCTAGAACCGCACGGCCACACCGGCCGGCATTCACTTAGTACCAGCAAGTGTAATTACTTAATTCCGTCGGCAGCTATTGGTAACTTTTGTTTTCGTAAAAAATTGTTTGCAAGCCCTGAAAGACTGGAGGGAACCACATTATCACAGTTTTAATACAGTAAAGAGGACTTAGTCGGAGCAAAACAAGTTCAAGAATACAATAAAGTTGTTTTGAAGAAGTGTGTTGACAGTAGTATTTGCCTTCCTAGTATGAATTGGTATTTCAGACCTGCTACGACGCAAAAATTGAACTTTTCAAGCAAGAAACCTGGGTGGAGCCTACGCTGGAAAGTCGCATATGTATTTTCTCGTGTAGTTTCCAGATGTCACAACCGTAAGTGCCGTTACTGTAACGCGCAACCAAGTGTAACTGTCGTAGCTGGATTATTAAATAGTTGCAAATAATACTCGCTAGGGCAAAATTTCTGTCAAGCAACAATCTGCTCGAAAAGTGTTAAGTTTTCCATACTCTTGAGACTTCGTATCACGGGAATAGATGCTCCTTAGTTTACAACGTTTACACTAAAGAGAGACTGAACAGACATGTAATTCTCATTACCTTCAGAAAGCACTATTCATTTTAACAGCACAATAGATCAGCAGTTAAATATGTACCATTTCTACAAAGAAAGCAGCCACGAACTTTTGCAACATGTCATCTTTTGGTGATACGGGCCTCCTTCACCATCGTCCCGCCTATTTTTAACCCCCCTCTAAAATAGAGAATTCTTTAGCATTCCAAAATAAGCCTGTGTCTCGAAGTGTTTCCTGACTAGTTCTTTCTGCGAGCAATTTCTTATTTTTTGAACAAGCAAGCCAGATCAGGCGCTGGTTGGCGTGGGAAGCAGTTCGTAAAGTAGATGATGCAGTTTCTTGGTGACTGCGTCACATGAATGTGCTGGCACGTTGTCGTGGCTGAAATAGCATTTTCCCCTCCAAATGGAGCCGTGTCCCCTCAGATTTCTTGTCGGAACTGTCCGGTACCCCACTGGATTATAGTTCATTGATCGTTTGTCCTTTCTCTGAGGATTTTAAATAGGAAGTCCTGTCTGTCCAAAAAGTATCCATAAACTTCACTGGCAGATGGCAGGCAGCTTTATATTTACCAGATTCACAGGAAGCAGCTCATGGTTTAGATTTTTGCTCGGTTATCTGGCCGTAATTAGAACGTAGGTCCCCAGTCCTTGATCTTACTAAAATTGCAGTGAACAAACATTTAAAGTTGAAAGCCAGAACTGCTTTCTGTACGTCGTCAGTCAACGGGACGCCAATGGGACTGGCATTTTCTGTCGCCAACTGATAACAAAATACTAGTTACGGATCGCTTCGACGCGTTTGGCGGCCTCTCCTATTGCACGCTCTTTCGATCTGCAGAAAACTAATTATACTGTGAACATCTTTACCGATTTCTTTGGTAACCATATTTGTCGAGCGTCTTGTGCTGTCTTCATCATAAAGTAACCTTCGACAATGTTTAAGTTCGTTGAATCAAAATTTCTTATCGACAACAAAGGATCACTATAAACACTAAATTTTAATTTCCTCTCATCAGATATTTCCTTACATTCTCTGGTCATCGGGGCTCAGTTCGAAGCGAGACTCATCACTGAGGAAAATTCTGCTCCAGAGTTAAGATTCCAGGCCGAAGAAGTGCCTTAAGACGCTTTGAGCGTCAATGGAACATCAAGCGAATTGCTGTTCGCCATAGTGCCCGACAACTAAGAATGATGGTCTGGGATGGCTCTTCTTTTCATAGTAGGACCGTTTTGGTTGTTAGTCGTGGCACCCTTACAGCACAGTGGTAGTCAGATGTATTCCTCGTCCCATTTAGTTGTCCTCCATGGCCAGTCACCCTGACCTTACATTTCAGCAGGATAATGGCCGCCCGCACACGAGTCTCTAGTGCTTACATTCGTGCTTGCCATACCCTGACTTGATTGCAACGTCGCCGGGCCTCTCCCAAATTGAGAACCTTCGGAGCGTTGTGGGCAGCGCCCTCCAATCAGTTCGGGAATTGGGAAGATCTAACCCACCATTTGGACAGAACTGGGCAAGATAATCTGTAGAAAGATGTCTAACAAGTGTATCAATCAAAGCCAAGCCGAATAACTACTTGCATAAGGGCCAAATGTGAGCCAACGCGTTACTGCCTTGTTCAATTTGTAAAATTGTCTTGAATAAATCATAGAGTTCTTCAGAAACATAATTTGTTTGTACATGAACATCACATCGAACTATTTCCGACGCATTTGTATAATTATTAGGATATTTCCTTCGTGGTGTCATTTTTTTGTCTTGTCTTACTGTGCATGATAGAATAAGGAATTTCTAAACGATAGAAATCAAGACTCGTACTTCCTTGTACAAACAGTTCTCTTGTTTCTCGTTCCAGGTGGTGTTGGCACGTCCGTCGTCCAGCTCGCTCGTACAGTCCCAAACGTGACTGTTATGGGGACCGCTTCAGAGTCAAAGCATGAGTCTGCTGTCCCTGGGGATCAACCACGTCTTCCGCTTCGGCCAGAGTTTCATGATGAAGATGCTCTTCCCGAGAGGCGCCGATATTGTCATAAACAGCAAAGGTGGCTCAGATATCGAAGAGTGCCTCTATTTGCTTAAACCTTTTGGAAGACTGATAAACATTGGTGGGTGGACAACATTATTTCTACTTTGGTAAATGATGAACGTATAACAGAAGGTGAAGGTCAGACGCACAAAGGTAGTTCGTCTGGTAGAAGGCAAAAAGAAATTGTTTCGTAAACTAACTTCTCGATATATTCTCCTTAAAGGTATATGCACATCTTACAGCGATCCTCCAACTTTTTCTTCCCATCGGAAAAATAGTCTGTCAAACTGCAAAATACTCATTGACTGAAACTATCACGTCCTTATTAGATCCCAAAGTATCAAGCTAGAGAACAGAAAGCAGCCACTTCAGTCTAGTAAATAGGGTGGGTAAGGAATCAATTCAAAGCCCAATTCATGCGCTTCTGCCATTGCTATCACCGATGCATGAGATGGTGCATTATCCTAGTGAAAGAGCACTTTTTTACATGCCAGCCTTGGTCTCGTTCAACCAACACACGTTTCAGACGATCCAGAAATGAAGCACAATATTCCAGTTACGGTTCTGTCTTTTTCCAAGTAATCGGTGAGGATTATTCTTTCGGATTCCCGAAAAACAGTGGCACATCCTCTTATCAACCAAGAAAATGGTCTTCGCCTCCTTCGGTGGACTTTCACGGGACTTTGTTAATTGTATTGGGACCCGTTGTTTTGACTGCTGTTTTGCGTCTGTTGTGTGTAACTGACCCAGATTTCATCAAGTCACAAAATGGCGCTAAAAGTCTTGTAGATTGCTGCTAAACGCCAGACTACCTCCTCTTACACTGACACTGCATCCCAGGGTGGCGTGGATGATTTTCCGCCTTTCGTCTCTGAACTTCGCTATGGATGTCCACTTACAGCAACCATCTCGGACATCGCCAGACATTTTGTTGAAATGTTATACCGGATGCGTTTCTGGTTGACTGTGAGCAATCGCGGTGCCCACAGCTTCTTCATAGCCATTCCTCCGTGCAGGATTTACGCACTCGCTCATTTCAAATGTTTAGTCTCAGCAATCTCATGAATTTTCATTCGGCGCTCTTGCAATATCATGGATTCTGACCGTGGTTACCTTTACGGTGACCTCAATTAAAGGGCCAAAGCACGGATTATATTCGGTGCTTGTCCGACCACGTTTCAATTCATTAATCCAAAAGTAAATATTCTTCCATGATGATGCAAGTCGGCGTAAGCTCCACCCAAATTTGTTTTGATTTGTGCGGTAGTGCAACCCTTCAAATAAGAATATATAACATCATTTTCAATCGCCGTCGACACACAGATCAATACAGATAGCTGTCGATGAACCGTACTCAGTACATTCTTGAAATCCTGTATAATACCATACTTCAAATAATCAAGCTACCTATAATTAAAGCGCAAGAAAAATGTTCCATTTCTTCATGGAAATTTACCGCTCATCAAACCACCCAAACAGTTATTTCTCACTGTAAAAACGGTTAGAACCTAATTTTCCTCTTTTCAGTAGCGGAAGTCATGTTCTAAATGTGGTAATAGATTGAAAAATGTTCCAAAACAGGCCACCATACTTCAGAAAAAGCTACTTTTGTCATAGCGTACTGCTTATTGTTCCTGTACCTTACTCAAGCCCCTCCAGAATATTTATCAAACTCTGCAAAAACAGAAGTACGTTTAGAACACAATCCCCTCAGTAGAACTGTCATGTCAGTGAGCCTTTAATACAAATTTTATTATCTAATCTAGCTGTCGTACTACAATCCTAAATAGGAAAAATGAAGTAAAAGCTGAGTTATTGGCATCAGCTAAAATACGTCCTTAATGTTCTCCAATTGGTGATAATTGTTAAATATCAAGGAAATGTTTCCACCTCTTTTGTTATGTTGTGCCAAACATCAACAGGAACTTCTGTTTTCATTAAGTTGTTAAAACCACGCTAATTGTGGTCATGTCAACGTTTCCAACTGCTACTGTTGTCTTCAAAAACTGAACACTTCTGATTCACTAGACATGGTCGTATTGCGTTTCTCAGACCTGTCAATTGACAGTTCAGCATAGACTAAGAACGACGGTACAACTCATCTTTCACGATAAATCAAGAGTGGAAGAATCAATAAGGGACAGAAAGTCACTTAGACATTCTTCGGATGGAGAGACACTGAATTTGTACCCATTTACTCGCTAAGTCAACTTAGGAGTGTTTTCCTGTTGGGAGCGCAAAGGGAGCAATCATCCTTTGTCTAACGTTGCCTTTGAAGTAATGTATCTGCTTCATGTCGAAGGATCTGCAACGGCACTGTATCGGCTCAAGAAATTGAGTTGTATTTGTTCATGCCAAAAACCAACTGAGAAACACTTACGCAATATGTTTACAGCGCTATTTTCCTCAGCGGCTGTTAAAATAAATTATTGCAGAAAGCTTAGGCCGGAGAAACCAATAATTCACTTGTACAACTACATGCTAAGAATATTTCTAAGTACTGAACACCCTTTTTGACATATTCCCACGCAGTTACCGTCGTGGAATGTCCCTGAATGACAATGTTTGGTCATAGTTATCTGAAGGATTCTTACTTCTCACTCCTTACTCATCCCTTGCTACTGTACGGATGACCTTGTTTAGAAAGACAAATAAGATAAACTATTGTAAAGTTAAATCTAATGAAGCTTTGCACACTATACTGCACAATTTAGCTCCAGTACAGCTACACTTGTTAAATTATTTGAGCAGAATGTGTTCATATCTCAAAATTATTAAAAATATTGAAGTATTGCAATTGTTTCAGGTTCAAACAACTCTGTAAAAAGTTCAATAAATATTCCATTGCCGCTGCAGAAACCTAAATGGGATAGCAAAGACATAAGGTCTGCGAGTATCGTTGGTAGGAATCGCCTAATGAGTGGGCTGGATATTGGATACCACCTAGAAAATAATCGGCCCAAAGTGCAAGCTATATTGAGTCACGTATTTGATCTAGTAGGCCGTCAGGAAATAAAGCCCATTATTCACACCATTTTACCTATGGAAAAGGTGAGCTTCAGTTTTTTACCCGTGAAAATATATGTGCTGAATATTCCAATAAACTTCTATCGTTACAGGCTGCAGAAGGCTTGAAACTACTGTGCAAGAGAGAGAACTTCGGGAAGGTAATTTTACATAAAATTTAAGTGTGATCAGTTACGTGCAGCGGAGGAATGGCTCAAGATCAGTTCTTCAGATCCTAGAGGGACACAACTAGGAAATCCTAGACAAGAGGAAGCAGCGCAGAAAACAACGAAACTGACTGTGCTCTACAGATACACTGAAGTTTGTTTTAATTACGTCGTTGAGTTTGAAAATCTTCATAGCGACTTCGCTAAAATTTTATTGTACACTGTGACATACCATTCAAAGGATTTTATTGCTTACGAAACGATGTTCTAAAGCATGCAATAAATTTTACGCAATCCTTCGTCTTGTTTATTACTTATTCCTTCGTCTGAAAATAGGAACACTATTTTTGGAATATTCTTAAATCGGATAACGGTCCCGCGGTGGAACAGATTGCGACGGCGTCTGAGATGACGTCGGAGAGATGGCTCTGTCCACCGTGGTCGTCTCCGAAGATAGTCAAGATTCTATTGAAATAGGTTCGTTTCTGCTCCAATCAGAATGAAATTAATTGAAACTGCTCAAGAATCTGAGTTCCACTTTGAACTATTGATTATGACAAATGTTAGCTTATCACATTCTCCATTTACAGGATTGATTGGATACGGCAGAGCAACGAAATGGCCACGCTCGAAGTGGCTAGGGTGGTTACACAGTGTGTCCAGAAGCAGGCATGGACAAGTAAAACAGGGGAGGCGGGGGCAGAAATACACACCAGCGGTACCAGTGATACTTTCCAGCCACTGAACGAAACTTGGAAATACGTGAAAAATACAATTGAAACCATTTTAACCTCAAAGAAAGAGCATCTAATTGTGCGTCTAACTTTCAAGAGTTCGTTGCAGCATAATACTTCGCTGTATGACCTATTTTTAAGGAAACTGTCCTCAGCTGTGCCAGGACGCTGCCCCCGCAACGCTGGAAGTGAGAAATGAAGAGATTTAGGCGCTTACCAAAGCTGCCCACGAATGACAGGGAATCGGTACCCTCTGAATACAAAATATGGGTTTTTAAGGAATAGTGGGGGCGTACTATTCTCCCTTCATATAGTCGACTCACCAATCTACTGGCATTTAATAGGTTTCGACCAGTCTGACTAGTTGCCTCTGCATCTCCAGGTTGCCTCTGGCTGACAAAGATGAGACCTCTCCTTTTCTTCTACTCGGTGGTAAGGATGCTCCTGGACTTTGCGTTAAACAACTTAAGCTTTGGTAGCAACAGCGCTCAGCTGAAAGCTAAACGACACTGCCACTCCTATTACAACAGTGTTTTAATTCACATGGCTCTATCCTCAGTCCTTTCGTGAGTGGGGACTGCTGTAGCAGTGCTCTCTCTGTTTAAACCCACAGACGTTGCAGTTCTCAGGAGCTAGTTTGTCTTGCTGCCTCTAAGACGGGGCTTTTCGTGGCCATTTTGTGATGGGCGACTTTCAGTTAAGCCCTTCTTGGCAACGTGTATCCTTCAGACTGATTCCAGGGCAGCCCTCAGTCTCGATGGAGATCTGGCCATCATACTCGCAGATATTCAAAATATTCACGGGTGTACTGCCGGTCTTCAGTGTCCAACGGGCACAATATTTCGGCGATTATACAGGTCGCCATCAGGTGAACTGACTGAGCTCCTGTGAACGTGCCGGCACGGACATCCGTATGCTATGGCTGCTCAGAGGGAACTGGGTTCGGTCGCGGCGGTGGCTGATTTAAACACCCTCCGCCCGCGGCGCGCTCCCTCCGCTGTCCGCGCCCCGCGCCACGGTCCCGCGGTGGAACAGATTGCGACGGCGTCTGAGATGACGTCGGAGAGATGGCTCTGTCCGCCGTGGTCGTCTCCGAAGATAGTCAAGATTCTATTGAAATAGGTTCGTTTCTGCTCCAACAGTCCAAATGTGAGAATGAATAATATTCATACTTCAAAAATGTAATTACGTGAATTTAATCTAAGATTTAGGTTATCACGTCTACCAACGGTACCTCTGGATGTCTTGCTGAAAAATTCTGAAGTCTAGTAACTTATTTTTTGTAATTCGTGATCACTTTAGAAATGAACAATAAATAAATCCCGAGTTTCTAGGCTTTCCAAATAGTTCAGTATTCAGAATGAGATTTTCACTCTGCAGCGGAGTGTGCGCTGATATGAAACTTCCTGGCAGATTAAGACTGTGTGCTGGACCGAGAGTCTAACTCGGGACCTTTGCCTTCCGCGGGCAAGTGCTCTACCAACTGAGCTACCCAAGCGAGTTATTCTCGGTCCAGCACACAGTCTTAATCTGCCAGGAAGTTTCACTTCAGTATTCAGTTTGTAAGTTTTAAAATTCATTCATAAAATCAATGCTGCTAGTGATTTTCACGCATCTGTAAATGAATAAACTGGATTCTTTCTTTCAAAATAATTCCATAAACGCTTAACTTCTCAGAATACACACAAGGTTTTATTTACGAAAACCTTGTGATTCTTGAACAGATTATTCGCTATAACTGATACTCATTCTTGAAATCAGTTTTCTTCTGTCGTTCGTATTACTGATTCCATATTCTCCCGTAACCCTTTCTTCTACTCCTTCCCCTACAGCCGCATTCCATCCGCGCATCTTACTCGTAATGGAAAATCTCATTTGCAAACCAGTACGCCTCAACTTTCTTTCCTCCACTGCAACGACTATCAGATTTTCAAAAAATGGCTCTGAGCACTATGGGACTCAATTGCTGTGGTCATTAGTCCCCTAGAACTTAGAACTACTTAAACCTAACTAACCTAAGGACAACACACACATCCATGCCCGAGGCAGGATTCGAACCTGCGACCGTAGCAGTCGCACGGTATCAGATTTTTATCTCCCTCCACGTACTATATTACCTCTTCAATATCCTCTTATACTTAGTCTCTCTCTTCATCCTGCTACGTCAGCATGTGTACCTGAACTGGTTACGGTACCTCACTCTCTGCCCTGCCGTGCCCTCCTGTTCGTAACGAACCTACTCCCGTATACCATTTTCTTCTGCTGTTCAAATTACACTATATCTGTCCGACCATAAATCCTTGTCTTTTTGTTTCACATCACTGACCCCCCACTGTACCTAGACTGAACCAGTGCATTTTCCCTTGATGTTTTCTAGCTTCCCTACTATGTTCCAACTCCTGACACTCCATGCCTCCAACACGTAGAACGTTGCTGTTTCGTTGGTTATTCAATCTTTCTCTCATGGTGACCTCCCCCCTTAGCAATCCCTTCCCCGAGATCCGAATGGGGGACTAGTCCGAAAATCTTGCAAATGGAGAAATGATCGTGACACTTTTCAGCTGCAGGCTACTTGTCCTATGGACACACATTGTCTTTAAAGCAGTAGCTTCCGTTGCCTTCTGCATCCCTATGCCGTGGATCATTACTGATTCTTCCACCTTTCAGTGGAAATTTCCCAGCCCAAGGGCTAGATAGTGCCCTGAACCTCTGTGCGCTCTTCTGCTCTCTTTTCAAAGTCCTTTGGCAGAACGAGGGTTAGTTCTTATGCCGGAAGTTATCGGCAGCCATTTCTGGTAATTTCTATTCGAAACTAAACTAGTGGCAGCATCCCATGAGTAATAAAAATATCAGTATCAATATTTACTGTACAAGTAGATATGTTAAGTTACAGATGGTTTATAGACAGTATGGGTACAGTGAAATACGTCATCGGTAGAACGGTGAAATTAATTTGAAACTCGAAATGAGAAGTAAAATTATATGCAATAAATTCTGACACGGTATTCTTGTTAATGGTTGTGATTACATAAATCAATATTACGTTTAAATAGACAGGTTCATAAGCGTGAACTACCTGATTAGCTCTGATGTGTATTGCGCTACGATCAGATACCGTATTTTTGCATTATATAGAATCAGCATTGTACGTGGGCATTCGATGATAAATACTGCGTAGAAGAAAAGAGCAAAGCGATACATATTTTTCCTTTTGTTTTTACACTTACGAAACTGAGAACATAAATATATAGTTCCATTCAATAATATACATAATATTGTGATTCTTTTTACTGATTAGCCAGTTATGTAATAACAGAATTGCTGTAACTTCAGTACACTGAACAGAATCAACATTGGACATAGGTATTAGATGATCCACACTGTATAGTGCAAAAGTACAAAAAGATATTTTTCGCTACAGCAGTAAGTTCGAACATCAAATATAAATTTACAGTCTGTTTAATAAATACGATTGTTTATGTAATGTCAGCCACTCAACAGCGTGCCATATTATAATTTCCTGTACACAATTTTTAACTCTTATTCAGTCCTTTAAATTAATGTGATCACTCTACCAAACTGACATTTTTGTTACTTTTTCATAGAGAAATATATTTCCGTTAATATTTGCAAAGAGCCAGTCTCCTGTGCATTAGTTTTTTCTTTAATAGTTTCTGTATAAAGAAGAAGAAAAATGCCACATGTGTTTCATGAAATGTACTAAAAATAACTATTGTATTCTGTTACACCGTTGCGAAAATTTATCAATGATCAGGGATATTGAACAGAGTAGCGAAAATTTTACTTTGTCTTTCTCTGATAGTTTGTCATGGCGAACAGTTTAGTAGTGTAAGTTGAAATTCTACACTTTTCCTGGCTTCGAGTAATGTGATATCTGTTTAGAACTATTGCAGTTACTGTAAATCTACCTAATCCCAGTCCGAATTAACTTTTTTTGCTGTTAAATTATTTGTTACAGACAGGATCCACCGGAGTAGGGAGACATTGTGAAGACACACATTGACCAAAGGCATATTGCGTTCAGTGACTAATTTGTATTTTAGACTCTGGGATTAAAGACCGGTCATTTTAGGGCATTTTTCGTGCAAGAGACGTGCGAATGACTCAAGCATTCGTTTCCGAACAGATGATGCAGTCGGTTTTTGCCTACGTCAGACGTAGGCCCCTGTTTAATAATTCGATGGTCCACCATCCCACAACGACGTGTCGTCGTCCTGTGAAGTTATATGGGTGAAGTAGAGGTGCAACGCGTCACTATAAAACGTACATAGAATCTCCAACTTAACATCTTCGCTAGATTAACATCATTTAAACTGTTTTCGTTGCTCGTAGGAAGCTGGGCACATTTTGCTTGTGTTTTGCTCCTATGGAATACAGAATGTTGTTAGGCTGTAGGTGTTTACAGAGAATTAAACAGCATTTACATAGTCCATGTGCAAAAACGTTAACTTTATAATGCAAAACACAGATGCAGAAAGACTTCGTTGCACGAGAACGTCTCGCACAAGTTTCTGCCACATTCCATGTTTTAATGACTTAAAAATAATTTCATGAATGACCCTTCATTTGTTAATGCTTCACAGCGTAATGAACACAGTATGAGACGCCAACTGGAAAGAAAGCTTTGAGGCATCTGAAGCTGGATTTGTAATGATTTAAAAACTGGTAATGGTTTAAGTAACTATATTTAAACCATACTTGTGGCTGGCATAGTCTAAAGATACAAACATCATTGTACTCAAGCTATGTTTCTCAATGTACCAACTTTTGACAAGTAAGCGTTCCTAGGACTTTTGGATCCATGGCACGCAGAGTTGCTACTGTGTTTCGCTCCAAAGACCAAGAAGCTATTAACCAGGCGGTCATAATGATTCGTCTCATCAGTGTATACAATCCTGCGAATAATGTACTGATCACTTTGAGCCTGCTTACAGACAACGCAATTATTATATACAGGGATGAAACAGCTTTATACATCAGATTCGAAATACAGATGGTCGGCATCTGATAAAGATTTAGAAAATTGTAAACGCAGATGAATGAAATTTAATGCACATAGGACTTCGTGCAGGCCGTCATCCACTTGAATCAGTCACAACCGTCAAGCATCTCAAAATTTCTCTGCGGGGTAATTTAAGGTGAGATCTCACAGACCTAGTGTTGTGGATGGGAGATGGTCACTCTCATTTCAGAATGAGAGTTTCACTCTGCAGCGGAGTGTGCGCTGATATGAAACTTCCTGGCAGATTAAAACTGTGCTCGACCGAGATTCGAACTCGGGACCTTTGCCTTTCGCGGGCAAGTACTCTACAAACTGAGCTACCCTAGCACGACTCACGCCCCGCCCTGGTTCGCAGGAGAGCTTCTGTAAAGTTTGGGAGGTAGGACACGAGGTTCTGGCAGAAGTAAATCTGAGGACGGGGCGTGAGTCGTGCTTAGGTAGCTCAGTTGGTAGAGCACTTGCCCGGCAAAGGCAAGGGTCCCGCGTTCGAGTCTCGGTCCAGCACACAGTTTTAATCTGCCAGGAAGTTTCACTCACTTTTGTTAGGGAAATCCTAAGAAAATGTTGCAAACATTTGTTTGGCAAGAGTTTCTAGTTGTTTAGGTATCCTTACTGAGCTAGTTTAGAGGAATAGATAGAAAATCTTGAAGACCAACACGTTCCGCCATTAGATTGCCTATTGTCGCAGAGATTATCAATAGACTGCATTGGGTGACATAACATTGAGCGAAGAGCCTCATTCACTAAATTTCGAGAGCCCTTGATGACAGTCTGTCATAAATTCCAAGACGTTGAAATACCGTCAATGGAATGAGAAACTGTTGTACACGATGTAACCTACACTTCAGCCGCATACCGCACGTTTGCTTGCACCGTACAGCTCCTCGACGCTGGACATCAGCTGAACCATCTGATGAAGACAGTAAGTTGCACGCCGCCCACACAGACGGGGACAAAACAATAGCGGAAGCATCACCTGGGTGATTACAATAGCGAGACAAAGCTTCCCAGCTGATACGTTTTATTTGCGGGGCGCCAGAGGCGGGGCTCGCTTTGTAATCGGCCACCAGCTATATGGGTGGCAACGTGGCGGGCGGGCATACTGCGTTTGTTTCTGTCCACACGTGACGTTGAGGTCGAATGAATACAGCCGCGGGCGCGCTGCTAATTCGAATGAAAACGTTATTCGTTCGCAGTTACGCTTTGTCAATTAACAGGATATATGCAAGCGTATTCATAAACGACGTGCAGTGACTTTCTGTGCAGTCGTTAATTACACAGACGATACACAAAGCAATGTGCTCACGACTGCTTTCTACTTAGTGGGAACAAGTTTAATGAGAAACTGATCATTCTTTTAGGTTCAACGTTTTTACGGTCCTTCGTAGGTAGTCGATTAAGCCTTTCTGCACTAATGATTATACAACTTATACTATGAAGAAAGCTACAAACTACCGAACGGAACTTTCTACCACATGTTAAGTACGTACTCAATGTGTCTTGTGCCACGAAGGAGGCTAGCAAGTGACCAAACGAAAGTTTGTACCATATGTTAGGGAGGTAATAAGTGTCAGCTTCATTGGTGTAGCTATCTGTAGAAAACTATATGTAACAGCCTCTAGTTAATAGATATCCACGTATATTCTCTGCAGCCACATTGCCATGTGTGGTGGAGGGTACTTCAGGTACCAGTGACATCCCCTAGACAACCCCCCCCCCCCCTCTCCTCCCGTCCCTTCTTCCACGCTGCTGCTTGTCTTCCATTCGCAAATGGTGCTAGGGAAAAACTGCAGTTTCTCATTTTCTCGTGGTCAGTTCGCAAGTCATATGTATAAGCAAAGGCACTAAGTCCATGGGGTCTTAGAGGGCCCCAGCCCCCTCACAATTACGTTGGGGGGGGGGGGGGGCTGAGCCCATCCCCCAATAATTTAAGAAAATTATTAGTTATATTATGCTTTGGAAAATTACAGAATTGAATTTTTTTATTTTCCTTGTTCGAATAGTTACCTTTTAAAACGCATTCAGTAGTGAGTTAAAACAAATCATTTTTACGGTAGTAAGTTCACTGGAAGAGAGTGGTGTAAATGACAATGTTACGGTGCTACTGGCACATTTAGAATTTGTCTCGGTGCACGAACCTTTGGGTAAAATCTGGTACCGGCGGGCCACTGCTTCGGTCGCGGGGGCATCAAAAGGATTGGAGCAAAAGCGCCTGGAACCCTCTGCCTCCCGTCGCCTTGACGCTTAGACATTACAACGGTGCATCTATATAAAGCCCGACTGCTGTCTTTCAGTGTGGATAGTTTCGTTCAGTGCATGGTGCAGACGTGTTTAGTATTCCGACTTCAGTGTCTAGTGGACCATTTTATATGACTACAGTTTACTCGTTCATTTTAGTCGCTTAGTGTATTGTGAATTAAGTTCGCAATACATAAATTCGTCACCAAAATGTCACGCTTCGAAGTTGATACTGCAAGTCAACCACCAACAAATATAAATTTCTTCGTCTTCAGGCGAGAATCATTTACAGCAAAAACCTGGTCAATCCGGTAAGGAAAGATCATTTCAGAAGTATTGGTTGATCAACTATGCATAGCTAGAGTATGAAGCATCTACCAAAACAAATTTATTTCAAAACCTGCAAAGAGGCAGATAGTAGATATCCATTACAATTTTCTTCAAAAGAATGCATTTACTTCTGTCGGTTTTTTATCTGGAAAAAGGCTTGGGAAAAATTGTTTTCATGAAAATAGGTTTACGCACAAAGGTGTTCTGAAACTAAATTCTATCACTAACCGAAGTTTGGCATCCTAATTGAATCAACAGTTTGTGATAAGAAGAAAGGCCATTCAACTCTTGAGACAATTTTACTGCCGTACAATTTCTATACCGACAAGGTCTAGCACTTAGAGGGCACAGACATATAAATTCCAATTTTTTTAGTTTTTGGAACTCCGAAAGAATGACATACCAGGGTTTAAGGATTGGCTAGGGCGTTCGGGGTGTAAGTGGACGTACCACGATATTCAAAACGAGGTCACTGATGTACTAGGAAAGTCTGTGTTAAGAAAGGTATCGGCTTCAATCAAGATGACGGAACATTTTTCTGTTATGGTGAACAAAACAAGTGGTTCTTCTATTCACAAACAAGTGTTATTTTGTATTAGTACTGTCGACGATTCCTTAATCAACAAAGGCTTTATTGGCTTATAAGACTCCAACACTGAATCACGAACTCTGTTTAGTATTTCAAAAGACGTTCTTGCTCGTCTTAATTTGTCAATGGATAGCACTTGGCAGTAGTAGACAGTCCCCGCTATCTTACGTCTATGAAGGACAGTAGCTTTAGCCAAGGACTTAATAAGCACCGTAAGGGAATCCAACAAAAGCATGGGAATTTTCAGAAGCATAAGCTGTGAGAGGGCCAACGACCAAGCTGGACGATGAGCTAGAATCTTGAGAATATTGAAAAACCGTGAATAACTTCTAGAGTCTTTGAAACATTTTCTGCAGAGGACAAATGAGAGGCAGGTTACAAACGTGCAGGCTACCTAGACTCAATATTACAATTGGATTTCCTGCAGTGACTCTGTGAGTTGATCTCCTTTTGGATCGGAAAATGATTAGGTAAAGTTGACAAAATACGATTTTAACTTACAGTATTCATTAATGGAGAACGCAACTTCCGTTGTTATGTATCTAAAAAACGTCCTGACAATTGCACTGAAATTATGAAAGTGAAGAGAATCCACATTTACATCGTAATCAGGCCGTGCCTCACACGAAGTGGCGCATTTGGTTTTTTCTTTTATTCTGAAAGCTATTCTTTGCATCAGTGCCAAACTTCATACTAAACGATGACTTGCATTCATATCCTGTACACCAGTTATTATACAGGGTGGTCCATTGATAGTGACCGGGCCAAATATCTCACGAAATTAGCATCAAACGATAAAAGTACAAAGAACAAAACTCGTCTAGCTTGAAGGGGTTAACCAGATGGTGCTATGGTTGGCCCGCTAGATGGCGCTGCCATAAATCAAACGGATATCAACTGCTTTTTTAAAATAGGAACCCCCATTTTTTTACTACATAGTAGTGTAGTACGTAAAGAAACACGAATGTTTTAGTTGGACCACTTTTCTCGCTTTGTGATAGATGGCGCTGTAATAGTCACAAACGTTTAAGTACGTGGTATCACGTAACATTCATCCAGTGCGGACGGTATTTGCTTCGTCATACATTACCCGTGTTAAAATGGACCGATTACCAATTGCGGAAAAGGTCGACATCGTGTTGATGTATGGCTATTGTGATCAAAATACCAAATGGGCGTTTGCAATGTATGCTGCTCGGTATCCTGGACGACATCATCCAAGTGTCCGGACCGTTCGCCGGATAGTTCCGGTATTTAAGGAAACAGGAAGTATTCAGCCACATGTGAAACGTCAACCACGACCTGCAACAAATGATGCCGAAGTAGGTATTTCAGCTGCTGTCGCGGCTAATCCTCACATCAGTAGCAGACAAATAGCGCGAGGATCGGGAATCTAAAAAAAACGTCGGGGTTGAAAAGTCACATAAATATAGATTGCACCCATACCATATTTCTATGCACCAGGAATTGCATGGCAACGACTTTGAACGTCGTGTACAGTTCTTCCACTGGGCACGAGAGAAATTACGGGACGATGACAGATTTTTTTTGCACGCGTTCTATTTAGCGACGAAGCGTCATTCTCCAACAGCGGTAACGTAAACCGGCATAGTATGCACTATTGGGCTACGGAAAATCGATGATAGCTGCGACAAGTGGAACATCAGCGAACTTGGCGGGTTAATGTATGGTGCGGCATTATGGGAGGAAGGATAATTGGCCCCCATTTTATCGAGGGCAGTCTAAATGGTGCAATGTGTACTGATTTCCTACGTAATGTTCTACCGATGTTACTAAAAGATGTTTCACTGCATGACAGAATGGCGATGTACTTCCAGCATGATGGATGTCCGGCACATAGCTCGCGTGGGGTTGAAGCGGTATTGAATAGCATATTTCATGACAGGTGGATTGGTCGTCGAAGCACCACACCATGGCTCGCACGTTCACCGGATCTGACGCTCCCCCGAATTTCTTTCTGTGGGGAAAGTTGAAGGATATTTGCTATTGTGATCCACCGACAACGCCTGACAACATGCGTCAGCGCATTGTCAATGCATGTGCGAACATTACACAAGGCGAACTACTCGCTGTTGAGAGGAATGCTGTTACACGTATTGCCAAATTCATTGAGATTGTCGGACATCATTGTGAGCATTTATTGCATGAATGTGGTATTTACAGGTAATCACGCTGTAACAGCATGCGTTCTCAGAAATATGTTCACAAAGGTACATGTATTACATTGGAACAACCGAAATCAAATGTTCTAACGCACCTACGTTCTGTATTTTAATTTAAAAAACCTGTTACCAACTGTTCTTCTAAAATTGAGCCAAATGTTTGTGACTATTACAGCAACATCTGTCACAAAGCGGAAAAAGTGGTCCAACTAAAACATTCATTTCTTTACGTACTACACGAATATGTAATAAAAAAAGGGGGGTTCCTATTTTTAAAAAAAACGCAGTTGATATGCGTTTGACCTATGGCAGCGCCATCTAGCGGGCCAACCATAGCACCATTTGGTTTCCCCTTTAAAGCTAGACAAGTTTCGTTCTTTGTAGTTTCTTCGTTTGACGCTTATTTCGTGAGATATTTGGCTCATTCACAATCAATGGACCTCCCTGTATGTGAGGGTACTGTACCTTTACACGATGCACCTGGTAAGTGTTCCATAATGACACGCAATAGCGAAGAATCGAGCTTACAAGACTTTGTAATTCACCTCTTGTTGTGGATGTATTACATTACCTCAAGATTCTTCCTATGAATCTGCCTGGCATTTGCTTTCCCTGTAATTTATTTCACTTGGTCATCCTGTGGCGGGGCGGGGTCGGTCGTCCTTGGTTTAGTCTCCGTACTCACTGTGTCACTTCCATCGTACTACCTCTATATTTCTTCCTTCCGACGTCCTTTCACTCTGAAGCAGTACTTACACGCTAGGCAGTGTAAATCAGCATGGATGAAACCACTACCTAATACCTACCACACAGAGGCCGCGTAACTCATGTTGCAAATCAGTTCCTGTAAGTTCATTTTTCACACATTTCGCGTGGTAGGAGAATGCAGTTTAATTGCAGTAAGCATTTGAAAATTCTATTAACGTCTTTTTAATCATAAGAAAGCGCACGAAATGGCTACCAAGTCCGTATTTACTATGGTAATACACTCCAGTGAAATTTTCGATCCAACAGCCACTGACCGGCCACTATTTGCGAGATGAACATTCGGTCGTTTCAGTGGTCTTTATGTCAGAAGTGCTCGTCACGCGGAAGTGTCTCTACGACTAAAAGGTCACACGCCCATAAAACTTCAACTAATTCATTTTGAAACACCAGACTTTCCTGAAAATGTTCGTAACTTAAACCACCTTAGTCACAACACGTTCTATCTGAAATGATCTGACTAGCTCATCACTTTACATACCAATTTCGCGGAGACATCTATCATGGTGTAACTCAGAAGCAGGTTAGCGTGCTCCTCTCTCCATGCCTCTCTATCTATCTCTCTATCTATCTATCTATCTATCTATCTATCTATCTATCTATCTATCTTGGCGTGGGAACCGCTTAATCCTGATTGGTTATTGATCTGAGCAACCAATTAGAATCATCCTTCGAGATCATTCTCGCGGCAAAACTTGCCTTAGCCATCCACTAATCAGATAATCATTTACCCCTTACAATTTCAATTTCTAATACATTGTTAAATAAAAAAGGACAAAATGCAAAATATTCTTTAAATTACTATGGAAACTTTTTCCGCTTCAGACTTTTATTTGGCTGCTGTCTTACAAAAGCAAGCATCGTGGTTGGAATACAGTTTTCCCGTGGTTCAATTTTATAAAATTTTACATAAAATGACATTAAGTTTCAACGTATGTCCCGCATACACTCTCTCATTCATTCCCATGTATTCACACAAGAAAATAATAAGCAAATAATAATTTTGTATGATTTTTTGTACTACATAATGTAGAGTAATAAATTTTTGAAAAAGACATTCAAATTAAGTGATTTTAAATACTGCGAGCTTCCTTATGACTTCAGACGATAATAAGACATCTGGTTATTGTTCCTAACAGATTTTTGAAACACAAGTGTCGGCTTTAGGATATTTGAGTAATTTTGTCAATCTCTGTAACTATAATAGATGAAAATCTGAAATTTTGACAGGAGCCCTTCCTTAATAACAAAAGTTTGCTTACCGCGTTTGAACAAAATCGGATGATAATTACTATCGTTTACTTAGATTCGTAGTTGGTACGAATTTGGCTACCGATTAGATGTTACTTGAGACCGTTCTCACGGCTAGCAGCGTCAGCTCCGCTGTGTGTCAGAATGAAGAAAAAAAAAACGTAGCCGTCCTAAAGCCAACGTGCTACATGGCTGCATGCCTTACTGCAATGAATGTTGTTTCGTAATAACTTGCTAAGTTACAATTCCACTTCAGGGCACTTCAGAACATTACATCCAGGTATTCTATAGTTGTTACTATTCCCATGATTTATGGTCAATAACTTACCACATGTCTTCAGCCATTTATTCGTGTTCAGAGTCAATTGCCAGTGCCCGTATCGTCCATAATCGTCTGTAACTTCTTTAAAATGTTTGTCAATGAATATGAAATGAAATGTATAATGTTTGTGTTGCACAAACTCACTGGGCGATGTGTTGTGTGCTTATCAGTTCTACTGTAATCCAAAAAAATTAAACAACTTAATCTGGGAAACCAATATTCAGTGCCCATAATGAAATCAGTCCCTCTGAAATTGACTCAGCCTCGTGAGCATCCAGCTCTATGGCCCTGTGCAATAAACTGACAAAATTTGCTGTCTAAATAAACAATGTAATAAATTTTCCTTGCTCTTGAGTCGCAACGGATGTAATCTTGGCATTCAGTTATCTCCACAGTACGCATAGCAAATATTCAATCTCGGCACAGCGAAGCGCAATGCCACCCATAAAATACCTTCATACAAATAATATCAGTAGATTGGCTGATAAAATACTGGTAATTGGCTCATCACTGGTCGAAGCTGCCCGCATTGAAACTGTTACAAACATTCATACTCTTATGATTCCAGCACATTCATATTTTTCTGATTCTGATTCAAAAAGTTTTCTTACAGCAAAATATTCATTGGATTTAAATAAACACGACATGGAAGAGGATAAGGTACTGATAAGGGGATATGCTAAGTCCGAATGTTTTAGTCTGAAAATTGTATTCAAAATAAAGTTTCACCTTCACAAAATCTAATACGAAACTCCTTAAATCAACTTTAAAATAAGTGACCTTCTCTACTGTTCTACAATCCTCACTTACTGTCGTAATTAAAAACAATTCGCTTGTTACATGAGAAAAAGTCTAATAATGTTTAACAAAATAAATTCCACAATTTAACTTCTCTGTATCAGGATTACAAAACACACAGAACATTACAAATCAGATACACCTGATCAACCTAAACGTTAAAACTGATGGAAGGTACTTGGTTCCTACATTGAATGGTCAGTATTGGAAAATTCAGTCAAATCCACATATCACGTTGCTGCATATTTAAAACTAAATACACAAAATATCATTACGTTATAAATTTCTCCAATTGCTTTCCATTTGATTTACAGTATAACTTCATTATTCTTCTATAACTGCCATGGACAATGGTCAATATTTGTTAGCTATCAGTTCAATTCTTGATAATCTTATAGCCTCACAAATTAATAATACACACTTCACTCTTTTGTAGAAATAACTACGACCTAACATTTATTGGGTCTGTGTGAGCATAAACAATATAATTCATCACTTCATTTAATAAAAACTGTATCATGTTGCTTCCATAGACCAATTATTAAATACTCCCAGCCAGCCATTAGCTTTAGGTCTTATATCGTACCTACGGCAGAGTGCAACGGCATCTGCAACTGCGCTCCACGCGCTCCTGCTTTCAATCGATTCTACCATTCAGGCAACAAATGGTTCAAATGGCTCTGAGCACTATGGGACTTAACATCTAAGGTCATCACTCCCCTAGAACTAAGAACTACTTACACCTAACTAACCTAAGAACATCACACACTCCCTTGCCCGAGGCAGATTCGAACCTGCGACCGTAGCGGTCGCGCGTTTCCAGACTGAAGCGCCTAGAACCGCTCGGTCACATCTTTGGTTCAGGGTTCAAAGATAAATCTCTTCTGCATACTACAACCGTTTCAGGTCGTTTTTCATGAATTCTATTACAAAATCGGGCTCCACGTAGAAGTGCACCTCTTACACCTACATAGCTCCATAGATCTCCTTACATATTATCGCAGCGTTCTAACGTTACCACCTTCCTATAGACAACAGCCTTATTGACCTTCCACCATTACCCACAAGACCGTTTATATGCATATTGCAGACAGTAATGGCCATTTTTTTTTCAAACAACTTACGGGTGTTTAGGCAGGTAAAATTTACAGCGACCGCCGATATTTCAGCAAGAGTACATCCCGTCATTTTAAAGGCACAAACTGCAACTTACAGGCGATGTACAAGCAAATTTAAAACCTCGGCACTTGGAGTAACTCAGGAAAGATAACACACTCACTCGCTCACTCGCTCATTCGCTCACTCTCACTGAACACTAGTGCCACGAAAGATGACCAAAGACAGAGGTGGCGATAGTGAAAGACTACGAACTAACAGGTGAGGTAGCATTGACTCTGTTCATCTGTTTTCTGACAAGGGTGAGAGCAGGATCCCAAGCAGAGTTTAAACAAAAACCTCTATCCCTGTTTATAATGTTGCTCGCTAATTTAATCTCAACAGCTTCCTTAATAACACTGTCCCAATAGCTGGACGTACATGCCAATATCTCGGTATTGCTATATAACATAGAGTGACCAGTATCCAAATGTTCGGTACTAGCGGATCTACTTGGCTGCTGTAATCGTGTGTGCCGTTTATGCTCAGTCCTCCACAGTCTTGATAGCCTGACCAATGTATGCCATGCTACAGCTAAAAGGAATGCAATATACTCCAGCCTTCCGCAAACCAAGATCATCCTTACCAGAACCCAAAAGCACTCTAATTTTAGATAAAGGTCAGAAAACACATTTCACATAGTATTTCCGTAAAATACGGCCGACCTCGTTGGAAGTGCTTCCTGCGTAAGACAAAAAGGCAGTACACTTAGGTATCGACTCAGTATTATCATTAGTCACCCGATGCACCGTTAAAGATAGCGCAACGCACTTTCAATCTGTGTTTCACTATAACCATTCTGACGAAATGTAGCTTCAAGATGGGCCAGCTCAGCTGGCAAAGTCTCAGTGTCGGAAATGACATGTGCCCTGTGTACCGAGGTACAACGTATACATTCACGCTGAGCCAGATGGTTGCAACTGTCAGCCTGTAACTACAAGTCAGAGTAAAATATCGTCTGTCGCTGTAAATATTATGACTGAATTCCCGCAAGTTGTTCGAAAATTGTATACGCCAGGAGAGTCTCAGGTCTCAGTATCAGCACTGCAACACTACCTGGGCGTACTCTATAAATGACCTTGCACTGAGTTCTGTCTTACAGAAAGACCTTATTCCATTCACAACTGTGATCTTATATTCACAAGATCGTATTTTGTTCAATACACTACAGTGTGAAACCATATCGAATTCCTACTGGAAGTCAAGAAACGCCGCATCAACCTCGGAGCTTTCGTCTAGAGCGCTCTAGACTTCATGGATATACTTTCATAAGACCTCAGTTTGCGGAATCCTTGTTCATTTTATATAGGCATGTTTTTCGTTCCACAAATATGTCATAATGAGTAACTATAACTCGTTTTCCAAAACTCCATAACAGATTAACTACAGCGATATAGACCTACAATTACACTATCTCTTGAAAAGTATCCAGACATATATTAATAGACATTAATATGGGGTGTGTCCACCGTTTGACTTTGTGATAGACAGAGATCTGCTGTAGTCGTTTACAGCTATGTGTCTGAATTTTTGCTGAGGAAAGGCAGCCTATCTTCATCAAGAGCGAAAACAGAGGAGATAGTGATGCTGGACGCTACGGTCCGATGCGAAGTCGATCTTTTAGCTCAACCCAATGGCGTTCAGTTGAGTTCAGGTCTGGACTCTGCACAGGCCAAGCCGTTTCGGAAATGTTTTTGTCCTGAAACCTGCTTTATGGCATGGTATACATACATACATACATATATACATACATACATACATTCAATAACCCTTCTTCAGTAGATCATGAACACATTTCGTAATGATGTGGAACGTGTCACTAAACATAAGTTTTCTTTACCCTAATTAATTAATTAATTCTCTTACAGTTACTACTTCGTATCTAAGAATTCATCTATTGAATAAAAGGAGTAGTCATTCAGAAACTCTTTTAATTTGCTTTTAAATATTGGTTTGCAATCTGTCAGTCTTCTAATATTATTTGGCAAATGACCAAAGATTTTTTATATTTAATCCAGAATAATGATACCATACTTTCTTCTAGTGTTGTAGCTATCCACTTCACTGTTATTTTTGAACTGGGATTGGTTATTAATGAGAAATTTCATAACTGAATGTATGTATTGCGAAGGTACTGTGAATATCCCGAGTTCCTTAAATAAATGTCTGCACTCTTTTGTGCAATGAATAATTCCTCTCTTAATGACGAATTGCCCCAAAATACTATGCCATATGGAAGCAGTGAATGAAAATAGGCATAGTAGGGCAATTTACTTATATGTTTATCACCAAAATTTGCAATAACCCTAATAGCATAAGTAGCTGAACCTAACCGTTTCAGAAGATCATGGATGTGTTTCTTCCAAATCAATTTCTCATCAATACACACACCCAGAAATTTTGAGTATTCTGCCTTAGCACCAGACTTTCGTTCATAGTCTATATTTATCAATGGTGTTATTCCATTTAGTGTACAGAATTGTATAAGGCATGTTCTCTCAAAATTTAGTGAGAGTCCATTTGCAAAGAACCACTTAATAATTTTCTGAAAGACATTATTTGCAATTTCCTTAGCTGATTGTTGCTTCTTGGGTATGATTTCTATACTTTTATCATCAGAAAAAGAACTAGCTTTACATCTTCATGAATGTAGAGTGGCATATCGATAATATATATTAAGAAAGGTTAGGGACCCAAGACTGAACCCTGTGGGACACCATTCTAGATACCTCTCCAGTTAGAGGCCTCTGCTGCTATTTTCAGACTATCTGTACTATTAATTTAAACCTTGTGCATTCTTCAAAATAAGTGTGAATTAAACCATTTGTGCACTGTCCCACTAATACCACAATACTTCAGCTTGTCTAGAAGAATTTCATGATTCACAGAATCAAAAGCCTTTGAGAGATCACAAAATACCCAAATAGGTGATGTTCGGTTATTCATTGCATTTAATATTTAATCAGTGAAAGCATATATAGCATTTTATGTTGAAAAGCCTTACTGAAAACCAAATCGACATTTTGTTAGTACTTCATTTTTACAGATACATCATGCTACTCTTGAATACATTACTTTTTCAAGAATTTTGTATAAAGCTGTCAGAAGTGAGATTGGGCAGTAGCTGTTAGCATTAGATCTATCCCCTTTCTTGTGCAATGGTTTAACAATAGTGTATTTCAGTCTATCAGGAAAAATGCCCTGATTCAGTGATCCACTATACAGGGTGAGTCACCTAACGTTACCGCTGGATATATTTCGTAAACCACATCAAATACTGACGAACCGATTCCACAGACCGAACGTGAGGGGAGGGGCTAGTGTAATTGTTTAATACAAACCGTACAAAAAATGCACGGAAGTATGTTTTTTAACACAAACATACGTTTTTTTTAAAAATGGAACCACGTTAGTTTTGTTAGCACATCTGAACATATAAACAAATACGTAATCAGTGCCGTTTGTTGCATCGTAAAATGTTAATTACATCCGCTTGAAACCTGCGACGTTCAGTTGCGTGTTGTAACAAACACTTCATTGCAGGGGCCCAAACAGCTGCAACATACATCGCCTTACTACAGAATGATCTGCCAACGTTGCTCGAAAATGTCCCACTGGAAACGCGTCGACGTATGTGGTATCAGCATGATGGTGCACCTGCACATTCCGCAATTAACACTAGGCTGACTCTTGAGAGGATGTTCGACGGGCGTTTCATAGGACGTGGAGGACTTCTTTCTGTGGGGCACGTTAAAGGAGAATGTGTACCGTGATGTGCCTACAACTCCAGAGGATATGAAACAACGTATTGTGGCAGCCTGTGGAGACATTACACCAGATGTACTGCGGCGTGTACGATATTCATTACGCCAGAGATTGCAATTGTGTGCACCAAATGATGGCCACCACATTGAACATCTATTGGCCTGACATGTCCTGACACACTCTATTCCACTCCGTAATTGAAAACGGAAACCACGTGTGTACGTGTACCTCACCCCTCATGGTAATGTACATGCGAAAAAGACCAATTAAAAGGTGTTAACATGTGGATGTAATGTGCTGTTCCAGTCTCTTCTGTACCTAAGGTCCATCACCGTTCCCTTTGGATCCCTACGTAATTCGGTGCTCTCCGATACAAACGATAGAACAGGGGAGGAGTGGTACTCAAGCGTCAACTTTAGGTTACAATATCTCCGGATGTAATTAACATTTTACAATGCAACTAACGGCACTGATTACGTATTTGTTTATATGTTCAGATGTGATAACAATACTAACGGGGGTCCATTTTTAAAAAAACGTAGGTTTGTGTTAAATAACATACTTCCGTGCAATTTTTTGTTTTTGTTTGTTTTAACCAATTACACTAGCCCCTCTCCTCACGTTCGGTCTGTGGAATCGATTCGTCAGTATTTGATGTGGTTTACGAAATATATCTACATCTACATCTACATCTACATCCATACTCCGCAAGCCACCTGACGGTGTGTAGCGGAGGGTACCTCGAGTACCTCTATCGGTTCTCCCTTCTATTCCAGTCTCGTATTGTTCGTGGAAAGAAGGATTGTCGGTATGCTTCTGTGTGGGCTCTAATCTCTCTGATTTTATCCTCATGGTCACTTCGCGAGATATACGTAGGAGGGAGCAATATACTGCTTGACTCTTCGGTAAAGGTATGTTCTCGGAACTTTAACAAAAGCCCGTACCGAGCTACTGAGCGTCTCTCCTGCAGAGTCTTCCAATGGAGTTTATCTATCATCTCCGTAACGCTTTCGCAATTACTAAATGATCCTTAACGAAGCGCGCTGCTCTCCGTTGGATCTTCTCTATCTCCTCCATCAACCCCATCTGGTGCGGATCCCACACTGCTGAGCAGTATTCAAGCAGTGGGCGAACAAGCGTACTGTAACCTACTTCCTTTGTTGTCGGATTGCATTTCCTTAGGATTCTTCCAATGAATCTCAGTCTGGCATCTGCTTTACCGACGATCAACTTTATATGATCATTCCATTTTAAATCACTCCTAATGCGTACTCCCAAATAATTTACGGAATTAGCTGCTTCCAGTTGCTGACCTACTATTTTGTAGCTAAATGATAAGGGACCTATCTTTCAATGTATTCGCATCACATTACACTTGTCTACATTGAGATTCAATTGCCATTCCGTGCACCATGCGTCAATTCGCTGCAGATCCTCCTGCATTTCAGTACAATTTTCCGTTGTTGCGACCTCTCGATACACCACAGCATCATCTGCAAAAAGCCTCAGTGAACTTCCGATGTCATCCACCAGGTCATTTATGTATATTGTGAATATCCAGCGGTAATGTTAGGTGACTCACCCTATATATGAGGCTGAGAGTATTATTTATTTGTTGGGAACAAGCTTTAAGTACTCTGTTGGAAATGCTTTTACTTTTGAGTGAATTTATTGTTTTCCTAATTTCAGTAGGAGATGTGGGTTGAATTTCAATTTTATGAAATTGTATGGGTACTACCTCTTCCATATACTGGTTTGCATTTTCTAATGAATAGCTGGATCCTATTTTCTGTACAACACTTAATTAAAAATGTTTTCTACTTCTGACTTCTTGTTAACAAACTTTTCATTGTGTTTGATAGAAATACAGTCTTCCTGTGCTCTCGGTTTCCCTGTTTCCCTTTTCATAATATTCCAGATTGTTTTAATTTTATTATCAGATGTACTAATCTCAGACATAATGCATATACTTCTGGATTTTTTTAATTTCTTTTCTTAATACAGTGCAGTAGTTTTTATAGTGTTTCACTGTCTTTGGATCATTACTCCTCCTAGCTATAAGACACATTTCCCTTCTCTGTTTACAAGATATTTTTCTCCCTTTAGTAAGCCATGGCTTTTTACATGGTTTCTTGCAATTATATACCACTGTTTTTTTATGGAAACTGTTTTTGAGTATACTCACAAATATATCACGAAATAGGTTAAATTTTAAATTAGCAACATGTTCCCTGTACACCTCATCCCAGTCTAACTGTTGCAAGCTTTCCCTAATATTTTGAATTGTTAAATTGTTAATGGAATTCACTATTTTGGAGGACTGTTTTGCATTATTCTATGGAGCTATATCATAGACTGTAACTAGCCATGCATCATGATCAGACAGACCTTTCTTAACAGGAAAATTTTTTCTTTGATTAAATTTATCCTGTGACTATATGATGTTCAGACAGGCATAGTACATGTAATCCATCCTCAGTTTCAAACTCTTCTAAGCAACAAGAAGTTCATCTACTTTGTTTTTTAATCTCCTGGTTTTCTGATGCAATATATAAACATTATTTTTCACTGTGTTTTTATGTGAATCTTGTGACCTACTAACATTATTTTCCACTGTAGTGTTATGAGAATCTCCCAATACCACCAACAGGAACCAACCCTATGCCTGACAAAGTCGCCACCTGAAGCAGCTGATCTAGCTCCATATTGACCCTCCTGACACAGCTGCTCAATTGGGGCCAGTCATACTGCATGAAAGCAGGAAACAAGCCAGCATTTGTATGGTTCCTTGCAGACGCTATTTTTACCAGGGCACACTCAATATTGTAGCCCTAGTCCTTATCAATACTGGTTCCCGCTCCACCCACAATTGCAATATGATCCTGCTTTGTAAAACCCTTGCACAATGATCCTACATCCTCTATCACTTGGCTAAGACATGCACTGGGCTTGAAAATACTTGTGACCTGGTATCAATCGCCTAATTTTTCCTGCAAAATCTGGCCCACACCTCTTCCATGGCTACTACCTAACAACACAACATTCCTACTACTTTCTACTTTTTTTGCAACTGTTGTTTTCCTAGTGAAAGTCAGTTGAGTGTTGACTACACATACATCTACTTGGTGCATTATCATGCTGATACAGTCATCCTCTGCGGACTGTTCCTTTACTGTAATTAGTACGCAATGCTCTAAAATGTGTTCATATCCTTCCACATTTAGCTTTTTCTTAAGCGCAAGATGGGGCCACACCTCAGCCACAAGAAACACCAACTCCTTCGTACTTTATTTACTCTTAACACTACATTTGAAGCCAAGTTACATTCTCCCAAACCTTTCTTTTTGGTTTCCACAGGGTATAGTGTGAGTCCCTCCAATCTGGTTGCAACAGGGTATATCCCGGTTAATCGCTCCAAAACATTCGTTTCCAGTCAACCACTGTCCACAAGCATCGCTTCGCCTTGACTATAGAAATATGCGGCTTGTAAGGAAAGTCCCCGACTATTGTAGTCTATTCATTTTAACTGCCTATGCGTAGTCACTGAGTTAGGTGGACTGCTGGTAGCAGTTCTGGAATGATTCTTTTCGCTGATTTCGTGCGATATTTTACTACCACCCTCTTCATTGCTCGACGATCCCTGTCCCTCAGAGCGTGAGGTCTGTCTGGTTTGGTTTAGCTTTGTTTCGTCCTTCGTGTTTCCAATTCATAATCACACTACTAATAATCGATTTGTATAGCTTCTGAAAGCTTTAAATGTACTTGGTGGATTTGTGACATCCATCGAGTAGCCCACGTTCGAGGTCACTGAGCGCTCCTGACGGACTCATCTACATCTACATCTATATCTACGTGATTACTCTGTTTTTCACAATAAAGTGCCTGGCAGAGGGTTCAATGAACAACCTTCATGCTGTCTCTACCGTTCCACTATCCAACGGCACGCAGGAAAAACGAGCACTTAAATTTTTCCGTGCGAGCCCTGATTTCTCTTATTTTATCGTAATGACTCAGTATGCTGCTGCCGCTTCTCTACTAACAATACTCCCTGCCTCCTTTTATGCTGGCGGGACCGCTTCTTGTGACATCTAGAAGTTAATTCGTCATACATTTGGCTGTTGGGTTACTTTCGATCAGATAGTGTATGTGCGTCTGGCGACCTCTCTTGAAAACCGAAATTATCTGTGCTTTCTTCCATTTATTTGGCATCATTCGTTGTTTCATCGACACGTTGCATACACTGCTAGAAGGGAGCACGTTGTTTCGCATCGTCTCTGTAGAATCTCACAGCTCTCTCATCTGGTCCAATTGCCTTCCCACTGTTGAGCGATTTTAGTCTATATCCGTTGCCGCAATCACTTATCCCAATATCTGTCTTTCAGCGTTCTTGCTCTTATTGTACGGAAGAACTGTATTACGATCTTCCATGGTTTAACACTCGCGTAAGAGCGATTCCCGATATTTCAGTCTTCTCTTCGTCATCTTTCGTTTCTCTGCTGCTATGATCATTGAGCGAGTGAACAGATTATTTCGATCCGCTCACAGACTTTACATACGAACAGACCTTCTTAGGATTTTTAATCAGATCGGTTGGCAAAATATTACTTTGAAATTCGTTGAACACTTTTGTATAAGAGGTCCCTATCTTGCTGAGATCCATTGAAACTCGAGAGCCAAATAAGAAGCTGCTTGACCAATGAAGCAGCGAAATCGGCACACTGTTCACTCAAGCGGTGTCAAATCAAAAGCTTTTCGTCAGGCTGGCAAGCACGCAATATTTATTTCACTTAAATTAATTAACGCTAGGTCTTAAATAATGAATATTTTTTATTTGGTTACTAACTTCGATCTGTTATGATCATTACCCCATTGGTAAGCATTAACAAAATAGTATGAGATACATAAAATTTTCGGTCAAGAGTAACAGCATGGAAAAACATAAAAGAAGAACATTTGAAAAATAGACAGTTATTGTACGTGGCCCGTGTTCTGTGTAGATAATGTCGGCGAACCGATCATCTGAATATAGTCATGACTATCAGAAACTAATAATCATCTAAAATCTCTATACGATTAAAGACTGATACAAATTCTACAAATACAAATGCAAATATTGGATCGTAATACACTTCATTACGACTTAGTCACATTTCAACAATTGTCTCCGTTATTACATCGTCACTGCTGGAATACAGTACGAGAGAATACACGCACAGTTGTCGGAAAATTCGAGAACGGATCAGAAAAAGGCAGTATCCACGATGACAACAAAGTGTCTCCACAATCGCTATCTCCCGCTCGGCGCGCTTAGAGGCGTATGCGAGAATTGAATCGCAGTATTTCGTTACCTTGTGAATCTCGTTCAGTTGTTGGAGTGGGGAGGGGTGGGGGCAAGTGACGCCATCTTGATTTATGTTCCACACAGCTGCGCTGCCGCTGCAGCACCCGCTGTTGGGCGAGAGAGCGTGTTTGCCCGTGTAGATCTAGATCGCCAAACTGCGGCCTGCGGTTCTCAGACGTGTTTTATAACAATATGCATCTAGCAATTAACAGCATTTCGTAAAAGATCATTTAGCTTTGAGAGCTTCTTAAGAGTGTATTTTTAATGCTCAGTAACAAATAAAAATACGTACGGAGACAATAATATTTTAATATTTGGTTAATTTTTATTGGAATTAGTTAATTCGGCGTTCAGCTGGGTGAGTAAAGTTGCTTGGTTATCTCAGAGGCATGAGGGTAAGTAGCACTTCTACTGCGGGTTTAGAGGTCTTAATAGAAGTTCCGTTGATTGCCTTCCAGTGTTCACAACTCACAAGCATGAGCGAAAGTATCAGGCAGCTGCTGCGATAAAAATTTTGACACGGAAGTGATATGGATCAGTGAATGTGCATTAGAGGCAATCATATTTAAGCAAGTAACGTATTTATAGCAAGCAATGTCAAATTAAAGCTGTTTTTATACAATGCATTGGTGTCAAAACATTTAGCAGACATATGAGGTCGTGGCTCATATTGGATAATGCGTTTAAATATAGTACAGTTGTTATTAATCAGTTATCATTCGCTCACGCTGACAACACTCAACACTTCATGAGTCAATTACAGTGTTGCAACTTTGGGGTGACCGAAGGTGGCAGTTGACTAGAGGTGTTCCAAATGGAGCCGACTTTCAACGATCAGTAGCACCCCTACACCCCCCCCCCCCCCTCCCACCTTTCCCACGTAGGGGCCAGCACCCTCTTGTCGCAACCTTTCTGTAGTTAGTCTGACAGGGGCTCATGACATACTAATTTATTTGGGTTATCAATTAATAATAAGATACTTACTTATGCGTCCCTGAGCAAAAAAGTTTATCGACCGCTGGTCAGGAAGATCGGAATCCATTTCACAGGACCACGACGCCCAAACCACATTTATTCTACGCACCGGAAACGCCCGAATGGTTGGACTCTTTGTTGCTGAGATTTTTTAACAGCGGCGGATGCAGCAGAACTGATATACACAGTGTGTGACGTAAAACGTTTTAAAAATATGTTCAAATGATTCCCCGGAGAATTGAGTCTTATACTACCAAGAGTTTATAAATAGGAAAAAATAAGATAGTATGACACTCTTAAAGCAGGTGGTGACAGCTTCTTTTGTATATTCGGGTATAGACATATTTGGAATACTTTAACCAGGGTTAACGTGTACAATTATAAGTAAAGTCCAGGCAGAAGTATATGAGTGTTTTCTGTTATTTCGGGAAACTTATCTTATAGCCTTCTGTCTAAAATGAAGCCTTTTTCTACGAAAAGTGAAACAACAGATATTGACTTTACTTCACAAACAGTTATCTAATAATCAAATCAAGATATATCTGACACATTATTTGCATTACTCAGACACTGTCATTCTTACTTAAGAGAGATATGAACGAGTCCTTTTGTGAACTTCAGACGAACTTTTAAATTATCTAAAATTACCGAACTTACATTAGGTCAATCATTCTTTTGTGTCCGCTTCTCACAAGGGAAAGGCCTCAGACACGGCCAACCGACTCGGCTCGAATTTGCAAGTCGCTTGTGTACAGCCTAAAACGAAGGACTCTATTTTGGCTCAACAATCCCCTCCCCATCGTTTTTGTGAAAATCACCCCTAAAGTTTATCTATGATGAGCAGTCGACTCAAAATTGCCTGGATCGGTAGATAATTGTAAATAGAGCATTTTTCATCGTGAGGTATGTACCCACATAGTAAATGCTTTTCGCCAAGGACGCCGATAACGCCGGGACGGTAGCTCATCGTGTTCGGTCAGAGCGTAAGCTGCCCCCTGTAATAAAAAAAATGAGTGAATGGACCAACGCTGAACTTCAAAGGGTGTCGCGGGACGTCCGACCCGAACGAACGCAACGAACAATACAGAACGAAATGGGATAAAGAAGGTAACGGCCACGGTAACTGGCCGGGAAGCGGAGAGTCAATATTCGAATCACGAGGAAACTGTACGGTTTTCATTATAGTATTTCGTATAAGAATTCGTAGGGATAGGAGGGTTAATAAGGTGCGCAACGCAACACGGAATAATAATAGTAAAAAGGTAGGCAAAGTAATTTCCCAAACGACGTTAATTAGTAAATAATTAAGCTTTTAAGCCTTGTCTCATGAAAACAACTCGGAGTGCTTCTAATTCCTCACGAGGGACCACAAATAGCCAACCGCGCGACGCTTGTTTACAGCGAAGCACAGGACAGAACGCACGCGGGGAGTGTTATGTTGTCCCGGTTGCCTGTTCGTCATATCATGGTTGTGAACCTCGAAGAGTGAAGGTGCCCAGCACGAACCTTATACAAGTCAATGGGAAGGAACTGTTTTCCGTCATTCGGCTGCCGCGAACCTCGACGATACGTGTAACGATTTTTCATTGTTAATCAGCCGAATAAAATATGTTTTGTGAAAGAATACAGTGATCTTCCGAAGAATATAACAATAAAACGGCAGTCTACCCTTTCTCAGAAGAAGAGATGGCTGCCCACAGAAAATCACTAAAGAGGTGTAAATCTCCCGGGCCATTGTTGCGGAGGTTGTGCAATTCCTTGTCGGCTGGGGTGGCCGAGCGGTTCTAGGCGCTACAGTCTGGAACCGCGCGACCCTTCGGTCGCAGGTTCGAATCCTGTCTCGGGCATGGGTGTGTATGATGTCATTAGGTTAGTTAGGTTTAAGTAGTTCTAAGTTCTAGGGGACTGATGACCTCAGAGGTTAAGTCCCATAGTGCTCAGAGCCATTTGAACCATTTTGGCAATTCCTAGCCCCCCAGTTAACTGCACTACTCACTCACCTGTATAAGAAATGGCTCAGTCAACGGAAGTTCCCGAAGATCTGGAAGACCGAGAATGTTGTGATCATCAGAAAACGACCCTATAAAGACCCTACAGAAACAAAATCACATATACCAATATGTCTGCTGGACATACTTGGGAAGATATTAGAAAAACTACTAACTGACAGACAGGATGCACACCGAGTGCTGTGTGGGATGAGCAGTAGCCAGTTCGGCTTCAGGCCTGGGCGATCGGCATCTGATGCAATCGCCCTGGCGGCCGAGGTCTGTGGCTCTACCCCACATAAGAACGTAGTGGGCATCATGGTAGACATCAGTGGCGCCCTGGACAACCTGTGGTGGCCTTCGCTCTTCTCCTGCTTGCTGGAGAAAGAGTGTCCAGGGCCGCTATGTGGCTGCCTGAGGAGCTATTGTGACGATCGGGAGGTCTGGCTATCACCCCCTAGAGAGAGAATTAGAAAATCAATAACAAAGGGATGCCCCAGGGTTCCGTTTTAGGACCCCTGTTTTGGGACATTCACGTGGAGCCACTATTGGACACTTTAAAACAAAGTGAAGAAGTGCTAGAGGTGATAGCCTACGAAGATGACCTCCTCCTGTTGGTTGGCGGCTGTAATCGCGACGACATAGAGCCTAAAATAGAAAGAGCCATGAATAAACTGCAACTATGGTGCCAAAACACCAAAATGGGAATATCACCGAGTAAGTCAACTTACCTATTACTAAAAGGACAATTAATTAGAAACCCAACTGTGAGAATTGAGGGCTCACAGGTTCTTCGGCGACGTGAGACACCGTACTTGGGAATCATCATTGACGAAAGGTGGAACTTCGGGAAACACATTGACACCGTAGCCCAGAAAGTCCTTCAAACACTAAACAATCTCATCTCCATCGGACAGAAAAAAATTCATCTTCCCCCTCAACTCATAAAATTATATCACAACAGTATTCTAACATAATAGGGGGTAACGGCTCGGGAGTCTGGACACACAGGCTCACGGTGGTTATGCCCGCCATGACAGTGAGAACAGTTTAGAGAAATATGATACTGAGATCTGTAGGGGCCTATAGAACATCTCCGGGGGAGCCCTGTCAGTCATAATGGGGCTCTGCCCCCTGGACATCAAAATTCGAGAACAGGCTGCGTGGTTCTGGGTTAAGAAAGGAAATACCGCGCAGACAGAAGAGAAATTAGGCATTGTGGTTGAGGATAAGTGTGAGATAAGGCAAAGAGGTGAGCAATTGTGGCAAGAATTATGGGAAGTTGAAGAAACAGGGCGTAGAACTTCCTAGCGTCAGGGAATGACTAGACATGAGATACTTTGAACCTACTCGAGGACATATATTTTCTCACTGGTCATGGGCCATACCCGACATACACTCCAGGAAATTGAAATAAGAACACCGTGAATTCATTGTCCCAGGAAGGGGAAACTTTATTGACACATTACTGGGGTCAGATACATCACATGATCACACTGACAGGACCACAGGCACATAGACACAGGCAACAGAGCATGCACAATGTCGGCACTAGTACAGTGTATATCCACCTTTCGCAGCAATGCAGGCTGCTATTCTCCCATGGAGACGATCGTAGAGATGCTGGATGTAGTCCTGTGGAAAGCCTTGCCATGCCATTTCCACCTGGCGCCTCAGTTGGACCAGCGTTCGTGCTGGACGTGCAGACCGCGTGAGACGACGCTTCATCCAGTCCCAAACATGCTCAATGGGGGACAGATCCGGAGATCTTGCTGGCCAGGGTAGTTGACTTACACCTTCTAGAGCACGTTGGGTGGCACGGGATACATGCGGACGTGCATTGTCCTGTTGGAACAGCAAGTTCCCTTGCCGGTCTAGGAATGGTAGAACGATGGGTTCGATGACGGTTTGGATGTACCGTGCACTATTCAGTGTCCCCTCGACGATCACCAGAGGTATACGGTCAGTGTAGGAGACCGCTCCCCACACCATGATGCCGGGTGTTGGCCCTGTGTGCCTCAGTCGTATGCAGACCTGATTGTGGCGCTCACCTGCATGGCGCCAAACACGCATACGACCATCATTGGCACCAAGGCAGAAGCGACTCTCATCGCTGAAGACCACACGTCTCCATTCGTCCCTCCATTCACGCCTGTCGCGACACCACTGGAGGCGGTCTGCACAATGTTGGGGCGTGAGCGGAAGACGGCCTAACGGTGTGCGGGACCGTAGCCCAGCTTCATGGAGACGGTTGCGAATGGTCCTCGCCGATACCCCAGGAGCAACAGTGTCCCTAATTTGCTGGGAAGTGGCGGTGCGGTCCCCTACGGCACTGCGTAGGATCCTACGGTCTTGGCGTGCATCCGTGCCTCAATGCGGTCCGGTCCCAGGTCGACGGGCACGTGCACCTTCCGCCGACCACTGGCGACAACATCGATGTACTGTGGAGACCTCACGCCCCACGTGTTGAGCAATTTGGCGGTACGTCCACCCGGCCTCCCGCATGCTCACTATACGCCCTCGCTCAAAGTCCGTCAACTGCACATACGGTTCACGTCCACGCTGTCGCGGCATGCTACCAGTGTTAAAGATTGCGATGGAGCTCTGTATACCACAGCAAACTGGCTGCCACTGACGGTGCACAAATGCTGCGCAGCTTGCGCCATTCGACGGCCAACACCGCGGTTCCTGGTGTGTCCACTGTGCCGTGCGTGTGATCATTGCTTGTACAGCCCTCTCGCAGTGTCCGGAGCAAGTATGGTGGGTCTGACACAGCGGTGTCAATGTGTTCTTTTTTCCATTTCCAGGAATGTATTTAAGCCGGTTCGGGAAAAGGGCCACACTCACTTGTGAATGTGGTGAATCAAAGGGTACCTCGATCATGTGGTCTATTAGTGCCCCCTTTTCAATGATGTAGCATCCACATTACGTGACCAATTACCTGACCATGACACATACCACCTACTAAGACAAGAAGACATTTTTCAAACTATTACCCAATTGGCAGATGAGGTATCACGAAAAGTGTTAAAGGAATACCTGAGGGACATAAACTAACTTAACAATTTGAGACAAACAAAATACTGAATTTTGCACCCATACCGCCTGTGCGTGGACAGGCCGACTTTCCTCCTAGTCTGGAATCCTCCGCATACAGGATTAGGGGGATTGGGGTACAACATCACCGATACAGGACAAAGCACCGGACTTGACTTAGGTTAGAACTAGTTAGTAGGACTTAGATTAGGAAATTAGCTATTTAGGAACATGCAGCGAATAACATCCTTGGTCTGCCCAGTGTCAGGGGCACACCCATTGGGATTAGTTCGATGGGCAAGGCTCTAAAAAGTAGGTTTATAAACTACTGACACAACTGTGACGCTGCAGGCAATAGAGTTTAGTTAACCGTAGGTAATATACATTTAATAAAAATAATAGACAATTCAGTTGTCCATTGTTATTTAGTTACAGCTGTAGCTCACAAATTAATCAAATCTGTATCTGGCTGCAATTAATATTTGGATAAAATTAGGACCCATTAATCATTTAAAGAAGTGGGTTACATTTGTATAATAATAATAATTATTATTATTGTAATAAAGAATTCTTTTTTTAAGAAAAGTAACATATAACTTGAACTGTATGTAGTTAGTAGTAATTAGCTTTTTGGTTTATGCCGTAGTAACTAGTTATTGTTTGTTGTGTCAAATCTTTCAATTGCATAATCTGAATAATGGAGGGTGTACACTCTTCGACCAGCACTATAATGCAATCTTGGGAGCCTGTCACAGACGACGGCAAGTGGGAAGTTACCGACGCTGTGTTTTGGTTTGTAAAAGCGTTGCAAGGCAGATATATCATCAATACACTTCCGGAAGCAGGCAGTTCTGAACAGGGAATCAGTGAGCATAAGGCCGTTGCAGCATCCCTGAATATGGACATTAACAGGAATGTAAAAAAAGGGAGGAAGGTTTATCTGTTTAGCAAGAGTAATGAAAGGCAGATTTCCGACACTGACAACGTTGAGTGTTTATGGAAAAAGTTCAAGGCAATCGTAAAATGTGTTTTAGACAGGTACGTGCCGAGTAAAACTGTGAGGGACGGGAAAAACCCACCGTGGTTCAACAACAAAGTTAGGAAACTACTGCGAAAGCAAAGAGAGCTTCACTCAAAGTTTAAACGCAGCCAAAACCTCTCAGACAAATAGAAGCTAAACGATGTCAAAGTTAGCGTAAGGAGAGCTATGCGTGAAGCGTTCAGTGAATTCGAAAGTAAAATTCAATGTACCGACTTGACAGAAAATCCTAGGAAGTTCTGGTCTTACGTTAAATCAGTAAGTGGCTCGAAACAGCATATCCTGTCACTCCGGGATGATGATGGCATTGAAACAGAGGATGACATGCGTAAAGCTAAAATACTAAACACCTTTTTCCAAAGCTGTTTCACAGAGGAAGACCGCACTGCAGTTCCTTCTCTAAATCCTCGAACAAACGAAAAAATAGCTGACATTGAAATAAGTGTCCAAGGAATAGAAAAGCAACTGCAATCAGCCAACAGAGGAAAGTCCACTGGACCTGACGGGATACCAATTCGACTCTACACAGAGTACACGAAAGAACTTGCCCCCCTTCTAACAACCGTGTACCACAAGTCTCTAAAGGAACGGAAGGTTCCAAATGATTGGAAAACAGCACAGGTAGACCCAGTCTTAAAGAAGGGTCGTCGAGGAGATGCGCAAAACTATAGACCTATATCTCTGACGTCGATCTGTTGTAGAATTTTAGAACATGTTGTTTGCTCGAGTATCATGTCATTTTTGGAAACCCAGAATCTACTCTGTAGGAATCAACATGGATTCCGGAAACAGCGATCGTGTGAGACCCAACTCGCTTTATTTGTTCATGAGACCCAGAAAATATTAGATACAGGCTCCCAGGTAGATGCTATTTTCCTTGACTTCCGGAAGGCGTTTGATACAGTTCCGCACTGTCGCCTGATAAACAAAGTAAAAGGGTACCGAATATCAGACCAGCTGTGTGGCTGGATTGAAGAGTTTTTAGCAAACAGAACATAGCATGTGTTCTCAGTGGAGAGACGTCTACAGACGTTAAAGTAACCTCTGGCGTATCACAGGGGAGTGTTATGGGACCATTGCTTTTCACAATATACACTCCTGCAAATGGAAAAAAGAACACATTGACACCGGTGTGTCAAACCCACCATACTTGCTCCGGGCACTGCGAGAGGGCTGTACAAGCAATGATCACACGCACGGCACAGCGGACACACCAGGCACCGCGGTGTTGGCCGTCGAATGGCGCTAGCTGCGCAGCATTTGTGCACCGCCGCCGTCAGTGTCAGCCAGTTTGTCGTGGCATACGGAGCTCCATCGCAGTCTTTAACACTGGTAGCATGCCGCGACAGCGTGGACGTGAACCGTATGTGCAGTTGACGGACTTTGAGCGAGGGCGTATAGTGGGCATGCGGGAGGCCGGGTGGACGTACCGCCAAATTGCTCAACACATGGGGCGTGAGGTCTCCACAGTACATTGATGTTGTCGCCAGTGGTCGGCGGAAGGTGCACGTGCCCATCGACCTGGGACCGGACCGCAGTGACGCACGGATGCACGCCAAGACCGTAGGATCCTACGCAGTGCCGTAGGGGACCGCACCGCCACTTCCCAGCAAATTAGGGACACTGTTGCTCCTGGGGTATCGGCGAGGACCATTCGCAACCGTCTCCATGAAGCTGGGCTACGGTCCCGCACACCATTAGGCCGTCTTCCGCTCACGCCCCAACATTGTGCAGCCCGCCTCCAGTGGTGTCGCGACAGGCGTGAATGGACGGACGAATGGAGACGTGTCGTCTTCAGCGATGAGAGTCGCTTCTGCCTTGGTGCCAATGATGGTCGTATGCGTGTTTGGCGCCGCGCAGGTGAGCGCCACAATCAGGACTGCATACGACCGAGGCACACAGGGCCAACACCCGGCATCATGGTGTGGGGAGCGATCTCCTACACTGGCCGTACACCTCTGGTGATCGTCGAGGGGACACTGAATAGTGCACGGTACATCCAAACCGTCATCGAACCCATCGTTCTACCATTCCTAGACCGGCAAGGGAACTTGCTGTTCCAACAGGTCAATGCACGTCCGCATGTATTCCGTGCCACCCAACATGCTCTAGAAGGTGTAAGTCAACTACCCTGGCCAGCAAGATCTCCGGATCTGTCCCCCATTGAGCATGTTTGGGACTGGATGAAGCGTCGTCTCACGCGGTCTGCACGTCCAGCACGAACGCTGGTCCAACTGAGGCGCCAGGTGGAAATGGCATGGCAAGCCGTTCCACAGGACTACATCCAGCATCTCTACGATCGTCTCGATGGGAGATTAGCAGCCTGCATTGCTGCGAAAGGTGGATATACACTGTACTAGTGCCGACATTGTGCATGCTCTGTTGCCTGTGTCTATGTGCCTGTGGTTCTGTCAGTTTGATCATGTGATGTATCTGACCCCAGTAATGTGTCAATAAAGTTTCCCCTTCCTGGGACAATGAATTCACAGTGTTCTTATTTCAATTTCGAGGAGTGTATATAAATGACCTAGTAGATAGTGTCGGAAGTTCAATGCGGCTTTTCGCAGATGATGCTGTAGTATACAGAGAAGTTACAGCATTAGAAAATTAGAATGCAGGAAGATCTGCAACTGATAGGCACTTGGTGCAGGGAGTGCCAATTGACCCTTAACATAGACAAATGTAATGTATTGTGAATACATAGAAAGAAGGATCTTTTATTGTATGATTATATGATAGCGGAACAAACACTGGTAGCAGTTATTTCTGTAAAATATCTGGGAGTATGCGTACGGAACGATTTGAAGTGGAATGATCATATAAAATTAATTGTTGGTAAGGCGGGTACCAGGTTGAGATTCATTGGGAGAGTCCTTAGAAAATGTAGTCCATCAACAAAGGAGGCGGCTTACAAAACACTCGTTCGACCTATACTTGAGTATTGCTCATCAGTGTGGTATCCGTACCAGATCGGGTTGACGGAGGAGATAGAGAAGATCCAAAGAAGAGCGGCGCGTTTCGTCACAGGGTTATTTGGTAACCGTGATAGCGTTACGGAGATGTTTAGCAAACTCAAGTGGCAGACTCTGCAAGAGAGGCGCTCTGCATCGCGGTGTAGCTTGCTCGCCAGGTTTCGAGAGGGTGGTTCTTCCCGCGAACCATACGCGACTGGAACAGAAAAGGGATGTAATGACAGTGGCACGTAAAGTGCCCTCCGCCACACACCGTTGGGTGGCTTGCGGAGTATAAATGTAGATGTAGATTCTCGAAGTTCCAGATTCATAGGATACTGAAGAACTATACCATGAAGGCGAGGCAGAAGGTGATTCTGTGGAAGATATCACTACTAGTGAAACGCAAAATGGTCATAATTCTTTGGAAATATCCGTGTTGCAGGTAATCTGTGCTTCATCAGTTCCCGATGAATATTATGAACCGGTTACCTAACGATTGAACCACGACGGTACACCCTTTGAAGTAAAAGTAAAGGCGGTAGCGCTAGCCAGGTATCATCCATATTGGAACCTACAGACACTGCAAAAGAATGGAAGAACAACAATTGTGAAAAGGAAGAAGGATCTAAAATTGTGGGGAAAATGATATCGTTAAAGGAGGGACAAGATACGACAAATACCAGGCGAAAAATAAGTGGACATAACGACCAATTTGTCGAATCTCAGCGTCGTAACGAGAATATAACAACGAGAACACTCCAGGAGTGGGCTGCAAGTGCAGTACTTCAATATACGGCGAACAAGGACTTTATGTTTGCAGCATTATAAATTTCAAATCGACATATAAAATTCGTCAACGGCACGTCATTAAATACGTCTCCCACAATGAGGTAGAAAATATAGAAGATATACAGAAATGGCGACTATTTTCAGCACGCAAACGGCGTCACCTATGACCGGTTTCAATCGTAATTACGTGATCAACACCGATCAAACAGGACGTGAGTAACGGTTGAACATTCGACACACATTATCGCATAAGGGAGAAAAACGAGCCCTCGTACAAGCTGTAAGTAAAAAAAAAACTAACACATTCGTACATGGTGCAATATGTCATCGCAGTCTCTGTAAAAGTGTTGCCTAAGGTTTTCCTGTGTTTACAATAAATGAGTGTTGCATTTGGCCCTCGGGTTACAGAAGAGTTCAGTCGCTTAACCGACTCCTTGAAAAATGTTTACGTTACTTGCTACAAATCCGGGAAATTGACAAATACGATTTACAGAACATTTCTTGAGAATATTTTAAAACCATACATTGCTGATAACAAGTTTTGTCTAATATTGTATTCCTGGGGTGGACAAACTAATACGCTAATATATGACACCATGTTTATAGAAGATGAGGGTCAACCAACGTGCACGGTAAAAGCAGTACCGCCAAACTGCAATTATGTGTGCCAATCGTGGGATGTTTATTTCTATCACCAGGTTAAAAACTTCATTTCAAGGCTTCAGTTAACTAAACGCTGGTACCGAGCAACGCGGGTTTCGAATCCGCGCCAGACAGCCTGGACCTCGATTACCACTAGAGGTCTCTAAAGCCGTAGTGCCGTAATCCGTGGCTGCTCGCATTCCTGGCACGCATATAACTTCAGGGCTCCACTGCGGAGCACATGGCCACAGCAGTCATTAGCGACGTACCGTTTCCTGCTTATAAGCGCCTGCCTCTCGCTCAGTTAAGGCCTCACCTTCCGCATCCGCCTTCCATCCCCCCACGCACATCCTCTACGACCTCACCCCCTTCCCCTACATTCTCCTTTCTCTTGAACACATCCGCACACTATACAGGGTGATTCAAAAAGAATACCACAACTTTAAAAATGTGTATTAAATGAAAGAAGCATAATATAACCTTCTGTTATACATTATTACAAAGAGTATTTAAAAAGGTTTTTTTTCACTCAAAAACAAGTTTAGAGATGTTCAATATGGCCCCCTCCAGACACTCGAGCAATATCAACCCGATACTCCAACTCGTTCCACACTCTCTGTAGCATACCAGGCGTAACGGTTTGGATAGCTGCTGTTATTTCTCGTTTCAAATCATCAATGGTGGCTGGGAGAGGTGGCCGAAACACCATATCCTTAACATACCCCCATAAGAAAAAATCGCAGGGGGTAAGATCAGGGCTTCTTGGAGGCCAGTGATGAAGTACTCTGTCACGGGCTGCCTGGCGGCCGATCCATCGCCTCGGGTAGTTGACGTTCAGGTAGCTACGGACAGATGAGTGCCAATGTGGTGGCGCTCCATCCTGCTGAAATATGAATTGTTGTGCTTCTTGTTCGAGCTGAGGGAACAGCCAATTCTCTAACATCTCCAGATACTGTAGTCCAGTTACAGTAGCACCTTCGAAGAAAAATGGACCAAAAACTTTATTGGCTGAAATGGCACAGAAAACGTTCACCTTAGGCGAGTCACGTTCATACTGAGTTGTTTCCCGCGGATTCTCAGTGCCCCATATACAGACATTGTGACGGTTGACTTTCCCGTTAGTGTGGAAAGTTGCTTCATCACTAAACACAATCTTTGAAACGAAAGATTCATCTGTTTCCATTTGAGCAAGGATAAAATCACAGAAATCGATTCTTTTAATCTTATCAGCTGCAGACAGTGCTTGAACCAATTTCAGACAATAAGGTTTCATAACTAACCTTTTACGTAGGAGTCTCCATACAGTTGATTGTGGAATTTGCAGCTCTCTGCTAGCTCTGCAAGTCGATTTTCCTGGGCTGCGAACAAATGCTTGCTGAATGCGTGCTACATTTTCATCACTCGTTCTCGGCCATCCAGAACTTTTCCCTTTGGACAAACACCCATTCTCTGTAAACTGTTTATACCAACGTTTAATACACCACCTATCAGGAGGTTTAACACCATACTTCGTTCGAAATGCACGATGAACAACTGTCGTCGATTCACTTCTGCCGTACTCAGTAACACAAAAAGCTTTCTGTTGAGCGGTCGCCATCTTAGCATCAACTGACGCTGACGCCTAGTCAACAGCGCCTCAAGCGAACAAATGTACAACTAAATGAAACTTTACAGCTCCCTTAATTCGCCGACAGATAGTGCTTAGCTCTGCCTTTTGTCGTTGCAGAGTTTTAAATTCCTAAAGTTGTGGTATTCTTTTTGAATCACCCTGTATATTGTCCGCCACATTGGTCCCCCTCACACACTGGTGTCTCCCTTCCTCTCCACCCCCAACCCATTGCCACGCCTTTACCATTGTGCCCTACCCTCTCTCCACCTTCACACCCTCCACCTCCTTTCCCAACACAAATTCCACCAACTACCCCTCCCATATGATGAGCTTCGCCCTGACATCTAGCCTTCCTACCAACTCTAAACCCCATCTTCCTGCCTCCTCCTCAGGGCTCCCTCTCCTCCCCCTCTATCTTCCTGAGCGGCTTTCCCCTCTTACTCCCCCTCCCTCTCTTGTGCTCCCCTTCAGTGTCTCAGCACCCCCTCCTGCCTTGTCTTCCCTCTTCATCTGCTACCTCACCAGTCTCCTGCCTCTTAGTGTACCCGTTGATGCTCCTAGTCTCTTGATCCCGCCGCCTCTCCTGCTGCCCCTTGCTCTCCCCTCCTTTTCCATCCTCTCTGGCCTCTCCCTCGGCAGGTCCCACCTGGCAGCTTTATTCTTCATCGTGTGTGCTCCAAGGGCGTTTTAAGTGTATTGTTCTGGAGTGTTTTTAATACTGTGGCCGACTTTTAACCTGTGCGTGTGCATTCAGTGTCTTCTTTGTGTTTTAAGAATCGCCAACTGTGTTTTTTAACTTTATGATGACTTTTTTAATTGTCGCCCCATGAACGTTTCCATGTGAGTGTATTTTTACCTCCATTATCTCCCCTTGCTCTGTTTTATGTTCCCCCTTTTATCGCCTTATATATGTAACATTTTATTCTTGTCTTAGTTGACATGTCACAAAGCTGAAGAGCGGCAGATTGAGCCCATATGGGGCAGGGGAATGAAATCACAATAAAGGAAAAAAAGCTCAGCAAAGCAGTTTGATATTCGTGTGAGTCTATCGACATCTCGGCTACAGACAGCATGTTTACTATACTTTGCTTTAGTTTACGAGGGGACGTGCTGGATTAGTTTGGTTGTCGCTTGTGACCCCGTTGCTTCTAGCGTGGTGAGGTAAGGTCTTGCTCGGTCGTCCGTCGTTGTCAGTCCTTTCCGTTCGTTTCTTTGTTCGCGAGCCTCTCCCGTTTGCTCCCCCTCACGCTTCGTTCTCGGCAACCCCCTGACCATAACGGTCGCGGTCACAGCATAAACAATAGGAGATAAAAGGATGGCAGCCCCAAGTGCAACACGTTCCTCTAAAATATAGCGACACGACACTACACGCCGCCCCCTGGTCAGAGTGCGACCACCCACAGTAGACACACTCCGCCCCTCTCGCCCCCAGCAGCCCACTGTACTGCGATGGAAAACATTTTTATTTAACGTCAACACAACTCTCTCTTGCAATCTGTTAAATGTATTTCACAGAAAGACTGGATCCCTCTGGAACGACAATGGAATTCCGAACAACGGTCCAGATGGTCCTCAGTGTCCTCACACAATACGTTGCCGCGAGCGCGTGACTCGGCTGCCAGCGTAACAACGCTGACAAAAGCTATGCATACAACGGAACACAACACCTGCATCCCAGAGAAGAAAACCGACAGCTATCTTGACCGTGAGTTGTTTGTCTAAAAGGACAGCCGCGACCTCTTACGGAACTCGGCCACCACGCCGTTCTGAGCACTGGACCGTAACATTTGTATTTAACATCAAAGCGTCTCCTATTATCAAGAATCTATTAAAAAAAGGAGAGAAAGATTCAGTCATGACGATAATAAATGTCCTCTTTCCATGGCACAGTCCATTTTCTTTTAATTTTATCAGCAAAATCGGTGTAGTTTTTTCGTTGAACTGTAGTATACAGTGCGCACCTCATTATTTTGCGACAAGCAGCGAATTGCACCGCCTCTGATTACAGATGATCAGCAGAGACATGTCCACCCTGCATAAAATCGGGAAAAAACATGCACTATTTTGATACGGAAACTACCGATCACCGCAGAATGTCATTGTAATTTCAGAACCGTCATCGGAATGAAGAAAAAGCGAGAATAGAATCTCCGAAGAAAAACATCAGTGTTAAGCAATTTCTTTCAACTTGGTCGACAAATTACACGACGTGGGAGCGTCTCTCACGTTCAGGTCCGTGTCTGTGATTAACTGTCATGCACGTATGTGTTACAAACCTTTCAGATTCGTGAAATAACGTTAGAGAATACAATCTTTCACGCCATTGGCTCACATGTCGGAAAAAAACCATCATTTTACGTTCGACAACAAGAAGTTATAATTCAAGATAACGCAGCTGTTTTCTATTCTACGGCAGGTCCTATTTTACCAATGCAGTGATATGTGATACTAGCGTTAACGAAACAACTTGTGAGGGCCAGTTTTGTAGTAGAACCTCCTATAAGATTCCATTAGTTGTCTCTCTCTTCCGTTACGTCGAAACCAATTACCGTCTACGTGCTTACATGTGACACTTTTGATTTATACCTCACCTCTACTGATATATCTGTAAAGGTCCTATCATACAGTAGCGATTCTCGCGTTCTAATTTTGTAATCAATCTGATGATAACAGCATGTTTCACTCAATATTAAATGTCTGGAAAAAAAATTCACCATCATTTCTAAGTTCCACAACGAGCTGTAATTCAAGCTATGTGTGCTCTATAATTAGAAGTTATAAAGTATGAAATAACATCTACTTTTTAAACACACCATCACTATGATAATAATGAAAAACAGTCATGATCCCACGAGAATAGATATAACTGATTCCTGTTACTTTTGTCAGCAAAATCAGTGTAGTTTTGAGAGAACTATCTGAGGCCAAACCTTAACCAGTTACAGCACTTCTTGTAAAAGAACCTCCTATAAGACTTTACCGTGTCTCTCTCTTCTGATATATCGAAAAACTATTGCCGTCTGGGTGTTGTCATTGAGCATATTACATATACACGTATCGCACCATTGGAGCTGGAGGCCAGCGCTCGAAGTCGTTTGTGTATATCTGCACGAAGCATTGTGGTCTGTCTTCGAGAAAGAAGATATCCAGCAGACTATCAATCACACGAGAGGGCTCTTGTACTGTTCCTTCATGACCAGTGTAAATAGAAGGAAAAAAAAAGCTTTCATCATTCCCCGTACCGCTGTCGCAGTTTTCCGCGTCAAATCCATACCTTCTCGTACGATTTTCTATGCACATGTCGGAACACACAAATACTTTACAATCCTGCTGCTCCAGGCGAATCTATCGCCCACCCTCTGCTACTAAGCACACTACTGGCCATTAAAATTGCTACACCAAGAAGAAATGCAGATCATAAACGGGTATTCACTGGAAAAATATTCTATACCACAACTGACATGTGATTACATTTTCACGCAGTTTAGGTGCATAGATCCTGAGAAATCAGTACCCCGAACAACCACCTCTGGCCGGATTAACGGCCTTGATACGCCTGGGCATTGAGTCAAACAGAGCTTGGATGGCGTGTTCAGGTACAGCCGGCCATGCAGCTTCAACACGATACTACAGTTCATTAACAGTAGTGACTGGCGTATTGTGACGAGCCAGTTGCTCGGCCACCATTGACCAGACGTTTTCAATTGGTGAGAGATCTGGAGAATATGCTGGTCAGGGCAGCAGTCCAAAATTGTCTGTATCCGGAAAGGCCCGTTCAGGACCTGCAACATGCGGTCGTGCATTATCCTGTTAAAATGTAGGGTTTCGCAGGAATCGAATGAAGGGGGTCGTAACACATCTGAAATGTAACGTCCACTGTTCAAAGTGCCGTCAATGCGAACATGATGTGACCGAGACGTGTAACCAATACGTGTAACCATCACGCCGGGTGATACGCCAGTATGGCGATGACGACTACACTTTTCCAATGTGCTTTCACCGGGATTCGCCAAACATAGATGCGACAATCATGATGCTGTAAACAGAACCTGGATTCATCTGAAAAAATTACGTTTTGCCATTCGTGCACCCAAGTTCGTCGTTGAGTAAACCATCGCAGGCTCTCCGGTCTGTGATGCAGCGTCAAGGTTAACCGCAGCCATGGTCTCCGAGCTGATAGACCTTGCTGCTGCAGACGTCGTCGACTGTTCGTGCAGATGGTTGTTGTCTTGCCAAAGTCACCATCTGTTGACTCAGCGATCGAGACGTGGCTGCACGATCCGTTACAGCCATGTGGATAAGACGCCTGTCATCTCGATTGCTAGTGATACGAGGCCGTTGGGATCCAGCACGGCGTTCCGTATTACCCTCCTGAACCCACCGATTCCATATTGTGCTAACAGCCATTGGATCTCGACCAACGCGAGCAGCAATGTCGCGATACGATAAACCGCAGTCGCCGTAGGCTACAATCCGACCTTTACCAAAGTCGGAAACGTCATGGTCCGCATTTCTCCTCCTTACACGAGGCATCACAACAACGTTTCACCAGGCGATGCCGGTCAACTGTGGTTTGTGTATGAGAAATCGCTTGGAAACTTTCCTCATGTCAGCACGTTGTAGATGTCGCTACCGGCACCAACATTGTGTAAATGCTCTGAAAAGCTAATCATTTGCATGTCACAGCATCTTCTTTCTGCCTGTCGGTTAAATTTCGCGTCTGTAGCACGTCATCTCCGTGGTAAAGCAATTTTAATGGTCAGTAGTGTATAATACTTCACCAATAACTGAATGCTGGCGATACAAAACAATACTGAGCGAAACACAGCGATGGGTGGACATGACTCATAACTTTTTTTTCCTGCGACTGGTACCACTGTGTCTTACAAAGAGAGGTGTAACACTCTTACAAGCAGCCAGATTTTAAAAACACGATGGCAATGGCTATGCTACTATCACAAACGGTCTTGGTTCTACAGGTGCTCACAAATGTCGCTAATAATATCCATGTTAAAAACCATAAAATCCTTCTAAATCGATGTATGGCATTACCACTGCCTGAAGGGGTTTTTCAACACAAATACCGCAACACTGAAAATAGACGGTGATCGCCAGTGTGTGTATTAACAAACTGACAATGTGGTTACACGTCGCTGACGGTGGAAGCTCGTAATAAACTCACCGAATTTAGAAAGTGATTCGGCTAAAGAACGTAGTATGATGCTGATGTTTGCAACTCCATCATGCCGCCACTAGGTATTTCTCCAGTATTTTTAATGCATTCTGTCTTGATACCACGTCAGAGGTTCTGCGATTTAGCCACTGGGTTATAGGCGACGATTGATTGAGAATGATCACATACAACCCTTGTTCACAGTACGAGCAGCCCTTAGCGGGTCGCCTTCTCACAAGTGTTCATGACGTCGCCTTTCCGGCTTAGATCTTTTTTAATATGTGACTTGTAAGTACTGCATCTTTTCGAGTCAGTACACACTTTAATTTTATTAATGTACTATATGCCTAATGTTTTAGTAGAATTAGTCCAATTCTGAAGACGACGCTCATAGTAGCATCGAAACCGGGTCAATTTTGACTTAATATTTGTGACCGAGGGCTTATTTGCTATAATATAATTCTGACACGGTCACTGAACCTTACCAGCTATGTTCAAATGTTTACTTTTTAAATAAAACAATGGTTATTGTCATTCTACATATTTATTTTTCGCGTCTACGAATTTATTTCTCCCAATGAGAGACCAGTTCCTTGACATCGTCGCAGTAACGAGTTTGACTTTATTGACGTAGCCACAACGTCACTGCCAGCCGCTGTGACCGAGCGGTTCTAGGCGCTTCAGTCTGGTACCGCGCTGCTCCTAAGGTCACAGGTTCGAATCCTGTCTCGGGCATGGCTGTGTATGATGTCCTTAGGTTAGTTAGTTTTAAGTCTAGGTGACTGATGACCTCAGATGTCACGTCCCATAGTGCTCTGAGCCATTTGAACCATAACATCACATCTGCTTGCACTGCTTCATCACTACCAAAGTAAAGTCATCGAAGGTGTACTTTGTTTGGAAACAGATTAAAACCGGATGCGGCCTAGTCGGGACTGTACGGAAGATGATCGTTGACAATGTACCCAAGTTGTCGGATATTTGCAGATGTCGCAGCCCTCATGCGCTATCTAGCATTTTCGTACAGAAGGAGACGATGTTCCGTGTGGGACCAAACTAGTCGAATTCGAAAATCGACTACTGTACGCTGTTTCTCGCGCAGCGACATACACTGACAAGCCAAAACATTATGATCACTGCCCATCGCGACGATGGATGCCACCTGGTACCGTTGCAGGCACTAGGCGGGGTAACAAAAGTACGTAAGAGGAGCAGACAGGGATGGGGGATCACCATAGCGAAGATGTTCTTGTTGTTGTTGTTGTGGTCTTCAGTCCAGAGACTGCTTTGATGCAGCTCTCCATGCTACTCTATCCTCTGCAAGACTCTTCATCTCCCAGTACCTACTGCCACCTACAACCTTCTGAATCTGTTTAGTGTATTCATCTCTTGGTCTCCCTCTACGATTTTTTCCCTCCACGCTGCCCTCCAATACTAAATTGGTGATTCCTTGATGCCTCAGGATATGCCCTACCAACCTATCCCTTCTTCTAGTCAAGTTGTGCCACAAACTCCTCTTCTCTACATTTCTATTCAATACCTCCTCGTTAGTTATGTGATCTACCAATCTAATCTTCAGCATTCTTCTGTGGCACCACATTTCGAAAGCTTCTATTCTCTTCTTGTCTAAACTGTTTATCGTCCACGTTTCACTTCCATACATGGTTACACTCCATACAAATACTTTCAGAAACGACTTCCTGACACTTAAATCGATACTCGATGTTAACAAGTTTCTCTTCTTCAGAAACGCTTTCCTTGTCATTGCCAATCTACATTTTATATCCTCTCTACTTCGACCATCATCAGTTATTTTGCTCCCCAAATAGCAAACCTCCTTTACTACTTTAAGTGTCTCATTTACTAATCTAATCTCCTCAGCATCACCCGACTTAATTCGACTACATTCCATTATCCTCGTTTTGCTTTTGTTGATGTTCATCTTATATCCTCCTTTCAAGACACTGTCCATTCCGTTCAACTGCCCTTCCAGGTCCTTTGCTGTCTCTGACAGAATCACAATGTCATCGGCCAACCTCAAAGTTCTTATTTCTTCTCCATGGATTTTAATTCCTACTACGAATTTGTCTTTTGTTTGCTTTACTGCTTGCTCAATATTCAGATTCAATAGCATCGGGGAGAGGCTACAACCCTGTCTCACTTCCTTCCCAACCACTGCTTCCCTTTCATGCCCTTCGACTCTTATAACTGCCATCTGGCTTCTGTACAAATTGTAAATAGCTTTTCGCTCCCTGTATTTTATCCCTGCCACCTTCTGAATTTGAAAGAGAGTATTCCAGTCAACATTGTAAAAAGCTTTCTCTAAGTCTACAAATGCTAGAAACGTAGGTCTGCCTCTCCTTAATGTATTTTCTAAGATAAGTCGTAGGGTCAGTATTACCTCACGTGTTCCAACATTTCTACGGAATCCAAACTGATCATCCCCGAGGTCAGCTTCTACCAGTTTTTTCCATTCGCCTGTAAAGAATTCGTGTTAGTATTTTGCAGCCGTGGCTTATTAAACTGATAGTTCAGTGATTTTCCCGTCTGTCAACAACTGCTTTCTTGTAGCGAAGATATGAGCTGCAAATGGAGAAATCCATTGAGATAAGCGACTTTGACAAAGGGCAGATTACCATTACACAGACACTGTGAACGTCTATATTGAAAATGGCGAAGCTGTTCGAATGTTCTCATACTATTGTCGTCAGGATCTACGGAAAGAGGTAGAAGGACAGTGAAATTACCACCAGGCGCTAAATGGTTGGACGTCCACGACTCTTCACAGAACGTGAGGTTCGAAGCCTTGTCTTCTCTGTAAAGTAGAACACATGGTGATCTGTGACGCTTCTGCCGAAAGAGCACACTGTTGGTGTACGCGCTAGTATTTCGGAGCACACCTTCATCGTACATTGTTGAACATGGAACTCTGTAGCAGATCAGCCCCACGTGTTCAAATGCTGACCGAACGACATGGTTAGTTACGATTGCGGTGAGCACGGGATCATCTGGATTCGATCGTCGATCAATGAAAACGTGTCGGCACTTCGGGTGAATCACATTTTTACTGCGCTAGGTAGATGGTCGTCCCATCAAACGTAGTCATCGAAGTGAATAGCGGCTTGAAACTTGCAGCACACGATTTACCCTGGCTGGTGGAAGCAGTTTTATTCTATGGAAGACATTAACCTGCGGTTCCATGTGACACGCCGAAAGCTGCGAATCACCTGCATCCCTTCATGCTTGATGACTTCCTCGAAGGCGATGTCACCTCCAACAGTAATCAGCGCCAAATTACTTACGCGAATTAAACTATCCGCCATTAAAACTGTTACACCAAAAAGAAATGCAGACGATAAACGGGTATTCATTGGACAAATATATTGTACTAGAATTGATATGTGATTAGATTTTCAAGCAATTTGGGTGCATAGATAATGAGAAATCAGTGCCCAGAACAACCACCTCTGGCCGTAATAACGGCCTTCATACGCCTGAACATTGAGTCAAACAGAGCTTTGATGGGGTGTACAAGTACAGCGGCCCATGCAGCTTCAACACGATACCACAGTTCATCAACAGTAGTGACTGGCGTATTGTGACGAGCCAGTTGCTCGGCCACCATTGACCAGGCGTCTTCAGTTGGTAAGAGATCTAGAGAATGTGCTGGCCAGGGCAGCAGTCGAACATTTTCTGTATCCAGAAAGGCCCGTACAGGACTGCAACATGCGGTCGTGCATTTTCCTGCGGAAATGTAGGGTTTCGCAGGGATCGAATGAAGGGTAGAGCAACGGGTCGTAACACATCTGAAATGTCAATGCGAACAAGAGGTGACCCAGACGTGAAACCAATGGCAACCCATACCACCACGCCGGGTGATACGCCAGTATGGCGATGACGAATACACGCTTCCAATGTGCGTTCACCGCGATGTCGCCAAAAATGGATAGGACCATCATGATGCTGTAACGAGAACCTGGATTCATCCCAAAAAATTACGTTTTCCCATTCCTGCACCCAGGTTCGTCGTTGAGTACACCATCGCAGGCGCTCCTGTCTGTGATGGAGCGTCAAGGGTAACCGCAGCCATAGTCTCCGAGCCATGGTCTAACAGTCATTGGATCTCTACCAACGTGAGCAGCATGTCTCGATACGAGAAACCGCAATCGCGATAGGCTACAATCCGATATTTATCAAAGCCGGAAACGTGATGGTACGCATTTCTCCTCCTTACACGAGGCATCACAACAACGTTTCACCAGGCAACGCCGGTCAACTGCTGCTTGTGTATGAGAAATCGCTTGGAAAGTTTCCTCATGGCAGCACGTTGTAGGTGTCGCCACCGGCGCCAACCTTGTGTGAATCTTCTGAAAAGCTAATCATTCGCATATCACAGCATCTTCTTCCTGTCGATTAAATTTCGCGTCTGTAGCACGTCATCTTCGTGGCGTACCAATTTTAATGGCCAGTAGTGAATATGACCTATGCGTAGATTTATAATGCCACATATCTCCACAAATCTAACAGCGAACGGTCGTCTCCCTGATACGCATAATGTATTTCGTTCCAAAGACGGGAAAACAATCTATTAAGCAAGTGGTCATAAGGTTTCGGCTCATCAGTATAGTTACGTTACACGCCACCATGTTGCGCGCTACAATTCGGAGCCATTTAGAGTCAGAGAGTTGCAAAAGCGTGCCAATGAACAATAAAAATGTAGAATGTTATAACGTTTCTTACATGTAAAAAGCCTTAAGAGTTTTCACATAGAAATTTGGAGGCATTACTTTTCAGTACGCCCTCGTAATCTTAACACACGCAGACACACACACACACACACACACACACACACACACACACACACACACACACACACACATAGAGGAACAGAATAACACAGACAGTAAACGCTACTAATATCTATTCCTTTGGCGTTACCTCATTTTTATTTATTAAATATATTTTTTTCACATGCTTCACATGTATATCCTAAAGAACAGACACAATACATTTATAATATATAGATGCCGGACTGCATTACGGTATTCCAGTGCGGATGCACAACAATATGTGAATTCTTGTGGGAATGCACTTAAGACAACTGATCGCATATAGCGGGAGATGGTGGCTTGATTCCCGGCCCAGTATAAAATTTCCATCTGTCGCCATTGGGTTCGCTCAGTGCACCAGTGCAGCTAAATGACGGATGTTTCTTTCGTCATGAATCGAATATAGCTTCTGATCGAATCAATGGTGTCCGTTCTTTGGGACATGCAGATACGGATGGTGTCTGTTCTTTTGGATATGTACGTCGCAAGGAAGAGACACCATTCATATAAAACATGGACAAAATATCAGTTGAAGAAACGGAATTTCTACTGCTACATGCCCGAAATGTAATGGAATATTTCAACAGTAATTTCGTAACATAAACAGAAAAAAATTCTAATGGACGAGTATTTTATTTACCCTAGGAACAGCCATGTTTTTGCACTGTCGCAGTTAAACCCAGAAAACGTGTATTTTCATTTGTTGAAATTCTTTCTTTCCATATTCTTTGTTTTTGTTCTCTTGCCTGTACAAGACTGCAGGCGGAAGTCACGTCGTACAGAGAGATAGCACAGCACTGTTCGGCGAAAACTAAGTCACATTTCCGTTAAGAGGTAGCCAAAATCCGGTAAGATCCTCCGCTTAACGACTTCCACTGTAGGCGGGTAATGAGCAAAAGGCGAGGCACGAGAAAAGCGTGGGGGCGGGATGCTCTTAATTAGCAGCGCACGAGGCAGCTCCAGCCACTGACGTCCGGCGCAAGGGGCAGCAAGAAAAGACAGCTGGAAGAGCGGGCACTCGTGAGGTGGAGAGGATTCAATTATCCCGTCTCTGACTTCTTTACAGGCGTCAGAAGTGCATCTAGCAACGTTTCGTGGAGGAAAAACTGGAATGGAGTCCTTCCACCAAGCAGTCTAGTACCAAAAGGGCTGACGCTAACTCTTCTTGATGATTATTAATTGCCGTTATAAAACTCACAAAAGAGCTTTCAGCGTAAAATCAGATGAGTGTATGCTTCCTTGAGAGCTTGATAGCACCTATCATGAGTAGTTAGTGGTTTCATTGAGTGCATTTGGCATGTTTCCATTACACACCCTTTTCTGACAACATAATTAAACTAATTTTATTTTTATACAAATTAATTAAACTAATTTTGTTTTAAGTTTTAATGAACTTTATTTTATTGCTGGATTAGTTTTATGTGCGAAAATTTTCGCTGAAAGATTTCATAAATCAGATTAATTAAAAATTAAATACCAAAATAAATTAATTTAACTAATTTCTGTTAAAATCAATTTAATTAATTCATATTAAAATAAAATTAATTTAATTACTTCATCAATCAAGGGTGTGAAACAAAAGTATGCCAACTGCACTAAACTCATCCACTTATGTGCTACTATATAAAAACCCACATCACTTTTGAATACAGTAGAACTAGGTTTTAAACATAACCCAAAATTAAACCAGAGGTAAAAAAAAATCACTTTAGTTTGCTCTGAGCTTCAATTAAATTTAATGAATTTTTATCACCTCTAATTCTAACAACTAAGTAGTTCTGTTTGGTGCATTTGGGTGCAAAGTCTCTAACATTCTTCTCAAGTTCCCACAAACTAAAAAACACATCACAAAATATGTATATAAAAATCTGAAAAAAAATTGAAGCTAAAATTCTAGATCATGAAATTCATTATCACTATATTTAAGTTTCTTAATTCCTTTATATTTCAGTTTAATATTACTTCCTGCAAAAAATAAAAATCCTAAACTGCTAATTAATTTCGTAGAGTTATGAAAATGACCTCATTTTACTTTCTGTTACCCCAGTTTCAACTTCTTCTTGAAAAGAATTAAACTTTGTGAATTTTTGTGTCATTCAATAATAACACTTCATCTTTAATTCTAACTACTTTTATGTAAAAAAATTAAAATTTTTCAGGATTAGTGGCAGTTGAAAATAAAATGAACACTGCAAACAAACAATTCTATAACGGACCTACTTGAAAATAAAACAAAACCACCTAATGAAAGATTTGTAGTATGGTTATTTACAGAAAATTTGAAGAATAATAGTCTTCTAACAAGTATAGGGGACATTTTCTTCACAAAAGGAGAAAAAAATGAGAATAGTTTAAAGCAATTACAGAATTATTCTGTAAGAATCTAATGGTCTTTAAAATAACAGATATTATGCATTGCAAAACAGAAGTGAAAATGGAAATTTTCTTGCAAAAAAACTTGTGGGAGGTTTAATGGTTTTTTCAGGATCTATATTTTCTAAATTTAATATTACTGGTCATGGAGTTACAAAAAACATCTGTCTTTATTAGAATCAAATACACAAATAATTAAAGGCATTAATCAAATTATTTGCTGAGATATTGAAACTATAAAGCAAAACTGTAAAAATCCTGTTGTAATTCCTTACTAAGTTGATTTAGTAAGTGGACTGATTGAGTTTGCAGTGCTCATTTTATTTTCAACATCCACTTATGCCAAAAATGTTAATTATATTTATGTAAAATAGTTAGAATTAAAGATGTAAAATTATTATTAAAGGATATTAAAGTACATAAAATTTAATTGTTTTCAAGAAGTAGTTCAAACTATTGTAGTTAATAATAAGGCAACCTGATTTTCAAACCTATATTAAACATACATTAAGTGTACAACTACACTCCTGGAAATGGAAAAAAGAACACATTGACACCGGTGTGTCAGACCCACCATACTTGCTCCGGACACTGCGAGAGGGCTGTACAAGCAATGATTACACGCACGGTACAGCGGACACACCAGGAACCGCGGTGTTGGCCGTCGAATGGCGCTAGCTGCGCAGCATTTGTGCACCGCCGCCGTCAGTGTCAGCCAGTTTGCCGTGGCATACGGAGCTCCATCGCAGTCTTTAACACTGGTAGCATGCCGCGACAGCGTGGACGTGAACCGTATGTGCAGTTGACGGACTTTGAGCGAGATCGTATAGTGGGCATGCGGGAGGCCGGGTGGACGTACCGCCGAATTGCTCAACACGTGGGGCGTGAGGTCTCCACACTACATCGATGTTGTCGCCAGTGGTCGGCGGAAGGTGCACGTGCCCGTCGACCTGGGACCGGACCTCAGCGACGCACGGATGCACGCCAAGACCGTAGGATCCTACGCAGTGCCGTAGGGGACCGCACCGCCACTTCCCAGCAAATTAGGGACACTGTTGCTTCTGGGGTATCGGCGAGGACCATTCGCAACCGTCTCCATGAAGCTGGGCTACGGTCCCGCACACCGTTAGGCCGTATCCCGCTCACGCCCCAACATCGTGCAGCCCGCCTCCAGTGGTGTCGCGACAGGCGTGAATGGAGGGACGAATGGAGACGTGTCGTCTTCAGCGATGAGAGTCGCTTCTGCCTTGGTGCCAATGATGGTCGTATGCGTGTTTGGCGTCGTGCAGGTGAGCGCCACAATCAGGACTGCATACGACCGAGGCACACAGGGCCAACACCCGGCATCATGGTGTGGGGAACGATTTCCTACACTGGCCGTACACCTCTGAATAGTGCACGGTACATCTAAACCGTCATCGAACCCATCGTTCTACCATTCCTAGACGGCAAGGGAACTCGCTGTTCCAACAGGACAATGCACGTCCGCATGTATCCCGTGCCACCCAACGTGTTCTAGAAGGTGTAAGTCAACTACCCTGGCCAGCAAGATCTGATCTGTCCCCCATTGAGCATGTTTGGGACTGGATGAATCGTCGTCTCACGCGGTCTGCACGTCCAGCACGAACGCTGGTCCAACTGAGGCGCCAGGTGGAAATGGCATGGCAAGCCGTTCCACAGGACTACATCCAGCATCTCTACGATCGTCTCCATGGGAGAATAGCAGCCTGCATTGCTGCGAAAGGTGGATATACACTGTACTAGTGCCGACATTGTGCATGCTCTGTTGCCTGTGTCTATGTGCCTGTGGTTCTATCAGTGTGATCATGTGATGTATCTGACCCCAGGAATGTGCCAATAAAGTTTCCTCTTCCTGGGACAATGAATTCACGGTGTTCTTATTTCAATTTCCAGGAGTGTAAATAACTAGAGCTGTAAATACTAACCCTGTATCAACTAAGCAATTTGAAAGAATTCTCATTTCAGTTTTTAAAAGAATAATTCATAATAATTATGATACAGTACCATGTGCATTTATTTTTATTCTATATAAATGGAACAAATACTGAAAATGTTCACCAATGGTAACAATACTAACTTGTTTCAAAAATAAACTGAATAACAAATTTAAAATTATTTTGCCAGGTAGATATTTGGAATCAATTAGTGGTTTGTCTTTTTGATTATTTTTAAGGACGAATATTAAGCTGAGATATAAAGGAATGAAGAAACATAAAAACAATGCCAATTCAGAAATATGGTACGTGCGAAAAGCAATAATGTCTCTGTCAACAAAACTTTCAAGTCCAGGAACATTTGGTACTCCTGTACCACCACGAACAATGGCTACGGTAAACCATCCGTTACCATGACCAAATGAATCATTTATATCGAAACTAAAATTAAGTATGAAACTGACGAAAACAGCAGGACCATCCAGCAGCGCTTGTGCAGCGACAGACTTAACTGGAATACGATTCTTCTTGTCACCAGCTGTTGTAGCAAAATTCGATGTTCTCGATGGTCTTGTAGACTGTTTGTTTTTGAACGGCGGCGATATCTTCTGTACGGCGATACCTTCTAAGATAAGTCGTAAGGTCAGTATTGCCTCACGTGTTCCAGTGTTTCTACGGAATCCAAACTGATCTTCCCCGAGGTCGGCTTCTATTAGTTTTTCCATTCGTCTGTAAAGAATTCGTGTTCATATTTTGCAGCCGTGGCTTATTATACTGATTGTTCGGTAATTTTCACATCTATCAACACCTGCTTTCTTTGGGATTGGAATTATCATATTCTTCTTGAAGTCTGATGGTATTTCGCCTGTTTCATAAATCTTGCTCACCAGATGGTAGAGTTTTGTCAGGACTGGCTCTCCCAAGGCCGTCAGTAGTTCCAATGGAATGTTGTCTACTCCCGGGGCCTTGTTTCGACTCAGATCTTTCAGTGCTCTGTCAAATTCTTCACGCAATATCATATATCCCATTTCATCTTCATCTACATCCTCTTCCATTTCCATAATATTGTCCTCAAGTACATCGCCCTTGTATAGACCCTCTATATACTCCTTCCACCTTTCTGCTTTTCCTTCTTTGCTTAGAACTGGGTTTCCATCTAAGCTCTTGATGTTCATACAAGTGGTTCTCTTATCTCCAAAGGTCTCTTTAATTTTCCTGTAGGCAGTATCTATCTTACCCCTAGTGAGATAAGCCTCTATATCCTTACATTTGTCCTCTAGCCATCCCTGCTTAGCAATTTTGCACTTCCTGTCGATCTCATTTTTGATACGTTTGTATTCCTTTTTGCCTGCTTCATTTACTGCATTCTTATATTCTCTCCTTTCATCAATTAAATTTAATATTTCTTCTGTTACCCAAGGATTTCTACTAGCCCTCGTCTTTTTACCTACTTGATCCTCTTGCTGCCTTCACTACTTCATCCCTCAAAGCTACCCATTATTCTTCTACTGTATTTCTTTCCCCATTCCTGTCAATTATTCCCTTATGCTCTCCCTGAAACTCTGTACAACCTCTGGTTCTTTCAGTTTATCCGGGTCCCATCTCCTTAATTTCCCACCTTTTTGCAGTTTCTTCAGTTTTAATCTACAGGTCATAACCAATAGATTGTGGTCAGAGTCCACATCTGCCCCTGGGAATGACTTACAATTTAAAACCTGGTTCCTAAATCTCTGTCTTACCATTATATAATCTATCTTGTACCTTTTAGTATCTCCAGGGTTCTTCCATGTATACAACCTTCTTTCATGATTCTTAAACCAAGTGTTAGCTATGATGAAGTTGTGCTCTGTGCAAAATTCTACCAGGCGGCTTCCTCTTTCATTTCTTAGTCCCAGTCCATATTCACCTACTATGTTTCCTTCTCTCTCTTTTCCTACACTCGAATTCCAGTCACCCATGACTATTAAATTTTCGTCTCCCTTCACTATCTGAATAATTTCTTTTATTTCATCATACATTTCTTCAATTTCTTCGTCATCTGCAGAGCCAGTTGGCATATAAACTTGTACTGCTGTAGTAGGTGTGGGCTTCGTATCTATCTTGGCCACAATAATGCGTTCACTTTGCTGTTTGTAGTAGCTTACCCGCATTCCTATTTTTCTATTCATTATTAAACCTACTCCTGCATTACCCCTATTTGATTTTGTGTTTATAACCCTGTAGTCACCTGACCAGAAGTTTTGTTCCTCCTGCCACCGAACTTCACTAATTCCCACTATATCTAACTTTAACCTATCCATTTCCCTTTTTAAATTTTCTAACCTACCTGCTCGATTAAGGGATCTGACATTCCACGCTCCGATCCGTAGAACGCCAGTTTTCTTTCTCCTGATAACGACATCCTCTTGAGTAGTCCCCTCCCGGAGATCCGAATGGGGGACTATTTTACCTCCGGAATATTTTACCCAAGAGGACGCCATCATCATTTAATCATACAGTAAAGCTGCATGCCCTCGGGAAAAATTACGGCTGTAGTTTCCCCTTGCTTTCAGCCGTTCGCAGTACCAGCACAGCAAGACCGTTTTGGTTATTGTTACAATGCCAGATCAGTCAATCATCCAGACTGTTGCCCTTGCAACTACTGAAAAGGCTGCTGCCCCTCTTCAGGAACCACACGTTTGTCTGGCCTCTCAACAGATACCCCTCCGTTGTGGTTGTACCTACGGTACGGCTATCTGTATCGCTGAGGCACGCAAGCCTCCCCTCCAACGGCAAGGTCCATGGTTCAGTGGGGGGGGGGGGGGGGGGTAATTTATTGTTATCGACATGAAACTAGCATTTTACGACAATGAAGAGAAAATCACATGAAGGGTGAAATCTTTGTCGAGATAACCAGTATTCAAGCCTATAATGAGTGCAAGACGAAAAACATCCCAAAGAAGCACTTTCCTGACGGTTCCGTATGGTTGTATTAACGTTCTGTACATTGCACTCAATTGATGGACTATTATGTAGCTATGTAGAACACCTGAAATATTAAACCAACGCCTTAGCACTTGTTTATTTTTTTTTTATTAACCCAGTCTTGAAAATTTTGGTTTTCACAGTTCATGCCGTTCATGAGCTGCTACCTCAAGGGAACGTATAATATATAGGTCTCTGCCACATCAGCTGCTCACAGAAAGTGTGTGTTTTGTGCGTAATGTCAGGTGAATCTTCTCAAAATTCTTTTAGGGTACAGTGTACAGGGTGCGCTACACACAAGTGGAATGATGACCAACTGATCACCAGATGCAGTAGACGTGGTTTCAGCACACAGTGCTATAGTTCTATGGTTCCTACAGTCAACAAAAATGTGACTTTCTTGAATCATTGTTTTGCTGGGCAAGTGATCTCGGACGGACTGTGATCCCTTTGGTCTCATGATTTATACCTACCAACTTTTTTTTTTTGTTGTAACAGTTCTAATTTAACGTACTACTTTTTTCTTAAAACTTGTCAAATACGACGCAATATTGTTGAAGGATACAAAGATTGAAGCTTTCAAGTCTTTGGCGAAGCAGACAAAGGGATAGTGGGGTGGTTGTCACTAAGATGAGACAAGAAACCTGTCGGTGGTGGAAAACCTGAGATGCAAAACTTTTCCTATTACTCTATAAATTCAAATACTATTATATTTATTACTAAGTAAAAGTGTAATGTTTAATTGTAGACTGAGAAAATAATTACTGCCATTTTGTATTATTCTGGACCGTGCACGTATCTAATGTACGAGTATTAAATAAAAAAAGGTGAAGGACGACTAACGGGATTGTTTCTGGTGGTACACGATAAGTGGCTAAAGAGACACAAGAGTGGGTCCTTTGTGACCGAAGAAAAAACAGAAAGTCCCCAGATTTGGGGGGTCGTGAATGTGTATGGGCGAAATACAGGATGGGAGCTGTGGCCAGTAAGCAGTCTTTGGCGCAGTCCAGCAAAGAAGGATGTAGAACCTAGCTCCATTCAACATTGCCATCATAGGCGGACCACACCCTACTGTTTTAGGGACTCCATTCAGAATTTCAGAATTTTGGGCAAATTCAGCTAATAACTCTTAGGCTGCATGAATTGAATTTGTGTCTCTGAAAGCGACTCGTAAAAGAAGAATTCCAGCGGCTATCTGATTTGGTGAAGGCTGCCGGTCTTGCTTACGAGATGAAGGCAGAGCTCACCATCTGCAGCATCGTTGAGAGAACAGACTGCGGACCTTTGGTGCAGAGTCGGGTGGAGGGTCTGAATCAGAGGCTCAGACGGTTTTGCGACCGTATTGGCTGCAGATTCCTTGACTTGCGCCATAGGGTGGTGAGGTTTCGGGTTCCGCTGAATAGGTCAGGAGTTCACTACACTCAGCTGGCGGCTACACGGGTAGCGGAGGCTGTGTGGCGTGGACTGGGCGGTTTTTTAGGTTAGAAGGCCTCGGGAAAGAGCGGGATGGGCTGCAATGTCAAAGGGTGCTTGGCAATTACAGGACGTGGTTTGATCAAGGAACAGTCGGAATTATAGTTGTAAATTGTTGTAGTTGCGCTGGGAAAGTCTCTGAGCTTCAAGCGCTAATAGAAAGCACAGAAGCTGATATCGTTATAGGAACGGAAAGCTAGCTAAAGCCTGAAATAAGTTCTGCAGAAATTTTTACGAAGTCTCAGACGGTGTTCAGGAAAGATAGATTAGGCAGAATTGGAGGTGGAGTGTTTGTGTCTGTCAGTAGTGGTTTATCTTGTAGTGAAGTCGAAGTAGATACTCTGTGCGAATTGGTGTGAGTGGAGGTTACACTTAACAGCCGAATTAAGTTAATAATTGGCTCCTTCTACCGACCCCCAGACTCCGATGATACAGTTGCGGAACAGTTCAGAGAAAGTTTGAGCCTCGTAACAAATAAATACCCCACTCATACGGTTATAGTTGGTGGGGACTTCAACCTACCCTCGGTATGTTGGCAAAAATACTTGTTCAAAACCGGTGGTAGGCAGAAAACGTCTCCCGAGATTGTCCTAAATGCATTCTCCGAAAATTATTTCCAGCAGTTAGTCCACGAACCCACGCGAATTGTAAATGGTTGCGAAAACACACTTGACCTCTTGGCCACAAACAATCCAGAGCTGATAGAGAGCATCATGACTGATACAGGGATTAGTGATCACAAGGTCATTGTAGCTAGGCTCAATACCATTTCTTCCAAATCCATCAGAAACAAACGCAAAATAATTTTGTTTAAAAAAGCGGATAAAGTGCCACTAGAAGCCTTCCTAAAAGACAATTTCCATTCCTTCCGAACTGACTATGCGAATGTAGAGGAGATGTGGCTCAAATTCAAAGATATAGTAGCAACAGCAATTGAGATATTCATACCTCATAAATTGGTAAGAGATGGAACGGATCCCCCGTGGTACACAAAAAAGGTCCGAACGCTGTTGCAGAGGCAACGGAAAAAGCGTGCGAAGTTCAGAAGAACGCGAAATCCCGAAGATGGGCTAAAATTTACAGACGCGCGAAATTTGGCACGTACTTCGATGCGAGATGCCTTTAATAGGTTCCACAACGAAACATTGTCTCGAAATTTGGTAGAAAATCCGAAGAAATTCTGGTCGTATGTAAAGTACACAAGCGGCAAACGCAGTCAATACCTTCGCTGCGCAGTGCCGATGGTACTGTTATCGACGACTGTGCCGCTAAAGCGGAGTTATTGAACGCAGTTTTCCGAAATTCCTTCACCAGGGAAGCTCGTTTTGTATTATCGCGTTATAGGGGAGAGAGTGTGGCAGATATGATACACGAGTTGGGATGGAAGTCATTACAGCATAGACGTTTTTCGTCGCGGAGAGACCTTTTTACGAAATTTCAGTCACCAACTTTCTCTTCCGAATGCGAAAATATTTTGTTGAGCCCAACCTACATAGGTAGGAATGATCATCAAAATAAAATAAGAGAAATCAGAACTCGAACAGAAAGGTTTAGGTGTTCGTTTCTCCCGCTCGCTGTTCGGGAGTGGAATAGTAGAAAGATAGTATGATTGTGGTTCGATGAACCCTCTGCCAAGCACTTAAATGTGAATTGCAGAGTAGTCATGTAGATGTAGATGTAGATGTAGATGTAGATGTAGATGTAGACCGACACCATCTTGTAAAACGACTCCAGTAGCTTCAAAGACGTTCGGGAATGGCATTTGATTAACTGATTTCAACGCTGTAGCGATGGTTCAGAACTGTGTTTACATATATTACAATACATCATTCACAAAAGACAGTGGAACCAGTGATTTATTATGACCCTAAGTCATTGTAAACAGCTGTCTCTGGTCTCATTGCGGGTGTTGTGTGTTGTTCTTAGGTTAGTTAGGTTTAAGTAGTTCTAAGTTCTAGGGGACTAATGACCATAGATGTTAAGTCCAATAGTGCTCAGAGCCATTTGAACCATTTTTTTCTGGTCTCATTGGAAACATTTCTCCGGAAACTGTGATGGGGAAGGGAGAAGGCTGGCGTCATTTCGTCAAAATCAGTGTTATGAAGACACTGCAAGTAAATGAACTTCCCAACTATATAGGACTGTGACCAGCATAGTTTGCAACAATAGGCCTAGCCGCCTCATTTGCTTGATTTACTGTGTCATTTTTGTGTCTTTTTTCTAGAACGTTTAACATTATGGTGTTCTAGGGCGGTAAAAAGCTCATACCGGAATCAGCAAGTCCCAATCAGCCTCCCACCTGCTGAGTGGATCACCACCTTTTCCATTTCACAGCTTTCTGTGTGATGAAACCGAGTCAGCACCACCCAGTCATTGCCTTCATTCCAGATAACTCATCATGACACACAAACGCCGCCACTGCTACAAAGTTCGCCAGGTGCAGCGGCGTTTAAGCCCACCTGAATCATCCCATCAGAACTCTAACAGCTGGGCAATTATGTGACATCCAGCCTCTGCTGCTCAGTGACTTACTGGTGACGCAGACGCATCTACTATCGCTAGGACATGAACCACAGCCGGGTGCCTAAGTATCTGAATGCCTGAGCAGCACTGCACTTTGCACTATCTTGGGAGTATCCAGTCATCCCTGCTCTCGCTGGGATATCAGCAGAAGAACTCTACACTCTGGGCACTGGAACATAAGGCAGCCTTAAGTTCTCACAGCTGCAACATCTTTCCCAGCCCGGAAATCCAAGGTTCTGAAGACGCAGCAGCAGCAGAATGGAGCATGCTCAGCGGACAGATTCTGACATTTACCTCACTCTTCATCATTTCTTACAGTTCCAAGCCAGTGTATGGGAACAAGCTGCAATAAAGAAGTTACTGTAGCCATAGACGGACCTTCTCTCTCTACACCAATTATAAGTAGTGTTAGAGGTACTGTTGAAGATGCAGATGAAGGACAACAAGAAGACGCCAGCCAGAACCATTGATCTTATGGGGCATCTGATAGTCAAGTAGCTCTGTTACAGAAAGAATGGGGTCATTTAATGGAACAGAAAACTAAGACTGCTGGATGAATTACTCCGTTTTCAGGTAAGTCAGAGAATGATGTCCCTGTATTCTTAGACAGTTTAGAGCCAGCTGCTAGGTTAGGTAATTGGAATGAGGAGCAGTTATTGAGTATAGCTAAGCTGAAACCAACAGGAGATGCCGGGATGTATGCCTTGTGCCAAGGTAAATTGAGGGAAGCAGAGTCATTTATGAATTACTGGAAGGGTTAGTGAAGACTTATCAGAGAAAATATACATCGAGATATTACCATAACCAACTTAATGGATTGTTCGAAAAGCATAGAGAAGCAACAGAAGGTTTTGTAAACTTTATTTGCAAAATAAATGCCAATACATATGAGCTCGTGAAGAATGATAATGCTAACAAAGCCATTTTGCAAGCCGATGAACAGAGAGCACTAGATTCGTTTTTATATGTATTACTCACAGATATGACACACAGAATTATAATGGATTTTCTGAAGACTTTTAATGAGGAAGTAAAAGACGAGACGGCATTAACGGAGACAGAAGTGGTCACCAAGCTACAGGATAAAAAAGTGATATTTGATACTGAAATGTGGCAATGTGCTATGCACGAATGACCATGCTTCAGATAAGCAATAATTTTAAGAACTTCATTCGGTAGCTAAGAATATAAGGTGACTTCAGAAAGAAACCCGGTTCTTTTACGAGCAATGAAACTAAAGTTATAGCCTTTTTAATTAAGCGAGCACCGATTAAAATGCAGCGGGATAGCAGACAGACGGACGGCCTGAGCTGAGGTAGCGTGCCGAAGGGTTAAGATAACAGCCGAGTCGTGCGCGGTAGACCGGCACAGTGATTTGCAAAAACGTGAAGGCGGAAGGATGCAGAAAAACCAGGGGTAGTTTAGAAATAAGACGCAGTATCCACAGGCGATCACAGATTGGGGATAGAGAAGGTGGACTGGTCCGATCAGAGGCTGACAAAGCGTAAAAAGTAGTTCGTTTGAAAAAAAACTTAAATGACAGCAAAGGGCCATATCATGATTGGCAGAAGAGTGTAAATCAAAAGTGTATTTGTGCAGAAATCAACAGGGAAAGTATAAGGTGAAATGCTTCTGTTTTAAGGGAAGAGATGCTGGCTTATGTCACAAGCGGTTTAGTGGGGAAGAAGGGCGCACAACAGGCCATCGCTGATGTCTAGCAATTCCACCGAGGAGTAGTATGGGTGGACGCAAGTTGGCTCCTGCCAAATTACAAACTAAGCTTTGCTATTTGGCTAAATCTGAATAAAGCCGTGACGAAGTAACGTTCGCGTAGGTCCTGAAGATGTTTTGACTGTGAATGAATATTTATCTTAATATGTGACAGTTACTGAGGCATAGACGCAAATAGTGAATTGAGCAAAGTTTATTGCGTGCACCAACACGACAGTCATTGAACACTGTAAGTCAGTTACTGTGCTCGCTCCAGCTGCTGCAGTTCTGTTTTTGTGTTCTGCCAATGATCAATATGACCAATTGGTTATGATCATGCTTATTTTTATGTAGGGTATCAGGTGTAAGTAAAGACTTGAGTTCCGTGGCATCCGGTAATACAAGATCTTGGCCTGGTGCATTAAAACATCCGCGTGGCAGCGGAGTGAATAATATTAATACGATCACAGTCGGGATTAGCTTGATTGAGACAACAACCAAATGCAATCAGTATCCGACTGTGGTCTTGAACCCACTTAGAGGGGCATATCCGTCTGACAGCTATCTGGCTGGATTCTGGCGTGTAAATTACGATTTTGAAATTTGTTTGTAATAAAATGTATCAAAAGATTTTGAGGCCCACGTGCCTCTAGAACATAATAGTTTTTATCAGAGCTGCGTTGCATTATTTCGTATTACCGAAATTCCTCTCCAAAACCTTAGTTCTACGCATTTACTAAGTCCAGAATCCACAGGGTACCGAATAACGTAAGAGCGGCTGAACTGCAGGTAAGAGCAGGTAAGATTACAGGTCGAGAAACTGCGGAGGCTGACTATGCTGCCACCGTGCAGCTAAGTCACAAAGAGGACCTGCCACGCACCCCCGTAAATCTACCGCTTACCCGTACCAGACAGTCCAAAGGGTCCAGGAAACTATAAGTTAGGGTTTGTCATTCCGCAGAGGGGATGTTAAAAAGTGGCACATGGAACTAGGGAATATTACGATAGCAGTGTTAAATTTTTAGATATGGTCATACAGGATATATGAATCGTAATTGCAGAGAACAGCAGTGTCAGATGTGCAAGTGTTTTGGGCATTCCAAACGGAGCTATAATAGCAGAAGATCACAAAGACCGGGGAAAAGGTCCGAGGTTGGGTCGCATGCCCAACCGTTAAAAGGGACAGAGGGCAATGTGTCCACCAAACAATGCTCCCAGCAAGAGTGAAAATAGTTAAGCTCTTTGCAGAATCCGGAAGACTTTTTTCTTACCAGTAACATCAAAGAGACATTGTGTAAATTATTATTAGATACTGTATCTCACGTATATGTAGCAAATAAGGGATACTTGGTAAACACATCAAAAAAGGTTTGCATCACCCCATCTCCCAGAACTCCTGAGGATAGACGTTCACTGTGGATATTGTATCACAGACACTCTTCAGAGACGTCACTAAACCCGCCCAAAGATGTAAACAACCACACATGAGCAGCACCTATTAGACGAAGAGAGTCTGACAGCCGATCAGTTCGAGTCATTTCACCAGGAAGGAGTTACACAGCTTGTATTGTCTGTAGTTCAGCCTTGCTTGGACGTTCAATACCGCGGTTCGATCGCGTCTGCATAGTTACTTTCTCGCAGGAAGGGCTCTCAACAAGGGAAGTGTCCAGGCGTCTCGGAGTGAACCAAAACGATGTTGTTCGGACATGGAGGACATACAGAGAGACAGGAACTGTCGATGACATGCCTCGCTCAGGCCACCCCACGGCTGCTACTGCAGTGGATGGCCGCTACCTATGGATTATGGCTCGGAGGAACCCTGACAGCAACGCTACCATGTTGAATAATGCTTTTCATGCAGCCACAGGACGTCGTGCTACGACTTAAACTGTGCGCAATAGGCTGCATGATGCGCAACTTCACTCCCGACGTCCATGGCGAGGTCCATCTTTGCAACTACGACAGCATGCAGCGAGGTACAGATGGGGCCAACAACATGTCGAATGGGGCGCTCAGGTTGGCATCACGTTCTCTTCACCGATGAGTCTCGCATATGCCTTCAATTAGATAATCGTCAGAGACGTGTTTGGTGGCAACCCGGTCAGGCTGAACGCCTTGGACACAATGTCCAGGGATTGCAGCAAGGTGGAGTTTCCCTGCTGTTTTGGGGTGGCTTTATGTGGGGCCGACGTACGCCTCTGGTGGTCATGGAAGGCGCCGTAACGGCTGCAGGATTCGTGAATGCCATCTTCCGTCCCACAGTACAACCATATCGGCAGCATACTGGCGAGGCATTCGTCTTCATGGACGACAGTTCGTTCCCCTATCGTGCACAATTGTGAATGAATTCCTTCAGCATAACGACATCGCTTGACTAGGGTGGCTAGTATGTTCTCCAGACAGAACCCTATCGAACAGGCCTGGGATGGATTGAAAAGGGCCGTTTATGGACGACGTGACCCACCAACCACGCTGACGGATCTACACCGAATGGCCGTTGAGGAGTGGGACAATCTGGACCAGCAGTGCCTTGATTAACTTGTGGATAGGGCAGGCATCAATGCAAGAGCACGTGCTACTGGGTATTAGAGATACCAGTGTGTACAGCAGTCTGGACCACCACCTCTGAAAGTCTCGCTGTATGGTGGTACAACATGGAATGTGCGGTTTTTATGAGCAATAAAAAGAGCGGAAATGAAGTTTATGTAGATTTCTATTCCAATTTTCTGTACAGGTTCCGGAACTCTCGGAACCGAAGTGATGCAAAAGTTTTTTTGATGTGTGTGATTACAGGCAAAACAATTTTTTCTGCAGCGTAGATCTACACTGGTCGCACTCTATAGCAAACGAAACAGTCTTTATTTGTACTTGTTACGAGCTTGATCGACAAAGTGACACACAGAGAATAGAGCTACAACTTCAGTGATTGTTAATCAGTACCACCTTATGGGATATATCTTGACCGACCTTAGAGTTAACGGTCAATGTAAGGGTCACATCGGCTTATGTACCCAAGCTGCTCCTCGAAATTCTGCTACTAGAAAATCTAACTTAAGCTAAATAACATATAAGACCCTACTCTACTTGCCACCCTAGGCCAAATGTCAGCTGTGACAAATGGGCACGTATCGATGGATGACATTTGGACCATGTACAAAAGTACTGTACTGAACATCATCAACAACTGGTAACTATACAAGCCACAGCCTCAGCTGCCTGTATGATTTTAGCAGTAACAGGAACCGTAAACTACCAGTTTAAGCGAAAAACAGCCTATATTCCATTCCTGCCAACTTTCAGCCTATCAGTCTAAGGGCAAGAGTAAGAGGCGATTTGACGAAGTGCAGGGTGAACCTTGAACAAAGTCCTCTGTGTTGAATCAGGCGCTAGTGAAGTCGAGCAAGAAGTATATATAGTGTAAAGAACAATGCGACATCGCAAGTGAAGGTGAAAATGTGAACTAGAAGTAATTAGTAATAAACCAGTGTCTATGTTTCACAAAAATCCAAGAGCCGATATTTCTTTTCGAGGGGAGGGATTGTAAAGGGAAAATGTTGAAACAGGACTCGGAGCCAGAGCTGGAGCGCCAAGACGGTCATAAGGTCACAGTGGAATCTGGGAGACCCAGTCAGCAATGATGTGCTGAATGGACCATCACCTCCTCCGCGGCATAGCCTTCCACGAGATGAGACGTGGCCCGTCACCAGGAAGTTCTATAGCCGGTTGCAACAGTCGGTCATAGCCTCTGTTCTGGACAACTTGACGTGACACACAAACTTCGAAAGTACCACAAAGTCAGTGGGCAACAGCAGCTGTAAGTCCGCCCGAATCAGCCTGTTAGGTCTCAAACAATTGAGCAGTTTTGTGACGTTCAGTGTACAGTGCTCAGAGCGGTGACGATGCAGCAGAAGCATTTGACACTGCCGCGATATGAACCTCTGCCTGCCGCCTAAGCATCGAGGTTCCAGAGCCAAAAAGTGGTTCAAATGGCTCTGAACACTATGGAACTTAACTGCTGACGTCATCAATCCCCTATAACGTAGAACTACTTAAACCTAACTAACCTAAGGACATCACACACATCCATGCCCGAGGCAGGATTCGAACCTGCGACCGTAGCGGTCGCGCGGCTCCAGACTGTAGTGCCTAGAACCTCTCGGCCACCCCGGCCGGAGAGGTGCCTGAGCAGCCCGACACTTTGCCGCCATCTTCTACATCTACATCCATACTCCGCAAGCCACCTGGCGGTATGTGGCGGAGGGTACACTGAGTACCTCTATCGGTTCTCCCTTCTAGTCCAGTCTCGCATTGTTCGTGGAAAGAAGGATTGTCGGTATGCTTCTGTGTGGGCTCTAATCTCTCCATATTTTATCCTCATGGTCTCTTCGTGAGATATACGTAGGAGGGAGCAATATACTCCTTGACTCTTCGGCGAACATATGTTCTCGAAACTTTAACAAAAGCCCGTACCGAGCTACTGAGCGTCTCTCCTGCACAGTCTTCCACTGGAGTTTATCTATCATCTCCGTAACGCTTTCGCGATTACTAAATGATCCTGTAACGAAGCGCGCTGCTCTCCGTTGGATCTTCTCTATCTCTTCTATCAACCCTATCTGGTACGTATCCCACACCGTTGAGCAGTATTCAAGCAGTGGGCGAACAAGCGTACTGTAACCTACTTCCTTTGTTTTCGGATTGCATTTCCTTAGGATTCTTCCAATGAATCTCAGTGTGGCATCTGCTTTACCGACGATCAACTTAATATGATCATTCCATTTTAAATCGCTCCTAATGCGTACTCCCAGATAATTTATGGAATTAACTGCTTCCAGTTGCTGACCTGCTATTTTGTATCTAAATGATAAGGGGTCTATCTTTCTATGTATTCGCAGCACATTACACTTGTCTACTTTCAGATTCAATTGCCATTCCCTGCACCATGCGTCAATTCGCTGCAGATACTCCTGCATTTCAGTACAATTTTTCTTTGTTACAACCTCTCGATACACCACAGCATCATCTGCAAAAAGCCTCAGTGAACTTCCGATTTCATCCGCCAGGTCATTTATGTATATTGTGAATAGCAACGGTCCTATGACACTCTCCTGAGGCACACCTGAAATCACTCTTACTTCGGAAGACTTCTCTCCATTGAGAATGACATGCTGCGTTCTGTTATCTAGGAACTTCTCAATCCACCACAAAGTCAGTGGGCAACAGCAGCTGTAAGTCCGCCCGAATCAGCCTGTTAGGTCTCAAACAATTGAGCAGTTTTGTGACGTTCAGTGTACAGTGCTCAGTGCGGTGACGATGCCGCAGAAGCATTTGACACTGCCGCGCTATGAAGCGCTGCCTGCCGCCTAAGCATCGAGGTTCCAGAGCCAAAATTGAGGATTTAACCATCCCTGCCCTCAGTTAGCTATCAAAGGAAGACCTCCACACTCTAGGTATCGGAGCATTCGCAGACAGATGTCTTAGCAGCCGCTACTAGCCACACCTTCCGCGACCGGGGAATCCCCGAGAATCTGGCGCTGCAACAGCAGCAGAAACAATAGGACGTGTGGCAGTAGCTGGGAGCCGACACACTGGGAAGCATTGTGATATTCATCTCGCCCGCCATCATAACTTGCAGTGCCAAGCCAACAATTGTAAACAAGCTGCAGTAAAGACGTTGTTGTAATTTTGACCGGATCTTCTTCGTCTGCTCACCTCTTTTTTCTTCAGCAGAAAATCTCTAACCACAGCTAGACATCCTGGAGATCACGTCGTAGCCAACCAAATGCAGCATCTTTATACAAGGAAAAGACTGATTTCAATATGTGTGTGTGTGTGTGTGTGTGCGTGTGCGCGCGCGCGCGCGCGTGTGTGTGTGTATGTGTATAGTGATTCATTCTATTTCATTACTTGGAATTGTAAATTGATACAATCCCATGTGTACGCTTCTGACACGAGTAAATAAATAAGTGTGTTTAACAACATGGAACTCCGTATTCAGTTATGTGAATTGTATAGCGGCCTTCCCTTCTGGGTAATGTTTTGTTGCCTTTTGAGTACCATATAGAAGTGGGAATGTCTGGTAGATAGCTGCACTCAACAGTACTCGGTTTCAAAGTCAGAACAGCTTTCTTAAAAGCTCCTTGCCTACCAAGTAGTTCACTAACCTACTACCTTAACATGTTATTCCTGGCAAGAACAAAGAGACCATCCGGTCAAGTGTGTCAGTGGGACTGTACCTGTAATCTCTTCCTTATATTGTAATATGCGAAATAATTCAAGCCAGCAGACACAATGAAGCTCATTCAGTAACGTAACGTCAACGTCATACAGGCTGCCTGCCGTTAAGTGAAAGCTGGCGCTAGAAAAATCGCATCAACTGGCTTGTCCATCCTACTTAAATAGACGCAGTGATAAACTGCGTCAGTGTCTGGAGGCTTTGCATGCAGAGACTAAATTACAAACGATTTTTAGAAGAGGCTTGATAGTTTTTTTGTGGCAGCACGAAATCATAAAATTTTCTAGATCTTCGGGCCACGCCACTTTCGAGTTAAAATTCGAGGTTCGAAGATATTCGTCGTCTTCTTCGTCAGGGGCTGATTGTTTGCTGTTATTTCTCCTTTACTGTTATTTCACTGGCAGCAATACATTGCCGCTCTTCAGTAGAGAGAATTTCGACTGTATACATAGTTATTTGATATTCATGATGAAAAAATGTCTACATATACTTTTATGTAATTAAAAATGATGTTTGTACATGATGTCAGGTAACAGATTCTTTTGTTTTAAGTGATGGTATTCTTTATTATTACAACGAAAACAGTCATGCAATGCTCGTCGGCACCTGATTATCTCACAAACGCTGCCTGGCATCATAGGAAATCAGCCTTGTCTGACAGACTCTAAATCCTCACTGATGTTGTTAAAGCTGTCAGTGACTCCTTTTCAGAATATATATAAATGGCCTAGTAGATAGTGTCGGAAGTTCCATGCGGCTTTTCGCGGATGATGCTGTAGTATACAGAGAAGTTGCAGCATTAGAAAATTGTAAGCGAAATGCAGGAAGATCTGCAGCGGATAGGCACTTGGTGGAGGGAGTGGAAACTGACCCTTAACATAGACAAATGTAATGTACTGCGAATACATAGAAAGAAGGGTCATTTATTGTATGATTATATGATAGTGGAACAAACACTGGTAGCAGTTACTTCTGTAAAATATCTGGAAGTATGCGTACGGAACGATCTGAAGTGGAATGATCATGTAAAATTAATTGTTGGTAAGGCGGGTGCCAGGTTGAGATTCATTGGGAGAGTCCTTAGAAAATGTAGTCCATCAACAAAGGAGGTGGCTTACAAAACACTCGTTCGACCTATCCTTGAGTGTTGCTCATCAGGGAGGGGGGGGGGGGGGGGGTCTATACCAGGTCGGGTTGACAGAGGAGATAGAGAAGATCCAAAGAAGAGCGGCGCGTTTCGTCACAGGGTTATTTGGTAAGAGTGATAGCGTTACGGAGATGTTTAGCAAACTCAAGTGGCAGACTCTGCAAGAGAGGTGCTCTGCATCGCGTTGTAGCTTGCTGTCCAGATTTCGAGAGCGTGCGTTTCTGAATGAGGTATCGAATACGTTGCTTCCCCCTACTTATACCTCCCGAGATCACGAATATAAAATTAGAGAGATTCGAGCGCGCACGGAGACTTTCCGGCAGTCGTTCTTCCCGAGAACCATACGCGACTGGAACAGGAAAGGGAGGTAATGACAGTGGCACGTAAAGTGCCCTCCGCCACTCACCGTTGGGTGGCTTGCGAAATATAAATGTAGATGTAGTTGTAGATTATTTGCCAGATCCTCCTGAAGATTAGCTTACGTCCTGACCTACAACTTCATTTAATCCATAATAAGGTTTTGCGTGAATACAACGATCAACTTTAATTCGTTTGCGTGTATATCCAGCGTATACATAAATTGACAGTATCCAGATGGGAGTTATTTACTTACTGTAGGTCACAACGACATGAAACGTGCTTAACTTCCTCTTGGTTACGAAATTAATACGGTTTAGCAAGTTGAGGTTAACTAGAATAAAATCTGTAACACACAATAGTTCACAGATTTTTTTCCCAGTATTGTACATACATCGGTTTACATCATGGGCAAGAACCAGCTAAAAAGTCACTTCTGCAACGGAATGTCGAACAACATGCCTGGGATGATAGGCGGTGGTTTAACAAAAGTGCGAAGTCTAGCTCCACATGCGTACCTGTCCTTACCTGTGATGCAGTTGGTCTTACGCTGCGTTCCAACATGTGAACCTGATTGAACTTTGCCCAAAGAAAAAAGTGCTTTGAAAAGATGCAGAGAGCAAGCTAATCTGGCAAAATCAAACATATTATTAAGGCCCTTTGTCTTCTATTTCAGTTGGTGTAAAAATTTTAAAACAGCTGCGCAAACTTTACAATTGCATTCATCACAATTCAAGGAGCTTGCAAGACTGAAACTGTTTCCTATTGAGAAGATAATTCCGCCCTGCCGAATTATCCACACACACAAACCATCACAATCGATTTTTTGTTCTCTCATCCGAGACTTAGACACTCACTGCCAGGATAATTTTGGATCTTCCGACAATAAGTCACATGATTCCTTAAAGACACAAAATACACCAACCCCTCCAGTTGTGATCAGTCGGTCATCATCGACAATCTATAATAAGTCAGAGCAAGTACACAACTACACTCATTCTCACTAATTAAGGATAATTGCAGAATGTTGTGCCACACAACGTGGCACTACACAAAACGCGCTAATAGCATAGGCATATAGGGAACACACACGACGCAGATCTGTTAAGTCCACCGTATTGGTGGTAAGTTGAGAAAACCGTCCCGAAACACATGTGCTACAAAACGCCACAGTTTCCTGCCCATGTGCCCCGACATCAACATGGGATATGATCACCATGCACACGTACACAGGCCGCACAACGGCTTAGCATACTCTGAATCAGGTGGTCGAGCAGCTTCTGGGGTATAGCCTCCCATTCTTGAACCAGTGGCTGTCGGAGATCCTGAAGTCTCGTTGGGGGTTTGAAGACGTGCAGCGATACGTCGACCGAGAGCATCCCAGACGTGCTCGATGGGATTTAGGTCAGGAGAACAGGCAGGCCACTCCATTCGCCTGATATCTTCTGTTTCAAGGTACTCCCCCGTGATGGCATCTCGGTGGGGTCGTGCGTTATCATCCATCAGGAGGAAGGTGGGACCCACTGCACCCCTGGAAAGGCGGACATACTGGTGCAAAATGACGTCCCGATACACCTGACCTGTTCCAGTTCCTCTGTCAAACACATGCAGGGGTGTATTGCACCAATCATAATCCCACCCAACACCATCAAACCACGACCTCCATACAGGTCCCTTTAAAGGACATCAAGGGGTTGGTATCTGGTACCTGGTTCACGCCAGATGAAAACCCGGTGAGAATCACTGTTCAGATTATACCTGTACTCGTCCGTGAACATAACCTGGGACCACTGTTCCAATGTCCATGTACTGTGTTCTTGACATCAGGCTTTACGGGCTCTCCTGTGACCAGGGGTCAGTGGAATGCACCTTGCAGGTCTCCGGGCGAATAAACCATGTTTGTTCAGTAGTCTGTAGACTGTATGTCTGGAAACAACTGTTCCAGTGCCTGCGGTAAGGTCCCGAGCAGGGCTACCTGCAGTACTCCGTGGCCGTCTGCGGGCACTGATTGTGAGATTTTCGTCTTCTTGTGTAGTTGTAAACTGTAGACGTCCGGTACTGTACCGCTCGGACACGTTTCCTGTCTACTGGAATCGTTGCCATAATCTTGAGGTCACACTTTGTGGCACACGGAGGGCCCGTGCTACAACCTGCAGTGTTTGACCAGCCTCCAGTCGCCCTGGTATTCTATCTCTGATAACGTCATCAATATGTTTTCTTTGAGTCATTTTCAACACACAGTCACCTTTAGCACGTCTGAAAACGTCTGCACACTTACTCGCTGCAACGTACTCTGACATGCACCAACACACCTCCACATATGTAGACTGCTGCCGGCGCCATCGTGCGACAACCGCAGATCAAATGCACCGCATGGTCATACCTCGAGGTGATTTAAACCCGCCAACCGCCCACCAGAGCGTTGTTTCACCATGTATCAGCATTATCCGTAATTCATGAGCTTGAGTGTAGATAATCAGCATCATCCAGTTTACTGAGATCCAGTGGAGTAATGATGTATGACTTGCCATAAACTTTGTGCAATTTACCCATCTTCGTGTAAGTCTGCAGATACTGTCACCATCAAAAATATACTTTTAAGCCCCAATTAATATACTGCCTACATGACTGTACATATTCAGGTTTGATATTAAGTGAATAAATTAAAAGCTTATGATGTAACCAAGGCGGATTACCGCCAGACATAGTGCCGACCTCAGTCAAACTCCGACGCGAACGTTACACAGTGGTCTATCACGGCTGGTTACAGCTTTTGGGACTTCTGTGACGTCGGACGAGTCATTTTACCAATCATTTTCGTATCGAAACACTCCCTGAAATAATTCTCCCTTCATTCTTCCATAAAATGCGTTTTCCTGACGGACTACTTTTCTTTCCACAGTCCTCCATTCCATCGACTCCTCAACCTACTTGTTGCCAAGGGGTATCTGCCCTCCCAAACTGAACCCAGCATTTAGTTTGTTCGCTTTGTAATCTTACGCTAGCTTCCCAAACACTTTCCGTCGCTACGCTGTACTCCTCACCATAATGACTTACGACTTTGGGCGCTCTGTCACATGAACTCGTAACAATGGTTGCCTTTGGCTCCCGAGTGCTATCGTGAATTCTGATTTCAGTACTTACTTAAATTTAGAACATCTCATTATCCATAACTCTGATCACTATGCGGTTTTCATAAAACACTTTTAAATAAATGAGCGCACCCGTACGCCTTCTGTTTCAGCCTCTTTCTCTTGTTAGTGAGTTCCTATGCTTACAGAAACAAGTAAATCGGGAAAGAGTGAGGTCAGTTATTGTACCTATCACTGCTGCATCTCACCCTGCCCCCCCCCCCCCCCTCCCACTTTATACATCGAAACTCCAGAAGCTGTAAACAGCAATTTCTTTTTCTGACCTCTCTTCACCTTTTCATAACGAAATTCTATACCATTGATATTAACTACAATTTTTAATTACTATATTCATCATTTAGCAACTACTTAGCTTACTGTTTCTTACTCATTCTTCAAATGGATCCTTATCTTTTTCAGTACACCAACCCATTCCAATATTATAAAAAAATTATACATATCCTAAAAAGGCGTACAATTTCATACATCACCTACAGGATACAATAATACACTGACTTCCCTCAATAAACCCTGTCTAGGCTTATTGTTTTCCATTTTCTCCTTTGTCTTTTTGGTTACACTTTTTCTTTTGCTTGTTTTAACACGCAGAACACATTCTCTTGCACGCTTGTAATTTAGAGACGGATGTGGAGCGACTCTGAGTTCTCCACCGGCTAGGCTTCTTTCAGCAATTAATTACTTTGACAGCTATGGGGCAGGGGAAGGTTCTACTACTCACCGTCTTGGTTTTGATGACGCCGCTTCCTCCCTCATGTCTCCTCCGCTGTGCGTTTTGTTCAGTGCCCTTATTTCTTTCTCAACTGTGGGCTAGGTTCATAGTCTTCAGAAAATTATTACCAGGTTTTTACTCGACAATGAAACATCAACATCAGTCTTCTTGAGTTCATTCAGTCGCATTTTGTACTGACATATTTCTAGTTACTGAATACCGCACTTTTCCGTTTACTATCAGTTTTGCTTGGTCTATTTCTACTATCTATTCTGGCACTCTCTTCTGCTCAGTCAAACAATATAAAAAAATTAAAAAAAAACCTTAAAGCTTCTCACATCGTTAGCATTAACTCTTCTCTAGCGTTCAGGATTTCTCAGTCTCTTTTATCTACAGTAGCACTAATTACTGCATCTTTAGTCGTAAATTACTCAGTTACCTTCATGGTGACGACTCGTATTACTAATACACCATATGTACTCCGGGCCATTACTTCAAATTCGCTTCCCATATTCGTTTATTCTCCATTTCCAATACAACCTTTTTAACTTAAAGTTTTACAGATTCCATTTTATTAACAAACTACCAACTTTATTAATAATACAGGATCCTCTTGCATCGTTACTGTCTACATCAGCCCATTACTGAACGCATTTCTTCAAATACAACCCATTCCGTAACCCAATAACTTCTTTGGATTTACACGTGGGATAAACCAAGAGATATGCATTGGGTTGCTGTGAGCTTTCCATCATGAACGAGCCATGATAACTCAGAAGAATTTTTTTGATTTCTTAAAATACCTTGTGACACGAAGTCACCTGACTTGAAAATGGTTCACATGACCCTATCATGTCATTTCTGCCTCTCTTCGGCTATAGTTAACATTCTGTCCTTGGTCAAATTTTTGTCTCATTCCAGACTTGAATCTAATTCACTGAAAATCCCGCCTCCTCTTCAGCAATATTTGCGGGTATCCTTCCGAACATTAACTTGCATGGCACAAAACCAGTACCTTCATGCCACAGGTCGTTAAATAGCTTACCGAATGCCAGAATAAAATTTGTGGTGTTATATGTGGCTTGGTTCTAAAAGGACCCATGTCAATATTTGTCAAAACTGGTTTTATTGGTGTACACCACATAGTTTCACGTGCTCTTCATATTGTTAAAACGGCCAATAGCTAAACCACGTAGGGTGAGAGATATTGGGGTTGTAGGATGTAAGCCCCAAAGTGTTTTATCAAGTTTCCAATCAGCATAAAAGGGTCAATCTTGATATTGGTCCTCCCTCATATTTTACGTTTGTTGTAAGAATGGCAAATGTCGACATTGGCCCATTTTGCTGACAGATAGTTTCAACAATTGAAACAGTGCTGCGACATTGGACTTAACAGTTTTGAACAGCCAGTGTCGGTTGGTCACAGCCATTGTGCTCCTTGCCGCCGTTGGATAAGCAGCTGCAGCAGCAAGTCGTATAACCCTAGCTTACTTATTTGTTAGATAGTTTAATTAATTTCTTTGCGTGTTTTTGGGTACTTGCATTGTTTAATTTATATATTTCGGGCGTATTATAGTATTTGAGGGTTGTAGCATCGCTCATTAGTGTTTACTTCGTAGATTATTATTTAAATTGCGTGTGAGTTTCGTATAGGAGGTGCAATTTCGAGTTTTAGTTACTGTAATCGTAGATTCAGCAGATTGTAGCGCAGTCGTTAGGCATTTGTACAGGTCAGTTGATACATTCTTTGCGTGTTTCGCTTGCGTTAACTGTTGTTAAACATCGATTAGAATGGACAGGGACTGCGATTGCTGTGTTCGGATGAGGGCTGACTTGGCATCCCTTCGCTCACAGCTGCAAACGGCGCTGACTTCGGTCGCGTAGCTTGAGGCTGTTGCCAATGGGCACCACTGTGGGGAGCCGGACTTGGGTATCACGGGGATGTCAACCTCGTCCCGTCTGTCCCCAGATCGGACTGCCGCTGTGGTTGCCCCGGTTGCTGCCCGCAGTGGCGCTGAGCCCTCGCCTGTGGTTGATTGGGAGGTCGTTCCAAGGCGTGGCAGGCAGCGAAAGGCGTCCCCGGAGGCTGATCAGAAAGCCTCCCCGGTGCGTCTGACAAACCGGTTTCAGGCACTGTCTCTGGCTGAGCCAGATGCAGCTGCCTGCCCTGTTTCAGAGGATCATTCTCAGCCTTCAAGGTCCGGGCAATCGCAGAGGGTGGGCTTACTGGTAGTTGGGAGCTCCAATGTTAGGCGCGTAATGGGGCCCCTTAGGGATACGGCGGCTAAGGAGGGGAAGAAATCCAGTGTGCACTCCGTGTGCATTCCGGGAGGAGTCATTCCTGATGTGGAAAGGGTCCTCCCTGATGCCATGAAGAGCACAGGGTGCAGCCAGCTGCAGGTGGTGGCACATGTCGGCACTAATGACGTGTGTCGCTTTGGATCTGAGGAAATTCTCTCTGGATTCCAGTGGCTATCTGATTTGGTGAAGGCTGGCGGTCTTGCTTACGAGATGAAGGCAGAGCTCACCATCTGCAGCATCGTTGACAGAACCGACTGCGGACCTTTGGTGCAGAGCCGGGTGGAGGGTCTGAATCAGAGGCTCAGACGGTTTTGCGACCGTATTGGCTGCAGATTCCTAGACTTGCGCCATAGGGTGGTGGGGTTTCGGGTTCCGCTGAATAGGTCAGGAGTTCACTATACTCAGCTGGCGGCTACACGGGTAGCGGAGGCTGTGTGGCGTGGACTGGGCGGTTTTTTAGGTTAGAAGGCCTCGGGAAAGTGCGGGATGGGCTGCAATGTCAAAGGGTGCTTGGCAATTACAGGACGTGCTTGGATCAAGGAACAGTCGGAATTATAGTTGTAAATTGTTGTAGTTGCGCTGGAAAAGTCCCTGAGCTTCAAGCGCTAATAGAAAGCACAGAAGCTGATATCGTTATAGGTACAGAAAGCTGGCTAAAGCCTGAAATAAGTTCTGCAGAAATTTTTACGAAGTCTCAGACGATGTTCAGGAAAGATAGATTAGGCAGAATTGGTGGTGGAGTGTTTGTGTCTGTCAGTAGTGGTTTATCTTGTAGTGAAGTCGAAGTAGATACTCCGTGCGAATTGGTGTGAGTGGAGGTTACACTTAACAGCCGAATTAAGTTAATAATTGGCTCCTTCTACCGACCCCCAGACTCCGATGATACAGTTGCGGAACAGTTCAGAGAAAGTTTGAGCCTCGTAACAAATAAATACCCCACTCATACGATTATAGTTGGTGGGGACTTCAACCTACCCTCGGTATGTTGGCAAAAATACTTGTTCAAAACCGGTGGTAGGCAGAAAACGTCTTCCGAGATTGTCCTAAATGCTTTCTCCGAAAATTATTTCGAGCAGTTAGTCCACGAACCCACGCGAATTGTAAATGGTTGCGAAAACACAGTTGACCTCTTAGCCACAAACAATCAAGAGCTGATAGAGAGCATCATGACTGATACAGGGATTAGTGATCACAAGGTCATTGTAGCTAGGCTCAATACCATTTCTTCCAAATCCATCAGAAACAAACGCAAAATAATTTTATTTAAAAAAGCGGATAAAGTGCCACTAGAAGCCTTCCTAAAAGACAATTTCCATTCCTTCCGAACTGACTTTGCGAATGTAGACGAGATGTGGCTCAAATTCAAAGATATAGTAGCAACAGCAGTTGAGATACTCATACCTCATAAATTGGTAAGAGATGGAACGGATCCCCCGTGGTACACAAAAAAAGGTCCGAACGCTGTTGCAGAGGCAACGGAAAAAGCGTGCGAAGTTCAGAAGAACGCAAAATCCCGAAGATGGGCTAAAATTTACAGACGCGCGAAATTTGGCACGTATTTCGATGCGAGATGCCTTTAATAGGTTCCACAACGAAACATTGTCTCGAAATTTGGTAGAAAATCCGAAGAAATTCTGGTCGTATGTAAAGTACACAAGCGGCAAGACGCAGTCAATACCTTCGCTGCGCAGTGCCGATGGTACTGTTATCGACGACTGTGCCGCTAAAGCGGAGTTATTGAACGCAGTTTTCCGAAATTCCTTCACCAGGGAAGACGAATGGAATATTCCAGAATTTGAAACACGAACATCTGCTAGCATGAGTTTCATAGAAGTAGATACCTTAGGGGCTGCGAAGCAACTCAAATCGCTTGATACGGGCAAGTCTTCAGGTCCAGATTGTATACCGATTAGGTTCCTTTCAGATTACGCTGATACTATAGCTCCCTACTTAGCACTCATATACAACCGCTCGCTCACCGATAGATCTGTACCTACAGATTGGAAAATTGCGCAGGTCGCACCAATGTTCAAGAAGGGTAGTAGGAGTAATCCATTCAACTACAGACCTATATCATTGACGTCGGTTTGCAGTAGGGTTTTGGAGCATGTACTGTATTCAAACATTATGAATCACCTCGAAGGGAACGATATATTGACACGTAATCAGCATGGCTTCAGAAAACATCACTCTTGTGCAACGCAGCTAGCTCTTTATTCGCACGAAGTAGTGGCCGCTATCGACAGGGGATCTCAAGTTGATTCCGTATTTCTAGATTTCCGGAAAGCTTTTGACACCGTTCGTCATAAGCGACTTCTAATCAAGTTTCGGACCTATGGGGTATCGTCTCAGTTGTGCGACTGGATTCGTGATTTCCTATCAGGAAGGTCGCAGTTCGTAGTAATAGACGGCAAATAATCGAGTGAAACTGAAGTGATATCAGGTGTTCCCCAGGGAAGCGTCCTGGGACCTCTACTGCTCCTGATCTATATAAATGACCTGGGTGACAATCTGAGCAGTTCTCTTAGACTGTTCGCAGATGATGCTGTAATTTACCGTCTAGTAAGGTCATCCGAAGACCAGTATAAGTTGCAAAGCGATTTAGAAAAGATTGCTGTATGGTGTGGCAGGTGGCAGTTGACGCTAAATAACGAAAAGTGTGAGATGATCCACATGAGTTCCAAAAGAAATCCGTTGGAATTCGATTACTCGATAAATAGTACAATTCTCAAGGCTGTCAATTCATTACGAACAACTTCAGTTGGAAGGACCACATAGATAATATTGTCGGGAAGGCGAGCCAAAGGTTGCGTTTCATTGGCAGGACACTTAGAAGATGCAACAAGTCCACTAAAGAGACAGCTTACACTACACTTGTTCGTCCTCTGTTAGAATATTGCTGCGTGGTGTGGGATCCTTACCAGGTGGGATTGACGGAGGACATCGAAAGGGTGCAAAAGAGGGCAGCTCGTTTTGTATTATCACGTTATAGGGGAGAGAGTGTGGCAGATATGATACACGAGTTAGGATGGAAGTCATTAAAGCATAGACGTTTTTCGTCGCGGCGAGACCTTTTTACGAAATTTCAGTCACCAACTTTCTCTTCCGAATGCGAAAATATTTTGTTGAGCCCAACCTACATAGGTAGGAATGATCATCAAAATAAAATAAGAGAAATCAGAACTCGAACAGAAAGGTTTAGGTGTTCGTTTTTCCCGCTCGCTGTTCGGGAGTGGAATAGTAGAGAGATAGTATGATTGTGGTTCAATGAAGCCTCTGCCAAGCACTTAAATGTGAATTGCAGAGTAGTCATGTAGATGTAGATGTAGAAATCTGACGGGAATATACAAATTAAGAGTTTTTCCCTTAACAACTCCCCTAACCATTCACCGCATTCTTAGTGAGGAGTCTAGACGGTCTTGGTGGGAACAAACATGTTTCACGGAGGTGATAAGGAAGAGCTTGAGAAACAAACTGCACTTGAAATATCACCACTGAAGTCGTCACTTTGGCTTGAAGGTAAGTTTACTAAAATAAACTGGTATCAGGAGCATTTATGCCTAATTTTTCCAACAGAAGACCATAAATTAACTGGTATCTCTATTTAATGGCAATCTAAAATATGATCAACCGCCTATTAAATTTATTTCATTTTTTATTTTTTTTAAGGTTATCCCAGTACCAGTACAGAAGGAAATGCATGTTCGTCATTACTGGCACACGTGTTTTCAAGTTCTGATGAAGATGTGTTTGAAGATTCTGATTAATATGTTCCAAGTGGTGGTGAAAGTAGTGATGAAAGCAATGACGGAGGGAATGTAGCTCTGCGAAAGACCGTTAAAAGATCTTCAAGGATTGAAGGAATTGATCCAATTCAACAGCAGCCTGGCAATAAAACAACAAGGATCAGTAGAAGGGAGAGGAAGAAATGTGATCCACAGGATTCATCCAGAAAAAGAAAGCAAAACAAAAAATTATCGGAGGAAAGAATTGCAAACTGCAGGAAAGCATAATGTGACACCGAAAGTAAAAGTTATACCTGCTAAAGTTCTGAAATCACTGTACAAGTGCAGGAAAAATTGCGGAGGAAAATTAAATGACGATGAGAGAGAAAAATGTTCATAGACCATTTCAAATTGTACCCAGAAGCTCAAAATCAGTTCATAGCTAATCATTTTATGAAACGTCCCCTTTGAAAAATTGTTACATAAGTGGTCTATATGAAACGTCCCCTTAGAAAAATTATACACGATTGCGCTTAAACTGACACACCATATTTTTAGCGCAACGCAATCTGACTTTCAATAATCGCTACAAAAGAATGGCCCTGACTAACATTAACCTATACCTTTCACAAAACGCTTACCTCACCAAAAATCTTCGTTACTCGAACTACTGCAATACAGCGAGCGCCACTACTGCCAGCTAAATAAGATTCAAACTACGGAAGGCACTAACTTCTGATAGGTATAGTTAGCAAATGAAAGATTTTAATAGAGAACAAACAGTGTATTTACCTTAATAGTCATAATATATATAGCAGTTCATGACATCCAGTCTTACAAATTTCAAAACTCCGCCATCTCTCTCCCCACATCCACCACTGCTGGCGGCTCACCTCCAACTGCGCAACGCTACGCTCTGTTAGAATCCAGCTGCCGCTGCCCAACACTACAATGGCAGACAACAATGCAAACCAGCCACAGACTGCACACGGCACAGCCAGTGATTTTTATACAGAGCGCTACGCGGCGGCGGCGTTACCAATAAAAAACCTAAACAGCCTACTTACATAGCCCTCATGCTCCCCACAAAAAAATTACAAATTGTTTTGGGCAGTGGCGAATACAGATTTGAAAATTTTTTCATAATTACAATGACAAAGAAATGAAATGCACACACTTATCGATACAATGTTGGTCAAAAGCTAAAATTTTCTCACAGTCCATAAAGACAATCCTGATCATTAATCAAAGTAAAATTGCAGTGTTTTTCTCAAAGTCTGAGTAGTAAAAGAAAATGCACACAGAAGTAGTGGATTTCCATGCAGTCTTGAAGTAGTGTTGTCCTTTCAACGGAAAGACAGTGCTGACTCTCGACATGCAGACAGGTAATGGGCCACAACAGAGCAAACCCACAGCAGAGTCAGTCGAAGTTTTAAAGAATATTGGTAGGTAGGTCGTCACAAAGTAGACCCATTGTAGTCCTGGTAGAGATTACAGTATTGGTGGGCCACCAGAGGTGCAGACCCACTGCAGGCCTTGTAGAAATAATGGTATTGGTGAGTCATCAAAGGTGTAGACCCACTTCAGTCCTTGTAGAGATTATGGTATTGGTGGGCCACCAGAGGTGCAGACCCACTGGAGTCCTTGTAGAGATGGCTAGCAGCCATCTGTTTCGAATGTGCAGGTGCAAAATCACCATGAAAGAGTCTTGTGGAGAATATAGCAAGTCCATAAACCACCACTTGTGCACTCACAAATTTTTTGAAATATTCTTTCAACCGGCAATGCTGTTATCCAGTCCCTTACTGAATTATTAACACACGTGCAAACACTATCAGTCCCTACTTCTCACATATTGTCCATGTACTACGACCAACAGAAACGTGTGGAGTGAAATGTAATTTACAAGTTACTTAATTTGATGAACTGGTGTCAATTACAATTTTATAACATAAGAATACAATAACAAAGGTACAAAATATATCATTAAAGAACATAACAATACAGATAACATTTGTAGTAGTACAGGCTTTACAAAAGAATCGAAATAGCAAATACATCAGTGTTACAAAAATTACGACATAAGTACATACATAAAAGATCAGAATAACTTTTGAAACATCAACTTCACACATGAGCATTAGAACAAAACAGAATAAATAATGTGTAATCATCTTTACAAGGTAAATAACATGTTATTAATTCAAATTTTTTTTGAGGATAACAGTATTCCTCATCATAGTTCATGTAACTGAGTATTAGAAAAATTCTACAACATAAATCTTATCAGATAAACATATAAAGACCAGAAGAACATAAATACACAAGGGTACACAAACACATAGCGGGATAACACAAGGAAAGGACAGGGTTTGTTTTCAGTGTAACATTTGGTACTGCAGTCCAACCCAAAACGTCATTCTGTAGATCTTTCGTCTTATCTCAACATTTGTTTTCACCAAAATATCCTATCCAAGCATGCTTTCTGTATTTTGTTCACATCCTCTTTCAAAAATAGTTTTCCTCCACTGTACACTACTTTTTTGGCCAAATCATTTTCATATAGCTTCTCAATGCTTATCTTCCAATTCATCATAGTTTCTTATATAGTCTACCCCCCCTTAAGCTAACTTAAACCTACTGAGCTCAGATGCTAAACTAAGGGACGACGCAATGCAGCACCACAAAACAAATTAACACAAACAGCAATGACCCAAAAAACGCAGATTTGCAAAGCAAGCAGTAGTAAATGTAATAACTTATATCTAGACATGAAAAAAACCACAAGCAGAAAAAAATTGTATACTAAAGACAACAATGCAGATAAGGGAAAGTTATTATCACTTCTTAATGTCTATGTAATTAAAGTGGTGCACCACAAAAACTAATGCTACAACAAATTACCAACTACTTGAAAAGAAAAATTGTATATACAGTTACTGTTATTAGTCGCTTCTTATTGCTCTTTCCATTCCAAGAGTTCCTTTTCCGAAGAATGTAGATCATAAAATAATTATTTAATAGATCTGTCGACAGAAAGTGTTCACATTAGCAAATGCATTTTCTTTTATTTTATAAAACCAATGCTGCAACACAGCTGGAAGCCAGATATAAAATGAAATAAGCCACTATGAAAGGCAAAGCATAAAAATATCATTCAATAGTCATGTGACATTTCATAAGTTAGTACAAATTCTCTCAACTCTCATAGAAAGACGCTTGTCATTATCAGGTGTGCAGAAGTAAGTAAGTATCTTTTCAAGTAATGAGCGTGTCGTTTTTGCGATGCTTTCTACAAAGGAATGTCAATAGCGAGGATAATGGCCTCTTTTTTTCCTGTGCCTCTGAAAGGCACACACTAATGGCTTGTTTCCAGGTGGCTGTCGCGCAGCTAGGTGCCCACGACGCATTACGTGCAGGTGGTCTCTTAAGTTTCTTACCGAAATATTTACGACACCAATTTCGGCTACAGTGGCAGTCTCATATAAAAATATTTTCACAGGTTGAGAATTTGCGTTACGAATGTGTAGAAAATAAAATCCTATAAATATAAGTGGCCAAAAAATTTTCGTCGGCATTGTAATACATTCACGCATTTACATACATTTCATAACTCTTACAGTACGATTCTTGGTTTCCAACAAACCAGAGTCTCTAACCACTACTCATTATTCCTTACCTTATTCGTCGACACTTCTTCAATATTTGATCATAAGAGATATGTAGCATAATCAAATAACTCATATAGCATCAGCTTATTGATCATAAACATACCGCAACAGCATAATACACATTGTCATCATAACATCATAACATCTCAGTCAAATCTCTAAAACAACGTAGCTTTCTGCAATAATGTCAAAACCTAAAAAAAACTCTGTTCATTTCAATAGTGTCATCTGCCTCAAACGTACTTTAAAAATCATGATCCCATACCAAATAGATCATTCAAAGCTCTCATAGTATCAATGGTTCCGAAAAAATATGAAGTTCACATAATACAGACCAAATACAATTTCATAAGTGTGAAATTATCCAACTGTGTAATTGCGTAAACATGTCACTGACGTAGTAAGTAAAAAATGTTTGTCTCTCATTTAAATGATCACAGAGCTGTGTAATTCTGTGTTAGAGAAATATGGTACCAATGTGTAGAGTTGTATAAGCAAATACCATATTAGCTAGGGCTCCTTGTGCTTGCCAAACACATGGTACACAAATTAGGCGTGTACCCCCCTGAGGATTAATGTAATTATATCCTCAGATGTTACAGATTACAGCAATGGAATGAAAAGTATCACGGAAAACCTTTGTATCACTGTATTTCAAATATCTTTAAAAATAAATGTTTTAAGTACAAAATTAGGCACTCAAATACGCGTACTGTAGCGCTAAACTGTGCGTCATGTTGTAAGATAATCTCTGTGGAAGTGTCGTAGTTACCGTCCTGCGAAAGCTAAGTTCTACAGAAGTCAATGTACTTACCTCATGATAAACAAAAGTGAAATGCTTTGCGTATAGATATCGTAGTTACTACGCTTACTGCCATGATGAAGTAAGTACTGTACTGTAACGTATTGTTGTGCTACGGAAAAGGCTGTCTCATTGTAGCTATACCACAAAAGTTACTACTAAAACATGTTTTACTTTCCAGAATAATTCAGAAAAACTGTGCAGATATAAAACAGATACACCGCAAAAGCAACATTGTAAATTGTCACTCATTAGTAGCGTCGTGATAAAATCGTGTGGCTGTCACATAAACTAACCACTGTGTCATCTGGTATCTCACAGAAGTACTTTAAATCCAGAATGTATTTTCAAGTAAACCAAAATGTTGCATTAAAATCTCATTAGCAATACTAGTAAATATTCTAAGTATGTCAGCCTTATAGTCGTTACGTAATCGTGCAACTAACAAGCATGAATATACACACGCAATAACACTGTGATGTCTGTTCACTATAACAATGCACTCGTAAATACTGTCTAAATATGTTCCGTAGGTTCTGGACTCGATAGTAAACTTCAAACATTGTTGCATGTTAACAGTTTCTCAGTGTGACAAAGCATACTAGAAATGTGAAGTGAAATGTTTCATGGCAAAGACAAAGTTAAAAAGCAGATTATCTTTCAATAAACGGTTTTACATGTGAAACGTGGTGTGAACCTTTACTCTTCCTAGTACGCAGAGTTTCAACTTCAACGCAATTATCATGTGGTTTACGTCGGTAAAGAATGCTAAAATTTTTCTCAAGGTTAGTGTCTCTGTTATTTTTCTCTGAGCCAGCAGGCGCAGGTGGTTGCCTGCGGTGCGAGTCATTGTCGGTTTCTTCGTTGGCGCGCATCGTTATTGAGATTTGGAGACCTAACTTCTATAAGTTCACCTTGTCGAGAGGGCCCTGCTCTGTTTGAATCCCGCCAGTTCAGCTGCAATTCAGGCCTGTCGTTACGATCATATCGTCTGTCGTCATGTCGGTGGTTCCTGTAGTTTCTTTCTTGTCGGTTAAGTGGTGCAGAATTTCTCCATGAATTATCACTGCGCGGTGGACGCTTGCGTCTGAAATTGTTCTGTCTCCCGTGATAATAATTATTTTGGTTCCCGTATTGTCTGTTTCTCTCATTGTCTCTGTGATATTCATTACTACGGAATGTGATCTTTCTCTGTAACTATTATTACACCGCCAGTGGTTGTCATATGGGTGGTGTCTGTTTTGGTCACGACTTGCGCTGTAAGAATAGACTTGACGTGTCCATTTATTGTTTCTGTCGTCACGGAATTGTGACGGATGTGAACTATAGTGATTGTTTTCCTGTTTTCGCATCCCGCGACTGTCTGTGTCAATTTCTAATTCTTGTAAGAGTCCCTGAAAAGCTTCAATGTCGTCTTTGCAACGCCCTACCAAAATAATATTCTTTAAATGTTCAGGCAATTTTATTATGCAAATGCGGATGAGTTCTGAAGGGCTATATGGGTTTGAAAGATATTGATTCTTATGCAACATGTCTTCAAAATATTTGACAAGACAGGAAAATTCAGATTGTTCAAAGTGTTTCATCATCATGATGCTGTGTTTTACTCGCTCTTGTGTAGCTTGATACCAATATGCTGAGAGGAAGGCATGATAAAATTCTCCTTCACTGTGACAATCGTGAATGACCGATCGCATTCTTACAGCTGGTTCATTCTCCAAGTAGCCACACATAAATTCTAATCTGTGCTCTAATGACCAGTTGGGAGGAAAACAATGAGAGAATTGATGGAGCCACGCTTGCGGATGAATGTCGTTGCCAGAATTCTTAAATGTTTTGAATTTACGTGCAGTAATGAACAGCTTATAGTCAAAATCATCGTGTCGGCGAGCAGCATATCGGCCATTGTTACGTCGTGTCGGCGGTTCCATCTCAAAATTCGGTGCACCTTGCCAATTTCTTTCACAATTTCCGAAATGCCCTGTGTTATTATTTTGTGGCTTTTCCGTATTTCTAAGTCCCTCTTCCCCTTGTTGGAGCGCGAGTGTCCTCTGAAATACGTAATTCTTGTATTACCTGTGTCAGCTGATCGTGCACTTCCCGGATTTCTCTTTGGTGTTGTGTATTAATTTGATTCTGATTGTGTTTGAATTTCCTAATTTGTTCGCACTCTTCTGTATCATTCAGATCATCATCACCCTTGGTAGATAAATTAGTGAACTGATCTGAAAGTTCGGCTAGTTTCTCCGATAGTGAACACATTTACTCAGTGTGTTTTTCTGAACCAAGTTTCAGAGTGTCCATTTGTGTTGAAATCGAATCTATTGTGTCCTTTAAGTTTTCCTGAGTTCTTGCAAGTTGCGTAACCGAATCGGTGGATGCAAGTGAGTCCATTTTAGATTGCAAGGTGTCGTGATTTTCACGAACAATAGTTTGCAGTTCTTTTATGGCTGCTTCATGATTCTGTAATGCATTTTCATGCCGCGAAAAAATAGGTTGGAAATGCTCACAAATTTGTGTTTTTACGTCATTACAGACTTTTTGACATTTCTATTCGATTTTATGTAATTCAGTAGTTAAATCTTCACGTGTTTGTTCAAGTGTATGTTCCACTGAGTCTAACTTTTGAAGCTTTTGTTCCATTGTGTCTAACTTTTGAAGCTTTTGCTGTGTTTGTCTCTGATTTTGTTCAATTGGTTGCATTAATTGCAATAATAATGTATTAGTGTCTGGAATCTGTTTTTCTATGCTTTTTGGCAGTGCATTTTCACCGCCAACATTTACATTTTGACAGGCAGAAAATGTGTCTTGACTCATTTGAGAAAACGGTGAGGACCCATAACTTAAGTCTACAGTATTTGCGATATCGTGTTCTGTCATTTCGGATTCCTGAGGCGAGCTGTTGCCGACTGATCGATCGATAATTGTTCCCTGTTCACTACTTGTTTCATTGTCTGCACCATTATTTGCTGTCCGCTCCATTTCCCTATGCACAATTACCAAATTACTACTTCGAATGTCTGTTAATTCACTACGTTAAGCGTCGCTCGTCGTCACTATTATTTCTCAGTTTACTTTGGAGCCTAGTGTTACGTTTTTCACACGCCATTATTGTCACAATATTTCACACGATAACACATAAAAGCACAATTTGAAGAGCAAAAATAAGAGAACACATTAACATAGCACTGAAAATACTATCTAGTTAATTGCAAGCGAAGCTGCGAAATACTTGGTACAAATCTACATGCATGCCACAACTGTTTTACTGTACAACAATGAAAGACTGCAACTACAAAGGAAATTCTCTCTATGATTACGCGCTAGCAATAAACAAAGGCTACACTAACTACACAAACTACAAGAAAAAATCAGAAGATTCCAATGAGGTATCCTGGCAGGGTCGCCATATGAAACGTCCCCTTTGAAAAATTATTACATAAGTGGTCTATATGAAACGTCCCCTTAGAAAAATTATACGCGACTGCGCTTAAACTGACACACCATATTTTTAGCGCAATGCAATCTGACTTTCAATAATCGCTACAAAAGAATGGCCCTGACTAACATTAACCTATACCTTTCACAAATCACTTACCTCACCAAAAATCTTCGTTACTCGAACTACTGCAATACAGCGAGCGCCACTACTGCCAGCTAAATAAAAGATTCAAACTACGGAAGGCACTAACTACTGATAGGTATAGTTAGCAAATGAAAGATTTTAATAGAGAACAAACAGTGTATTTACCTTAATAGTCATAATATATATAGCAGTTCATGACATCCATTCTTACAAATTTCAAAACTCCGCCATCTCTCTCCCCACATCCACCACTGCTGGCAGCTCACCTCCAACTGCGCAACGCTACGCGCTGTTAGCATCCATCTGCCGCTGCCCAACACTACAATGGCAGACAACAATGCAAACCAGCCACAGACTGCACACGGCACAGCCAGTGATTTTTATACAGTGCGCTACATGGCGGCGACGTTACCAATAAAAAAACCTAAACAGCCTACTTACAATTTGTCTCAGGAAAAGAAACATATGGAGCGTTTAAGGAACAGACCTGAATGACTGCAAGCAGTCAAAAGTATTCCAGGAAGTACTTTTTTTACTGTCCTTCTTTGCAGACTAAAATAGAAGTATGTCAGGATATAATCTTTAGTACATTTTCTTTAACACAAAAGAAGGTAAGAATAATTTTGGAGAAAAGACGGGGCTCTGAAGGAGGAGTGGTTCTGAAGACGGACATGGCAAACATCATAATCATCCGAAAGTTCGAACTGACGACATTGATTTAATAAAGGAACACATTAAAATGTTTCCTTCCTACGAAAGTCATTATTCTCGATCTCATTCTTCTAAAAAATGTTATCTCCACACTTGAGTATTTCAGAAATGTACCAGCTCTATCAAAAATTTTGCGAAACCAAAGTTATGAAACAAAGAAGTGAAAATTGTTATCGAAGAGTTTTTGTGAACTGCTTCAATCTTAGCTTCCACAAACCGAAGACTGACACTTGTGCAAAATGTAACAAATACGTCATGTTACTCAACAATTGTACTGATAATACTGAACGTGGATCGACAGCAACATTTGGATTTAGCATAGGCTGCTTACGATCAGACAGACAGTGATAAAAAGAAAGCTGAGCAGAATTCCAGTGTAGTAACCTGGCCTTTGATTTGCAGAAATGTCTACCCACTCCTTTTCTACACTGTGGTGTGGCATTTTACAAAAGACAACTTTGGACTTTCAACTTGCCCATCTATGTAAAAAAAAAGGTTTAAATGGCTCTGAGCCTATGAGACTTAACTTCTAAAGTCATCAGTCCCCTAGAACTTAGAACTACTTAAACCTAACTAACCTAAGGACATCATACACATCCATGCCCGAGGCAGGATTCGAACCTGCGACCGTAGCGGTCTCGCGGTTCCAGACTGTAGTGCCTAGAACCGCTCGGCCACATCGGCCGGCATCTATGTAAAGAGACGTAAAGAATGTTCTCCAATATGTTACATTTGGAATGAAACAGTGGCAGGAAGAAGTGGTCAAGAAATAACTTCTTTTCTATATGATTATTTGATGAAACTGGTCGACGAAATTGTTGAGGTACACCTGTACAGTAATTTGTGTACTGGACAAAACAGAAATATTTTTATTGCCATCATGTTTCTGAGTATAGTGGAAGAATTCATGATTCAGGGAAGACGTTTGGACAACAACCAAAAGTTTCTTGAAGTTGGACATATTCACTTGGAAGCTGACTCAATTCACACAGTCATTGAGAAGACAAAGAAAACAACTGTCGAAATAGAACTGCCAAGAGACTGGGCCAAATTAATACGCATGGTTCCCCGAAAGCCACCCATTACTTTAATAGAGCTGGAACAAAACGACTTCTACAACTTTAAGCACTGGATGAAAAGCCATTATCTGCACAAGAAAATTAACAGAGAAGGGAATCCTATTGCTTGGAACAAGATAAAATGGATGAAGTATCACTCAGGTATGCCAGGAATTGTCTCCTACAAAAACAGTTACTCCTTAGAAGAACCATTCAAGATGATAGATCTGAACAGAAAGATAACTCGACGCTTGTCTACGCCCAAACTTGCAACTATTTCTGATGCCATATGTAAGCAGGCTGTTTGCGCTGTGTGCAGTCTGTGGCTAGTTTGCATTGTTGTAATAGTCGCCGTTGTAGCGTTGGGCAGATGGATGTGAACAGCGCGTAGCGTTGCGCAGTTGGAGGTGAGCCGCCAGCAGTGGTGGATGTGGGGAGAGAGATGGCGGAGTTTTGAAATTTGTAAGAATGGATGTCATGAACTGCTATATATATTATGACTTTTGAACACTATTAAGGTAAATACATTGTTTGTTCTCTATCAAAATCTTTCATTTGCTAACTGTCTCTATCAGTAGTTAGTGCCTTCCGTAGTTTGAATCTCTTATTTAGGTGGCAGTAGTGGCGATGGCTGTATTGCAGTAGTTCGAGTAACGGAGATTTTTGTGAGGTAAGTGATTTGTGAAACGTATAGGTTAATGTTAGTCAGGGCCACTCTCTTGTAAGGATTTTTGAAAGTCAGATTGCGTTGCGCTAAAATTACTGTGTGTCAGTTTAAGCACAGTCCTATATAATTTTCCTAAGGGGACGTTTCATATATCGACCCTTAGCAAAGGATACCTCACTGAAATCTTTTGATTTTTTTGTAGTTTGTGTAGTTAGTGTAGTTTTGTTTATTGCTAGCGCGTAATTATAGAGAGAATTTCCTTTGTAGTTATAGTTTTTCATTGTTGTGCAGTAAAACAGTTGTGGCATGCATGTAGATTTGCAGCAAGTATTTCGCAGCTGTGCTTGCAATTAACGAGATATTATTTTCAGTGCTACGTTAATGTGTTCTCTTATTTTTGCTCTTCAAATTGTGTTTTTCTGTGTTGTCGTGTGAAATATTGTGACAATAATGGCGTGTGAAAAACGTAATACTAGGCTCCAAATTAATTGAGAAATGACAGTGAAGACGAAGGCAGTTTGTTAGCGCCACCGAGTAATGAATTAACTAATGTTCAAAGTAGTAATTTGTTAATTGTGCATAGGGAAATAGTGTGGGCTGCAAATAATGGTGTAGGCAGTGAAACAATTAGTGAACAGGGAAGCATTATCGATCGATCGGTCGTCAACAGCTTGCCTCAGGAATCCGAAATGACAGGACACAGTCTTGCAAAAACTGTAGATTCAGGTTTGCGTCCTCACCATTTTCTCAAATAAGTGAAAACACATTTTCTGCTTTTCAAACTGCGAATATTGCCGGTTCAAATGCATTGCCGAATAGCACTGAGGAACATGTTTCAGTCACCAGTGCTTTGTTATTACGATTAATGCAACAAATGGGACAAAAGCTTCAAAAGTTAGACACAATGGAACAAAATCTTCAAAAGTTAGACACAATGGAACAAAATCAGAGACAAACACAGCAACAGTTAGACACAATGGAACAAAATCAGAGACAAACACAGCTAAAGCTTCAAAAGTTAGACACCACACTTGAATAAACACCTGAAGATTTAACTACTGAGTTACATAACATTGAATAGAAATATCAAAAAGTCTGTAATGACGTAAAAACAAAGATTTGTGAGCATTTTCAACCTATTTTTTCGCGGAATGAAAATGCATTACAGAATCACGAAGCAGCCATTAAAGAACTGCAAACTATTGTTCATGAAAATCATGAGACCTTGCAAGCTAAAATTGACTCAGTTGCATCTACAATTCGGTTATGCAACTACCAACATATACAACATGATAATTACTTGGAAGTTAAAACTCTGCTCACTAGAAAGGGTAAATGACTGCACCACATTTCACATGTAAAACCATTTATTGAAAGATAATCTGCTTTTTAACTTTGTCTTTGCCATAAAACTTTTCACTTCACATTTCTAGTATGCTTTGTCAGACATAAGAAATTGTTAACATGCAACAATGTTTGAAGTTAAATATCCAGTCTAGAACCTAGGGAACATTTTAAACAGAAATTACGAACGCATTGTTATAGTGTACAGGCGACATAGTGTTGTATTTGTACATTCTTGCTTGTTAGTTGCACAATTACATAACGACTATCAGGCTTACTTACTTAGGACATACACGGGTACTGCTAATCAGATTTTAATGCAACATTTTGATTTACTTGAAGATACATTCTAGATTTAAATTACTTTCTGCGAGATACCAGATGACACAGTGGTTAGTGTATGTGACAGCTACACTATTTTATCACGACGCTACTAATGAGTGACAATTTACAATGTTGCTTTTGCGGTGTTCCTGTTTTATATCTTCACAGTTTTCTGAATTGTTCTGGAAAGTAAAACATGTTTTAGTAGTTACGTTTGTGGTATAGCTACAATGAGACAGCCTTTTGTGTTGCACAACAATACGTTACAGCACAGTACTTTCTTCATCACGGCAATAAACGTAATAACTAAGATGTCTATATGCAAAGCATTTCACTTTTGTTTATCATGAGGTAAGTACATTGACTTCAACAAGACGCACAGTTTACCGCTACAGTACACGTATTTGAGTGATTAATTTTGTACTTAAAACATTTATTTTTAAAGGTATTTGAAGTACTATGATACAAAGGTTTTCCGTGATACGTTTCATGCCATTGCTGTACTCTGCAACACCTGAGAGTATAATTACACATCCTCAAGGGGGATACACGCTTACTTTGTGTACCATGTGTTTGGCAAGCACAAGGAGCCCTAGATAATATGGTATTTGCTTATACAACGTTTCACATCGGTACCATATTTCTCTAACCCATAAATTACACAGCTATCTGATCATTTAACTGAGAGAGACAAACATTTATTTTACTATGTCAGTGACACATGTTTATGCAATTATACTTCTGGATAACTTCACACTTATGAAATAGTATTTTGTCTGTACTTTGTGAAATGTTCATATTTTTTCGGAACCTTTGTGATATTATGAGAGCTTTGAATGATGTATTTGGTATGGGATCATGATTTTTAAAGTACATTTGAGGTAGATGACACTTTTGAAATGAGCAAAGAATTTTTTTTAGGGTAAAATATTCAGAAAGCTTAGAAGATTTTGAGATGTGATTGATCTGTTATGATGTTATTATTACAACGATAATGTGTATTATGCTGTTGAGTTATGTTTATGATCAATGAGATGATACTGTATGAGGAATCTGATTATGCTATGTATTTATTATGATGAAATATTGAAGACGTGTTGGTGAATATGTATATGTATAATAAGGTATGGAATAATGAGTAGTGATTAAGGACTCTGATTTGTGGAAAATGATGTTGGAAACCTAGAATTGTACTTTAAGAGTTATGAAATGAGTGTATATGCGTGAATGTATTACTATGCTGGTGAAAATTGTTTAGACACTGTTATATTTACAGGATTTTGCTTCTACAGATTTGAAATGGAAATTCTCGACATGTGAAATTTTTATATGAGACTGTCACTATAGTGCAAACTGGTGTCGTAAATATTTCGGTGAGAAAGTTAAGTGACCACCTTCACGTAATACGTCGTGGGCACCCAGCTGCGCGACAGTCGCCTGGAAAAAAGCCATTAGTGTGTGCCTTTCAGAGGCACAGGTGAAAAAAAAAAAGAAGGCCATTATCCTCGCTATTGACATTTCTTTGTAGAAAGCGTCGCAAATACGACACAAACTTGGAAACATACGATTACACTGTGGAGCTCTTAATTTATGATATTTACTAAAATGCCTAATGAAACGATGAGAAACATTTTACGGCTATTGGCTTGCTAGTTGAGAGAAATGCCATATGATTTGCTTTACGTATTTATTTACTCATTTTGTTTAGTATCTAGTTTCTAGCTGCCCTGCAGCATTGGTTGGAATAAAATTTTATAGATATACTAATATAAATATTTTATGCCTACAGACCCAGTAAAGAATAACTTTGTGATATACTTCCAAAAAAGTGAGGGTGCACAAAAAGACATTTCCCTTCACAGGAACTGCATACATAATTTTCTTTTCAAGTAGTTGGTAATTTATTTCATAGAATAAGTTTTTGTGGAGCACCACTTTAATTATATAGACATTAACATGTGAATATACATTTCCCTTATCTGCATTGTTGTCTTTAGTGTAATATTTTCTCTGCTTGACCTTTGTCATGTTTAGACATAAGTTATTGCATTTGCTGCTGCTGTTTGCCAGGCATAGTGCTACTAAATTTCACTTTGTATTACTCTGTTAAGCTAGTTTTACTACTGATTTATTTTTCTTGTTGCTGCACATTGGTTCATATTAGTTGTAATGTTGCATTGCTTGGTAATTTAGATTTACTGTAGCTTGCTTTGCCAATTTCCATTTTTTTGTCATTGCTGTCTGTGTTAATTGTTTTGCGCTGCTGCATTACCTCATCCCTTAGTTTAGCATCTGAGCTCAGTAGATTTAAGTTAACTTAAGAGGGAGTAGACTATATAAGAGAATGAGTTGCAATGCATTGGAAGAAATGCATTGAGAAGTAATACGAAAAAAGTACAGAAAGCAGGTACAGGTAGGATTTTCTTGGTAATAAATGATGAGGTAAGATAATGGAAAATAAATAATGGGGTAAGAAATATGTGAACATATAAATACAAAAAGCATGCTTGGATAGGATTTTTTTGGTGGAAACAAATGTTGAAATAAGACGAACGATCTATGGAATGAAGTTTTGGGTTGGACTGCAGTACCAAATGTTACACTGAAAACAAACCCTGCCCTTTCCTCTTGTGTTATTCTGCTATGTGTTTGTGTACTCTTTTATATTTGTGTTTTTCCTGTCTTTATGTGGTTAGCTGATATGAGTTATGTTGTAGAATTTTTCTAATAATATGTTATTTACTTGGTACAGATGCTTAGACATTACTAATTCTGTTCTGTTTCAATGCTCATGTGTGAAATTAATGATTCGAAACCTATTCTCATTATTTTATATATTTACTTATGTCATGATTCATGTAACACTGATGTATATGTTTATTTCTATTCTTTTGTAATGCCTGTTTTACTACAAATGTTATCTGTATTGTTATGTTCTTTAATGATGTATTTTGTACCTTTGTTATTGTATTCTTATGTTATAAAATTGTAATTGACACCAGTTCATCAAATTAAGTAACTTGTAAGTTACAATTCACGGCACACGTTTCTGATGGTCATAGTATATGGACAATATGTGAGAAGTAGGGACTGATAGTGTTTCCACGTGTGTTGACAATTCAGCAAGGGACTGGTTAACAGGATTGCTGGTTCTAAGGATAATTTCAAAACTTTGTGAGTGCACAAGTTGTGGTTTATGGACTTGCTATATTCTCCGCAAGACTCTTCGATGTTGATTGTGCACCTGCACAGTCGCAACAGATAGCTGTTGGCCGTCTCTACACAGACGACAGTGGGTTTACACCTTTGATGGCCCACAAATACCCTTATTTCTACAAGGACTACAGTGGGTGTGCACCTCTGGTGGCCCACCAATACTGTAATCTCTACCAAGACTATAGTGGGTCTGCTCTGTGATGACCTACCTACCAATATTCTTCAAAACTTCGACTGACTCTGCGGTGGGTTTGCTCTGTTTTGGCCCATTCTCTGTCTGCATGTCGAGAGTCAGCACAGTCTTTCCGTTGAAAGGACAACACTACTTCTTCAAGACTGCATGGAAATCCACTACTTCTGTGTGCATTTTCTTTTACTGCTCAGACATTGAGAAAAACACTGCTATTTTACTGTGATGAACGATCAGGACTGTCTCTATGGACTGTGAGAAAATTTTAGCTTTTGACCAACATTGTATCAATAAGTGTGTGCATTAGATTTCTTTGTTATTGTAATTATAATTATGCAAATTTTTTTCAAATTTTTATTGGTGAGTGCCCAAAACAATTTGTAAATTTTTTTGTGGGGAGCATGGGTGCTTTGTAAGTAGGCTGTTTATTTTTCTTATTGGTAACACCACGTAGCGCTCTGTATGAAAAATCGCTGATTGTAAGAATGTAAGAATGGATGTCATGAACTGCTATATATATTATGACTTTTGAACACTATTAAGGTAAATACATTGTTTGTTCTCTATCAAAATCTTTCATTTGCTAACTATCCCTATCAGTAGTTAGTGCCTTCCGTAGTTTGAATCTCTTATTTAGCTGGCAGTAGTGGTGCTCGCTGTATTGCAGTAGTTCGAGTAACGAAGATTTTTGTGAGGTAAGTGATTTGTGAAACGTATAGGTTAATGTTAGTCAGGGCCATTCTCTTGTAAGGATTTTTGAAAGTCAGATTGCGTTGCGCTAAAATTATTGTGTGTCAGTTTACGCACAGTCATGTTCAATTGTTCTAAGGGGACGTCTCACATCATACCAATTTCAGAAAAGAAATTAAAGGACTTAAGGGATCTTCTTCCATACACCAATGTAAGCAGTCGTTCATTCTACATACAGTTCATCAATCACCTGAGAGCCAATACATAGATGAAAGAGATAAACAGAGATCTTATGAAGGGTAGGATGAGGTTGGTGATGGTGATGATGATGGAAACGAGTGATATATTTCTTCTCTCCAGTTTTTCAGTCTCAACCATAGTGTATGCAAATTATGTGTCTGATATTAAGAAATGTGAATAGACAGTTTCCCACCTGATTACGTTAACAAACAGTGTTATCATGATTTGCGGTGATAAAATGTGATTTTTGGAACATGTTACAGTTGCTATCAGTTATTAAATTCTTGAGGAATTAATAAAGTTATTTCATTAATGAGTACAAGGAAACATTCATCTTAAAATAGCCTGTTTTTCGTTATTCAGTGTACCTGACCCTGATGTCCAAAGGGCCAATGTCAAATAATTTAAGAGAGTTCATGATATTAAAAAGGCCAATGTCCTCTTAAGTCCTTTAATTTCGAAGTTGAAAATTTTAGAAGTTTATTATTTAAAAATTAAGCTTTAGTTAAGTTGATTTACTTTAAACATAGTAACAAATAGCTCCAAATATATAGTTAATAGTTGTCAGAAAATGACAGAAAATATTCACAAGCATATAACTTAAAACTTAAGATTCTTGACGTTGGTTTTAGAAGCAAGCCACAGAATGAACCATTATAAATGAGTAGAAATGTTTTGATTTCTTAAAATACCTTGTGACACGAAGTCACCTGGCTTGAAAATGGTTCGCTTGACCCTATCATCGTGTCATTTCTGCCTCTCTTCTGCTACATTTAACAGTCTCTCCTTTGTCAAATTTTTTGTGTCATTCTGATTTGAATCTAATCGACTGTAAATGGATACTTGATGATGATTGACAGCCGCATTAAATTACGAAATGTATTCGCAAATTGTATATGATTTATTAGTAATATACGAAAATTTGTGCCCGACAGGGACTCGAACTCGCTTTACACGAATGGTCGTCTTAACTGCCTCCGAGCACGCCTCCAGGACCGACGCAAATTTCCAAATGCCTTAGAGTTTAAGTCCTATAGTGCTCGCATACATATCGTATGCTTATCGCACAAGGTGAGAAACTGTTTTGCTCGTCAGGTTGCCTTGCTCGGGCTGGAAATACAGTGGGGCAGTGTGTGTATTTTACAGTGTCTGTGTAGTTCGATGGAATGTTCCTTCGGACATGCACGCATGTCGACCACTTGCACTTGTGTTGACGATAGTGCGAAAATTAGCCGAAGTATGAACGCCAGCAACCTCCAACGCCGGCTCAGTTCGCCTCTGTAGCCCTCAATACCGTGGCTGCCAAATGGCGCCACAGATTCAATGGCTCCGACACGCAGTTCCTGATGGTTACTCGCCGAGTCATCTGTGGAGCGCTGCTGCCTGTCACCGTCGGCAATCCCATAGCGACCCATGGTGCGAAATCGGTTTCACTTTGAATCCCCACCTCACATGGTGTCAGCATATCCAGGACGATAATAATAAAGCCAAGGGACGTCTCTGCTCGTTGTACCCCTTGTTGGTGCCTGCTTCCAACATAACACTTCAATTGGGTGTGACGCTGTGCAATGTGTTGCTCTACCCTGCCGCCGTTGTCTGGGGTCAGGTAGCAAAAATGTACCTGAAGTCGTTGCAAACAGTGCAAAACTGTGCGGTCCGTTTAGCCCCGTACTTACCTTGAGATTTTTCTACTGGCCACTGGATGATATTGTTCGTTTCCGGTTGACTGCACGCTCCTTCCACGTGGAAACGAGGCAGTCGCGCAACAGAAAATTTCGGTCGCTGGGTCAGGAAATAGAGCGTAGCATTGCCGCAAGGTGGCCGCTAGTATTGGCTCCATAGGCAGCTCCTCATAAACAGCACTCTCGAGGATACCCGAGATGACAACCGCAGGCAAAATGCACTGCCATGAAAGAACGGATGGGAAGCAAAACATGTACTTGTTGAAAACTCCACCACTGTCAGAGATTTAATGTCTCTGTTACGGCCCGCGAGTCCGAGGTACCTTCCGTGGATCAGTCGCGGTCGAGTTCTGAAAAGGCAGCGCTGGAGACAGACTGTATGCGGCATGTGGGCCGCCCCAGTATGAAGCAGTGAACTAAATAAGTTTTAAATTAATTTTTCGCGAACTGCTAGCGCTAATGGTAAGCATAATATATGCCATTGGGCACTTTTCTTACCGAATATCAACTATTACGGAATTAATTAAAGAACGTTAATTTCAGATTTTCATAAAGTGAAGGCGCTTTCGGACTCTGAAAGTGAGCCTCCAAGTATGACTAATGCTTGGAGTACAGTTTGCTTCGTTCACATCCAATGTACTGCTAGCTCTACTGTACACACATATAAACCTTGCTGCCGAATTGTTCTAAACAAAAACCACTTTTTATTTCTTTTACTGTGAGGCCACCATCCCTGAGTAATTCAGTTTTAGGTTATAAAATAAACTTCGAACACTCTCAGTCGTATATATATAAAGAAAGAATCTGTTCCCGAAAGAACAGATGCGATTGATGACCGTGCAGCTTCTCTAGAATGAAATAATAATTAAATCAACACCCTTGTTGAAAATAGGTGTTGATATACATCATAGGGGACATGTTAAAAATGTTTGCTCCGACCGGGACTCGAACCCAGGATCACCTGCTTATGTGGCAGATGCTCTATCCATCTGAGCCCCCGAGGGCACAGAGGCCAGTGCGCCTCCAGGGACTTATCCCTTGCACTGTCCCCGTGAGACCCACATTCCCAACACGTTCACACCACTACATTCGTACTGCGCCTAGTAGGTGTTTAATTACTCGTGGCAGATTAATCTACCAAGTCCCGTACGAGTTGGGGCATAGCTGTGCGTTGGCGTTAGAAGGTCAATGGCCGGGTAGCCATATTTTAACTATATATGAAGGTAGTATCTGTTCCTGAAAGAACAGATACCATTGATGACTGTGCAGCTTCTCTATAATGAAATCGTAATTAAATCGACACCCTGGCTGCAAACAGGCGATGATGTAAATCACTTGGGACATGCTGACGAGTAATGAGTGTGATGCGCAAACATTTATTAGGCGCACTACGAATGTAGTGGTGTGGACATGTTGGGAATGTGGATCTCACGGAGAGCGCGCAAGGGATAAGTCCCCGCAGGCGCACTATCCTCTGTGCCCTCGGCGGCTCAGATGGATCGAGCGTCTCTGATGTAAGCAGGAGATCTCGGTTGGTGCACATATTTTCAACAAGTACCAAATGATGCATATCAACGCCTGTTTGTATCTAGGGTGCCGATTTAATTATAATTTCAGTCGTATATACTTGACGACTGCAGTTACTTAATTATCCTTCATTAATTTTATTTGCAAACGTTGTCGTATTTTTATAGTTTTGATCAGTTGCTAGGACACTCAGTAAAAATCTAAAGATTCTACTGTCAAGTCGACCGAAAGGTGTGAAATGTAGTGGTGTGTGGTCACCCCTTAGATCCGTGTTCGATCTGAAATATCTATTAGGTAGCACACGTAAACGACCTTCTGTTATTTCAAAAGCAACTTTCAACACTAATTTTAGTAGACCAAAGAAATACGGCGGCTTTCACCACGAATTACCGTCTAGTGTTTCACGTGGCTTCACTGCATGAGACGTTGTGGACAGGTTTTGTAATGGTAACTGAATACCACAAATGACTGCAAGGTGTGGAATAAAAGGATACATTGTACACAGGAATTCCCCTATTCCAGAACGAATTTTCGTTCAGCAACAGGACTCGAACTTGGAGCCTGTTCCTTTCAAAGGCAAGTGTTCCACTGACTGAGCTACCCAAGCACGACAAACGACCCATGCTTATAGCTGGCGGAAGTGAAGTTCTGAGGGAGCATCGTAACAGTGCTAGGGTAAGTCAGTCGGTAGAGCACTTTCTCGCAAAACCCAAAGGTCCCTTGTTCTTGTCCCGGTATGTCACAAAGTTTTAATCTTCCATGGAGTACCTAGCAGTAATAACAGTAGTAGTAGTAACAGTTCTATTCATCTGAAGATCTCTTTTATAAGGATATTGGGCATGGCTTGCTATTACTATTGAAGAGCAACAAAAATGAAGTAATTCATGTATCTAGACATTTGCAGACTTACGGTTCTAGTAAGATAAGCATCGGACAGGGAGTCAGCTGTGGCCTTATAGTAGGAACTATCCAAGCGCTTGTTCGAAGTAATTTAGGGAAATCACACAAAACTTTAATCAGGATAGCTGGATCAAAACTGGAGCCTCCATCCTCCGAATACAAGGCGATCCTGTTTAAAACAGTGCTGCCTCGTTTGGTTTGTCCATGCTGTACAACATTGGATTTAACGTAAGTTATTTAATACCGAAAGAGGTGAATGGTACACTGTTCATTCATTCAGTAATTGCACACACTACACACACGTTCTTTCATAATGCTACACACACTACCAGCTTATTATATCAGGAGAATTTTGTGCACCGCAGCTTCCTTTGCTAGCCTAAAAAACTGAGTCGGCATCCCCTTATAACTAGTTAGACGTTGTGCTCAGAAAAAGGATAAGATGTTTATTTATTTATTTATTCATTTACCTATTTATTTATTTAACCTGGTAATATTAGGGCCATCAGGCTCCCTCTTACATCTAACCAGGAATTCTACTTATTTTACTTTCATATGTTTTAGTAAGTATGTTAAACTACATCTAGTACAAAAAGTGAAATAAACAATTACAAAGGCACACTATGAAAAATACATACATATACAGTTCATATTCGTTGATTATAAGTACTGTTATAATTAGACTTTATGACAGAGACAGATTTTAGATAGGAGTGCTAGCAGTAGGGGGTATGAGGGTGGCTGATGGTGAAGGGAAGAGACGAATAGGGACCTAATGAAACATAATTAAGGAAATATAAAGGAAAAAATATTGCGTGACTAATGGAGATATATGAAGAGGAAGAAGAGAAAGGAACAAGATAGGAGACACTAGCTTTGCTATTTGACAGATGAGAGGATTGGCCTTGTACATTAATTTTGTGGAAAACGTTATGAGGATGATAGCAGGAAATGCTTGTGGTAGTTTTACACATTTCACATCCTTGGGAGTAAGTTTCTCCAGAGGAGGAAAACTGAATGTAAATATAGCATGAAACTGCTATGTGGAATGTTATGTGTTTTATTATCGTTATTATTATTATTTATTTGTTTTATGTTTGTTACCAAATATGTATATCTTGTTTCCATTTCGGAAAAAAGAAATAATTATATGGTGATGTAGAGTACAAATAGCTCCACAAATTAATTTGCAATATGAATGTAAAATGACTTGTTCCACATCAAGACCAGTTATCGTAGAAAATGATCCATGGAACTTGTAAGTAACTAACCAACCAACTAAGTAACCTATTCTGTGTTACTTAAGTAATCCTTCAATGTATACCATATATTGCTTAACAAGTACTATTTACTGCCTTTTTAAATAAGTTCGCTTTAGCAGTCTTCACTGTCCTTTGGTTATATTTTATGCAGTTCTATTTCTTGTTAGAAAATGCCATTTTGAGCTTTAAGTATATTCTTTCTTGCTAAACGAAAGTTCATTCTAGCCTTCTTCCATGGTCATGGAGAAACTTGTTCGTACAGTAATTATCAATGTTATTTTTGATGTGTACAACTGAACGGTAAGTATACTCAAGCTATTCATTTAAAGTTCCTATTGTTTTCAACAGATTTTTACAGTAAGCTCGACTACTAGTTTTCCTTATTATTGTTATGGTCCTTTTCTGCAGTTTGAAAACTGTGTTCACATTTCGAGCATTTGTTTCCCAGTAAAGCATGTCATAGCTAAGAATTGAGTGTACAAGAATAGTGTGAACTAAAAGACTAAGACTGCTACAGATGACAAGACTCTAAGGGCATAATATGCTGATGACATTCTGTTTGCAAATGTATTTGTTTGTATAGATAATTTCAACTGGGAATCAATATTCATTCCTAGCAACTTTGCATTTGTTACGCAGCCTACAGAGGTGCCATCTATGTTTAATTTAACAGTGTCGTTGTCTCTCTTCAAACCTAAATTCAAGGCATTTTTTTCTATGTGTTTACAATTATAAGATTCTAATATTGGACTAAAAAGAAATAATAAATAAACCTCAGCAACAAGAGTAGAAGAATGAGCTAAAGCACATAAATGTTACTTTCTTACTTATTGAGTAATTGTAACTTTCTTGAGGGTTCCATTTGCTTTCTCAGCAGGAAGTTCTCCTTTTTCTCAGTGACTATAATATTTCTGCCATCAGCAAAGACAATTTTTTCCTGTGACTAACACTACTTGGAGAGTCATTGATGTATATCACGAACAATATTGGTCCTAAAGAATATCTTGAGCAATTCCTACGTTAATGTATTTTGGTTCTACTAACTGTGTGGGTATAAGTTACTATTCCTAGATAATGAACAGGTCGTAAGATGGTGGGTAGCTTTCTTTAAGCGCCCAAATTATTCTAAATTTTCCGTCGTGCTGATTACACGAGATATACGAGGGCTTTCCAGAAAGTAACATACATTTTGGTCTATCGTGGCCGTTGATGGGGCTACAGCTTGCGTCTTGGTGTGATAACCTTCCTACACTCAGTACAGATCCCGTGGTGGTTGAGTGTAGTCTACGTCTCTGCTATTCTGACGTGTTAAAATGTGAGCTGCAATCGAAAATCACGCTATTTGTGTGGCAAAAAAACTATAAACAATCTCAAATTTATCATTTTATTCCACACGGTTTGCTATCAATGTACAGTTCGGCTTTAGAAGTCGTTTAACAACTGAAAATGCTATATTCTCTTATCTCTGTGAGGTACTGGATGGGCTAAACAAAAGGTTTCGAACGCTCGGCATATTTTTTGATTTAACTAAGGCATTTGACTGTGTTTATCACAAAATATTGCTCCAGAAGTTGGACCATTATGGAATACAGGGAGTAGCTCACAGTTGGTTCACCTCTTACTTTAGCAACAGGCTGCAAGAGGTCATTATTCACAATGTTGGCTGTGATGTGGGGTCTGAGTGGGGGACTGTCAAGTGGGAGGTGCCCCAGGGACCAGTGTTGGGGCCACTCCTGTTCCTTATTTATATAAATGATGTGCCCTCTAGTATTACGGGTAACTCTAAAAGATTTCTGTTTGCTGATGACACTAGCTTGGTAGTAAAGGATGTTGTGTGCAACACTGGCTCGGTTTAAAATAGTCCAGTACATGACCTAAGTTCTTAGCTTGTAGAAAATAAACTAACGCTAAATCAGAGCAAGACTTAGTTTCTACAGCTTCTAACACACAATCGTTCGACAAGAAAATTCGTCTACTTTGCTTCTTTTCATTCTTATATGTCGTATGGTATTATATTTTGGGGTAACTCTTCCCATTCTAAAAGGATAGTTTTGGCTCAGAAACGGGCCGTTCGGGCAATAAGTGGTGTGAGTTCACGAACCTCTTGTCGACCTCTGTTCACGAGTCTGGGTATTTTGACATTGGATTCTCAATGTGTATATTATTTATTGTCATTTCTTGTTGCCAATATAAGTTTATTCCCAACAATATGCTGCTTTCACTCGGTTAATACTCGGCAGTAATCAGACATGCATTTGGATCGGACTTCCTTAACTCTTGTGCAATAAGGTGTGCAGTATACTGCTGCATCCATTTTCAATAAGCTGCCACTCTAATTCAAAAATCTTAGCAGTAATCCACCCGCTTTCAAATCTAAGCTGAAGAGTTTTCTCATGGGTCACTCCTATTCTGTCGAGGAATTCCTTGAAAAATTAAGCTGATTCTTATTGTATTGCTGATAGCGTTTACTTAAACATATGGACTGACTTCTTTCAGGTTGTGAACGTTTAGTTTTATCTGTTATTACTTTTGTGTTATAATTTCATGTACTGACGAGTTCCATGACCTTGGATATTTGCTCCTCAATTTAGTCCTACGGAAACTGACATGTAAATAAATAAAACGACCTTTGTGACGTGTACGGAAAAGGAATAAGGAGTGAAAGCCGAGTGAGCCACTGATGCACTGATATTTAAAAAGGCCGTACGAATGTTCATGATTAGGACTGCAGTGGTAAGGCTAGTCTTGTGTCTCACGAACTGGTGACGAAAATCAACGACAAAATTCGCGAAAAATCGTCGTTCACGCTCACGGAACTTCGCAACATTTTCCCCACATTTCACAGAATTTGGCCCATGAAACTGTGGTGGAGAAGCTCGGTTGCCACAAATTTTGTAGTAGGTAGGTTCCCAAAATCCTAACGGAAGACTACAAAAAACAGAGACTGGCTGCAACACCGACCTTCCTTGAAAAGATTACGAGAAAAATGATGTCTGAGTTATCGATCGTATCGTAACTGGGGACGAGATTTGGGTGAAGCATGTCAATTGTGAAAAAAAAGGCAGTCGATGGAATGGGGACACACACAAAGAAACCTAGTACGTTTTATTCAAACACTATCAGCACGAAAGGTCGTGGCTGCTTTGTTTTGGGACTCTGAGGGAGTGATTCGGGTTTGCTCCCTTGAACGAAGCACAACAGTTACTGAAGAGAGACATTGTTAAACATTGAAAAAGTTATGGCGGGCGATACAAAACAAACCTCGGGCGCAAAATAACTGTAACAATTTTGGTTCTTCGCAACAACGAAAGTCCACACGCGGCAATCGTACCTGAGAGCTCCTATAGGGCTGTGGATGGGAGGTGTTTGATTACCCAACATACAACCCGGATTTGGGCGCCTCATCCCAGCAACGAAGACATGGTTCGCTACACAACGCTCTGATAATGACGCCGAATTGCATGCAGGTATAAACCAGTGACTGCAATCGCATGTCCAGTAATTGCAGGCAGCCGATTTCTACAGAGACCGTGCTGAATAACTTGTGTCACGGTATGGTATGTGCCTGTCTGAATTGCGAGTACGTAGAAAAAGAACTCAAGAGTGTACCTTTGAAATGTAAGTAATAAATTTTGGTTTTTCCGTATTGTTAATTTTTTATTTCAAATAGCCTGTTCCTTTCCTGATAGTCCTCGTACGTTAGAAGATGTAATTTGTTTTTTGACTCATATTGGAACAAGGTGTCGAAATTACGAGACTAAGACATTGCAAATTGCTTCTTGCTTTCGTCTTCTTATGGAGTCTGTTCGGCACTTCTTTGTTAACTGAAAAACCTGAGACACAGCATGCAGTTTTTATGTGAATCTTTTCTGTTCTGTTAATGATGTAACCCTGGTGACGGAAACTGTAGCAGTCCTGTCACGTTTCCTTGCGGAACATCCCAAACTGTCAAACAGCACTCAATTATTGATCCATCGAGAATTTGTTGATCATCATGAATTACATTTCTTTAAGATACTTTGTATGAATCTGTCTGATATTTTTCTTTTTCACAGCTAAATTTATGTTGTCCTCTCACTTTAAATTGTTTGTGATACATACTAGAGGGTAATCCCAAAAGTAAGGTCTCCTACTTTTTTATAAGCACATAGATCTCTTTATTTCTACAGTGGTTTACATCAGTTTATAGCTTGAACATTTAGCTATTTTTCGACATAATCACTATTTCTGTAGACGCTGTGGCAGTTTCTGTATGCCCATGTCATACCAGCTCGCCGTCATGCTGTTTAGAAAGTTATGAATCTCTTCTTTCACCTCGTCGTCGGAGCTGAATAGCTGTGACCACAATTAACGCTGACAGCTACTGTGAGACTGAAAAAACTGAAACGGGCAATTCGGAAACGGAGAAGTGGAATGTTGAGCCGGGGCGTACACATTTCTATGGCAACGCTCGCCCACACATCGCTCGGCAAAACTTTGCTCTCCTGCAACAGTTTCAGTGGAACATAATCACCCACCCACCCTATAGTCCTGACTTGGAGCCCAATGACTATAACCTATTCCCAAGGTTAAAAGAACATTCGGCCGGAAAGCGATACATCTCCGACGACGAGGTGAAAGAAGAGGTTCATAACTTTCTGAACAGCATGGCGGCGAGCTGGTATGACATGGTCATACAAAAACTGCCACAGAATCTACAAAAATGCATCGACAGAAATAGTGATTATGTCGAAAAATAGCCAAATATTCAAGCTGTAAACTGATGTAAACCATTGTAGAAATAAACAGGTCTATGTACTTAAAAAAATAGGAAACCTTACGTTTGGGATTACCCTCACACTTTACGGTTGTGAATGATTTAATTGACTGATCACTGATTATATAGATAAACCCAATCGAAATTTTCTTTTATTTGTGTTCAGTACCTTACATTTATTTATGTTAGGTTCAAGAAAGAAGCATAGTTCCTCTGTAAATTTACTAAGGCTGTTATTGTTGCATGCAGCCAAGCACAGGAGGAATATATACAACTTCGGCGACACGACAACGATAATATTTTGATAACGCTTCCGCTCTTTTTCACACCCAGCTTTCAGCATCAAACAACAACAATGGCCAACCAATTGGAACCTGGGAAATTTTACCCCGTAGTTCCAATTGTTCGAAAATTCACGCGAAAACCTCTTTTTATAAGTGAACACGACACTGGTTTTCGAAAGTCTTCAGCTGTACAGGCGCACCAAGATACTACCGAGAAGATCGTAGCAGAGGAGTCAGAACATAATCTTTGGAGAAAAAACTGGGAAGTAATATGACGCAGGGCAGTCAGATGGTATTTAGCTTCAGTATTAACAACAGTCGCTGTAACACTCTCACGTATCGGTATACTTTCATATTCGTGTACCATCTCCCACAGAACAGTATAAAAAGCTACGAGTAAATACGGGGGCGTAATGAAGAATAATGCCTTCGAATTTTTCATTCTATTCTCAATATCGGTTGAGGTATTACTTGTCATGCATATTACACGGTCGAGCTGCCACTTCGCTGACGCAGTTTGCTACCCTCTGCCTATAGAGAGCTCCAAAACAGTAGCCTGCAACGAGGCGGAGTGTAATGTAACTGTGTCGGTGCGCGAGAGACCCTCAGAAAACTGATAGCACTAAGTCGAAGAGTTCGTCCACTCGTGTAGCTCTCTCTACTTCAGCACGACAACGGCAGACCACACACGAGAGCTGCGACACCTGCAACAGTCCAACACCTTGGGCTCGCTGTCATCAACTACCCTCAATACAGTCTACAGTCCCGACTTTGCCCCATCCGATTCTCATCTGCTCTCAAAACTTAAAGTACACCTTCGAGGACTTCACTTTGGCAGCGATAAAGCGACGCAAGCAGAGGTGAAATTGTGGCTCAGTCCACAAAGTCAAACATTCTACCATGAGGGTATCAACTAACTGCTCCGTCGTTGGGAGGAATGTTTTTGCCGCCAGAGTGACTGTTGCAAAATAAATATGTAAACGTCAGGAATAACGATTTACAATGTCAATACACTTTTTTTTTAATTGAAGAGTCTTCACATAAAAAATCAGAGATATTACTTTTCAGCACAACCTCGTAACATTATCAGGAGGTATCGTTTTACTGATTCCTATCCATTCACCAGATAGTGATATGTCATTCTCAAACGAATGACAATCGAATTAATTGCAGAGTAATTTAAGGGGAATAAAAGCTCTAAAAGCTCTCACTAATATTGCAAAACAGTTACGTTTCTGTCTAGTTGGTGGAGAATGTCTAAGAAAATTTGTGACAAAAGAGAATCTGTGGCAAAAGCGATCAATGTGCAGAAAACGACTGTGACTGCTTCAGTTAAATTTTTGTATTCGTTGTAGGAGAAATAAAATAGTGATCGGTAGAGGTGGGCAGTGTTCGCTGTAGGATTTTATAAATCAGAGCACACACGATTGCCAGAAAACCTCATCTCTCGGAATGGTGGTTCCTAGTTGGAGAACACATGGAATCCTTTAGAGAGATGGTGATTCCGTCGATATGTAGATCAGTATGTATATCACTTTGACCGGAAAGAGGTAATTGAATAAAACAGAAGTGATAAAAACGCACCACAGTCCGTAAAGGATGCAAAACTGATCTCCAGCTGTGTGAAATCGACAAAAGACACTGAATTCCAAAAAAATACATATTACAAAATATTTCTATAATAATTTATTTAAAAATAGTTTTTATTAGTTACTGTTACAAGTAAGAGGATTGCGCAAATATACGTCAGGCTTTTATTGTCACTGTAGTTCACATGTTAGCGTAAGTGCTATTTACATATATACAAAGAGGAATGATAATACGTGTTTGCATGCTTTCAGGCACCTGGTTCAGAGAAAAAATGATAAATTAATTTCCTTCACTAACTTTAATGTCTACAACCAATTCTTATTACCATCTATCTCTCCTTTTCATATACCTCAAGACATATTCTGTCACTTACGGTGCGTGCAGTAGAAGTAATTGCCAAACAGGAAAATAGGTTCAACAGTCTCAAACTGAGTCACGATATTTGCAAAAATAGTACCGAACACTCCTGTAATATAAAACTACACTACAAGTGGTGTAGATACAATGAATGTCACATTACTTTCTGCAGTTCCGTATTGTGACATTACCAGCAGAAAGGGAAATAAGCGCGGACTGGACTTTAGTGAGTAGCTGCACTTCAAGTATAGTCACCCATTACTTAAGGGGGGGTTGGACGTCAAACGGACCGACTTGGAGCAGAAGAGCCACCACAGGCCATTTTAATTTCCACTGCCTACACTTTTACAAATAAATTCATAAACCTTTGTCAGCATGACCAGGAAGAATTCAGAATTCACACTCTTAGCGGTGGAAGTTCGAAAACATAACGAAATATTTTTTTTTTTTTTTACATGTGAAATTTCATCATTTTTTTCACTTACTTATGGCAGCATTTGTTGTTATAGGTGCACTTTTCTTCATAAGAAAGAGAGATTCTTCGATGAATTTTGCACAACATACAAACCATACATAAAGGTGTATGAAACTCTAGAATTTTCCAAATCTATTAAAAACTGTGGGAAAAATTGAGGTAATTAACTATAAATTTGTGTTTTTTCTAAACATGAAGTTTAAAATACAACAGATCATTCGTTTTTTCTTGAATAAAATAAATTCTAGAATTTCATACACTTGTATGTATGCTGTGCAAAATTCATCGAAGACTCTCTCTAACTTATAACGAAAAGTGTACCTATAGCAACAAATTTAGCCATTTGTAAGGGAAAAAAATGATGAAATTTCACGTGTAAAAAAATATTTTTTTATGTTTTCGAACTTCCACTGCAATGAGTGTGAATCCTGAATCCTTCCTGGTCATGCTGACAAAGTTTTATAAATTTATTTGTAAAAGTATACACAATGGAAATTAAAATGTCGTGTGGTGCCTCTCCTGCTCCAAGCCGGCCCGTTTGACGTCGTACCCCCCTTAAGATTTATTCATAATAATAAACGTACAAACGCGTTCTTACAAGCTTTCTCTGTTATAATAGCTGCTTGAAACAATACATTGTGGAGTTCACCTTTAGGCCATTCCATTCCATTTCTGTTTCAGTAACTCCATTTCACAACGGTGTTGCTGTTGACAGCAGTCATGCAGGATACATTTTATTTTATATGACTGCGAAGCAGGACAGTAGCCATGTAGTCTGATGCAAAAAAAATCTTATACTATAAGTGGTCATGCTTTGGAAGCTGGTACATAATGATAAATTATTTTATTTACGTGTCTTGACTGTTCTGAAGTATTCCTACACACGAACATGTTGATCACATTCGAAGCAAGTGTTGATCATGTCGTTTTACGGATGCGACATATCGTCGACGTCTCCGTTGCTCATACTGAACAAATTGTGTCAGTGGTGGTTAATAATAAAATCAACATTATACCTTTCTCACTGGTTTGACCTTTCCTGCCGACGTTCCGTCCCTAATCCATTACATATGGAAACATTTCTGTTCGTCTCTCTGGCGTTCTCATCCGCTGATTTACACCCAGTGGCCAAAATTGGAACGAATTTTTTTTCCAACAAACATCAGCTCTTAATTAATATATTAGAATATCTGTCAAATTTTGCTGCCATACGATAATCACAACCGGGGCTGGACTTTTGTGAGTAGCCCCACTTTCAGTACAGCCACCCATTACTTAAGATTTATTCATCATAATAATTGTACATAAGCGTTCTTACAAGATATCCACGGGTGTACTGCCGGTCTACAGTGTCCAACGGGCACAATATTCCGGCGATCATGCATGTCGCCATCATCAGGTGAACTGACGGACTGAGCTCCTGTGAACGTGCCGGCACGGCGATCCGTACGTTATGGCTGCTCAGAGGGAACTGGGTTCGGTAGCGGCGGTGGCCGGTTTAAATACCCTCCGCCTGCGGCGCGGTCCCTCCGCTGTCCGCACCCCACGCCACGGCCGCGCGGTGGAACAGATTGCGACGGCGTCTGAGAAGATGTCGGAGTGATGGCTCTGTCCGCCGTGGTCGTCACAGCTATACGTTTGCGCGATTTACTCTTATTAACCCAATCGCTGGTTTCCAAGCCTTGCTAAGATTATAGCCACAGTCACGATTTATGAGGTCACCATTTGTGCGAATTTCGATGGCCTCTCTAACAACGCTGTCACGGTATCTCGACGTCTGTACTAGAATCCTCGTGCGTTCGTACTCCATAGCGTGATTTTCCGACAAACAATGTTCAGCGACCGCCGACTTGCTCGGATACATCAGTTGAGTGTGCCCCTGGTGTTCAAGGCATCGATCACCGACGGTACACGTCGTCTGACCAATATACGACTTGCCACATTGACACGGAATGTGGTACACGCCGGCCTTCCTCAAACCGAGGTCATCTTTGGCGCTCCCCACCAGTGCACGTGTTTTATTCGGAGGACAAAACAGTTCCGACCCGGTGTTTCTTTAAAATTAGGGTGATTTTCCCCGAGAGTGCGCCTGTATATGGAATAATCGCAGTGCCTACCTCCTCCCTCTTGATTTCATCCATCTCCATAGGTTGTGCTGTAGTGGTTGAGCTGAGAGCACGTTGAATCTGCCACTCTGAGTACCCATTTTTTCGAAATACAGTTCTCAGATGCTCCAATTCCCGAGTAAATCGAGCAAACGTATAGTTGTGACGACCACGTCGGACAGAGCAATCACTGCGACGTCATCTCAGGCGCCGTCGTAATCTGTTCCACCGTGGCGCGGGGCGCGGAGAACGGAGGGTGAGCGCCGCGGGCGGAGGGTATTTAAATCAGCCGCCGCCGCGACAAAGCTCAGTTCCCTCTAAGCAGCCATAGCGTGCGGATCTCCGTGCCGGCACGTTCACAGGAGCTCAGTCCGTCAGTTCACATGATGATGGCGACATGTATGATCGCCGAAATATTGTGCCCGTTGGACACTGTAGACCGGCAGTACACCCGTGGATATTTTGATTACCAAATACGCCGGGAGAAACTGAAGAATCACGTTCTTACAAGCTTTCTCTGTTTTAGCAGCTGCTTGAAATCACTACAGTTTCGCGTCCACCTTTAGGCCATTCCATTCCATTTCTGTTTTAGTAACTCCATTTCACAACGGTGCTACTGTTGACAGCAGTCATGCAGGATATTTTCTATGACTGCAAAGCAGGACAGTTGCCATGTAGTCTGATGTAAAAAATTCTGATAGTATAAATGATCATGCTTTGGACACTGGTAGTTAATGATATTTTATTTACCTGTCTTGACTGTTCTGAAGTAGGACTTTTCTCTTTTGTATTTTTCTTTCATAAAAACCTATAAAAGAGTCTTTCGTGTCTTTTTGGACACTTCAGAGTACTTGTGGCGTAACGGGAAAGTGCAACTGCGGCACTCTGAAGAGCGATGGGCGCTGTAGTGAAGACAGAAGGGCGACGCGACGCTCTGCCAGTGTGACGTATTCTGCCAAAGTGACGTTGGGCAGGGGCTGAGGCGCCACCCTCGCAGACTCAGCCCGCTAGCCGCCACGAGAGGGCCCGCAGTCGCTCTGGCAGAGCCCCAGGGAGGCGACGCAGCTGTGCGCCGGCGGGCACTGGCTGCAAGGCCGGCCCTCCAGGTACAGGGGGCGCCCGAAGCGGTTGCCGGACGGCCCGTAGTTGCAGGCGTACATTGACGTCACCGGCAGCGCCTCCCCCTCCCGCCACGCGGCGTATCCGCAGCCCAGCGTCCGAGTCGCCGCCGCCACCATCTGCGTGTAGTGGCTCGTCTTCCCCAGCGACCTGCAAACACCTCAGCCTACAGTTTCTCCATAATGAGGCTGCGAGAGACACTGAAGTGACGAAAGTCATGGTCTACCGTGTCTTCCTTCGTCGTCGGCGTTGTCGTTGCCGTGAGGCACCGTTATATCAAGAGGAAAGGCGCGTCGGTCTTAGAGCATGGGATATGATAACCTTAAGCCATTGACAACACACAACGGTCACGGTAGCACCTGATTCCAGAATAGCCGCAGTAGTTAGGATCTACGAACTACCCCCTCTTGACCAGGTCCCCAAAACTTACCTCGTAACGATATCCCTTCGAATAAAATTGTCATAACGATCGCCTATAAAGGCTTCGTACAACGAGAAGAAATGTTACAGTTTATGGAATAATAACACATACGACCAAACTGTCTTCTTTCTTCTGTTTTATTTAACATAATTTTGTTCACAGTTTTATTTCGCATTCACCACTCCTTCACCGATATCATTTGATGAACAGTTTTGGTTGCTTGACACCAACAGTCAATGATAATGATACAGTTTTTCTCCTTTTCATAAATTGAAGCCCGCTCTCCGCGATATACGAGGGCTATCCACAAAGTACATTACGTTTTGGAATTAAAAATAAATTAAGTATTGGAAATTTTTTTATTATATACAGATGAAAGCCACACTTAAATTCTACTTTTCTACATAGTTGCCATTTAAATTAAGGCACTTATCGTAGCGATGGACGAGCTTGGAAATTCCTTCGTCGTAAAATTCGGCCGCCTGCGCCCTCAACCATGTGGTTACCTCTTCTTGAAGCTGTCCGTCGTCATCAAAACGATGCATAGCCAACCACTTGTTCATTGCTGGCAATAAGTGGGAGTCGCTCGGTGCCAGGTCGGGACTGTACGGCGGATGAGGAAACAACTCCCACTTAAAAGATTCGGGAACTTCACGAGTGGCATTTGCTGTGTGGGCCCGGGCGTTGTCGTGAATCAGCAAGATCTTTGAGCCCAACTTTCCCCTGCTCTTGTTTTGTATTGCTCTTCTGAGGTTGTGCAGAGTTTGGCAATACCTTTGAGAGTTTATTGTAGTGCCTCTTTCCAGGAAATCCACAAAAATCGTATTTCTACCGGGTTATTGATTAACCACGTGGTTGAAGGCGCAGGCGGCAGAATATTACGACGAAGGAATTTCCAAGTTCGTCCATCGCTACGATAAGAGCCTTAATTTAAATGGCAACTATGTAGAAAAGTAGTATTTAAGTGTGGCTTTCATCTGTATATAATAAAAAAATTCTAATACTTTATTTTTAATTCCAAAACGTAATGTACTTTGTGGATAGCCCTCATAACTAAAAAAAACCGTCTCAATACCGCGCCCCTCGTGAGATGCGTATAGATTTATCCCGGAATTGACCTTCCTGTAGGTGTACTCAATTTAATGACCACACTTCGGAATTCCCGGTTTCGTGTAATTAGGTGTCCATTTGTTAGTCTGATTGTTTACCGTAGTTATTTAAAACTAGCCCCTATATTTCTTCACTACGCACAGTTAGCACTTCTTTTCTTGTTTATTTCTAAGAATAAATAGGAAAAAGACGCCGTATCATCGGCTTCGTCGATATAAAGCAAAACACCTCAATATGCCCAATTTTACCTCTTCTTATAGGATCGGCTACCTTACTCATTAATTTACTACATATTATTCCCAATAACACTAAACAGGTATCGCCGTTATATTTTAATTGTATTCAAAAGCATTTTATTATTATTACGACCGACCAAATCGTAACAAATCGCGCGGCTTGCGTTTTCAACGATAGCTTTACACTCGCCCAGCCTTTGCTCAGGCAATATTATATATAAATATACAGATAGGACCGAAATATCGATCTCTCTACCGTAACCAACAAAGACAAATACGCTATTGAAGTTCCGTTAGATCTATCTTGACTCGTAATGTTACAATGGGGTACCTCCCAGTAGCGTGAAGGACCACCTTTAGTCTGATGTAGTGTAGCAATTTGACGCGGCATGGACTTGAAATGTTGGACGTATCCTGCAGAAACACTGAGCCGCGTTGCCTCTGGAGCGGTCCACAGTTTGCTACAAAGTTGCCGGTGCAGGTTTTTGTGCACGAACTCGCCCCCCCCCCCCCCCCCCCCCCCCATTGCCGGCTTCCAAAATAATGAATGATGGAGTGTGGTGTCGCCCTCAACTACGTACCCTCAGAGTCAAAGTTGAAATATTAAAAGTTTTGGCTGGTTTCTTGTCTAGGGGCTGGGATACGTAGTTCCAGCATTACAGGCCAAATACTGCTGAATATATACATGAATCGAATGGTCAAAGATTCTTGTTGTTGTTGTGGTCTTCAGTCCTGAGACTGGTTTGATCCAGCTCTCAATGCTACCCTATCCTGTGCAACCTTCTTCATCTCCCAGTACCTACTGCAACCTACATCCTTCTGAATCTGCTTAGTGTATTCATCTCTTGGCCTCCCTCTACGATTTTTACCCTCCACGCTGCCCTCTAATACTAAATTGGTGATCCCTTGATGCCTCACAACATGTCCTACCAACCGATCCCTTCTTCTAGTCAAGTTGTGCCACAAACTTCTTTACTCCCCAGTTCTATTCAATACCTCCTCATTAGTTATGTGATCTACCCACCTAATCTTCAGCATTCTTCTGTAGCACCACATTTCGAAAGCTTCTATTCTCTTCTTGTATAAAATATTTATCGACCATGTTTCACTTCCATGCATGGCTACACTCCATACAAATACTTTCAGAAACGACTTCCTAACATTTAACTCTATACTCGATGTTAAAAACTTTTTCTTCTTCAGAAACGCTTTCCTTGCCATTGCCAGTCTACATTTTATATCGTCTCCACTTCGACCATCGTCAGTTATTTTGCTCCCCAAATAGCAAAACTCCTTTACTAATTTAAGTGTCTCATTTCCTAATCTAATTCCCTCGGCATCACCCGAATAATTCGACTGCATTCCATTACGAAGATTCTTATCACTTGGCAATTGCGAATTTTAAATGAATAGACATTTATAAATGAAATATTGCAAGTAAATAAAATCTGCAGGTGCTATTCTTAACGACTTTAAATGATGAGTACGATAGTAGACGTACCTATAAGAATGCTGTTTATCACAACAAAAACCTTCTTGGTGTCGATGGTCCAGCAATTAAATAAAATATAAGTTGAATAACAGGGAAACAATAGATTCTTACTTCACGCAATTAGTTACGAGCAACAACGTAGCTCGCGAGGTATTCACTTCACTTCTAAACGCATACTACATCTTCACTGCAGAAGCCACGGAGATCTCACAAATGCACAGGTCGACACTACGAAATATTTCTATTTCTCGCAACCACGCGCAAACCGCTGCACTCTTTCGAGTCTTTCCCGCGATCGCCGACCACGCACAAGCCGCTCCACTCTTTCAAGTCTTTCCCGCGACCGCCCGTTGCGCCTCCTCGTCCAGCACTCTCTCTCATACTCTCCCGTACTGTACTCCATGCTCCTCCCCCACTTCGGTAGTCGCCTCCTATAGTAACGATCGCTGTGATTGGCTAGAGCGCTCCCACCATGTCTTCAAGCCGACGCACACTCACAAGCATATTGAAACACATACGAAATACTGGATTTACGTTTAAATAACTTGAAATTAAATAAATATTCCTACGGCTGGACCATAAACACGCTCTTACACACGTTATTAAATGCATAAACAAATCAAATAAACACATATCAAAGGAATAGAAACAAAAGGTAGGCCAGTAGAATACTGTCTCTGTGCTTTCTGAAACACAGTAAATTTTTAACCAATTTCTTCATGAATAGAATATATCGGATAAATAGAAGAATAAATATATTAATAAGCACGCTGCTATCATTTTTTCGAGTACTTATGGCCTGACACAGTTAGTAGTAATTGGCCACTTTGACCTCAAATAACTCATGCACTATTCAAGTTACACGCCTGTAATTCATACCAATTTAGGTTTACACTAATAGCTTTCTAAAGACACATCTGTCGACAAAGTTGGATGAACCGTTTAGATTTTGCAAATTCGTTGCTGGGTGTTACTTGCATAATTTACAGGCAGATACTAAACTTTAGCCAGCCAGTGTGGCCGAGTGGTTCTGTTCGCTTCAGCTGGAACCACTCTACCGCTACAATCGCAGGTTTGAATCCTGCCTCGGGCATGGATGTGTGTGTTGTCCTTAGGTTAGTTAGGTTTAAGTAGTTCTAAGATCTAGGGGGCTGACGACCTCAGATGTTAAGTTCCATAGTGCTCAGAATCATTTTGAGCTTAACTTTAAACTAATAAAGATATTGAAAATCTGATTACACCATCACAATCCTCGTGCAAATAATGGTAATGAACATGTTTCTTTTTGAGTTATCTTGATTCCTGTGGCTACTATTAATTTCTATACGAACTGTGAAATGTCTGCCATCTTTGGCACTCCTGGCATGTCTCCTTCATCGACCCAGTGTCACCATAGAATTCCCAGCCACGCGGTGTCTGGACCACTCGCTGGGCTACCCACCTTGTCCAGCACCACGCAGTCGGCCTGCCGAGCGACTTGCGCAGCCAAGCCAACTCCGAACTTAGAATATTTTCAGGGCGCTATGACTCGCCCGTTACCTCACACCGTTATGGCCCATAAATGTTCGATGGGATTCATGTCAGGTGTTCTGAAGGGCTAAATTATTCATTCGAATTGTGCCGAATGTTTTTCAAATCAATCACGAACAACTGTGGCCCAGTGACATGGTGCACTGTCTTCCATAAGAAATCCATCGTTGTTTGGGAACACGAAGTCCATAAATGGCTGCAAATGCTCTCCAAGTAGGTGAACATAATCATTTCCAGCCGATGATCGGTTTAGTAGGACCAGATGTAAACACAGCAGTCATCATTGTGGAACCACCATTAGCTTTCACAGTGCATTGTTGACACCTTGGATCCGTGGCAAAGTGGAATCTGCACCACACACAAACCATATCATTAGCTCTTACCAAATAAACTCGGGACTCATCGTACCAGGCCATGGTTTTCCAGTAGTCCAGGTTCCAGCTGATGAGATCACCCTGCAGGCGATGTTGTGCTGTTAGCAAAGACTGTTAGCAAAGGCTATGGCTAAGCCATGTTTCCACAATATCCTTTCTTCCAGGACTTCTAGTTCCGCAAGTTTCACAGGAGACCTTCTGTGAAGTTTGGAAGGTAGAAGACGAGATTCTGGCAGAATTGAAGCTGTGAAGACGGGTCGTGAGTCGTGCTTGGGTAGCTCAGATGGTAGAGCACTTGACCACGACAGGCAAAGGTTCCGAGTTCGAGTCTCGGTCCGCCACGTAGTTTTAATCTGCCAGGAAGTTTCATATCAGCGCACACTTCTCTGCAGAGTGAAAATCTCATTCTGGGATCTACATCTACATTATTATTCTGCAATTCACGTTTAAGTGCTTGGCAGTGGGTTCATAGAGCCACAATCATACTATCTCTCTACCGTGCCACTCCCGAACAGTGCGCGGGAAAAACGAACACCTAAACCTAAACCTTTCTGTTCGAGCCTTGTTACGTGAAGTAAGAAGCCGCCTCGATAACGCAAGAAGGCGTACTGAATATTGTTGCGGACCAGTCTGTTGGTGTACAAAATGTGTTAAGCAAATAGGGTGCGATATGAATCACTGACACGTTCTGTTGTGTACATAGTTCCGCGTAGTCAGTGCGTACACAACTTTCCCAATAGAGCGCGCCCCACTAAGCACAACAGCGCAGGCGCAGCGCTCGACCGTATCCACACTACGAGATGGCGCTGTCTTTGAGACGGACAAAATTCTGCTTCCGCCGATCAACGTATTAATATGTAACGCAGCCAATGAGATTGCTGCTAACGTAGAACCATTTCTCCTCGCGGATCACACTCGCGCAGTGATACCTGAACGCGCGAGGTATTATAACGAGTGTACAGACCTCCGATTAGTCTGCATTAGTCTGTAGTCAAGTTTCAGTCTGCGCTTAACAAGGTTATCGTAATCCGGTACATATGCGTGAAGAGAAACGTATAGACACTTTGTCAAGTATCAGAGATATGTGAGAATAAGATTAACGTACCAAGACCAAAGGACTTCAGATTGTCAATTGTAAACAGCATCTAGAATCAAGTTACGTAATATCTATGATTTTTATTATTTTAATAAATGTGTGTGAAAATTAATCAAGTTCTGTTTAAAGTTGGTCACCGACAATCTGCCACTCTAAGCGTCCAAATGGCATTTCTATCGTCTGACCTAACGGCAAAAGATAAACACGCCACGATAAGACCACGACACATATTGTTGACACTCCGCCTACTTCGTTAGAGCGACAAGTCAAATAATCTGATGGTGTGTGTACCGAAGGTCTTACAGTACGCACACCACACTTTCGTATTAGGAAAGCCTATGCGGTCATTAAAAGTGACGTTCGGTCAACACTAGCCGATATTTCACACTATAAATACTCCATCATTTGAGTTCAGAAAGGAATTGGTCAGAAGGATCGATGTTAAACGTCCCCTTAGAACAATTGTACATGACTGTGCTTAAACTGACACCCAATATTTTTAGCGCAACACAATCTGACTTTCAAAAATCCCTACAAAAGAATGACCCTGACTAACATTAACCTATACCTTTCACAAATCACTTACCTCACCAAAAATCTTCGTTACTCGAACTACTGCAATACAGCGAGCGCCACTACTGCCAGCTAAATAAAAGATTCAAACTGCTGAAGGCACTAACTCTGATAAGCATAGTTAGCAAATGAAAGATTTTGATAGAGAACAAACAATGTATTTAGATTATAGTGTTCAAAAGTCATAATATATATAGCAGTTCATGACATCCCTTCTTACAAATGTACTGTTTCTGATGGACACACGTCCAGATCACCCGCTCTCAAAAATCCGTCATCTCACTTCCCCACATCCACATCTGCTGGCGGCTCACCTCCAACTGCGCAACGCTACGCGCTTTTAACAGCCAACTGCCCAATACTACAATGGCGTATATTGCAACAATGCCGACCAGCCTCAGACTGCACAGAGCACAGTCAGTGATTTTCATACTGAGCGCTACGTGGCGTTACCAATATAAAAACCTAAAGAGCCTACAGGATCCGTGTACTCGATTCCCTGACCCGGTATTAACGGTGCTATAATTCTGTTGTAGATTTCCTGCTCGTCCTCAACACTGCCAACAGCCGATGGAGAGATGTCTTCCTCTCGGTAAGCACCAGTCACGAGTTCGCCGCTGCTGACAGCTTCCAACGCTGGTGGAAAGACCTGTGGGTCTTTGTTGACTTGGGCCGGGACTCCAGCGTTCCTGACACTTCAGCTGAGCCACGGGGCCTACCGGCACGGCAGACCAGGGTCGGCGCACTTTTCGACCACACTAGAGTCGTCATCGTGGTTCAGAGAGCAGAGATGAGCCACAGTTACGTGAAGGGACAGAGAACCTCCTAGGCCGGAGTGTGTAGGCCACATACGCACGTGCCACCTTCTTCGAGTGCGGAGGGTGGAGACGCAGCATCCACTTCCCGAGTAGCTGCCGGGCGCTCGCGGAACACCAGGACAAGCTGTGGCAGAGGACCGCTGTAGCATCGCTAAAGGAGAGATGTATTTGCAGAAATAAATGGTTAAAAGTCACTCTTCTTTTACTGCGCCCACCGGCGTACACAGGTTACAACCACTTCCTCTTCCCTGAGGAACTGGGAAGTGGCGAACTGGAAGAGAGCCTCCTGACATGCCATCCATCCGCCACGCTTCCCAATCGTCGCCACCTGCACCATTAACGACTAATTTCGCCGCACTGCCGTAAGGGATATGTTTGTCGTATGTCCCACTTCACGCTGTGTTTTTGTCAATTAGCACTGACAACTCTACGCAAAGCCGCTGCTCTCGTTCGTTAAGTGACGGCCGTCAGTTCCTGTGTTGTCTGCAGCGATTGATAATGCTTCCGAATTGGTGCTCTCAGTGCCTGTATGTTCCTATGTTATATGGTATTTTCAGGAAATACATTGCTTTTATATTCTCATATTCTTATATTTCATTCTTATAGCAGTTCTTATATTATTTCTTATATTTTATTCTTGAGGAAGATTTGGTGCATTCCTTTGGGTGGTACCAGCCGCCGAAAAATTCGAAACAAAGAAATTCCGAAGACTGGTTTGCCGCAGTAATATCTCACTCGAGAAAGAAACGTCGCCGCGCGGGGTAGCCGCCCGGTCTCAGGTGCCTTGTCACGGCCCGCGGGGCTCCCCTCATCGGAGGTTCGAGTCCTCCCTCGGGCATGGGTGTGTGTGTTGTCCATAGCGTAAGTTAGTTTAACTTAGATTAAGTAGGTCTAGTGTGTAAGCTTAGGGACTGATGACCTAAGTAGTTTGGTCCCTTGAGCTCTTACCACTAATTAATTAAAGATACATCGTTAACATTACTGAAGGTCTCATGTGTTGGCAATAATTTCGCGGTAACGCTCGCATAACGGAACACTAGCCAAAACTGGCGCTGCGGTTGATTATGGATCAAGATATACTATAGTAATTTCACCGAAAACAATTTGAAATAATTTTCTCACTCATGCATTGCTTTTTTTTTACTTTTATTTTGATTCATTCACCAGACGTACAATTAGTAGACGAATAACGACACCCGTTATTTAAGTATAAATTGGAAAACATTCATGCAGTAATATTATACGGACATGGATAACTAAATGGAAAACAAAAATAAAAATAATAATCGGGTTTCGAACACTGGGCGCAAAAATGTAAGCTGAGAGGCTACCCACCGCTTAGGTTGAAATATTTACTCGCTAAAAGGCACTTAAAGAACCTCGGAAACTTTTACCATCTTTTCTTCAGAATCGGTAGTGTATATACGGAAGCAGCAACACGTGTTCGCTTGTTTTGAACCCTCTTCCACTGAGCGAAATCGGGTTATTGACACTTGCCGCGATCTCCTCGTTAGATCGACTGATAGGCTGGCAAGTACCTGACTTTCGTACCGCGCAGTGCTCTCGATTGCTCGATCTAGTTGTTTGGGTAACTCGCCCTGGCTGCATTTGTGCTTTCCTCCATGCCAGTCACTACGCAGTGTTGGGACACTGCTCACCCGTAGACTCACTAGAACACCTCTTCCGCGGTCAGGTTGCCTAGCTTCCATATCAAGCATCCGAGGTCGACTCGAGAAAAAATAGTTCTTCCGACAGGATTATTTCGCAGCATTGGTACGCCTCTGCAAATACAAAAGCGCCATATTCACAAAACTAATATTCCGGATCTCGGCTTATCAGTAGGGCAAGGATTAAATGAAACCTGCAGAAAATCCTGTCAATTAGAATGTGTCAGTGTTAGTGAACTCGCGCCCTACTCCATTCTCTTACTGACTGAAAGAAAAATGTGTATACGCCTCCATGCTAAAAATGGCTCTAAGCACTATGGGACTTAATATATGAGGTCATCAGTCACCTAGAACTTAGAAATACTTAAACATAACTAACCTAAGGACATCACACACATCCAAGCCCAAGGCAGGATTCGAACCCGCGACCTTAGCGGTCGCTCGGTTCCAGACTGAAGCGCCTAGAACCGTGCGGCCACTCCGGCCGGCGCCTCTATGCTCGCCATAATCTCACTCATTTTGTTTCCATGGTCTGTACGTGGCATATACAAATGTGGCATTCACATTCTTCTCATAAGTACCAAACAGGGAAGCAGACTGCGCAACGAATTTAAAGGATGCCTATTTAGAAACCCGTAATTGTCTCCCATTCTGACGCATAAGTTCGAAATTTGGCTTCCTCTGTAATGGTGCAAAAGCATGGCGCCTTGCGACGTCAGACAGTAATGTGTCGACAAATGCGAAAAAGAAGCCACAGCTCTGGCGATTATATGAGCTTGAATGTCGGTTAATGATGTCACATTGACACCAAATTTCACCACAGTTCTGCCCAACGACAACGTGGACGTGTTACACGAAGAGAGGATCGTCACACCCGCTCTTTTCCCCACGTACCACTCCTCCTTTTGCCGCCTCTGCAAAGGAGATCACAACCACGACACTCGGTGTTGAAATCGTGCGGTTTTTTATGGGTGGCACACACAGACACACCGCCTCTCAGAATCGACACAACAACGCCTCAAGGCGGTGGCATAAAGGGTATCGATAAAACCACCCCTTTCCTTGGGGCATTGTTTCCCATACAGTCCGAAAGGATGGCCTGCGGCAGCAATAAGACATTCGTAACAACGTTCAGACTGGTGCAAGGACATTGTGGAGCTCCAGCCCCACTGAGCGTGAACTTTGGAGTATATAGCGACCACTAGGGACCGTTCAAAACCATTCGACGAAATTTGAACGTGATCTGGAGCAGCAAAAGGATGTGTATGAAACAGAAAACGCTCCCTCTAAGACCCCCCCCCCCGTCCCCCCGTCCCCCCGTCCCCCCGTCCACATTTCACCAATATCATCGGTGACAACTATGCATCTTTGCTGAGCATTTTAAAACTGTACCTGTCAGAAATATCAAGGCTGGCCTAGCACCTGAAGGTAGGCAACCCGCATGTAAAGGGTGTCGAAAGAGTTGCCTCTCATGCATAACTGCAGCCACGATGCTGAATCAGTGTCAAAGCGATTTGTAACAATAGCCCCTTTTGCTGTATAGCTCATACTGGCACCGCTATCAAAGTGAGGTATGAAGAACATTTACTAGGAAAGAAGTATGGTAAAGTGGACCTCTTTACATTTTCTGAACATTTACTCCTTACCAATCATGGGAGAAACAGTAATTTTGTCTAAGCAGGTTCAAAGGCGGAAATTCGACTTACGTGTAGAACTGGAAATTTTTAATCACTCACTGATAGGGCTGGTAACAAGTGAAATCATCAGCTGCAACTTACAGGTCGAGAGTTTCTTGAAGGTTTTCAGCTGGTACTTCAGACCCGATAATACATTTCGTTGGTGGCCTCCACTTGTCAATCATTCTCAAGAAATTTCTATATTTCTTGTACAATATTTAATCTCTATTTATCCTTCTTTTTACTGTTATAAATCATTTTTCAAATTTCCCCTCCTTCTCCCTACCTTCCATTTCCCCCCCCCCCCCCCCCCCCATGTTTCTACCTAAAAATTTTCTGTTCCTTTCCAATATAACGTGGTGATTGATAGTTTACGCTTTATCTGTTTGTAATACGCAAATTTTTTCGAGCAGGTACGTCATCTATCGATGTTTCGTATTTCGTGCACTGCGACAAGTTTGTCAGTCGCCACATGGCACCAGCCACACGGGTCGTATCACTGCCTTTAAACTCCACGCATATTTCAGTGCGATGACTTTTACGCTTAGCCCAGCTCCAGTGGGAGCGTTTTTATGGATTTATTATTTCGGTTTTACTGGTGGTTACTCGTACCACGTTATTTGACATGTGCTTTAAAATTTGTCATCGCCAACATGTGATTTTACGAGTAAGTAATGCGTGTTTATCATATTTTATTCAGTGGTTTTCCACATCCTTGACGCCTTGTTAATTCTTTTTTAACTCTGTTGTAAGAAATATTTCCTCAATAGGCACGTGTACTTATGAAGAAGACAATTTTACAGCTGTTGAAACCACAGTCAGTGGTTGTTAATAAAACTTTATACCTGCAACTGACTGGCTGATTTTCTCAAATCATTCACGTCTATTCACCATTGCTATGTTTGAAATCTTGGACAAATGTTACAGGAAATTACGAAGTAAAGCTACACCGACTATGGGGAAGTTGGCGCTGTTATTACTGTCACCCTTAAGTTCACTGCAGTCTCCGCCCAGAGCGATGTAACCATCACTTACCGTTTACCTCGACGTCGGTAGTTTCCAATGGCAGTGGCGTTAACTTCCGTTCGACACACCATTATAACGGCCACAACATTACCCATGTTCTGTGTTTCTTTTTAACTCTGCAGTTCCTTAGGATACCCATTACAGAGTTGTGTCACAGCATTTGCCTCATAAAGATCTACTGCTCTGGCGCAAAAGGAAACCACATCTCGATTTTTAAAAGGGTTGATACATTTATCCTAGTAGCTAATTAAGTTTGCATGAAAGCGCTGCTATTTTTCAATGAAATCCTGACCACTGTTCGTCTAGCTGACAATATTTTAAGCAGAAACGTTAGATGCCACTCAGTGTGTTTCCTCTTTTGATCTGCGACTACAGGGTAGCTGTGTCTGACTCACCTGAATTTTTTCACGTTGCTAGCGTCAAATATTTCCACCTCGTTGTACCAGCTGAAGACAGTTGAGCTCCAGTTTGCATTGATGTCGCGCTCGCTACCGTAAATAACGAACAGGTTCTGTCCCACTTGGAAAGCCGCTGAAACAGAAGCACCGGAAATATTCTGAGGGGAAACGAAAGTGGCTAAATGTTGAGGATCTCCACCACACAGTTGGTCGAGTCCTTCAGCTTAGAGGGCAAGTATTATAATCAGTCCTAATGCAAGAACCTCAACACATGAAAAAAATTAGATAACATTATTTTCTAAATTTCCACAAACTTGCTTAATATTAAAAATGTGCAGATTATTTATGTTTTTTGTTAGTAACAGAGTATTTACGTTATCGTAATATTTTATGAGAAGCTATTCATTTTAAATATATTATATTTGAGGCTAGTTTAATTGATATCTGAGCACGATTTATTACTAAACTCTTTTCATTAATGATAACCGATTCACCCAGAAGTTGTTTCTAATTGCAATGTAAAGCCAGTCACTTGGATAGAGGGGCAAGGCAGCAGCCAATAGGAAGCAACCTAAAAGAAGTGGTTGTGAAGGTAATGCACAGTAAGCTGGTCTTGGGCGTCGAGACTGGAAGAGATCTTGCTTGCAGACTCGAAAGAATGAGGAACAGACGCGGGTTTGTAATGTTTATGTGATTTGACTTTCGGTCAGCAAGTGACAGTGTGGTGCAAATTTTGCGTCCGTTTATTTCGTGAGTCCAGTTCACATCGTGAATTACAATATCTCTGTTAGTGAGACCATAGACGAAATTTAAAATATTCTTAGTACAGTGCACTGATACACATTTATGCAATTAACATTTTTGTCAATTATTCGTCTCTTATGAGAGACACTTTAAGCCTTTTTTTTGTGAATTTGACTGCCTGCTAGAGTTGCTGAAGTCACTAGTGACACCACGACTGAATTGTTTTTCAATGAAGAAACAATTGAAATTCGAAGGTATGGCGCGCGCAAAACGCCGTGGCCGCTAGATGCGCAATTGTCTTGGGAAACGAGGGGAGGGCGGCAGTGGTGGGGAGACGCTCAGAGCTCAGCGGGGAAATGCCGTCGCTGGAGGGGAGTACCGTTTTTTAACTATTAAGTGGGGCCCCTGCACACCCGCACTTGCATGATGAACATTCAAAAAGATCTACTCTCACCTGTGCTTTCGTTAGTATCTAAACGAATCCTGCCGAATATGATGCGATTTATTTTCGCCTGGCCTGTTAACCATTTGTAACTTCCACAGAAGCGTCATGAGTTGGGAATTTTGAGTAAAACCCACTCATTTCTCTAGGTTTCTATGAAAAAATTTGCTTCCTTTGCCAAAACACAGTGGAGTTTACACTGTCACACCTCGTTAACACGTTGTACAGACAAAACTGCGACAGAATTCTGAAACAGTGGTTCACAAAGTTTATTAACTGAAGAACTCAGAAAAAGTAAAGTCTGTATCTTATGAAAAAGCACATCCTCTGTACAAAAAAAAACCTGCAATGTCTCCAAATATGTTGTTCCAAAACCCATAATGTTTCTCGTTTCATCAGCTGTCGATGGCCCTTAAAAATTACATTCTTTCACCAAAAAAGTCTGTAGTTACTGGAATAATCCGGTATATAAGAAGCTGTATATAATAGCGATATGGTAAAATAGTCTCCTCTTTGCGTGCTATCGTTTTCAGTATCTGAAACCGTTTATGAAATATGAGGAATGTTGTGGATATGTCACTCTGGCTTTACCGCTGGCGCCACACGATCGCAAATGACCTACATCGTATCAATTTTCCTGAGATTGGTGACAGATAGATTCCTCTACCAAAGTTTAAAGAAAAATTCAATACAACATATTATGTATTAAGCACCAAATGCAAAATCATAGCGACCTCTATTTTTCATTGCACACTTTCCCGACTTTCGCGCAGTGTCTTACTTTCGTGTAAATACCACAATAACTAGGACCTTTAACGAAATGATGGGCGCATCATCACGAACCTGAGATATAAACCTATCAAAACAGCAACATTTTTTTTTTGTTTTTTACTGAATTCTTTCTGTAAAATCAGTTGAATAAGACTGCAGGGTGCGCGCCTCGATTCTGTCATCGCTGACCGGCTTCCATTCTGAACAAACGAATGAACTCGCCCAGCGCTTCGGACGAAAACTGCCCATCGGCCACCACATCCTGAGCGAGGTATACTCCTTGTGTAACGTAGCTCATTTGATGTAATAAACTTCAGCTACGTTCGTTTATTTTATTGCAGTCACCAAGTCTTCCAAGAATTCACAAACTCGTGATTTTTTAAATTAGGAATTGTTTTGCAGTGGTGTGATATCGACCTCTACACTATAAGAAGAAGAAAGAGCTTCTCGTCCAGACCGTGAGACCACAGGGATGTCTCCCACCTTGCGACGTCATGTGGATGCGGTATTCAGAGGCATGTGTTCAGCACACCCCTCTCTCGGCCGTTTTGCAGACTTTCCAGACTCCAGAGCCGCTACCTCTCGACCAAGTAGCTCCTCAGCTGGCATCACGAGACAGAGTGCAGCCTATATCAGGCCTCTGACCAATGAAAAACCCTTACTATTGCCCAGAATCGACCCGGCATGTCAGCCATCAAAGCTGACCACTCAGCTACGAAGCTAGACTACACAAAATGGGCCAAAATCAACTCGGATGAATCTAATCAGACATTTGCGTTCCCCACTTAAAGCTGGATTACTGATTCCCTCACTCTCCCATGTAGCATTGGTGTAAAAAGGGGGAGTCTGTGCTGAGAGTTGTACGAGTGGCTAAAATATAGTTGAACAGACGTTAGCAACGCGTCCTTATAACTTACGTATATACAATGTTTTTCTTTCGAAAATACATTTTTCCAGCTGCAGGCTCCAGCGGAGGAGGTGCAATTCCTAGCCCCCTCTCCCCCCCCCCCCCCTCCCATCAGTTGGTGGCGCCTCTCACTAAGTTGTACAGCGCGTGTTTGAGGCTCAGTATAGAAGAAAGCAAACGAGGTCATAATAAAGAAAGCTCCAGGTGAAGACCCGAAAGAGGTAAAGTTGTATAGGCCTGCCTGTTTATTGGACCCGTTGGGGAAACTTTGTGAGAATCTCCTGGCAGATAGACTAACAGCACACTATGTGCTGTGCGGGATGAGCGATAGACAGTTCGCCTTTCGGTCGGGGCGATCGGCATCTGACGCCATCGCCCTGGCGGCTGAGGTCTGTAGCTCAGTCCCGCACAAGTACATGCCATCATGGTGGACATCAGTGGCGCCTTTGATAAACTGTGGTGGCCTTCGCACTATGGGAGAATGAGTGCCTAGGGTCGCTATGTGGCTGTATTAGGAGCTATTGTCAAGAAAGGGAGGTCTCGCTATTATTCCTAGCAACAAAATCAGTGAAGAGGTAACAAAGGGGTGGCCACTGGGATCTGTCCTGGGCCACTATTTTGGGACGTTAATATGAAGCCTCCTCTGGACAACTTGAAGAATAGTGAGGATATGCTAGAGGTCATAGCCTACGCAGATGACCTCCTGCTGGTGGTTGGCCATGGTAACTGTGAGAACCTTGAACCGAAAGTGGAAAGGGCTACGTGAATACTGACAGCATGGTGCCATCACACCAATTCTTCGACACCACGAGGCCCGATACCTGCGAGTAGTCGACGATGAGAAATTGAGTTACACGACGCGTATCGACACCGTCACCCAGAGGTCGCTGGATATACTTAATAACATGATTGGAATTGGAGACAACTGTTTCCACCTACCAGCAGACCTGATTCAGCTGTACCTCAACATCCATTGCAGGGTACGTTCCGGGAGTCTGACATACAGGCTCACGAGTGTCATGCTTGCCATGGCCGTGAGAAGGGTGCAGCGGAAAATGCTCCTGAACTTAGTTGGCGCATACATAACTACTCCTGGGGGGGGGGGGGGGGGCGGCATTATCAGTGTTAATGAGACATTAAGATTAGAGATCAAGCAGCATGCTACTGGTTACAGAAAGACAAGAGGGAGAAAACAGTTGAAATAAAGAGTTCTCATGTAGGAGACAAAGTCGAAATCAAAAGAAGGGTTGAGGAGCTACGGCAGGAGCAGTGGGATGAGGATGAAAGTGGGCGCAGAACTCATGAGTTGTTACCAGAAATCAAGGAGCACCTGTAGCTTAAGTACTTCAAACCTACCAGAGGACTGAATCACTTTCTCGCCGGACATGGACCGTATTCGGCATATCTGTGCCGGTTCGGGAAGCAGGCTACACCATAGAGTGACTGTGGCGCCGCACACGGCACTCCAGACCATGTGGTGCTCGAGTGCCCCTTTTCGACGTTGTAGCATGTCGGCTTAGACAATAGTTACCCAATCACGACACGTACCACCAGCTCAGGCAACAAAATGCATTTGAGATCCTCAATGAACTTGCCAACGAGGTATCAACCAAAGTTCTAAAATAATTTCTAAGGAACAATCACGATTATAATAATACACCGGCTAAGACACAATGCACCTTTCCCGTTCCGCCGGAGCGTGGATTTGGTGAGGCGCCTAACGGCTGAGATCCGCCACGTCTCGGATTTAGGAAAGAGTGAATCAATCACGGACTGGAAAACGCACCGATTATGACTGTAGTATTACGAATTTTAGGTGGCATGTCGACTTAAAATAGGATAAACTAAAAGTAGGTAAACTGCTGCGAATTCTACATCTACATCTACATTCATACTCCGCAAGCCACCCAACGGTGTGTGGCGAAGGGCACTTTACGTGCCCCTGTCATTACCTCCCTTTTCTGTTCCAGTCGCGTATGGTTCGCGGGAAGAACGACTGTCGGAAAGCCCCCGTGCGCGCTCGAATCTCTCTAATTTTACATTCGTGATCTCCAGGGGAGATATCAGTAGGGGGAAGCAGTATATTCGATACCTCATCCAGAAACGCACCCTCTCGAAACCTGGCCAGCAAGCTACACCGCGATGCAGAGCGCCTCTCTTGCAGAGTCTGCCACTTGAGTTGGCTAAACATCTCCCTAACGCTATCACGGTTACCAAATAACCCTGTGACGAAACGCGCCGCTCTTCTTTGGATCCTCTCTATCTCCTCCCGTCAACCCGACCTGGCACGGATCCCACACTGATGACCAATACTCAAGTATAGGTCGAACGAGTGTTTTGTAAGCCACCTCCTTTGTTGATGGACTACATTTTCTAAGGACTCTCCCAATGAATCTCAACCTGGTACCCGCCTTACCAACAATTAATTTTATATGATCATTCCACTTCAAATCGTTCCGCACGCATACTCCCAGATATTTAACAGAAGTAACTGCTACCAGTGTTTGTTCCGCTATCATATAATCATACAATAAAGGATCCTTCTTTCTATGTTTTCGCAATACATTACATTTGTCTATGTTAAGGGTTAGTTGCGACTCCCTACACCAAGTGCCTATCCGCTGCAGATCTTCCTGCATTTCGCTACAATTTTCTAATGCTGCAACTTCTCTGTATACTACAGCACCATCCGCGAAAAGCTGCATGGAACTTCCGACACTATCTACTAGGTCATTTATATATATTGTGAAAGGATCTTGAGCCTGCCTCGTGCCAGGGGGACGTCCACTGGGATTAGCTCGACGGGAACGCCTACCAATGAAAGTTTATGTCACAATGGCACATCTGGAACGCTGCAGGATGTTATGCAGAACTTAGCATAGGATTAGAGAATATTTACTAGCATAGTAACCAAGTAGATAACTTAACAGTTAACGTCACATGTATAGCAAATAACAATAGTTAAAACAAGAAATGCCCATAGTCTAAATACGAATACACATCCTGTAGTAATAACAATTAGCTGCAGTAATGGTGAAAATTAGATGTAGAATTAGGACCCATTAATGGGTGAGGAAGTGGGGTGTTGTACTCGTATATCGTATTGTTGATACTGAAATAAAGATTTTTTTTAAAAAAAACTTGCACTTTGCATCACCATACCTTAACATGATCTGCAGCGCAGGCTGAAACCGGTTGTCGGGGATAAAAGATAACAATTAGCTGCAGTAATTGTGAACATTAGATGTAGAATTAGGACCCACTCATGAATGAGGTAGTGGATTGTTGTGTGTCATATTGTTGATATTGAAATGAAGATTAAAAAACTGCACTTTGCTACCATACCTTAAAATGACCAGTAGCACAGGCTGAAACCGGTCGTCGGTGATAAAAGAAACTGAGATCTAGGCGACTGTTGTTTAATTAGTATAGTTATGATAGTAGAAAACAAATTCCGCTACGAGATTGGTTTCATAAGCTTTTTGGTTTTTGTGTATACTGAAAAAAATTGAATGCTTTCTCAGTAAAAACCCAGTTTTTCCTCTTCGACCGTCTTTCCTGGACCGCACTGGTACGTCTGAGATCACGCGCTACGAGCAGAAAACGGAATGGCAGCAGCGGCACAGGAATGGGAAGCGGCGAAACACTTACGGAGATCCCGGCACGCGTCGTGGGAGTACGTGCACTGGTCCACCCAGCGCTGCGCTATCGTCGCCAGCTCGGGGTCCCACACCTGCAACCAGCAAACAGAGCAACCGCGCACAGGTGTAAAAGTCCGTATTTGGCGCACGCACGTGCCTTGTAAGCACGAATGGGAAGAAGGTTAGGGTGTAATCTCCCATCGAGGACAGAGTTGAGGTGATTATGTGTTAGGGCGTATAAATAGGTGCGGCTTTGATCGCTGTACACCAGTATACTGTCCCCTGTGCTGTGCTGTCAGCCTGCTTGCCTCATAGCTACTCTGTCATCGGCGAGACATAGAGTAGTACATCTGGGGGTTTGGTCTGTCTGGGAAGCGTGCTCCGATAGCCGAAGTGTTACGGCGATTGCTCGCGTAAAGTGGGAAATTCGGATTCGAGTCCTGGTCCTGTACAAATATTCATACTTCACCAGTTCATTGTGGAGATTTGTCCTGTACAAATTTTCATACTTCACTAGTGCTGCAAAACTTTTCGTACTTGACCAGTTAATTGCGGAGATTGGTCCTGCACAAATTTTCATACTTCATAAGTTAATTGTGGGGATTGGTTCCGTAGAACTTCTCATACTTCACTAGTTAATTGTGGGGATGAAATCTAATCGTATTCGCAAGTGCGAGGACGTTGCATAGTACACCGCAAAACACAGACACTGAAAAATATAATTTCAACCGCTTACTGACACCCAAACATTCGGATGTCAGACATTCAGATCGGTTCCAAACGTTGTATGTAGACAGCTATCAACCAAAACACCGAAGTAGTTCGTACTGTGTGCTGTCGTCCAGTACAACATGCGTAGACTGTAATTAAAAGTGACACCAGAACTACGAAGTGTAGGAAATGGCTGTCTGTAGGTCTTCCGTGGGTAAGCTGGTAGAGCGGTGGTTGTCATGACACAGGTTCGGCGTTCAACCTCATCTGATGACTGTTTTTTTTTTTCAAATGTTTACACGTAAGACTGTTATAAGGGAGAACATTTTCCTAGCACGTAAAAGGACTTTTCGGAATTTGCAGCAACGTTCTTTTGTAAGTACGCTTTCGATCGATACTTGAAAGTAGCAAACTTACAGAATACATTCGTATAGATAGGTGTGGTGTTGTGTCGGACATGTGCGACAGAACAGACTCCAATCGCATTTGTATTTTCACTGAATAAACGTAAGCAATCAGAACAGTAGAATAAAGAAACAGTTCCCTCACCCGTACGGAGATATTAATAGTCCCATGTAGCACATTCACGCATAAGACAAAGACTAAATATTTGGATCATTGGGGCGTGAACCCAGGACCCTTGACACAGCGATCTAACGCGCTACTAACTTCCCCTCGGAAGCTATGCATTTTACTTACTCACAGCTATGATTTTTCTGTTCTCCGTGGTGTTCTTTTTAATTATTTACGCTCGTTCTGCTGAACGACAGCACATAGTACGAAGTAAATCGGAGTTTTGATTGATACACTATCGATAGACAACGTTTGGTACCGTACTGAGCGTCTGACATCTGGAAGTTTGGCTGTGAGTGAATGTTGTGAAGGGAACTTCAGTGGGATAAACCACAAAAAGTCTTCCTCACAGCGGAACATAAAGCTGCAGGGGCCAAACAGCACGAGAAGTGAACGTAGCGGACTGGAGACGTATAGTTTGGCCCGATTAGGCACACTTTTATCTCTTAATAAGGCAGCGGGTGCACTAACGATGCGTTCAACCTGCAGTGTGGGAAGGTGTGAGAGTACAAAAACTTAGAAATTTTAGTTTGAGAAGATTCTAATGAATATCTTGTTTGATTTAAGTTTCTGCACTCTCAGCATTGAATATGGATGAGTAAACGTTATGGATTGTATCTTTGAATTTCCATTACATAGGGTTACGATTCTGATAATCAGTGATTTATTTATGTAATATGTACTAGACCAAGTTTCTGCTCGTGTTTCGTGATTTCTGTTTGAGGTATTCGTTGGGGTTCGTGCGGTGTTGCACACGCCGCGGAAGTTGCTCTGACGTCAGCACAAGTGCAGCAGACAGAGCCCAACGCCGTACGTCGTCCCACGGAATACTTCAAGCACAGACTTTTAACATTGAAACAACAAAATGGAAGTCGTTTTTGGCTAGGAGAGAAAGTGACAGCCTTTCAGTTGTAAATGTCCAAGTAAATACGGCAAAAACGTGTCGGTTACTCGCTTGTTGCAAACTGGAGTAATACCAGTACGTTTATATTTGGATGAATAAAGTGTGCAAGTATCCTGCAGGACCAGAATACATGTAATTTTGTCGTGCTGTACCCTCTCACAGGGTTACGTTCAGGTCGATAGTGGTTCCATAAAGATGTTGCGGTGTTTTACGTAACCTGTCTTGGGCTGAATAACTTAGGTTACCATGAAAGTAAGCATCGGTGACAAAGTATTGTCCCTTCGACTTCATCTTCATCATGAATACACAGTACACACTCCGACGTTCCAAGAAGACTACTGCCGTGTTCGTAAGATTACACGCCTACGTACCTGTTAACGAAAACTCAGGCACCTATCACATCTCGACTGGTCCACAAAATCAGCAGAACTTAACCCTAGCAATAACAACGCATTTTCCAAAACGCTTATTACCAAGGAGGAATACTTTATGCCCTCTAAAAGAAAAATTTGAAAACTACTTAAATTTCGGAAATTGTTGTTAACTGGTATTAACAAAACCCTTTCTATACAAGGTCTATACATGGTCCAGAAGCACAATCTGAGCAATACCAACGAATTTTCCGTAACATGTACACTGAAAGGAGGGGTACTTTACAGCCACCGAAAAACAATTGCAGATTTCGTTAACTGTCGTTGCCTTTTATTCACAACATACTTTTAAAAGATATATTCATGTGTAACAATGGGCTTGAACGTAAAAATATAAATATGACATTTGATGCAAAAAGTCAAATTCACCGCTATGGCATAAAGTTTCGGGTTGCGTTTTACTGAAAAATTTAAAACAGTCAGGGAATCTAGTATAAGAAATCATTAGAAACAATAAATAATTGTTTCATAATTTTAAAACATAAATTATATGACTAGTTTACAATATTTTCAAAAGGTGGGCATAAAGAACCTCCTACCGACCTCCTTGGTACTGCGAGGCTTAATCCAATATAACGCGCCAGGGACTATTTGGGTCAGCGTGTGAAACATATCACTAAACATTCTCACTGTTTGGCACCTCTACAGGATCCGATCACCATTGAATGGCTTCTGCTGTATGTGGCATACGTGAAGAAAATTGTGGGATCTCTTTCTAAGCGAACTGAGGTTAAAGGTCATGTCTTACAGTATTAGAGTGGTGTCTCCTGAGGTTCTGAACTTTTTTGTCCAGCGTGCTTAGCATACATTGCAGGTCTAAGAGACCTAAGAAATGGTCTGCTCAACAGGACTCGCAATATTGCAGACATTGGCAAACTAAACGTCATTCCAGGATATGCAGGAATGCTTTTAGAGAGGAACGTTCTCGGCAGTTCTTTTTTCATGCAGCAACAGTAACGAAAGTTATTAATAAATAATTCAATAGGTGAGATGAGATCAAAGTGGCCAATTATCTCCACTGCGTATTTTATAGAATCTAAGGAAGATATATTTTGTTGGCGTGGGCACTTTCCTGTGGGGCTTTAGGTGAGCGATATTTTGACATCTGCCTGGAGGGCGCAGAAAACTGATAGTGCATGTAAATCAGTCATTGCCAGAAGCCAGGCGGCTCAGTTCACCCTGTGACGCAGTGGTTGTCAACAAGGAGTAATTTATCCTCGCCCCCCCCCCCCCTCCCTAGGGGTAAGATGGAATTTACTAAGGCCTAGAAAGAAAAGTGTTTGATTCTGTTTCGACCAAAAAACTAAAATGTTTTTAACATATCATTATTTCTATCACTATTTCGTAACACAGTAACACTGATTCTATAAGTTACAGAAAAATTACATTTTTGAAATATACGAGAAATAACACGTGACACATTGTGGTGTAAGTTACAGCTTGCGAAATGAATGTATGACCATCTTCCCCATAGAGTCCACCCACTACAGACACATTTTCTACATTGTGCTAAGCGTCTATGGCAGAGAACTTGAGACATATACCTTACATATTCTTAAATACCTTACGAAAATGTCTTCTCCCGCAGTGGATCAGTAAACGCTTCATTACTCATTGCGCAATAGGTAATATAATTAACTGAGGGAACAACAAAACACTAACTACGTAATTGTTACTACATTGCTTTAAGGACTACACATTATTATTATTATTATTATTATATTTTTATTATTAGTGCGAGTGCTCACACACAAAGCGTCAGCTGCGTGAGTCTTACAATTTCTGCCAGGCCAAAAAATATAAATGAAGAAAGTGTCGCTACGAAAAAGAATGGTGCATAGGAAGCATGCTTTGTAACAAGGGTCTTCGCTCGATGTGGATCGTTAGCTTTCTTCCCAGAGAAAGAGCTGTAGATAGCAGTTGCGATGCACTGAGAATAGTTTTATCATTATATAAAAAATGTTGTTAGAAGTAAGAAGAACCAATAGTCTCTCTGACATATTAGTTCGTGATTTTGTAAGATAACTACAAAAACTAAATTTCATTTATCTTCCGTTATTTTAAAAATAAAAGTCTTCCAACAAAGTTCATTCCCATCGTAAATTGTAGTTAAGCGCTAATGACGGAAGTGGTGTGAGGGAGGAGAGGGATACTAGTTTAGTATTTGCTTGCACTCCAGGGCGATGTCGGAAACGTTGGAAACCACTGCTGTAAAGAGTAATGCTATCGTCAGTGGTGTGACGTTAAAAATCGTACCCCTACGCGTCGCTGATTCTTGGGAACATTCAGAGCTGCGGGTGCCATTTCCGGCAGGAGACACTGCTCGACAATGCCCTAGCGCACTGCTCACACGCCTTTATGAGCAGACGATAGGAATCGTTCTTCAGCTATTGGTGGAACTGTCAGATGCAGTCAAGTCCCATCCTAAATGTTGGTCTGCTGCATAAGTTAGCAGTGTTTTTCCATAAGTTTAATAAACAATGCACATACACATAAGAAAGACCTTGTCATCAATGATATTTTCCCCTTCACTATTTACAACAGTCTGTCGACGCTGGGGTAAATTTTCGATTCCGCAACTGTTATCACGTGGTTTTCAGGCGAACAACTCGTCGAGCTGTGTTCTGAGCACATTTTCATCCGGAAAAGAAGTTCTTTGAAGATTGTCCTATAGAGAGCAGGAGATCAGCTGAGTAAAATGGGCGCGGAATGACTTCCCAACGCAGTTCCTGTAGTGTTTCTTGCCAATCCAGCAGAATGCGGGTGGGCGTTGTCGTGGAGTAGCACCACTTCACGCTGGTCGTTGTTCGTGGACTGCGTCTGCAAGACATCTTAATTGTTGTCAATAAATGTCAGCAGTGATGGTTACACCTCAGGGAAGCATGTCGTAGTACGCCACACCGTCAGTTTTCGCCAGATACATCAATTGTGCATGCGTCCACGTCTTTATACGGGGAGTTCCTGCTTTGTTTTGGCTCAACCATTTGTTTCTTTTTCTTACGTTCGCAGAAAGAAACTATTTCCCGTCACAAGTAACGGTACAAGATACGTTTAGTTGGTTTTTTTCGCGAGCTAGTCAACGACGAGCAAGTAGAGATTTGGACACCTGCTGATTTTTGGCTTAAAGCATGCGATTCTCATACACCCGATTTTTGGTTGGGTAGGGTTGATTTGGGGGGAGGAGGCCAGACAGCGAGGTCATCGGTCTCCTCGGCTTAGGGAAGGACGGGGAAGGAAGTCGGCCGTGCCCTTTCAAAGGAACCATCTCGGCATTTGCCTGGAGCGATTTAGGTAAATCACAAAAAACCTAAATCAGGATGGCCAGACGCGGGATTGAACCGTCGTCCTCCCAAATGCGAGTCCAGTGTGCTAACCACTGCGCCACTTCGCTCGGTACCCAATTATCGAACCTTCCCCATTGCATGCAAATGTCGCACGATGGTAGATTGATCGCAGTTCAGCACAATGGCCAGTTGTCGAGTACGTGGATCACTGTGGATTAATGCGTTTAAACGATCTTCATCAAACCCCGAAGGTCTTCCTGAACGTGGAAAGACTCAAGTCAAAACGATCCTCCTTAAAACGAGAAAACCATTTCCTTGCTGTGCTCTGTCTAACGACATTATCGCCATACATGGGGCAAACGTTACTGGCAGTCACCGCTACTGCCACCCCTGTATTGAACTCAAACAGAAGAATATCTCGGAAATGTTCCGATTTCTTCACTTGGTACTCCAGTTTCTATGGTCCACAAGCTCCATTCACTAGCTGCGAATGACAAAATGGAAACATGTAAACTGAAATAGCACAGTAAGCTACAAATAAAAAAATGAAAATCGATAAAGAAACCCATAGCAATCGGAATACTAAAATACAAAACAAAAACGCTACGCAGTCATGCACGAGCCTAATATGAAGACTTCCTGGTAGATTAGAACCGTGTGCCGGACGTAGACTCGAACGCGGTACCTTTGCCTTTCGTTCAAAAATCAAATGGCTCTGAGCACTATGGGACTTAAAATCTTAGGTCATCAGTCCCCTAGATTTCAGAACTACTTAAACCTAACTAACCTAAGGACATCACACACATCCATGCCCGAGGCAGGATTCGAACCTGCGATCGTAACGGTCGCGCGGTTCCAGACTGAAGCGCCTAAAACCGTTCGGGCACTTCGGCCGGCGGTCTTTCGTGGGCAAGTGCTCTACCATCTGAGCTACCCAAGCACGACTCACGCCCTGTCCTCATTCTGGAAACATCCCCCAGGCTGTGGCTAAGCCATGTCTCCGCAATATCCTTTCTTCCAGGAGTGCTAGTTCTGCAAGGTTCGCAGGAGAGCTTCTGTGAAGTTGGGAAAGTAGGAGACTAGGTATTGGTGGAAGTAAAGCACTGAAGACGAGGCGTGAGTCGTGCTTGGATAGCTCAGATGGTAGAGCATCTGCCCGCGAAAGGCAGAGGTCCCGAGTTCGAGTCTCGGTCCGGCACACGGTTTTAATCTGCCAGGAAGTTTCATATCAGCGCACACTCCTCTGCAGAGTGAAAATCTCATTCTGCTAATATTAAGAGTTTGCTCATGCTGATTAAATAGGTGTCTAGAAGTTTTCCGTCTAATTGTTGGGCAACAATGAGTGATAAATCTGTTTCCTCACGGAGGCTGCGCGTAATTACACAAAAGTACAGTATATGGTTGAAATTTATCGTTACTCTTAGTCAGTAGCATCCGTTGGCGGCTTGTAGTACTATCTGAACAATTGTTAAATCTATCGTTAACTGTTGTGGCGTGATAGTTTAATTTGGAATAACGTCACTGTAAAATAGGACTAAATTTAATAGTCAGTATGAGTATGAATGGATTTAGGCATTGTTGCGAAATATATTACTCATAAACTCAGTAAACCAAGTACAAGAGGCGACCAAAAAGTTTCCATTTGAAGGCGTGTATGCAACCCACTGCGCCTCTGATGCAGCTACGTATTCGCCGTGGTATTTGTGTCTTTCCGACGTAGGTTTGGTAAATGCGGAGAAGCGAGCTATGGCGAGGTGGTTGCGAAATGCGTTCAAACACGACCAGAGTTCTGTATTTCTTTACTAGGCTGCCGAAGGACAAACACCGGTGGCCATCAACTGGAGAATGAAGAGCGTAGCCGGCCGCGGTGGCCGTGCGGTTCTGGCGCTGCAGTCCGGAACCGAGGGACTGCTACGGTCGCAGGTTCGAATCCTGCCTCGGGCATGGGTGTGTGTGATGTCCTTAGGTTAGTTAGGTTTAAGTAGTTCTAAGTTCTAGGGGACTGATGACCTAAGATGTTGAGTCCCATAGTGCTCAGAGCCATTTGAACCAATGAAGACTGTATATGGATAGCTTATCTGCAGAAAACCATCATTGTGGAATGCAACGCCTAGTTGCAGTCTGGTCGCGATTCAACACAAGACGCCTGCCGATCTGTGAGGAAGCCTCAGCCATTCCGGACAACAATTGAGCGGTTGATCGTGCGATTACGGTGGAGCAGTGCATAACCTTTCGTGCGCTGTCAAATGATCTCGAAATCAGCTTTGGTAGCGTGCCACACATTATGTCTAGGTGTTAGGCTATCGTAAGGTCTGCAGCCGGTGGCACTGAATGCCGAACGAAAGGCAAACAGGATAGCTACTACCCAGGAACAGCAGAAGCGTTTCAATGTTGAAGACAACATGTTTCTTGAGTGCACTGTTGCACGCAGCGAAAGCTGGTGTCACCACTGGGAACTGGAGTCGAAAGCGGCGAGGATACAGTGGTGTCATTCATCGCCTATCTTCCTAAGGAATTCAAAAGCCCGCCATCTGCTGGAAAGATGATACTCACCCTGTTCTTTGATTACCGGGAACCATTGCCCATTGATTTCAAGGAACCTGGTGTCCCCGTCACTGGGGAACGGTTGTCCGCAAAGCTGGAGAAATTAGGGCATCCTGTTAATGCTAAATGTCCTTGAAAACTGCGACAAGCGGTACTGCTGCGTCATATTAACGTACTTAAAATCACCCAATAAAAGCAAGTCTTCTGGTCCAGACTGTATACCAATTAGGTTCCTTTCGGAGTATGCTGATGCATTAGCTCCATGCTTGACAATCATATACAACCGTTCGCTAGACGAAAGATCCGTACCCAATGACTGGAAAGTTGCACAGGTCACAGCAATATTCAAGAAAGGTTGTAGGAGTCATCCACTAAATTACAGGCCTATATCTTTAACGTCAATATGCAGCAGGATTTTAGAACATACACTCCTGGAAATGGAAAAAAGAACACATTGACACCGGTGTGTCAGACCCACCATAATTGCTCCGGACACTGAGAGAGGGCTGTACAAGCAATGATCACACGCACGGCACAGCGGACACACTAGGAACCGTGGTGTTGGCCGTCGAATGGCGCTAGCTGCGTAGCATTTGTGTACCGCCGCCGTCAGTGTCAGCCAGTTTGCCGTGGCATACGGAGCTCCATCGCAGTCTTTAACACTAGTAGCATGCCGCGACAGCGTGGACGTTAACCGTATGTGCAGTTGAAGGACTTTGAGCGAGGGCGTATAGTGGGCGTGCGGGAGGCCGGGTGGACGTACCGCCAAATTGCTCAACACGTGGGGCGTGAGGTCTCCACAGTACATCGATGTTGTCGCCAGTGGTCGGCGGAAGGTGCACGTGCCCGTCGACCTGGGACCGGACCGCAGCGACGCACAGATGCACGCCAAGACCGTAGGATCCTACACAGTGCCGTAGTTCACCGCACCGCCACTTCCCAGCAAATTAGGGACACTGTTGCTCCTGGAGTATCGGCGAGGACCATTCGCTACCGTCTCCATGAAGCTGGGCTACGGTCCCGCACACCGTTAGGCCGTCTTCCACTCACGTCCCAACATCGTGCAGCCCGCCTCCAGTGGTGTCGCGACAGACGTGAATGGAGGGACGAATGGAGACGTGTCGTCTTCAGCGATGAGAGTCGCTTCTGCCTTGGTGCCAATGATGGTCGTATGCGTGTTTGGCGCCGTGCAGGTGAGCGCCACAATCAGGACTGCATACGACCGAGGCACACAGGGCCAACACCCGGCATCATGGTGTGGGGAGCGATCTCCTACACTGGCCGTACACCTCTGGTGATCGTCGAGGGGACACTAAATAGTGCACGGTACATCCAAACCGTCATCGAACCCATCGTTCTACCATTCCTAGACCGGCAAGGGAACTTGCTGTTCCAACAGGACAATGCACGTCCGCATGTATCCCGTGCCACCCAACGTGCTCTAGAAGGTGTAAGTCAACTACCCTGGCCAGCAAGATCTCCGGATCTGTCCCCCATTGAGCATGTTTGGGACTGGATGAAGCGTCGTCTCACGCGGTCTGCGCGTCCAGCACGAACGCTGGTCCAACTGAGGCGCCAGGTGGAAATGGCATGGCAAGCCGTTCCACAGGACTACATCCAGCATCTCTACGATCGTCTCCATGGGAGAATAGCAGCCTGCATTGCTGCGAAAGGTGGATATACACTGTACTAGTGCCGACATTGTGCATGCTCTGTTGCCTGTGTCTATGTGCCTGTGGTTCTGTCAGTGTGATCATGTGATGTATCTGACCCCAGGAATGTGTCAATAAAGTTTCCCCTTCCTGGGACAATGAATTCACGGTGTTCTTATTTCAATTTCCAGGAGTGTATATTGTGTTCGAGCATTATGAATTACCTCGAAGAAAACGGTCTAATGACACACAGTCAACATGTGTTTAGAAAACAATGTTCCTGTGAAACACAACTGGCTCTTTATTCACATGAAGTGTTGAGTGCTATTGACTAGGAATTGCAGCTCGATTCCGTATTTCTGGATTTCCGGAAGGATTTTGACACTGTACCACACAAGCGGCTTATGGAATATCTTCTCAGTTATGTTACTGGATTTGTGATTTCCTGTCAGAGAGGTCACAGTTCGTATTAATTGACTGCAAGTCATCGAGTAAAACAGAAGTGATTCCAGGCGTTCCGCAAGGTAGTGTTATAGGCCCTTTGCTGTTCTTTATCTATATAAACGATTTGGGAGACAATCTGAGCAGCCGTCTTGGGTTGTTTGAAAATGGCGCTGTCGTTTATTGACTAATAAAATCATCAGAAGATCAAAACAAACGGCAAAATGATTTAGAAGAAATATCTGAATGGTGCGAAAAGTGGCAGTTTACCCTGAATAACGAAGAGTGTGAGGTCATCCACATGAGTGCTAAAAGGAACTCGTTAAACTTCGTTTAGACGATAAATCAGTCTAATCTAAAAGCCGTAAATTCAATTAAATACCTACTTATTACAATTACGAACAACTTAAATTGGAAGAAACATATAGAAAATGTTGTGGGGAAAGGTAACCAAAGACTGCGTTTTATTGGCAGGACACTTCGAAAATGTAACAGACCTACTACGGAGACTGCCTACACTACGCTTGTCCGTCATGTTTTAGAATACTGTTGCGCGGTGTAGGATCCTTATCAGATAGGACTGACTGAGGACATCGAAAAAGTTCAAAGAAAGGCAGCACGTTTTGTATTATCGCGAAATATGGGAGGGAGTGTCACAGAAGTGATACAGGATTTGGGATGGGCATCATTAAAAGAAAGGCGTTTTTCGTTGTGACGGAACCTTCTCACGAAATTCCAAATCACCATCTTTCCCCTCCGAATGCGAAAATATTTTGTTGACACCGATCTACAGAGGGAGTGACGATCACCACGATAAGATAAGGGAAATCAGATCTCGTACGGAAAGATATAGGTGTTCGTTCTTTCCGCGCGCTATACGAGATTGGAATAGTAGAGAATTGTGAAGGTGGTTCGATGAAGCCACTTCCAGGTACTTAAATGTGATTTGCAGCGTATCCATACAGATGCAGGTGTAGATGTCCCCATATCGCTGATGTCGTAACGCAGAAGTTACGCCAACTCATGAGGGAAACACTTGAGCACCTGCCCTATAGTCCTGCTCTCAGCCCATGCGATTACCATGCCTTCGGTTCCTTAAAAAAAGCCTTGAAGGGTCGACGGTTCCTATCGGATGAGGACGTGCAGCAGACAGTCACGGACTTCTTCAAGCAGCAGGACACGGTGCTTTACCAAAAACATATCTTCAATTTGTTGTATCGGTGGGACGATTCCCTCAATACTTACAGTGATATTGCCTGACCGACATGCTGATTCTGGACTGTACGACCTTCGAACGGAAACTTTTTGATATCCCCGTTTCGACACAACCTTTTCAAATAAAATTTGAAGAATTTTAATATTGGTAAAGAAAAGAGGCACATTTTCATCATAGACAAGTCCAGTCACCACACGGAAAACTGTTCAGTTAAGAATCCGCAAAATATAGCGGCAAAGAGGTTACAGTTGGCTGACACGTCAGGACACTGTGTTTCAATAAAGAATAGTCAGAACAGTGAACATTGGAACGCAACAATGAGATACCATTACGGACAGCAGAGACACGAGTCCGCGTGTAGAAACGGTAAAAGAAGTGTGCCATCGCCGTAATATCGTGCGAAAGCCGCAAATCTACAGCATCTTCAGTTGCAGAAATTCGAGACATAGCATAGAAGCAGTTCGGTTTTATCACCACATCACTGCACAGCAAGCAATAGTCGTGTAAAGAACAAGTGTCAAAAAAATGCCCATTTCATGTAGTTTGACTTTGCTGCTGAAGCTGAAACTTTCGAAACATTCGATGTGTAATGAAATCTGTGTGTAGGAAGACAGTTAGCCTTGTGTTACGGCCGGCCGTTGTGACCGAGAGGTTCTAGGCGCTTCAGTCCGAAACCGCGCTGCTGCTACGGTCGCAGGTTCGAATCCTGCCTCGGGCATGTTCTGTCCTTAGGTTAGATAGGTTTAAGTAGTTCTAAGTCCAGGGGACTGATGACCTCAGATGTTAAGTGCCATAGTGCTCAGAGCCATTTGAACCATTTGAGCCTTGTGTTACGTACCTTTGATTTGCAGTTGTCAAAAAAAATTTTGACTGTGAAAGAGCAAATACCATTAGACTGTGTTGTGGGAGCTCGGCTCGGAAAACAGGGAGAATACAATAGTGAAGGATTGAAAGGTTTTAAGAATGTGGCTCAGGAAGAATCTGTAGACATGAAGCGACGGAATCAGGTGAGTGCAAAAGCTCAACGTCACAGATACAAAACCGGAGATCAACCTCCTATAGCATGTATGTATTACACTTAACAAAACTGACGTTATCGACAATCAAGAAATGTTCAAAATCAATCATTAACTTGCACAATGAATACCGAATGAAAAATGGTGTGTCACAGTAATCGCAAAGCTTCGCACCATCAAGAACGAAGATCAACTCCTTGGGAGTTACGAACCGTGCAGAATCAACAGCTAGGCATCCACTCTTAAGTAACGCATATAGAATCATATTCGTGTAACGGGGTGATAAGAACTGATAGTATGTGATGACATACAACCGAATGCGAAACAGTCTGTTGTGGAGTATATCGTGAAACTGGCTACCCTTTAAGGCGTAGCCGGAGGGAGTGCGATAATATGTTTTATAGGCACGGAAAAGCAAACGTCCAGTGGCTGAATTTGGCCAGAGGTTACAGATGGTACGAACTGCAATTGCACAGCATTTCCTGGAGGAATAATTTGCTCTAAAGGGCTAGGCTTTTTATACGCGCACCAGGAATCAAGCGGAAGCACGTTGTTTTGACCATCTACTGGCCAGAAGCCGTACTCATGCCATAGTTGGAGAACTCTTACGTCCATTTCCTATTCTTGCTTGCTGTGACTTAAATATTCCCTATTGTCCGTACAAGGTCACCACGTGAGAAAGAATCATAGGTGGCAGAGCGCCTCCAACTTCTCGCAGCACAATAAATAACTTTCCAGACAATTTACCATCCAAGTTAACAGGAGGCATCATAATATGGGTATATGAATGCGTTAAGGCATTGATGTTACTTGCTCTTTATACAATTCTCTTGGTACCTCTAATTTCCAGGCTTCCTTTCATATGCATTTCCTCTTCAAATACCGATTGGTCGGAGTTGAAAACAGATTCCTCACTCAACGCTGGGATAAGTTTGTTTATATCATCTACAAATTTTCGAGCCGATTCCGCAATTTGCTGTTCTTCGTCAAGTTGATGCGTTGTTTGAAATTTCATTAACTTACGTCTTCCAAATGGAAGCACTATTTGAAATTATGCAGCCGTCCACTGCTTCTCTTGAGACTACTGTAATCTAAGTCGCGCGCAATTTGATCTGCATAACGTAGTAGGTCATTGTCATGCAAATCTTATAAAGTGTATGAAACATCCTTGAAACCTCGAGGCTGAATCACTTATACCAATGTTCACTTACAAATAAATTTGTTTTTGGATGGGATCCGCCTTGAACTATCACAGTTTTTTTCTCCTTTCTCTCTGACTAGTTTCGCTGAAATTACACCATAATCACTGTCGTTTTTATTATCTTTCTTTTAAATACCCAGAAAATTGGTCTTTACTGTATGTACATAAATAAGTTTAAGTTTTTACAAAAAGTATTCACAAATCTGAGAAACAGATTACATTTTTTATATATATACCTTGTTACCGCATGCTGTGTTTTTTATGGTTTCCTGTGTTTTGCATTATAGATGTTTTCCTTTTACAGCTCGTTATCTGCAACCATAGAGAACTTAATTCAGAAAGTTATTTACATCGAAAATTTACGACTGTAAATGTTACGATAAACATTATTTTATTCCATGTGGAAGATTGTGTATACATCTATACCACAAAACATAAAAAACTACAAAACAGCAGTATCTGATAGGAAGATACATAAAAAAATGTGTTTTTCGTATCTGTGAATACTGTTTTCAGAAGTCAAATTTTTGCTGTATACGTACAGATAGCTAAGAGCAATTTTCCTGTTATTTAATAGAGAGAACGTAAAGGAAAACACTGACGATGTTGTGACATCAGCTAAATATGCCTGATTAAAAGAAGAAAAACTTTTGTTTACTAAAGGCGGATCCAATCCAATAACAACTTTTTAAGTGTTTAAAATCAATAACTGGTCATGTGATGAATTTTTATTGGGGACCTTTGCCTAATTTTATTGAATTGTATCAACTGTCTATTATTTAACTGTATCTACTACTGCTACTACTACTACTACTACTACTACTATTGCAAAAATAATTCTTAAACCACTGCTAACCCAAGATCAAAACTGAAGAGCAGATATTCCCTAAATTATGGCTGTACAGTTATCTCTGGCAGCAGAATTTCATGACGTCTTAGATTTTCGCTAGAATATTTGTATGTTTTGTGTTATAAAAGATCTTTGAGTTATCAGTCGTTGAAAGTAAGAGGTTTAACTACCTAAGAAGTGATAGGTGATAAGAAACATTTAAGAGTAAAACAATAATTTTAATATGTCTGAAAAACCAATTTAAAACCCATAGATTACTTCAAGCCACTGCTCTGCAGTCGTTAATACTTCTGGTTTTCATAAGAATGCAGTAAACAGCTATGGAAAATCTTACGAGATTCCGAGGGAAAAATTTAGTTCAAAAGAAGCAGACGTTATTGTGTCCCTCCATTTTTGCAAAGAATTTCTGAACTCGGACATGCACAATTATTCTTTCTTCGGAAACAAACAGTGCTACACTGACCGACATGATAAAAGTAAATCATATCTGAAGGTCGGATGCAGAATTATTACTAATGACGCTTACGCTCATTAGTGTAACTCTTTAAACTGTAGAAAGAATCCATAAATGATTTCGTACACTATTGTCCATTTGTTATTTGGCGCCAGGTAGCGTCGAAATGTGTCTCACACACAACTTTGGCATGCCAGATGACCCAGGTGACGTTTCTGGTCAAAGTGAACGCACTTCTGTTTGTTTGTTGAAAGGAAAAATAACTGTGCTAAAGCTCTTTTGTGAGGGTTTGTAGAAAGAGCTAGTTGCTGTGGCACTTCATTTATGATTATGAAGTGTCCTGTTTTTCAAGGACTTTGTGAGTGAACAGCGTGATAAACTATATATCCCAATCTAGATTTAGTTTTTCATGATTGCCGACATCGCTTAACGGGAATGGTTCTTACGATGACGTAACAGCCTGTTTCTTTGGCCTTCAGTTTTCTATGGCCGTCGACAGGATGTTAAATCTTCCTCTTTTACAGAGTTACGATGGGTACAATATTGTTGAGAATGTTACAGTGTGTCAAAAATTCAAGATTTGACAAACACTATGTACATCCGTGGTTACATCGGCTCTATGGCCAATAATCAAGCTCTAAAGTACACACATCAAAAAAAGTTTGCGTCACCCCGGTTCCCAGAACTCCTGCAGATAGAAGCTGACTGTGGATGTTGTATCACAGACACAGTCCCTTTGACTGAACCCGCCCACAGATGTAAACAATCAAGCATGAACAGCGCCTATTAGATGAACAGCCGATCAGTTCCAGTCATTCCACCAGCAAGGAGGTACACGGCTCGTGTTGTCTGTAGTTCAACTATACCTATTCAGTAAATACTGCAGTTTGATCTCGTCCGAATTAAAACTTCCTGGCAGAGTAAAATTGTATGCCGGACCGAGACTCGAACTGGGGACCTTTGCCTTTCGCGGGCAAGTGCTCTACCAACTGAGCTACCCAAGCACGACTCACGCCCTGTCCTCACAGCTTTGCTTCTGCCAGTACCTCGTCTCCTACCTGTGGAGGACGGGGCGTGAGTCGTGCTTGGATAGCTCAATTGGTAGAGCACATGCCCGCGAAAGGCAAAGGTCCCGAGTTCGAGTCTCGGTCCGGCACACAGTTTTAATCTGCCAGGAAGTTTCATATCAGCGCACATTCCGCTGCAGAGTGAAAATCTCATTCTCGTCCGAATTGTTACTTGGTGCCAGTAAGGGCTCTCAACAACAGAAGTCTCCAGTCGTCTCAGAGTGAACCCTAGCGATGTTCTTCGGACATGGAGGAGATACAGAGAGACAGGAAATGTCGATGACGTGCCCTTCTCAGGCCGCCCAAGGGCAGTGGATGACCGCTATCTACGGATTATGTATGGCTCGGAGGAACCCTGACTTCAACGCAACCTCTCCACATCTCGTGGTCGTGCGGTATAGCGTTGTCGCTTCCCGCGCCCTGGTTCCCGGGTTCGATTCCCGGCGGGGTCAGGGATTTTCTCTGCCTCGTGATGACTGGGTGTTGTGTGATGTCCTTATGTTAGTTAGGTTTAAGTAGTTCTAAGTTCTAGGGGACTGATGACCATAGAGGTTAAGTCCCATAGTGCTCAGAGCCATTTGAACCATTTGCAACGCAATGTTGAATAATGCTTTTTGTGCAGCCACAGGACGCCGTGTTACGACTCAGACTCTGCGGAATAGGCTGTATGATGCGCAACTTCACTCCCCCTGTCCATGGCGAGGTCCATCTTTGCAACCACGACACCATACGGCACGGCACGGATGGGTCCAACAACATGCCGAATGGACCGCTCAGGATTGGCATCACGTTCTCTTCACCGATGAATGTTGCATATGCCTTCAACCAGACAGTCGTCGGAGACGTGTTTGGTGGCAACCTGGTCAGGCTGAACGCCTTAGACACACTGTCCAGCGAGTGCAGCAAGGTGGAGATACCCTGATTTTTTGGGGTGGCATTATGTGGGGCCGCCGTGGTGGTGGCCATGGAAACCACTGTAACGGCTGTACGATACGTGAATGCCGTCCTCCGACCGATAATGCAACCATATCGGCAGTATATAGGGATCCACGCAGAATCGCCATTGAGGAGTGGGACAATCTGGACCAATAGCGCCTTGATGTACTTGTATATACTAAGCCACGAGGAATACAGGCAGGTATCAATGCATGAGTAAGTGCTACTGGGTATTAGAGGTACCGATGTGTACTGCAATCTGGATCACCACCTCTGAAGGTATCGCTCTATGGTGGTACAAGATGCAATGTGTAGTTTTCATGAGCAAGAAAAAGGGCTTAAATAATGTTTATGTAGATTTCCATTCCAATTTTCTGTAAAGGTTCCGGAACTCTCGGAACCTAGATGATGCAAAACTTTTTTCATGTGTGTACATTCCCGTGCGCGACGTTTCGTCCCCTCTTGTGAGAGAAATTCTCAGACGCTGTAAAGATGTACGTTAACATGAAAAGTAACTTTCGGATAGTGTGTCGTTGACACGTAAAATAGCTCAATGAAAACTGGACCACGCGCAGAAAGAACTGCTACGGTACTGTGCAGGAGATAACTGAAATAAATACGCAAAGAGACGTACAGAAATGCCACTTTCATTCGAAAACAATAATTACACTGAAGTCACCGTGACCTGTAATTGTCTGCTGGAGATTACAAAAAGTTCTTAATAGGCTGTGTGATCAACACAGATGGCAGTGCACGCTCTGCATCGTGCTCCCATGGTGGCGACAAGGTTTTAGAGCGCCTGCACCTGTACTATGTGGTGCGGTCGCGCTTTGCCATCTGTAAAAATAAAGTTGGTGCCGATTTCATCCCTGCAAAGATGCACATGGCGAAGGGGCACAGAGCCACAGTAGCGTTGAGTGGAGAGGTGCTGTGTTGAAAGATTTACCCTCAGCACTACCAGGTAAAATTATGCCTCCTCACACCATAACATCTAGACCAACAAAACGATCATGTTCGACAATACTGGACGTATCCTGTATGTCAAGACGTGGGAATACTCATTGCATCCAGGTACATTGTCAACTGTGATCGTTTTGGTTGTCGAGGTGTTAAAGTGCGGGAAGGCAAAACGTTGCATGTGTATACTAACCTCCAAATCTTTGAACGCAGCTCACTCACCGGTCACATTATTGTGACTCGGTACCAGTTCCCCACGTGCGTCTCTTAAGGGGTGTTGTCGGCTCTAACTTCGTTTTTGTGGGTGACGATGTGCGAGGGCAAATGAACTGGCCTGTCCATTCCCCCGGCTTAAATAGCATAGAACACGTGGGGAAGGCATTGGGAAGACGTGGTTGCAGCGCGTCCATATGCACCAACGATCATCCAGCAATTGCCAACCTCGCTGGTGGACGAATAGAACGCTCTACCACAAGAACTCCTTACCAACCTTGTCGTCACCATGGTAGCACCTTGCAGATCAGGCGTTGCCATTCCTGGTGATCGCACACTTTATTATGAACCGTGCCCTGTCCTTTCTTATTTCCTGAAGACCGCCTGAATTGCGTTGAGTTCAGTGTATTTTTCGTCTTTGAATAAAATCTTCATTTCCATTCCTCTCACTACGCATTTCTTTCAGTTACCTTAAGTACCATATTGCAGCAATTGTTTCTATGTATGGCCCAAGTGCCATCAAATTAGGTTACTTGAAAGTAAGCAAACTACGTTGGTCTTTAAAGTTTGCACAACCAGTCTAGTTGCTACACTTCGAAACGTAAATTTGTTTATTCACTGAGGATTGAAATTCCGGTTGTAAAAGCCTGCACCCTGCGATTAAAATGCTTTGTGAGGGGAAGACCCCCAAAAACAAACTAAACTTTTACAAGGAACTCAGAAGAGAAGCTCTTACCTACAAGAAAACAGTTTGTCAGTTTCGTCTGAAAATTAACTTGCTACGTCATTATAGCCTTTGATAAAAGGACATAACAGAAAGAATAAAGCAAATAATTGACGAACATCTCCCCGAAAGCCAAAAGGGATTCATAAAGGGAAGATCAACTCTGACAGCAATAGAACTTCTGCTAAAGAGCGTATGGGAAGCCCTTGAAGAGAGAAAAGTTCTATATAGTATTCATAGATTTTACAAAAGCCATTGACTTTATAAACAGAAAATTAATTACCAAAAAACTAGAGGAAACTATGGGAAGAAACAACATCTGGACACGAATTATAAGCGCAATACTGCAGTGGAACGAAGTAAGAATATCAATCTCTCCCTATCGTAGCCGATACCCCAATCAAACGGAGTACTACAGGGAGACCCACTGAGTCCTCTGTCATTTATCCTTCCAGCGGAAGAAAATGTAAGAATATCCCAAAGGGAGGGCGTAGTCTCATATCCATATGCAGACGATACTGTAATAGGTGCAAAGAATATTGCAAAGTTACAAGAAGCGATAAACGATATGGAAGATTGGTGTATCGAACACGGCTTGGAAATAAATGTAGCGAAAACTGAAACGATGGTACTCAGAAATGGAGGAAGAACACTTGCATCAGCTGAGATCTTCATACGAGAGAGAAAACTGAAGATTGTACCGGACTACAAGTACCTAGGGGTCACAATACAAACAACTGCAAAATGTTTCACAAAACATGTAACAGAGAAAGCAATGCAAACAATAATGGCAATACATAAAATACATCAGATCCCTTAGCCTAGAGACAGCAATGGCACTATTCAGAGCCAAAATCATCCCAGTACTGACGTACGACATAGAAATTATTGGATCACACCTTACAGTGAACAACCTAACAACACTAGAAAGAGTGAAGGCGACCTATATAAAGAAAGCAATAGGAGTGTCGAAAACAACACGATCGAGACTTGTATACCTGCTGGCGAGGGAACCCTTCCTTATTGAAGACCTTCGGACAATCCTGATGCTACCCAATAGCAGCGCCTTGGAAATTCTGCTTAAAACATTGAAGAAAAAATGGGAAGACATACCTCCAGTATTTTACAGCACAGGTGCCATGGTTGACCGAACATGGACAAAGAAAAACTTCGAAATGAGGCGTGTGATCACCAGATTGGCGGTCCATCGTTTCCACCACCTTATTTGCAACAACACGTTATATCATGAACCAAACGAAATGTGTGAGTGTAAACTGCGTCATCAAATTTGCAAACGTTACCATATAGAGCTCTGTACCAAAAGGACACGAATAATAAGTGACTGTGCAAATCACAATATGTGAAGTTTCTCATTTATCTTATTATTATCACTGTACATTGAATTTGTATGGCTATTTGGCTGCAATAAACTTATTATTATTATAAAAGGACATAGGAAATGTACTGTTACGTTTTCATTGTGCTTTTATCATAATTTAGGGAAGAAGATAGCTGAGATTCATCTTCCATAAGCCAGAAAGGAAACTCCAGAACAGAATTCTTTCCCACTGATAATAATTAACTCAGTCTCAAATGTCAGCTCTAATTGTTTCATCACGATATTCAAGGACTAACAAGTAAAGTTAGTGAATTACTCGTTTACACTGATGAATTAGGCATTGAAACCAGTTGGCATATTCTCATCACCGGGGAGCACTGGTGTGATAGAGAGTGAGGGGAGAGAGCTGGAGGGTGAAGTCACCAGCTTGTGCATGTGAGCTCTAGTGTCAGAGAGAGTGACAAAAGAGAGGTGTGGGGTGACGTCTACATGCATGTGATCACTAGTGTGAGGCAGAGTGAGAGGAGAGAGGTGGGGATGACGTCATCAGCTTGTGCATGTGGACACTAGTGTCAGAGAGAGTGGCAAGAGAGAGGTGCGGGGTGAAGTCACCAACTTGTTCATGTGAGCACTAGCGTCAGAGAGCGTGGCAAGAGAGAGGTGTGGGGTGACGTCACCAGCTTGCGCATGTCGGCGGCGGGCGGCTGGTTGCCGCGGAACTCACGGCCGAGCGCGACCCTGGAGCGCAGCTGGTTGTGCAGGTACAGGATCAGCTGGATGTCGCCCTTCCGCAGGCCGCGGCTCAGCATGCGAGACTTGCACGACTGGCTCATGCCCTGCAACAGTGCACAGCCTGCTCAGCTGGAGCGGTCTCTGGGGCCAAGGCAAGAGGGGCAGCTGAGGAATCTCCGAGGAAGCGCTGCGTGAGTGTCTAGCAACCGAGCTCTCTTTCTCTTCGAACGTTTATCAACCTTAATGTAGCCTACCCACTTCCCTGTCCTAATTTACCAACTGTAGATGGCATAACCTGTTCGACCCATTCCTCTCGCTTCCAAATGAAGGTCCCAGCAAGCTCTTGCCTTGCCCAGATGAAACACCGATCATCTCATCTCCTAACACTTCCAATAAGTTCCCTCCCAGGTAGACATTCCATATCATTTTCTGCCTGACATCCCCTCCATCACTCTCCACAGACCAGTCCCTTCCAACAATTACCAGGAGGTACCATAACATCATCCTTATAATAAAGACCATGTACGAAGTGCGACACTAAAATAATGAAACTGAACTGAAAAAATAAAATGTTGCTTGCCGTTTCAGTCAAGTTTAGTGTTGTCTCCTTTAAAGCAGTACCCTTCTGATTGCACACACTTTTTCCAGCGCTTCTGCGGTTGATGGTGACATTTCTGCGCTTGATGGTGACATTTCTCGAACTCATCTTCTGTAATAGCCCCCGAGACCCTTGTCACAGCTTTTTGGACATCTTGTGTTGTTTCAAAATGGTGTCCCTTGACCATCGTTTTGACTCTTGGAAATAGAGAAAAGTGGCACAGAGCTGGTGAATAAAGTGGCTGTGGTAGTACTGAAATTTGTTTTCAGGTTAAAAATTGCTGCACTGGCAGAGCAGTATGGGATGGCGCATTATCGTGATGCAGAATCCAATCCTTCTCACACCAAGATCTTCAGTTATTATTAGACGAACCGTTTCTCGATTGATGTTCAGTTCTTCTGCAATCATTTTCACGGTTAATCTTCAATCAGATTGTACAGGTTCATGCACCCTGGCTAAGTTGACATCCATCCATGAGGTTGATGGTCGTCCACTGCGGTCTTCATCTTCAACATTCATTCTGCCTTCACTAAAGATATTATGCCAACGAAAATCTTGAGTTCAGGACATAACCTCCTTTGCAAATCCTTCTTAAGCTTACCGTACGTTGTCGTCGGGTTTGCACCCAATTTAACGAAAAAAGAAATGGCATACCGTTGCGCAATATTATGTGGTTGCATTTCCATGACGAGAGACACAAACATATGTTACCTTATTACAGCACAACGCATGACTGAGCAGTTGCATCGATGTGCCGCTTGGACTAGAAGCAGCTTATAGAACAAGGTCGAAGATAGTGTGCCTATGCAAGCCTGCAGGGTTGCCACATCTTGCAAAGAAAATCAGTCTCATTACTTTATTGTCGCACCTCGTATGTCTACATCAGCAACTTCTTGTCCTAAACATTGTCACCTATTTTCAAGTTCGGCAGGTTTCATAAACGTACATCATGGTAAAACAGAGATTTAGAAACTATATTTTAAACTGTAAAATATTTCTAGGGGCAGACTCTGATCACAATTTACTGGTTAGAACAGCTGATTAAAATTGAAGAAATTGCTGAAAGCTGGGAAACTATGCAGATGGGACCTGGATAAATTGAAAGAACAAGAGGCTGTTGCGCACTTCAAAACTAGCGTTCAGTAACAATTCTCAGACACAGCGGAAAGGAGTACAGCAGAAGATGATTGGTTAGCTTCGAGAGATAAAATAGTGGATGTAGCAGAGGATCATATGAGCAAAAGGACAAGGTGAAAGAAGAAAATATAAAATGTAGCAAATGAAGCAGACAAAAGGAAATGCAGACAACTCAAACATTAACTTGACAGGAGGTGTAAAACAGCAAAGCAAAAATAGCTAGAGGAGATATGCAAAGCTTTAGAACCATGTATGACTATGGGAAAAATATATGCTTCCTGTAGAAAAATTAAAGAAAACTTTTGAAAAGAGAGAAACACCATTATGACTATTAATATCAGTTGAAATGGCAAGTCTCTTCCAAGCAATACAGAAAAGGAATATATAGAGCGTCTGTACAAGTAAAATAATCTTGAAGACAATAGTACAGAATTTTAACAACACTTTCACGAAGATGAGGTGGGATATATGATACTGTGAGAAGAATTTGACAGAGAACTGTAAGACCTTCTGAAGTACGCCACATTCTCTCAGAATTACTCAGACCCCCTGCGAAAGCTAGCCATTATAAAACTATTCCACGAAGCGTAAGGTATATTAAACAGGCAAAATACTGTCTTACTTCAAGAAGAATGTAATAACTGCAATTCTAAAGATTTCAATTGTTGAGAGGTGTGTATATTGTCGAACCATCAATGTAATAAGTCATGGTTGTAAAATCCTGAGTCGTATGACGAGTGGCCTTCAAAAAGTATGCCACATATTATCATGGAAGGCCAAGTAACGGTTCATGAATGCTACACTACACTGAAAAAGTGACACAGCTGTATACATTATTTTTCAGCACATTCACTAAGTCTTTGCATGCAGCTGTCGGAGCGGGCTACCAGTCGTTCATTTCTTTCACGACAGCAGTACGCTCTTTGGCCATGGAGTCATTCGAGTCCATAGTGTGAACGTCTTCATTGTCGGCAAATCAGCAGTCATTGCCGTCTTTCGTCGAAGTCGATGACCTTCCTTCCTGATCAGCATCACTCAAATCCATGTGGTTCAAAAATGGTTCAAATGGTTCTGAGCACTATGGGACTTTACAGCTATGGTCATCAGTCCCCTAGAGCTTAGAACTACTTAAACCTAACTAACCTAAGGACATCACACAACACCCAGCCATCACGAGGCAGGGAAAATCCCTGACCCCGCCGGGAATCGAACCCGGGAACCCGGGCGTGGGAAGCGAGAACGCTACCGCACGACCACGAGAAGGGGGCAAATCCGTGTGGTCTTGGTCAAATTGTTGGTACCATTATCCTACAGCTGGACACGACATTTCATTTGGTCAACGACCAGAATTTGACAGTGAATCTGTGTGCAGTTTACATGTTTTACCCACATACGTCTGCACTATCCCAAAGTGCATTTCCAATTGTCACGCTGTTTCACTACTTATCCGTACCACAGCAGCACTGTATCCGCAGAATATTCAGAACATGTGTTCTTTTATGACAATGAGCCACTTTTGTTGCGTAATGGTCTTAGGGTGCGATGCCTTGTATAACTTACTTTTTCAAGCTACGTCGTATTGAGAGAAGAATTCGGTCACTGTGAAGATCAGTTTGAGAGCCGGAGAAACGTAGGGATATGTGGGGCGATATTGACCAAACGACTTATCTTAGGAGACAGACTGAAGAGAGTTAAGCATACATTTATAATATTGGTAGATTTACTGATGATTCTGACAACTTTGGCTGTTGACAGGAATCACTCTTTGAGATACTGAAAGTAGCAAAGATAAAATATAGAAATTAAGAAGTTATTTACAGCTTAAACAGAAATCAGACTATTGTTATAAGAATCGAACGATATGAAAGGGAAATGGTGGTTGAGAAGAGAGTAAGAGAGGACTGTAGCCTCTTCCCAACTTTACCCAACCTGTACACTGAGCATGTAGTAAAAGAAACAAAGGAGAAATTTGTAAAAATTGACTGAAGTTCATAGAAAAGAAATTAAAACTGAGAGGTTTTCTGATAGCACTGTAGTAGTGTCAGAGGGGACCAAGGTCTTAGAAAATTAACTGATTGGAATGGACTAGTCTCGAAAAGCGCTATAAGATGAACATCACTAAAAGTAAAACAAGGATACTAGAATGTGGCCAAATTACTATTTCAGCTATAAAATAACTAACAACGATCAAGATAGAGAGCAAGAAAAGCATTTCTGAAAATGAGAAGTCTGTTAACATTTACCATAAATTTAGGTGTTATGGAGTCTCATTTGAAAGTGTTTGTCAGGAATGTAGCTTTACACGGAAGTGAAACCTGGACAATTAATTATAGTACACACAAGAAGAGAATAGAAACTGTAAAAATATGGTGATGTAGAAGAGTGCTGAAGATTACCAATGTAAATACTATGACTAAGAACATAATCGAATTGGGGAAACAGAAATCTGGGGCATAACATGACGGTTGACAGAACACATCCTCAAAGATAAAGAAATCGTCGGTTTAGTAATGGAATGATGTGTGGCGGAAATGGATTCAGAATATCAGGCAGGTTCGAATGGATGCCTTGTGCAGTAATTATGCAGAGATGAAGAGGCTTGCGCAGAACAGAGAAGCGTTGAGAGCTGCATCAAACATGGTTTATGGCTAGAGACCAAAACCACAACAATTTTCTATTAACCCAGAATCTTTATGTAACCCAGGGGCTGTAGAATGTCACCTTGGCTGATGCCAACCTGCTGGCAGTAGGGGGCGTGTACTATCATTTATTATTTCGCACATGACTGATACACACAATTGCCAACATATAAATGAGAAATAATGAGCTTGACAAGTTTACATAACTGAAAGTCCAGTTCTTCTATCCAGTGCACAGTCTCTGGTGTTGCTAGGAGGAAATCTTCGTCACTACTGTGATATGTTCGAATCCGACAATCGCTGGCAACGTGACGTACAATGATATGCCGAAACTCATGAGATACCTCCTAACTGCGAAATTGTTGCCAGTGCAGGATTCTGTACACGCACTGACCTGTCGGTTATGTCCCATATATGTTCGATGGGATACATGTCAGGTGGTCTGGGAGGCCGAATCATTCGCTTTAATTACCGAGAATGTTCTTCAATAATTGTGGCTTGGTGACACGGCGCACTGTCATCCATAAAAAGGCCATCGCTGTTTGGGAACATGAAGTCCATGAATGGCTGCAAACGGTCTCGAAGTTACCGGAAATAACCATCTCCAGTCAACGATCGGTTCAGTTGGACCAGAGGACCCAATTTGTTTCTTGTAAACACAGCCCACACCGTTACGGGGCCATCACTAGCGTGCAAAGTACTTTGTTGACCTCCTGGGTCCATGGGTTCATGGGTCTAAATCTATCTTGGGTCCATGGCTTCGTGGGTCTGCACCACACATGAACCGTACCATCAACTCTAACCAACTGAAATCGGGAGTAACCTGAGCAGACCACTTGTAACGTAACAAGTTATTACGAGATGACATTTGTGGCAGTAAGACACGCAGCCGTTGGGTACAGTGGCTGCAGGATGACTATATTTTTTTTCGCTTTGTTCCCAGCGCAGCTGACGCTGACTGCCGTGAGCACTGCATAGCGTAACAGTCAGTCAATACGAAGATTCATACTCTCTACGAATCTAAATAATCCATATTATATTGGAACAAATAAGCCCTCGGTCACAAATATTAAGTCAAAATTGACCTGGTTTCGACGCTACTATGAATGTCGTCTTCAGAATTAGACTAACTGTTCTAAAACATATTAGGTATATAGTACATTAATAAAATTAAAGTTCGTACTGTTCACAGTACGAGCAGCCCTTAGCGGCTCGCCATCTCACAACTGTTCATGACGTCGCCTTTCCGGCTTAGATCTTTTTTAATATGTGACTTGTAGGTACTGCATATTTTCGAATCAGTACAAACTTTGATTTTATTAATGTACTATATACCTAATATGTTTTAAAACAGTTAGTCTAATTCTCATAGTAGCGTCGAAACCAGGTCAATTTTGACTTAATATGTGTGACCTACGGCTTATTTGTTCCAACATAATTCTGACACGGTCACTGAACCTTAGCAGCTATGTTCAAAGTTTTAATCCATATTAGTTATTTCCCGATTTTGTTCAAATTTGGTAACCAGCCTTTTGTTATTAATGGAGTTATGCTGTCAAAATTCCAGAGTTTTATTTATTATAGTGCCGAAGATAAAGAAAATTACCTAAATGTCCTAAAAACAATGCTTGTTTTTAAAAACCAAGTCAGGAATAAATACAGATTTACTTCCATTATCACTTGTAGCCATTACAAATTTATCAGTGCGTAAAATCAATTAATTAGAATTTTCTTTTCAAAATTATAGTCACTGAGCATTACGTAATACAAAAATCAGTCAGAAATATTATTTGATTATATTTTGTTGTGAGTGCGTGAGAATGATTGACAGGGTGTATGTGGGACGTACGTTAAATCTTAACATATCATTTATATGAAACCTTGTACAGATAGACTGTGGGAAAGTTATGGTGGAACCATGATTCAGGTGACGTATGTCAGTGTGAGCTTGCTTTTGTATAAAATCAACTAGAATTAAAGTTAGAGACAGAATAAGTTTGTTTGTCGATTTGGAGAATAATTCGTACTTCGCTTATTTTGACTAAAGAATATACTAGAAATTGAAGTTTTAATGACGTTAATTACCATCAAATTATTGATTGGATAATGAAAGCTCTGCCGCGAGAATGATCTGGAAAGAACATTCTGATTGGTCGTTTAGATCAACAGCCAATCAGAATTAAGCAGTTCGCGCGCGAATATAGTGGAGTGTGCAGGCAGTAGATATACACTCCCGGAAATGGAAAAAAGAACACATTGACACCGGTGTGTCAGACCCACCATACTTGCTCCGGACACTGCGAGAGGGCTGTACAAGCAATGATCACACGCACGGCACAGCGGACACACCAGGAACCGCGGTGTTGGCCGTCGAATGGCGCTAGCTGCGCAGCATTTGTGCACCGCCGCCGTCAGTGTCAGCCAGTTTGCCGTGGCATACGGACCTCCATCGCAGTCTTTAACACTGGTAGCATGCCGCGACAGCGTGGACGTGAACCGTATGTGCAGCTGACGGACTTTGAGCGAGGGTGTATAGTGGGCATGCGGCAGGCCGGGTGGACGTACCGCCGAATTGCTCAACACGTGGGGCGTGAGGTCTCCACAGTACATCGATGTTGTCGCCAGTGGTCGGCGGAAGGTGCACGTGCCCGTCGACCGGGGACCGGACTACAGCGACACACGGATGCACGCCAAGACCGTAGGATCCTACGCAGTGCCGTAGGGGACCGCACCGCCACTTCCCAGCAAATTAGGGACACTGTTGCTCCTGGGGTATCGGCGAGGACCATTCGCAACCGTCTCCATGAAGCTGGGCTACGGTCCCGCACACCGTTAGGCCGTCTTCCACTCACGCCCCAACATCGTGCAGCCCGCCTCCAGTGGTGTCGCGACAGGCTTGAATGGAGGGACGAATGGAGACGTGTCGTCTTCAGCGATGAGAGTCGCTTCTGCCTTGGTGCCAATGATGGTCGTATGCGTGTTTGGCGCCGTGCAGGTGAGCGCCACAATCAGGACTGCATACGACCGAGGCACACAGGGCCAACACCCGGCATCATGGTGTGGGGAGCGATCTCCTACACTGGCCGTACACTTCTGGTGATCGTCGAGGGGATACTGAATAGTGCACGGTACATCCAAACCGTCATCGAACCCATCGTTCTACCATTCTTAGACCGGTAAGGGAACTTGCTGTTCCAACAGGACAATGCACGTCCGCATGTATCCCGTGCCACCCAACGTGCTCTAGAAAGTGTAAGTCAACTACCCTGGCCAACAAGATCTCCGGATATGTCTCCCATTGAGCATGTTTGGGACTGGATGAAGCGTCATCTCATGCGGTCTGCACGTCCAGCACGAACGCTGGTCCAACTGAGGCGCCAGGTGGAAATGGCATGCCAAGCCGTTCCACAGGACTACATCCAGCATCTCTACGATCGTCTCCATGAGAGAACAGCAGCCTGCATTGGTGCGAAAGGTGGATATACACTGTACTAGTGCCGACATTGTGCATGCTCTGTTGCCTGTGTCTATGTGCCTGTTGTTCTGTCAGTGTGATCATGTGATGTATCTGACCCCAGGAATGTGTCAAATAAGCTTCCCCTTCCTGGGACAATGAATTCACGGTGTTCTTATTTCAATTTCCAGGAGTGTAAATCGAGATAGTCGTTTGCTAACCGGCCTAATGATAACACCATGTTAGATAGCTCTGTAAAAATATTCTGAAAAATGAAGAAATAGTGAGTTAATTGCGGTTCGAATACCCCGTGACTTAAACGAGTAGAGTTACGAACATTTTAATGAAAGTTTGGTGTTTCTAAATTAAATAGTTCGAGAATTATGAGCGTGTGAACATTCTGGTCGTAGTAACAGTTCCACGTTGCATGTTTCGTGCTCTGTACGGAATACTTTGGCGAGCAGTTCTTTCGAAGAAGACCACTGAAACGACCGAATGTTTAACTCGCGAATAGTTGTGGGTCGGTACCTGACCAGAACGTGAAAATTAGTCAGGTCGGACTTGCAAAAATTCTGGCTACTTTTCGAGTGAAACTATGTTGTACAGACGGTGGACTTTGAATGATAGAGTATTACCATAGTAATAATACGGACTTGATAGCCATTTCATGTGTCTCCATATGAATAAAAAGCAAATTCAATCAAATTTTAAATGCTTTCTTGAAGTAGAATACAACAATGCCCGATTTTTTAAATGTGAACTTTCAGGAAGTAACTTTCAACTCGAGTTACGCGGTTCTGTGTGGTGGGTATTACGTGGTTTCATCAACGCTGCTTTACACTGCCTAGTACGTATCTGCTACTACAGAGTGAAGGGACGTCGGAAAGAAGCATATCGAGGTAGGTGGACTTTCGGTAAGTGAAAGAGAGAATGCGGACTACCGACCCCGCTTCGCCGCACAGGGTTTCTCAGCCGTCTAGGGTACAACCGGTACGGTCACTGACCCAGGAGAGGCGCTGCAGGTGACGTAATGCTGTTGGGAAAGGCACTCGCATCGGTCGTCTGTTGGCAGAGCCCGTTAACGCCAAATTTCTCCGTACTGTCCTAATTGATGCATTCGTCGTATGTTCCACATTGATTTCTACGGTTATTTCACGAACTGTTGCTTGTCTGTTAGCACTGTCACGCTATACAAACACTGCTGCTCTCATTCGTCAAGTGAAAGCCTCCTGCCACTGCGTTGTCTGTGGATCTCGGCGCACTGAATTCCCTAACGATTTCCGCAACAGGTTATATCCAAGTACCATTCCGCATTCAGAGTCGGTTAATTCTCCGCCATGCGGCCATTATCCCCTCAGAAACCTTTTCACATGGATCACCTGATCTCAAATGACAGCTCCGCCAATGTAGTGTCTGATATTAAACACTGTGGACGGGATACTGCCGCCATTTCCATATGTGCATATCGCTACCCCCTTGTTCCATTTGTAAAACGCATATCTGCGCCAGGCATTGCCCATGCGGATTCGATTCAAAGCAGTCCAGGTCATTTGTGGTAGATGATAACCACTTGGAAGCTTAGCATCCCAGTAGACGTTGCGCAGCCTCACATCTCTTCCCTCCAATCTTTCCATTCTGCAAGATGTTTAAAGTCTCTGGCAGTCATATGAGAAGCATCAGTTAGAGTAGGATGTCGCAATTATAGCTCAAAAATGGTTCAAATGGCTCTGAGCACTATGGGACTCAACTGCTGTGGTCATTAGTCCCCTAGAACTTAGAACTACTTAAACCTAACTAACCTAAGGACATCACACACATCCATGCCCGAGGCAGGATTCGAACCTGCGACCGTAGCAGTCGCACGGTTCCGGACTGCGCGCCTAGAACCGCGAGACCACCGCGGCCGGCGCAATTATAGCCTTTTAACATTTAATGGTGGCAGACCGCTATGCATTGGCAGATCCGGATTCCTGGAGACCTCGTTGAATTCTCTCTTTAAGAACAGTAGATCTGCGAACGTCGGGTGGCATAATACCTGTTAACAACGGAAGCCGATGAACTGAAGTAGATCTGATAGCGCCAGGTATTATGAGCATGGTAGGACTCTGTTGGATGTTGACTAGCCTTGTGTGATGGTTGTTCATCCAGACAGGTTCACAAAATTCAGCGCTTGAGTTCTGTTCTCGTCGATCCTCTGGTAGTTCCATATAATGTATGGTGGTTATTATTTTAATGTTATAATTTTAATAATTATTGTTATTACTCTTAGTGTGTGTGGGACATATAAAGTTGGAATAATAACAAGTTTACCGGGGGCGAGACAGAAACTGCGACAGCTACGAACCCTGGTTCCGTACCTGCGTTGAAGTGGAATTCTGCTCGGGCAGCATCAGACTGCGTCCACATTTTCATTCAGTTCTAGTTGAGGGGTGGCGATTCTACCGACTTCAAGCTTTTGATCGTTCGTTGGCTTATTTAGTATCCATTGGTACCTAACGTCTGCTAACAACCTGTCTTGCCTCCCAATCTCTCGTTTTGTACGTAATGTCTAGGAGCCTGTTAACAAATTCGATTATATTTTTCTAGTGTACAACAAGATGAAGTATTTTCGTCCCCCATAAAATAGTTCTTGCTAAGTTGAAGCATTACTAAAAAACTTGTAAAAGCACTAGGTGACGTCAGTACATTCCACTGACCACCAGTAACGTATCCTCCGGTTAAAATGCCAACACCCTTTACATATTTCAGACGTGGAGGTAATATTGTAACACTGGACAAGCATAAAGATCAAAATTCAGATGTGGAAATATCTAATTTGAGTATACATCACGCGCAGGCCGAAAAAGTACTTGTTTATGATTTTATTCCATAACAATATATGTTTTATAAGTATTTGGGCGTGAAATCATCATTATGGCACTTAATTTGAGAGTTAATAATTATGTTTTAGGCAGCAATTTAACGGATATGTGTGTGTGCGTGTGTGTGAAGAGTGAAAAGGGGGGGGGGGGGGCGTGTAGGGGTATAAAATAACATAACATTGTAAGATTGAAGCATTTATGGCATATTCTTTCGCTGGAGTATTTTTATAGACATTTTACATACGAAATTAAGACTGACACTTGACAATCATTATACAACAATTATATTCGAGGGTTCATTGTGTCTTACACCTCCTGTAGACCGAAAAATTACCTGCATAGAATGTTATTTTTCAGCCATATGTATTTTATAACTATTTAGATATTGAAACAGCATTGGGCCATTTAATTTGAGAGTTCATAATCATACTCTGTTTATGATGAATCTGGAGAAATACAATCCCTCTGCTTCAGTAACATTGCTAATATGAAATAAAGACGGTGCTGGTACATAGAAATTGTTTAAAATTCATTATCCTAAAAAATATTATAACTACAATTATAAAATTTGGTACAGCTCTGATAATTCCTTAACAAAAAATGATTGTGAAATTTCTAAATTGTATAATAGTTGTAATTCTTCATGCTTTCCCGGCGATCTGTTGACATCTTGGATATTCGGGAATCCAGCCGGATGTTCGCGTCGTTCTCGCACGATATTTCAACAGCGTACCTCGCTGTCTTCTTCAGGTGCTACCTGAGACTGTTTCACTGGCTGGTTAATGTGCCGTACTTTATACCAGAATATCACATTTTCAACTACAACTTGCAAAGTACTGAAAGTTTCTTAAATTGTTTGTGAGATGATTTACTTTAAAACGCACATGTATAAATAACAAGTTTGCAGCTTTTGTTTAAAGTGGACTAAAATTAATTAATGTAAGCGAAATTTCTCGAAAAATAAAAAAATGGGTTTCTCAAAGCCGTAAAATCGCCAACCATAAAAATTCAATGAAGTTTTCTTATACTTCGCCTTCGCTAACTGTGCGAAAATGCCAAACATCTTCACAACATGTAAAAAATTATGTAAAGCGGACGACAAATCCAAAAGAATACCTGTTTGTAACCAAAATAGCAAAATGTAGAAAAGTCTTGACTATATTTACCAAATGACCCCCTGATGGTCCATAAGTAGAAGTGCAACACATATTGCTTAAAACACATTTAAACTGCAGTACACCTAGCACGGAAAAACAAATAACGTACTCTGTTTCAGATAAAACCTTAAGTTCCCAGAAACTGAGGAATGAAAGAAATGAAACTTCAAGAGTTTAGGTGGTATGAGATGTTATTTAAGTGATTACAAAATTTATAAAGAACTTATCCATATGAACCCATTTATCAACATGATGTTACACCCCCTCTGACGTGGATGTATGCACTGATGTGGATGGGAAGGGTGTCATAAACCTGTTGTGCCCTTTCCTCAGGAAAGCTGGTCCGCAACGGTTGTAATTGGGGCTTGATATGCTGGATACTGGGTCTTGGACTGAGTATATCTGAGCTGGTCACACACATGTCCAACTGGAGACAGATCTGGGGACTTTTCTGGCCACAAATGGACCGCAGCATCACACAGTCAGTTCCTAAAGACATGTGCTATTTGTAGACAAGGACTCTCCTGTTAGAGAATGGTATCACAATATTGTCACGTGAGAGGTAACACACAAAACACAGGATGTCCATCATGTAGTATTGCGCTGTACAAGTTCTCACAATCACTACCAACTTTGAGCTGAAGTTATACGGTGGCCTGTGTGCATTGACCAATTGTCATCCAAAGCTCTGGGCAAGTTTATACGTTTGTTTGGAAGGGGAAGCTGACGCCTGCCTTCAGCTGGATGCGATGACAGAATTGAGGTGCATGCCCTGAAATCTTTCTCAAACGATTTCACAGCAAAAACTGAGCAAAAGAATTCAGTTTTGTGTTTCTTATAGCCTTATACGTCAGTTTCATGATGGAGTGCCCGTCGTCTCGTTAATGGTTGTAGTTATTGCGATATTTGCATTTGTATAAAACACTTCGCGAAACTCGAAAGAGTTTGTAATTAGAAATAGGGCTCGCTATGAATTTGCGTTTGGTGCATATTACTCGTTGCTGTGTATGAAATTTTGCTAACATATTGAATTTTTCTTTAGACTTAGTTGGAGGTCTCTATTTGTGAACAGTCTCGAGAAAATCTATATTATGTAGCTCCTGCATTTGCGACAGCGATAAAGGCGGAATGAAATATCCATAACATTCATCAAATCTCACATACAGTTTGAGATATCGAAATGAGATTTGAGAAATGATAGCATACGGAAGAGAGTTTGTTGCTGTATGGTTACTATGCAAAACTTCATTATCTCCTGCGTTATTCCACTAACTACAAACTTCTCTGATGAAAGAACGTAACTTTTAAAGGCCATCGACAGCTGGTGAAATGAGAAATGCTGTGGCTTTAAGAACAACATAAGTGAAGACATTACATGCCTTTTTTATACCGAGTATTTGGCTTTTCACAAGGTATTGGTCTTATTTCTACTCAATTCACAACTTAATTACACTCTTTCAGAATTCCCCCGCAACTGCAACTGCAGTTATTGCTAACAGACAAGCAACGTTGTATAAAATAACTGCATGACTCAATGCGAGACGTAAGGCAAACGTTTGTATTAGCACAGAGCAGAGAAATACATCTACAATGTAGATTCTACATCTACATCTACATCCATAGTCCGCAAGCGGAGGGTACTTTGAGTACCTCTATCGGTTCTACCTTCTATTCCAGTCTCGTATTGTTCGTGAAAGAAAGATTGTCGGTATGCCTCTGTGTGGGCTCTAATCTCTCTCACTTTATCCGCATGGTCTCTTCGCGAGATATACGTAGGAGGGAGCAATATACTGCTTGACTCCTCGGTGAAGGTATGTTCTCGAATGTTTAAGAAAAGCCCATACCGAGCTCCTAAGCGTCTCTCCTGCAAAGTCTTCCACTGGAGTTTATCTATCATCTCCGTAACGATTTCGCGATTACTAAATGATCCTGTAACGAAGCGCGCTGTTCTCCGTTGGATCTTCTCTCTCTTCTAACAACCCTATCTGGTACGGATCCCACACCGTTGAGCACTATTCAAGTAACTGGAGAACAAGTGTACTGTAACCTACTTCCTTTGTTTTCGGATTGCATTTCCTTACGATACTTCCAATGAATCCGTCTGGCATCTGCTTTACCGACGATGAACTTTATATGGTCATTCCATTTTAAGTCACTCATAATGCCTACTCCCAGATAATTTATGGAATTAACTGCTTCCAGTTGCTGACCTGCTATATTGTAGATAAATGATAAAGGATCTTTGTTTCTATGTATTCACACCACATTACACTTGTCTACATTGAGATTCAATTGCCATTCGCTGCACCATGCGTCAATCCGTTGCAGATCCTCCTGCATTTCAGTACAATTTTACATTGTTACAACCTCTCGATATACTACAGCATCATCCGCAAAAAGCCTCAGTGAACTTCCGATGTTATTCACAAGATCGTTTATGTATATTGTGAATACGACACTCCCCTGCGGCACACCTGAAATCACTCTCTTCGGAAGACTTCTCTCCATTGAGAATGACATGCTGCGTTCTGTTATCTAGGAACTCTTCAATCCAATCACATAATTGGTCTGATAGTCCAAATGGTCTTACTTTGTTTATTAAATGACTGTGGGTAACTGTATCAAACGCCTTGCGGAAATCAGGAAACACAGCATCTACATGGGAACCCGTGTCTATGGCCCTCTGAGGTTCGTGGACGGTATTAATGGGCTCTGAGAGCAGATGACTAACGTGAGTGCCGTTGCTAACAACAAGACATCGCCAGCAGTGCCTCTCTTAGGTTCATGAACATATCGGGTGGATCTTAGACGACTGGAAAATCGTGCTCTGGTCAGATGGGCCCAGATTTCAGTTGGTAAGAGCTGAAGGTAGGGATAGAGTGTGGCGCAAACCCTGTGAAACCATGGATCCAAGTTATCAACAAAGCACTGTACAAGCTGGTGGTGGGTCCATAATGATGTGGGGTGTGTTAACATGGAGTCGACTGGGTTTTGGTTATGTTCAGGCTTTTGGAGACCATTCATGGACTTCACATTCCCAAACAGCAATGGAATTTTTGTGGATAACAATGCGCCATGTCCCCAGGCCACAAATTGTTCTCGATATGTTTCAGGAACATACTGGACAGTTCGAGCGAATGCTTTGGCCACCCAGATCACCTGACATGAATCCCATCAACCATTTTTAAGACATAATCGAGAGGTCGGTTTGTGCACAAAATCCTGCCCCGGTAACACTCTTGCAGTTATGGACAGCTACAGGGGCAGCATGTCTCAATAGTTCTGCCGGAAACTTGTTGAGTCCCTGCCACGTCGAGCTGCAGCATTACCCTGGGCAAAAGGAGGGCCGACACTATATTAGAAGCTATCCCATTACTTTGGTCACCTCAGTGTATAGCGATAGAATTGACGTATTGACGCCATCACAGAGATTTTGAATTGCTTCATACCGCAACTGACATCACAGTGCACTGGGTCAGTGGCCAAATATCCAAATGGGATGTGTCATGCAGTGAGTCTATCAGTGGCACAAACCACGAGGTGTATAATGGGGAAGTTGTGAACAACTTCATATGGCAAGTGACACGGCAGCTAATTGGCCCCAACTCAAGGTGTCTAGCAGACGGAGTGTGTTGCACATCGTACCTTAAAGCGGCACATGGTGTGGTCCTGGCAGACTCTGCAGTAGTCTGTGGTCTTTGCCAGTGTCACCCCCACAGCCGCAGCCACCAGCGCAGTCCGGATGGCCGCCAACGCCCACAGCCTGCGCACCTGCAACAACTGGAAACACTACCTCAGAAAAGCCCTCGTCAAGTGTAGCTTGGATGTTCTTTAGATGGCACTGACACAGCTGTCATTCTGGCACTGCTGACAAGTTTCAGGCGAAATACATCTTGGAGTATGGTTAAATCTTCTCAGGCTAAAAAACGAGGAGTAGCGTTTCAATGAGACACTACCTATCACCCTCGGACAAACTGCAGAGTTTGCAAGAGGCGCTACCTTTTACAAATACTACACCAAGGTCTCCTCTGCTGCCAGAGAAACAGCCTCGACTGTCACGTGCCTCTGCATAAGAGGTGCTCAAAAAAAGTGACGAATGATTTGAGAGGCGGCAATACTATTGAAAGAAAAAAAATAAGTCCAACCAACATGGGTCCAGAACAGCATACTTTTCGAAATAAATACGTTTATAGGAAGGGTTGCGCGACCCTTGGTAGTGAATATTAGCACAGTCGTTGCATTGCCGCTCCGTCAAATGTATTGGTAGCGAATTATTACGGCTTACTCACAGTGCTCTTCTGTGAGTGCTACATTTGCTGGAAGGAACCTCTGGGATCAGTGTGCGATTATTAGCAGCAGCAGAAGGCGTGACTCATTCTCTTATCTGGAGGGGGGGGGGGGGGGGAGTCCATGAACAACTGCTGCACCATATCATCTACAGCACGTTCAGGCAGTAAGGACACAGGATCATTATGGCAGACGACGGTTCTATAAATACCTGTTGCAGAATCCAAGCTTTTATTTACCGACGATGCAGGATTCACAAGAGATGGTGTTACAAATTTTCATAACCAGCATGTATGGCAAATATAAATCCCCAAGCAGTTCAGAAAGCGGAGCATCAACACCGATTCTCAATTAACGTTTGGGCAGGTGTACTTGGTGACAAATTAATAGGGTCATATGTGGTACCACAAAGGTTAAGTGGGGTGCATTATCTGGACTTTCTCATTAATGCATTGCTTATGTTGCTGGAGGCGTGCCATTGTGGTTCATACATGATGGTGCACCAGCACACTTACGCCACAATGTGTGTGAACATCCGATGCGACGTTTCAGGACCACTGGATGGTAGGAGTGGTCCCTTATCTTGGTCTGCTCGTTCCCCAGACCTCGATCACCTTGAGACACTTCCAGGAATCGGTCTACGCCGCGCCAATCATCGATGTGGGGACACTACATGGTCGCATCTTTTTTTACACTGGAGGTCAGAGGTTTGCATTGTCGTGAGTGGGCGCCACGTTGAACATTTCCTGTAAAAACGTGTTTATGGCTTAAATTACGTATTTCTGGCCTCATGTTTATTGGACTTATCTCAAAGAGTATGCATTTCCGGACCCATGTTTATTGGACTTATTTTTCTTGTTTCGATGAGTACTACCACCTCTCAAAATATTCGACACTTTTTTTTGAGCCGTGAAATATACATATGCATCATGCATGAAAATACCATAACATACAAAAAATAAACTAACTACATACTAACAAAACTGTGCAGCTGTTGTAATAATATGTGAATTTCTGTCTTGCTTTATCAGTGAAACTCTTAATGTTATGAAAAAAAAGTAAAGCGTTGTGGCCAAAGAATTCTTCTACTAGGCCAAAATCATAGAAGTGGGAAGAATTCCGACCAGCTTTTTGTTAGAAACAAGTGAAACACCGTACTTCACTTTTTTCCGCCATACTTATAGGGTGTCAAGAAAAGGGCTCCCTGATTTCAAAATTAAATATCTGGAAAACAAAGATCGATAGAGGAATGCAGTAAACGGTATGTTTATTGTGAAGGCTGTAAGAAGTTTATACAGCAGTTTGAAATAATAATTACAAAAGGTGCTAACAGATGGCGCTGTACGCTGTATAGCTCATATCAGCATACATAAGTGAAATAATCGTATGAACATAATCTTTGCAAAAAATCACATCACAATGTTTTCAAAATGTTCACCATTGGCACTACAGAGGAACGAAGAATGAAATTCGCCATCACATTTCGTAGTGTCTCAACCGAAATGAATTCACATGCCACAGAGATCGCCGATTCAAGCTCGTCCAGCGTGGCGGTATGCTTCGGGTAGACCATGTCTTTCACTGTGCCCCACAAAAAAAGTCACAGGGAGTCAAATCCGGCGTATATGGAGACCAATCCATGCCTGCACCAGTGAATTTGGGATATTCCAAAGCAATGACTCGATTCCCGAAGTATTCCTCAAGAAAGCGAAACACTTGTTCGGTCGGGCTCCATCTTGAATAAACCATTCAGTACCTGGTCGATCCTCTAACGCTTGCTGTGTGGCGACAAATTGTTCCAAAATTGCAACGTAACGTGCGCCAGTGGCCGTTTCTCGAATGAAAAAAGGGCCAATAATGCCTCTGCTACATACTGCAGCCCACACAGTAACTTTAGGAGAATACAGGGGTTTTGCTTCACACCAATATAGCTTTTCGGAACCCCAAAATCGCCAGTTGTGCTTATTCACGTGGAAGTGTGCTTCATCTGTAAACCAGATGCAGCCAACATCAAATCCTTCACTATCAATCATTGTGAGCATCTGATTAGCAAAGGCAACCCTTTGTTGCACAGATCGTACTGGTATGACCTGGTGCGTTTGAATTTTGAATGTAAACATGTGTAGGCCCTTTCTCAGTATTTTCTGCGTGCTGGAACGCTTCAAACCAGTATCAGATGCAATTCTACGGACGGATGACACTGTATTTCGCTGAATAATTGCAGAAACTGTGGCGATGTTTTCAGGCGTAACTGCGGTTTTGTTGCGGCCAACGTGCCACACTAAATCATCAGTTACGCTGCTTGTTCGTTGAAATTTTGCGAAGAGCGTACGAATGGTTTTTGCATCGGGTCCTTTTGGAACATTAAATCGTGCTTGAAAACTTCGCCTTGTTGCCGTAGGACTCTCTTCTAACCTGTGGTACTGTAGCACCAGAAAAACGCGTTGTTCAATAGAGTACATGGTTTTAATCTCTTCCCTCGGTACGCTAACCTCCTTTCACGTTTCAATAGTGGAACTGATCGCTCTGGGCTTCGGATCACTACTTATACTAGGCATTACGTATGGCGATTACAGCGACATCTGTTAGCAGCTTTTGTAACTATTATTTCAGACTGCTGTACAAACTTTTTACAGCTTTCACAATAAACATACCGTTTACTGCATTCCTCTATCGATCTTTGTTTTCGAGATATTTAATTTTGAAATTAGGGAATCCTTTTCTGAACACCCTGTAGGCGCCTTGTTTCGCCCTGCTCTTCTAACGTGAGTATCTATATTTATATCAAATTCGTTTTGGCTTAAAAGAAATAGATTGTAATAACTATGTGGAATGCATTTTGCAATTGTTTGCCTGATTAACTCTCATTCTGAAAAAAATAATTTTGTAGTTTTTCATAGACCATAAGGAAACCGTTGGTGGCGCGATGGTGTAACAATCGAACGCATTACGTGTTAATTTCATTATTTGTACACTGTCACTAAACAGAATCTGCCTGAGATCAATTTGCAGATCTATTCATTCAGTTCGTTGAGTGTATTTTTTACGTAAGAATTTTGTTTGGTTGATCGGTTAAGTGACATCGAACCATGACGTAGACAGCTGCTTCAGTTTTCTTGATGTCTCCAGCCTTACAAATAGAAACAGATGGTGAACTGAAATATTACGCTAATGCGAAATTATCCCATTTTAACAGCCAATATTACTGGCTTCTGTCTAAAATTTGGACCAGATTTACCATTATTGAGGGTTTCTCTCTCTCGTCGCGGTATTACGAGGTGCTTTGATAATCACATCCTTTTACGTCGAGGCTTAATGAGAAAACTTCTATCTAGAACATCTCAATTTTTAAAACATAGAAAGACAGAGAGAGAGAGAGAGAGAGAGAGAGAAATGCTTCAGGTCCCAACCAGTAGCAAGGAGGGGGAGTGTGCACATGTCCATAAAGAATCGATGTTCAATCTGTATCCAGATTTTCTGAATGCCCCTTACACAACTAACTCCGTTACATAGATTTGTTATAAATGATGCGTTAGATGGAACGTGTCTCGCCGCATTCTCTATAAGGTTAATCATGACGACTACTAGGATCCAGCGAATTTAATTTTGAAAAGTACTGAATCCTACAGAACATATTAGAGTAGTTACTAAGTCCTCATTATTGTTTTGAAAAATGTTGCTTAATTTATGGTTTGTTTGTAAGCACATGACTGCAGTTCTAAAACAAATGGAAATTCCCTAAAGAAGATGGTGCAGCTCATTCATAAGTGGAGTATTGTGTGGTATCTCGGTTTCCGCATTTGAATGAGAACAACGCTGCAACAATCCATGCTAAGTTGGTGAAAGTGTATGATACGAATGGCGGTTATCGCTGAAACAACTGTTTTTCGGTTAGTTCTTTTGTTTCTCACACCAGTTAACCTGACTGTTAAAACCGTTCAAAACAACGAGTTTCTGAAATAACCGATTTTCGGTTTTTTACTCCTATTACTTCCTGTACTAAATATAGAAATCTAAAAAATACTGAAAAACTTTGACCGTCTTAGTTTAAAGATACCTAGAATCAAGATGTTTAATTAAGTTGGCAAATAAAAGAAAACTTAGTTTCTTCCGAAAAGTGATATGTGGTCGAAGACTACAAAATAATCACCAGTATACTACTGTTTCTAATTTTTTGAAACTATGCTCGAAATTCATAGTCAGTGCTACAGCGTGAAAACTAAGGAAGCAGAACTCTATTTTTCGTATTGATTTGTTCGTTTTCAAGGGCTACAAGCAGATAAAGACATATTACATAGACGCAAGCAGAAGGTCAGCTACTTACTATTTTTATCGTATACTATGAATGAACTGTTGTTAAGTTTCTAATTTATTACTGTTACCGTAATTTCCTTTCTCTTTTATTATTTTACAGAAATGGCAGACAAATCTTTACTCTTTTAAAACAAACGATGCATTGTACTTGATTGCTACGGCACTTCGTAAAAAAAATTCTAGACTATGGTTTGCGCCAATCTGCAATACAATGGATGTGCGGCGACAGCAGCGAGAAACTATCGTATACACCTGGCGGTTCGTTGATGGTTGATTTTAGTGAGGGGACCAATCAGCGAGGTCATCGGTCCATCGGTTTAGGGAAGGATAGAGAGGGAAGTCGGCCGTGCCCTTTCAAAAGAACCACACCCGTATTTGTCTGAAGTGATTTAGGGAAAGCACGGAAAACCTAAATCAGGATGGTCGGACGCAGGTTTCAGCAGTCGACCTCCCGAATGCAAGTCCAGTGTGCTAACCGCCACGCTACCTCGCTCGGTGGATCAGGTGGGGGCACCTCTTGCGTACTACACGTACACGCGTATCTTAAACCATGACAAACGGCAACAGGCATATAATTGCCTCTGCAACGCTGTAACAATTCTTAAGCCATGTGTTTGTTGTTCGTTTTTGTCGGCATTGTTATTAAAATAGCACTGATCGCTTTTCCCATATTCGATAATGACGCAATATTTCAAACCAATGTAAATTTTCCGAATAAAAATTACTCCTTTTTTGCAAAATTTTAGCACTGCTGCTATAGATAATCAACATTTCGATTTCCTTACAGAAAGACACCGATTATTCAAAAATAAAATAGCGACATCGGTTTTAACCGGTGGGTTTCTCCCGTCCCTAGTGCACGGCAACAATGCTCTATCATATGATTCAGTGGTCAGGTGTCACAGACGCTTTCGCTGTGGGTAAACAGGTCTGAATGGGGAATAACGAAGTAGCAGGCAATATCTCAGAAGAACGGAGAATCGTATGACAAATGTAGGACCTTGTGCTCAAAAACCGACGTATCTGATTCACGGCGATAGTTAAATAAGTGAAAATCAATCATGGATCCATTTTTAACGTCTAGCACGACATTTTAAATACCACAAAAGTCGGCACCAACTTGATCTACGTCTACATCTACATCCATATTCCCCAAGCCACCTGACGGTGTGTGGCGGAGGGTACTTTGAGTACCTCTATCGGTTCTCCCTTCCGCGACTGCTCTCCTCCACTATGAAAAAGTCAGACGCTCCTTCTCTTCCCCCATCTCTGAGGTTCCGAAGCTTCGGGCTGAGTCCCACTGGTGGCCACAACCATAGTCCAACTCTCCTTGTTTGGTATTTTTTAAATTTATCACAAGAGACTTCTAATCAAGCTGCGGCCCTATGGGGTATCGTCTCAGTTGTGCGACTGGATTCGTGATTTCCTGTCAGAAAGGTCGCAGTTCGTAATAATAGACGGCAAATCATCGAGTAAAACTGAAGTGATATCAGGTGTTCCCCATGGAAGCGTCTTGGGACCTCTGCTGTTCCTGATCTATATAAATGACCTGGGTGACAATCTGAGCAGTTCTCTTAGGTTGTTCGCAGATGATGCTGTAATTTATCGTCTAGTAAGGTCATCCGAAGACCAGTATCAGTTGCAAAGCGATTTAGAAAAGATTGCTGTATGGTGTGGCAGGTGGCAGTTGACGCTAAATAACGAAAAGTCTGAGGTAATCCACATGAGTTCCAAAAGAAATCCGTTGGAATTCGATTACTCGATAAACAGTACGATTCTCTGGGCTGTCAATTCAACTAAGTACCTGGGTGTTAAAATTACGAACAACGTCAGTTGGAAAGACCACATAGATAATATTGTGGGGAAGGCGAGCCAAAGGTTGCGTTTCATTCGCAGGACACTTAGAAGACGCAACAAGTCCACTAAAGTGAGAGCTCACACTACACTCGTTCGTCTTCTGTTAGAATATTGCTACGCAGTGTGGGATCCTTACCACGTGGGATTGACGGAGGACATCGAAAAGATGCAAAAAAGGGCAGCTCGTTTTGTATTATCACGTAATAGGGGAGAGAGTGTGGCAGATATGATACGCGAGTTCGGATGGAAGTCATTAAAGCAAAGACGTTTTTAGTCGCAGCGAGACGTATTTACGAAATTTCAGTCACCAACTTTCTCTTCCGAATGCGAAATTATTTTGTTGAGCCCACCCTGCATAGGTAGGAATGATCATCAAAATAAAATAAGAGAAATCAGAGCTCGAACAGAAAGGTTTAGGTGTTCATTTTTCCCGCGCGCTGTTCGGGAGTTGAATGGTAGAGAGACAGTATGATTGTGGTTCGATGAACCCTCTGCCAAGCACATAAATGTGAATTGCAGAGTAATCATGTAGATGTAGATGTAGATGTAGATGAGTAGTGGAATGTCATTTCTGGCGATACTAACGTAACGGTAACGCAAGACAGTCGCCGAGCAGAGAAAATCTTCGCAGCGGCCGGGAATCAAACGCACCCCTGCGGTTACCAATCCACCGAGCAGCTAGCGAGGCGGACGAGGCTCCCACCGTGCCGCGCGGCGCCAAAGACCAGTTGCGAGACGTGTTGCTCTCTAAACTTCCTCTGAAACGTTTCTTGGCGTCGCCGACACATTTCTATGCAGTGCTGCACGAGCCAGTATACCAACATGTTAAACAATGGTCGCGAGCCTTGATTTGACCTGAGCGACGAGATTTAATAGTCACTTCTTCTATACCACTATTCACCTCCCTGTAGCAATCCATCTGCTTTCAAAAAGCTTACATTTTCAGTGGAACAAAATAGAATTAATTATTTTCTACAAGGTGGAAAGTATTTAAACCGACAAACTCTGGGACGTTGTAGGAGACATCAAATATTTTTCCCTAACATATTTTTTTCTATGGGGAGTATTTAAACCGGTAGAGGAAGATTTCTCTGGCGGCAAATTAATTAAACCAAAAACCATTTTACAATTTTTTATGACTAAGAGACAACACATTAACACGACCCAATTTCAGTTATAGTAGATTTTCAAAAATGCCTCCATTGACACGTAAACAAAGGTTACATCGTCGGATCATGTTCTGTCTGACTCGGGCAAAAACCCCAGGAGTATCCTAAATCGTTCCTGCTGCTGCTACTATCCGAGCAAACAGATCCTCTTCTGATGCAACAGGAGTTGCGCCGCGCGAGATTAGCCGATCGGTGTAGGGCGCTGCAGTCATGGAATGTGCCGCTGGTCCCGGCGGAGGTTCGAGTACTCCCTCGGGCATGGCTGTGTGTGTTTGTCCTCAGGATGATTTAGGTAAAGTAGCGTGTACGCTTAGGGACTGATGACCTTAGCGGTTAACTCCCATAAGTTTTCACACACATTTGAACATTTGTTTGAGAAGGAGTTGTGTAAACAATGTTGCGCATCTCTCCCCACAGAAAAAAGTCCAGAGGGGACATATCTGGGGATCGAGCAGGCCATGGTACAGGATCACCTCTGCCAATCCACGTTTCTGGGAACGGTCGGTCCAGGAAACGACGCACACGGCGACTGAAATCTGCCGGCGCCCTGTCATGTTCGAACTACATGCGTTGTCTTGTAGGGAGCGGGACGTCTTCCACCAACTCTGGCAATGCTCTGGCGAGAAAACTGTAATAGTGCCTGCCATTTAATGACCTAGGTAGCAGATACGGCCCAATTAAACAGTCCCCAACAACACTGACCCACACATTAGCGAAGAACCGCACTTGATGAGCGCTATTAACTGTGGCATGTGGGTTATCCTCACTCCAAACATGCGAATCGTGCATTTTGAAGACTCCATCACCCCTGAACGTTGCTTCAGAGGTAAACAACACAGAGGATGTAAATGTAGGATGCATTTCACACTGTTCCAGGTACCACTGCGAAAACTGTGCTTTGGGTGCATAATCAACTGGTTCCAGGTTGTGGACATGCTGTAAGTGAAATGGACGTAACAACTGCTCTCTAAGGACTGTTCTTACATTCGTCTGATTCGTCCCCATTTTACGTGCAATTGCACGAGTGCTCATTGAAGGATCCCGCTCCACATGCTGCAAGACAGCTTCCTCAAATTGCAGCGTTCTTACCGTGCGACGGCGTCACTGTCCAGGCAATCTGCTAAATGACCCGGTCTCGCGGAGACGTTGGTACACAGCAGCAAAGGTCGTATGATGCAGGATACGGTGATTAGGATATTGTTGTTGATAAACCCACTGTGCAACTCGTCTGTTGTGGCGCGCTACGTAGTACGCACCAACCATATCAGTGTACAAACTCCAGGTGAATCGCTCCATTAGTAAACAGAGACAATGCACTACTACACTCGAGGACAGCAGTTACCTACAACTGAAGAGCGTAATACACCCTCTAACAACTGAAGATCGTAATACGGCCTCTAACAACAGAAGAGCGTAATACACCCTCTAACAACTGAAGATCGTAATACGGCCTCTAACAAAAGAAGGGCGTAATACTGCCTCCATCGGTTTAAATAATACTCATAGGAAAACATGACATTAGGGAAAAATGTTTGTTTTGATATCCCCTACAGCCTCCCAGAATTTCTCGGTTTAAATACTTTTCACCCTGTATAAACCGCGCTAAGTCCGCCTCGTTGTTACCAAACACTACCAGATGTAGTATGCTCATAGTACAGTCGATGTATTCTTCAAAGATATTGAACTAACGAGCTGCAATGGAAGTAGCGGCGCCAAAGTTAAATAACGAGACACTGTGCGCAAGTCAATGATAAGCGGATTTTATCACTGGCAATGAATAACAGTTGTGAAAGAGAAACGACTGTAAGCAAGGTTTTGTGTTTGACAGTAGTGACAGCTAGGTATTCACACGAAAATGACGAGGTTCCATACGTGAAGTATATATTGTCAGAATCAGGAATAATTACAAAATTTCATTAAATAAAAAGTTTCCACTTTTGGACACTTGATGTTCAGGTCCTCTTATCGGCGGCCCGCATCATAATGCTCTCACACGTTTACCATCGACAGCCGGAGGGTGGCCTTCCGAGGACGGGTGCTGGCAGTCTTATGGGCCATTGAGGCTCTGAACAGTTGCCTGATTCAATATTGTTTCGAGCGAGCAGGTGGCGCTATTCTGTCAACGTCGCTAAAATTTTGTGAATGACGGCCCTGGAACTTAATTTGCTATTTATGGCCACAGAATGCAGAGACAAGGTGAAATTATTGAATCATAGTCATTGAATCATAGAATCATGAAAGAAGGTTGTATACATGGAAGGAGCCTGGAGATGCTAGAAGGTGTCAGATAGATTACATAACGGAGATTTAGGAACCAGGTTTTAAGTTGTAAGACATTTCCAGGGGCAGATGTGGACTCTGATCACAATCTATTGGTCATGAACTGTAGATTGAAACTGAAGAAACTGCAAAAAGGTGGGAATTTAAGGAGATGGGACCTGGATAAACTGAAAGAACCAGAGGTTGTACAGAGTTTCAGGGAGAGCATGAGGGAACAGTTGACAGGAATGGGGGAAAGAAATACAGTAGAAGAAGAATGGGTAGCTTTGAGGGATGATGTAGTGAAGGCAGCTGAGGATCAAGTAGGTAAAAAGACGAGGGCTAGTAGAAATCCTTGAGTAACAGAAGAAGTATTGAATTTAACTGATGAAAGGAGAAAATATAAAAATGCAGTAAATGAAACAGGCAAAAAGTAATACAATTGTCTCAAAAATGAGAACGACAGGAAGTGCAAAATGGCTAGGCAGGGACGGCTAGAAGACAAATGTAAGGATGTAGAGGCTTATCTCACTAGGGATAAGATAGGTACTGCCCACAGGAAAATTAAAGAGACCTTGGAGAAAAGAGAACCACTTGTATGAATATCAAGAGCTCAGATGGAATCCCGGTTCTAAGCAAAGAAGGGAAAGCAGAAAGGTGGAAGGAGTGTATAGAGGGTCTATTCAAGGGCGATGTACTCGAGGACAATATTATAGAAATGGAAGAGGATGTGGATAAAGATGAAATGTTGGCAGGGGTAAAATACAGGAAGCGAAAGACTATTTACAATTTGTACAGAAACCAGATAGTAGTTATAAGAGTGGAGGGGCATGAAAGGGAAGCAGTGGTTGGGAAGGGAGTGAGACAGGGTTGTAGCCTCTCCCCAATGTTGTTCAATCTGTATATTGAGCAAGCAGTAAAAGAAACAAAAGAAAAATTCGGAGTAGGTATTAAAATCCATGGAGAAGAAATAAAAACTTTGAGGTTCGCCGATGACATTGTAATTCTGTCAGAGACAATAAAGGACTTGGAAGAGCAGTTGAACGGAGTGGACAGTGTCTTGAAAGGAGGATATAAGATGAATATCAACAAAAGCAAAACGAGGATAATGGAATGTAGTCGAATTAAGTCAGGTGATGCTGAGGGAATTAGACTAGGAAATGAGACACTTAAAGTAGTAAAAGAGTTTTGCTATTTGGGGAGCAAAATAACTGATGATGGTCGAAGTAGAGAGGATATAAAATGTAGACTGGCAATTACAAGGAAATCGTTAGTGAAGAAGAGAAATTTGTTCACATCGAGTATAGGTTTAAGTGTCAGGAAGTCATTTCTGAAAATATTTGTATGGAGTGTAGCCATGTATCGAAGTGAAACAAGGTCGATAAATAGTTTGGACAAGAAGAGAATAGAAGCTTTCGAAATGTGGTGCTACAGAAGAATGCTGAAGATCAGATGGGTAAACCTCATAACTGAGGAGGAGGTATTCAATAGAATTGGGGAGAAGAGAAGTTTGTGGCACAACTTGACCAGAAGAAGGGATCGGTTGGTAGGACATGTTCTAAGGCATCAAAGGATCACCAATTGGAGGGCAGCGTGGAGGGTAAAAATCGTAGAGGGAGACCAAGAGATGAATACACCAAGCAAATTCGTAAGGATGTAGGTTGCAGTAGGTACTGGGAGATGAAAAAGCTTGTACAGGATAGAGTAGCATGGAGAGCTGCATCAAACCAGTCTCAGGACTGAAGACTACAAAAACAACAACAGTCATTGACACCGGTTGTAGTGTCTTGGAAAGGACAGTTGTGTGTTAAATGTACGAACATTCGTTGCTGTTCGCTGTACTTTAGGGACTAATGTCTCAGATTTGAGTTTGGTTGATCTTTACCTGTGGCTGTCATACATCGCTAAATCTTTCTGTATGTTCATGGGACAGTCACTCTTATTTAGTGGCTTTGACATTGGTTTATAATTTACTAATTTACGGATATCTGAGCTGCCTTTGTGTCATTTAATTTAGTACTCAGGACTAGTGTAATTGATAATTGTTGTAGTGGAACCGTTGTCAGCACTGCTGTTTAAATTTTATTTATACGTTATTTAATGTCGTCAACTTTTATTATCTAAAGAGTTCTAGTATTATTTTTTCCAGTTTAGCTAGGGCCTACATGCTATGGATGTCCATTGACTGTTTGTTTTCTGGGCTTGCAGGTCTCACTTGAGATATTTTTCTTTGGATCATGTGTTAACTACAAATTTCCTGTGTATTATCGTAATGGATAAAATTTCGGACAGTACCTCGTTGAAATTATTTCGGCAGAAGTTCGAAGCAACGCAACGCTTTCGAACGGTAACTTGAAATTTTTTAAATTTCAAATGTTAATGATTCATTGGTGACTTTCTTCTAGCTAATCATATTTGCCCAATTTCAGCTCTAAAAATGAAATTCACGTGATCGTTGCTGAAAATTCTTAATAAATTATCTTTTCTGGTTGGAGTTTTATGTTATGGCGATACGGCAACTTATCACTCCCAGGTCTTCGCTAGCTATATCATTTAAAGCAGTAGTTCATAAAAAGATCATAACCGACGTCAGTGGCAATCGGTTTCAAGTGGCGGTGCATATGAGCCAGTTTCTGAACTAAACCTGCGAAAGGAATTCCATACAATGGACTTTTGGAGTCGGCTGCCTCGTAAAAGACCACCGCTCATAGAGACACATGAAGCTGCACATCTCCAGTAGGCCAAACGATACAAAAACTGCACAGTAGCTGGTTGGAAGCATGTAATGTTATCCCGCGAATCGCGATCTTGCCTCGTTTCAGATGGTGCAAAGTACTGAGCACAACGACCGTCCAATGAGGCTTTTGAGGCGTGGTGTGTGAAGGGTGCAGTTCCAGCCAAGGGAGGTTTTGTGGTGTGTTGGTGGTGTTCCGCCCCATGTCTTGGACGATCTTGGACACACTCGTTCCAGTAACCGTGATCACGTACCGGAAGTTTATTTCAATGCTATTGATGACCATGTGTTGCTCATTCTTCTAGAATGTCGAGTAGCATTAATGTGACTGAGCCGTGGTAAAAATTACTGTTTTGATGAGCGCACCGCAGCGCGTAGTGTGAAGCAGGCGCCCTCCGTTTGTGGCACCGCTGTGGCAATGGCAGCTTTGGTGTCTCCCTTTGGTGGGAAAGGGGAAAGGTTGCCTGTTCACGTGCATTAAAGGGGCGCCATCAGCTCTCCAGTCGGTCAGTCTGGGTCAGTCTCTCGTCCTCAGCTTGCTAGTCTGTCTCTCGTCCGCATTTGTTAGGCAGTTAGTGTCTGCCTGTTGTTCGGAGTGCTAGTATGTCTGTCGTTCGGATCAAACTTTAAAGCCGGCAAAATGAGAGTCTTTCCACTTCGCCAGTAACAGCACTCAGCGAGTGGTCGCCGGCTCGGGGCTTAGTTCCTCCATCAGAGTCTGCGCGTTAGGCCACCAGTGTGCTCGAGTTTGCTCAGGCAATGGTCATTGGCGGTTGGACCGATCGGTTGGTCGGTCGCGCACTTAGACACAAGATGACTTGTCCGACTTGAGCGTCGGCGCATGTGAGTTCACCACGAGAGTCCAGTGGGGCGCGGAGTGTAGCGAGGGGTAGTGACTTCGCCGTCGACACGAGAGCAAGAGGAGTCAACACACGACATCAGTCTGGCCGGTGCAAGCTGCGACGCCGTGAGACGGGAGATCAGCGCGCCTTCCTGCGTTCGTTGAAGCGGCTGGCAGCGGACGGTTCTGGAGAGCGATTTGGGGGTGCTGCGCCAGGTCTTCTTGAGAAATCGCAGTTTATTAGAAGTTAAGTGATTGCTGATATGTTCTTTGATTTACTCTTGTTAAATTCTACTTGTTTTCCTGGTGAGGTCACCAGCCGTTTTGCTTTGGGGTCGTCCCACCATCCTTCTCCGTTTGCCCACCCACGGGAAGGTGGTTCTTTATAAATTGGGTGGTCCGTTTTTCCCTTGTGGAGTAATGGCGCGTTAGAGCAACCTGCGGTTCGGGTTGTTCGGTAATCTTCCTATCAATCTACCGTTAGTATCTGCCTCTTTCATGTTTGTCGGATTTGGTGTGTTAGCGAATTTATTGCTTGGAGTGTGACAGCCTAATACCTGAAATATGTTTTGATCTTTGGAATCTTTGATATTGTTGCCTATGATCTTGAGAGGCGGTATCTGTGTACCGTAGAGCATCTTAACTATTGTTTGGCCAACCTTGTGGAATTGTATTTCATGGGCTTTTATTTAAATGATCATTTTAGTATACAAGGTTGCCACTCTTTCACTATAAGACTTTTCTTAGAAGTTAAACAAGTTGCACCTTCGGTGGCAAGGTTAGTATTTTAATCGTTAGTGTTTTGTACCATTTCCATCCCTCCTACGGGGGGTGCATAGTTTGTGTGCTTGTTTAAATTGTTAAAACTCTTAGTTTAAAGTAATCTGGCATGTTGCAGATTTGCACCAGTGTAGTCTTTCAGAGACTGCTGTGAGCGGTCGTAACTACGGACGTGTCAAAAGGGAGTGGCAAGGTTCTCTGCCTGAAAGCTCATACAGTCAAAACTTGTTTCTTTCTGCCTCTGAATAAATTGTAACTTTGATATTTGGAGGGTGCTTTCTGATTACAATTTTAAATCTGTTTCTTTGAAAAGTGCTTTTAGGCACTATTAAAGTGAATAAACTTCCCATTTGTTAAAGGGAATTTGGTTATGATTTCACCAGTTACTCCCTGGCAACTACTTGCATGCTTACATAGTGTGATTAAGCGTGTTAATGTTCTTGATGAATCGCTAGTAAATAAAATAAATTCTTAAGAATATTCTTCGAAAATAAATCACGGTTCAGTGATCACATGTCACAAGCTTAAATCACCACCTTTCGCAGTGGGGACTTCTGCAATACGTGCAGGAAGAGAGCCAAATAGGTTCTGAAAGGTACGGAAAGGGATGAGGAGCCATGCCGACTCAACTGACGAGGCCCGCTGTGCTGGGTTTCTCAGTTAAGGATCAATGGCGTGAACGGCCTTACTGAGACGGTCCCACATATTCTCGATTGGGTTTAGATCAAGGGAGTCTGGTGGCCAAGTGAGTACGTTAATCTCATCTTGCTCCCCTTCAACTGTGTAAGACACTGCATTGACATGAAACTTCCTGGCAGATTAAAACTGTGTGCCCGACCGAGACTCGAACTCGGGACCTTTGCCTTTCGCGTGCAAGTGCTCTACCATCTGAGCTACCGAAACACGACTCGGTCGGGCACACAGTTTTAATCTGCCAGGAAGTTTCATATCAGCGCACACTCCGCTGCAGAGTGAAAATCTCATTCTGGAAACATCCCCCAGGCTGTGGCTAAGCCATGTCTCCGCAGTATCCTTTCTTTCAGGAGTGCTAGTTCTGCAAGGTTCGCAGGAGAGCTTCTGTAAAGTTTGGAAGGTAGGAGACGAGATACTGGCAGAAGTAAAGCTGTGAGTACCGGGCGTGAGTCGTGCTTCGGTAGCTCAGGTGGTGCCGACACGTTAGCTCAGCGTGTTCGGTCAGAGGGTAAGGTGCCTCTGTAATAAAAAAAAAATAAAAAAAAAAAAAATAAAAAAACTGAGTTAGCAGATCAAGAACGAACTTAAAAATGGATGTCTTACGATGTCCGCCCCGAGCAGATAACTAAAGCGAACATTTTTTTTAAAAAAATGATGGTAGAGCACTTGCCCGCGAAGGGCAAAGGTCCCGAGTTCGAGTCTCAGTCGGGCACACAGTTTTAATCTGCCAGGAAGTTTCATATCAGCCACACTCCGCTGCAAAGTGAAAATCTCATTCTATTGCATTGACCTGCTGGTGGATGCCATCTTTCCGAGCAAAAAAAAAAAAACAAAATGCATGTGGGGACTATTTGGAACAGTGGGTCAAAGTATCAATCTAGGACTCCGCGATTTGGTAGCTCTACAGAATCTGATCAGTGAGTGCCTTCAGCTGGACAGGGCACATCTGAAGAAACTCCCAAGTGAATTTTAGGCCACTATGAAGGCTATAGATGCAGTAGTTACAAGGTATTATAGTGATATCTACTGGAGGGTGGCTGATTTTTCGTCTGACGTGCTTGTGGCAAATTCTTAAGTGACCTGAGTATGTGTGGAGCTTGAATTTTTATTATTTTTTTAATAATATAGCTTTTTGTTTTAACTCCGGATACATTTGTATTCAGATGCTTCTTGCAGACCTTTTGCTTTGTCTGGGGTGCACCTGCTGATTTATCTACCCTGTCATATCAAATGGCTAAAATATAAAGATTCGTGTAACAATAATAGCAGACAGCTGAAAACATAAATTAGCTTCATCCAAAACGTAGGAAACAGAACGTCACAGTATCAACTGCCGGAAGTTGATGCTGAAAAATTTATTTTCCCATTTCTCTCCAGTTCTGTTTCCTCAACTGCAACACCAACTGGACGTTATGGATAATTGTTAAAAAGGTGAAACAAATTAATAATGACAGCTACAGCTCTGGAAACACCAAATCGAAGATACCATGAAGATCAGTGCCTCCGCAACACATGGGTAGTGTACTGTTGGAAAAAGAAGGAAACATCGGAGTAACAATATACAGCAAAATTTTCTGTTTCTATCAAATTTTAGCACCACACCACTCAAATTCTGAGAGTGAAGTTGAAGTCGTCAGAATTGCAACAGATCGGTTAAGCAATAATGTACACATATTCGACAAAGTAGTTAAATTCTGTGATTCCACAGCAGAAATATCGGTAGTTAGCAATACGCAATATCCAATAATCGTTCAAGTTAAAAGACTCCGAAAATTAATTAAATGTCTAACAGAAAAGAACTCTGGGCAAAATATCCGCATAAATCAATGTGAGATGTATGACGAACGTACCACGTAGGACAGCGCGGCGAAATTTGGCGTTAATGGGCTATGCCAGAAGACGACCGATGCGAGTGCCTTTGCTAAGAACACGACATCGCCTACAGCGCCTCTCCTAGGCTCTATGGAAACTGGTGGTTGTTCCATAATGGTGTGGACTATGTTTACTTGGAATGGACTGAATCCTGTGGTCCAACTGAACCGATCATCGACAGGAAATAGTTATATTCAACTACATGGGGACAGTTTGCAACCATTCATGCTCCCGAACAGTGATGCAGTTTTTATGGATGGCAATGGCCCATGTTTCCGAGCCACAATCATTTGTTATTGGTTTGAAGAATATTCTGGACAACTCTTGCGAATGATGGCCACCCGCCGGCCGGGGTGGCCGAGCTGTTCTAGCGCTCTAGTCTGGAACCGCGTGACCGCTACGGTCGCAGGTTCGAATCCTACCTCGGGCATGGATGTGTGTCATGTCTTTAGGTTAGTTAGGTTTAAGTAGCTCTAAGTTCTAGGAGACTGATGACCTCAGCAGTTAAGTCCCATAGCGCACAGAGCCATTCGAACCATTTTTTTGATGGCCAGCCAGGTCGCCCAACATGGGCCATAATCGAGAGTCGAATGAATGTAACTCCATCTTCTGGTGGAGTATGGGACTACGGCTGTTCAATGGTCAATAAAAACAATACCAATCGCCGTTATATAGGTTTATTTCTAGGCAACCATTCATGACGTAGAGTAACATCGAAACTGGTTGCCTAGAAATAAACCCATATAACCGCGATTGGTATTGTTTTTATTGGATAATCGAGAGCCAGCTCGCGCACAAAATCCAGCACCGGCTACATTTTCGTAGTTATGGACTGCTGTAGCGGCAATATTTCGACTTCCATCGATTTGTGGAGTCCACGGCAAGCAGAGTTTCTGCACTACGCCGGAGGTCCAACACGATATCACTAGGTTCCCATGTCTTCTGCCACCTCAGTACATGAACAATACGATTCGAGGAGAGTTAGAAGGATCTAATAAAACTTCATGTGAGGGGAAGATCTGAAAAACCTCAAGGACAACTCGATAGCCGTATTTCGCTTGACTAACGGACAAAACTGTTTGGCTGCAAGTCTTCATAGGCTGTCTCCAGAATGTGTTCTGTGTCCCAAGATAGTTTCGATTACAAACAAAGACTATTTATTAGTCGACCTTGATATTATTGCACTTGAGGGTGAAGGCACTTCGGTCGGCTTATCGTGAATTATTGTCGCGAGGACACGCTGAAACAAACTTGATAGTGTATACATAACTGTCACAGTGCGATGCGTCATCACTGGAAGCAAGAAGGCGAACGACAATGTCTCAAGAACCAGAACATTAAAATGATAATACTAATACAGCTTTCTTAATACATTATTAACAGACTCTGTATGTCCTTCCCCCCCTCCCCCCTCCTGTTCCCATCCTTGTGTCCCTGGGACACTCCAGGTCACATAGATACGCTACAACTTTACTCTTACTTTTGAATATATTATGTAAATTTCTCTCATGCTTAGAGTATCGAGTAACTTACCCTCCGATGATTCATTGTGTCATTTAGATACCAGGACCGCCACGTTTTCCCTTAATATAAGACAGATCTTCTGCAGCTAATCCTGAAATGAACAATAGCATTAATGCTTTGGTAGTTTCACGTTATAACTTTGCACTAGGCCTACATAATACACCAAAAATATTTTACTTTATACATGTTGTTGTTGTTGTTGTTGTGGTCTTCAGTCCTGAGACTGGTTTAGATTAGATTAGAGTAGATTAATACTTGTTCCATAGATCATGAATACGACACTTCGTAATGATGTGGAACATGTCAGGTTAATGAAAGATGTCTGTACAAGATATTACATTACACAAAATATTGCATGACACTAATGCTTAAGTTAGTTTTTTCCCTCCCTTAATTTATATCTTAAAATTCAGTCAATGATTAGAAGGAGTTGTCACCTAGAAATTCTTTTAATTTATTTTTAAATGTTGGTTGACTATCTGTCAGGCTTTTGATGCTGTTTGGTAGGTGACCAAAGACTTTTGTGGCAGCATAATTTACCCCTTTCTGTGCCAAAGTCAGATTTAACCCTGCATAGTGAAGATCATCCTTTCTCCTGGTGTTATAGGTATGCACACTGCTATTACTTTTGAACTGGGCTGGATTATTAACAACAAATTTCATAAGTGAATATATATACTGTGAGGTTACTGTGAGGATCCCTAGATCCTTAAATAGATGTCTGCAAGATGACTGTGGATTGACTCCAGCAATTATTCTGATTACACGTTTTTGAGCAAATGAATACTTTTCTACTCAACGATGAATTACCCCAGAATATGGTACCATACGAAAGCAGTGAATGAAAGTAGGCATAGTAAGCTAATTTACTGAGATTCTTATCACCAACTTTGCAATAACCCTAATAGCATACATAGCCGAACTCAGACGTTTCAGCAGACCATCAATGTGTTGCTTCCAGTTTAACCTCTCATCAATGGACACACCTAAAAATTTTGAAAATTCTGCCTTAGCTACAAACTTCTGTTCAAAGTCTATATTTATTACTGGAGTTGTGCCATTTACTGTACGGAACTGTATATACTGTGTTTTATCAAAATTTAAAGAGAGTCCGTTTGCTGAGAACCACTTAATAATTTTGTGAAAAACATCATTTACCATTACATCACTTAGTTCTTGGTTTTTGGATGTTATTACTATACTTGTATCATCAGCAAAAAGAACTAACTTTGCATCCTCATCAATATGGAATGGTAAGTCATTAATGTATATCAAGAACAGTTAAGGACCTAAGACCGAACCCTGGGGGACCCCGTGCTTGATAGCCCCCCAGTTTGAGGTATCAGCTGTTGTATTAACATTACATGAACCACTTATTTCAACTTTCTGCATTCTTCCAATTAAGTATGAATTAAACCATTTGTGCACTGCCCCCCTCAAACCATAATGATTTAGCTTATCTAAAAGAATTCCATGATTTACACAGTCAAAGGCCTTTGAGAGATCACAAAAAATACCAATGGGTGATGTCCGGTTATTCAGAGCATTTAATATTTGATCAGTGAAAGCGTATATAGCATTTTCTGTTGAAAAGCCTTTCTGAAAACCAAACTGGCATTTTGTTAATACTTTATTTTTACATATATGGGAGGCTACTCTTGAATACATTACTTTCTCAAAATTTTTTGATAGAGCTGTCAGAAGAGAGATTGGGCGATAGTTGTTGACATCCGACGCATCCCCCTTTTTATGCAATGGTTTTACAATGGCATATTTCAGTCTATCGGGGAAAACACCCTGCTCCAAAGAGGTATTACATACGTGGCTGAGAATCCTACTTATCTGTGGGGAACAAGCTTTAAGTATCTTGCTGGAAATGCCATCAATTCCGTAAGAGGTTTTATTTTTCAGTGAGTTTATTATTTTACTGATTTCAGAGGGAGAGGTTCGTGGAAATACAGTTGTTTCAAACTGCACAGGTATGGCCTCTTCTATTAGAAGCCTTGCCTCTTCTAGTGAAGATCTAGATCCTACTTTCTCCAGAACATTTAAAAAATGATTATTGAAAATATTTCCAATTTCAGATTGTTTGTTAGTACACTTGTCATTCAGTTTTATGGCACTAAAGTCTTCCTGTGCTCTTGGTTGCCCTGTTTCCCTTTCAATAATATTCCAAATTGCTTTAATTTTATTATCAGAGTTACTGATCTCAGACATGATACACATGCTTCTGGACTTTTTAATAACTTTTCTTAGTACTGCACAATAGTTTTTATAATATTGAACAATTTTGGGGTCAGTACTCCCTCTTGCTGATAGATACAGTTCTCTTTTACGGTTGCAAGATATTCTTATTCCTTTAGTTAGCCAAGGTTTTTTATATGTTTTCTTGGAATTATGTTTCACTGTTTTCTTGGGAAAACAATTTTCAAATACCCTTAAAAATGTATCGTGAAATAATTTATATTTCAAGTTTGCATCGGGTTCCATATACACTTCATCCCAGTCTAGCTCCTTTAGGCTTTCCCTAAAGTTTGCAGTATTTATATTGTAAATTGAACGCACTGCTTTGAAATTCTGATTTGATATACTGCATGGAGCTATGCCATGTACTGTAACCAGCTGTGCACCATGATCTGAAAGACCATTCTCAACAGGATAAGCATTTATGTCCTTAAACTTATCTTGGTCTACAAAAAAGTTATCTATCAATGTCCTGCTGTTCTTTGTTATTCGAATAGGAAAATCAATGACGGAGCTCAAATTGAAAGAACTGAGTAATACTACAAGGTCATTCTTCCTGTCACACTCTTTCAGGGAATCAACATTGCAATCCCCACAAATGATAATTTGCTTCCCCCTGTCTGACAGATAGCACAACAAAGCATCCAAGTTTTCTAGAAATAGCTGGAACTTCCCTGAGGGGGACCTATACACTGTTACAATTATGAAAGTGCCATCATTTAGTTTTAGTTCAGTGGCACATGCTTCCATATTTTGCTCTACACAAAATTTTTTAGTTTCTAAATGTTTTGCGCTGTGGAAGCTTTTGACATATATGGCAACTCCTCCTCTCATCATATTATCTCTACTTACATGTGCAGCTAATTTGTACCCATTGATGCTAACCTTTTGCATATCAGTGACAATGTGATGCTCGGACAGGCATAGTACATCTATTACATTCTCAGTTTCTATATCTTCTAAACAAAGCAGAAGCTCATCAATTTTATTCTTCAATCCCCCGATATTTTGATGAAATATACTAACATTTTTCATTTTACTTTTGTGAGTATCTTGAACTTTTTTAACATCTTTAGTGCTTTGCTGGCTGAGTTTCCCATTGGACACTGATCTTACACTAAAAAAGAGTTACCACCATGAGATGTAGTTCCTCCCCCCTTTAAATTTCCTGCTATCAGCCCAGCCAGTTTACCCTTCCCCTTCTTGTTGAGGTGTAGGCCATGTCTAGTATTGTCCCACCTACAGAGTGAATCAACAGGAACCACACCAATGTGTGACCCCGCATCAGATCCAAGTAGCCGTTCCAACTCCAAATTAACTCTCCTGACAGAAGAGCTCAAATGAGGCCGGTCGTGGCGCTCCAGAACCGACACAAACCCAACACTGGTATTACTCGATGCCGATGCAATATTTGCCAGGCCACACTCTATGCTGTACCCCGGATCTCTGTCAATACTGTTGCACGGCCCACCCACAATAACCATGGTATCTTCCTTAGTAAAGTCTCTACATAGTGAACCTAAATCCTCTGTAACCTGCCCCAGTCCAGCACTAGGTTTGAAAAAACTTGTGACCTGGTATTCTGACCCTAATTAATCCTGCAGAAGTTGGCCCACACCCCTAGCATGCGAACTACCTAGCAACAAGACTTTCTTTCTCTTTGCACACTTCCCTACCTTCTTATTCAATTTGCTGCTGAAAGCTTGTTGAGCCCTGTCTACATCTACTTCTGTGAGAGGCTCATCAGTTTTCAACTGAGGCAACAGATCAAACCTATTATTTTGATGCAGCTCTCCATACTCCTCTATCTAATGCAAGCTTCTTCATCTCCCAGTACATACTGCAACCTACATCCTTCTGAATCTGCTTAGTGTAGTCATCTCTTGGTCTCCCTCTACGATTTTTACCCTCCACGCTGCCCTCCAATACTAAATTGGTGATCCCTTGATGCCTCAGAACATGTCCTACCAACCGATCCCTTCTTCTGGTCAAGTTGTGCCACAAACTTCTCTTCTCCCCAATCCTATTCAATACTTCCTCATTAGTTATGTGATCTACCCATCTAATCTTCAGTAACTTTATACATAAAAACAACATAAGCTAGTGGATTAGACGAAATCTGGTTGCGACAAAAGACGTGAAAGAAAAGCTTTTATTCATATCGTTACTCTGCCTTTCTCCAAGAAAAAAAACTGACAAAATCACAACTGCACGTCAGTCAGTAAGGCGGTCATCAGTACATGAAAGTCATAAGCCTAGCCTACCATCATGTAAGCAATAGAAGTCAATGTAGCTGTTTTTCTATGAAGAGTAACGTAAATCATAGATTAAAATTTTGTCTGCTGTTAGTGCATCTATATTTTATTTATAAATAGTAGGTTTAACTTAGCACGAAAAACTATCCACCAGATTACACTTTTTATTGACAGTTTGTTTCAAAATATTCACAATATTCTAACTCGTACTGACAGATTTAGAAAAAATATTGCTGCTTATGATTTTGTTGTGTACAGATTATTTTCAGTAAAAAACAAATGAAACTAATTATCTTGCCTTTGTTTAGTTCATATCTCGGCTATCATTGGGATGTTAAAAAAAATTACCTTGTGAAAACAATTCGTTACAGGTCTTGCATTACAGATTTCAGAGTCGTAGTGAAAGCTAGAAAAGAGTTTTAGCTTTCGCTAAGTAGCTCTGTACACCATCAGCCACATTACACAAAGATAGTATCCGTTCTTTCGGACATGCAGCTCTCTAGAATGAAATGATAATTAAATCAAGACCCTACGCTGTCGACAGGCGTTGATATAGATCAATGGGGACAGTTGAAAATGTGTGCCCCGACCGGGACTCGAACCCGGGATCTCCTGCTTACATGGCAGACGCTCCATCCATCTGAGCACCGACGGCACAAAGGTTAGTGCGACTGCAGGGGCTCATCCCTTGCACGGTTCCCGTGAGACCCACATTCCCAACTTAATGTCCACACACTACATTTGTAGTTCCCCTGGCCACTATACTCATTACTCGCGGCAGTCAATTGTAAGTAGGCTGTTTAGGTTTTTTTATTAGTAAAGACGCCGCCACGTAGCGCTCTGTATAAAAATCACTGGCTGTGCCGTGTGCAGTCTGTCGCTGGTTTGCATTGTTGTCTGCCATTGTAGTGTTGGGCAGCGGCAGCTGGATGCTAACAGCGCGTAGCGTTGTGCAGTAGGAGGTGAGCCGCCAGCGGTGGTGGATGTGGGGAGAAAGATGGCGGAGTTTTGAAATTTGTGAGAATGGATGTCATGAACTGCTATATATATTATGACTATTAAGGTAAATACATTGTTTGTTCTCTATCAAAATCTTTCATTTGCTAACCATGCCTATCAGTAGTTAGTGCCTTCCGTAGTTTGGATCTTTTATTTAGCATGCAGTAGTGGCGCTCGCTGTATTGCAGTAGTTCGAGTGACGAAGATTTTTGGTGAGGTAAGTGATTTGTGAAAGATATAGGTTAATATTAGTCAGGGCCATACTTTCGTAGGGATTTTTGGAAGTCAGATTGCGTTGCGCCAAAAATATTGTGTTTCAGTTTAAGCACAGTCTTGTATAATTTTTCTAAGGGGACGTTTCATGATCTACCGATTCCTGTAAGAGTTTGAGCAATGTGAGTGCATCCACACTGAAGAAGATCATTGGCCAGTAAGTCTTACCTATATGAAGATGTTATCTGTTCTTTAGGGCAGGAGATCCCGTGTTCGAGTCCCGGTCTGGGCACACATTTTCAATTGCCCCGCTGATATTTATCAACAACTGGAAGCAGCTAATGGTCTGGATTTCATCGTAACTTCATTATTCGAGAGCTGCAAGATCACCAAGGGTATCTGTTTTTTCGGACATGTCCGAAAGAGCAGATACTATCTTTATACAATTTACAGGGTGTTTCAAAATTGACCGGTATATTTGAAACGGCAATACAAACTAAACGAGCAGCGATAGAAATACACCGTTTGTTGCAATATGCTTGGGACAACAGTACATTTTCAGGCAGACAAACTTTCGAAATTACAGTAGTCTGGGAAACTCTATAGTACGATATTTTCCACATATCCACCATGTGTAGCAATAATATGGCCTAGTCTCTGAATGAAATTATCCGAAACCTTTGACAACGTGTCTGGCGGAATGGCTTCACATGCAGATGAGATGTACTGCTTCAGCTGTTCAATTGTTTCTGGATTCTGGCGGTACACCTGGTCTTTCAAGTGTCCCCAAAGAAAGAAGTCACAGGGGTTCATGTCTGGCGAATAGGGAGGCCAATCCACGCCGCCTCCTGTATGTTTCGGATAGCCCAAAGCAATCACACGATCATCGAAATATTCATTCAGGAAATTAAAGACGTCGGCCGTGCGATGTGGCCGGGCACCATCTTGCATAAACCACGAGGTGTTCGCAGTGTCGTCTAAGGCAGTTTGTACCGCCACAAATTCACGAAGAATGTCCAGATAGATTGATGCAGTAATCGATTCGGATCTGAAAAATGGGCCAATGATTCCTTTGGAAAAAATGGCGGCCCAGACCAGTACTTTTTGAGAATGCAGGGACGATGGGACTGCAACATGGGGCTTTTCGGTTCCCCATATGCGCCAGTTCTGTTTATTGACGAAGCCGTCCAGGTAAAAATAAGCTTCGTCAGTAAACCAAATACTGCCCACATGCATATCGCCGTCATCAATCCTGTGCACTATATCGTTAGCGAATGTCTCTCGTGCAGCAATGGTAGTGGCGCTGAGGGGTTGCCGCGTTTGAATTTTGTATGGATAGAGGTGTAAACTCTGGCGCATGAGACGATACGTGGACGTTGGCGTCATTTAGACCGCAGCTGCAACATGTCGAACGGAAACCCGAGGCCGCTGTTGGATCACCTGCTGCACTAGCTGCGTGTTGCGCTCTTTGGTTGCCGTACACGGTCACCCTACCTTTCCAGCACGTTCATCCGTCACGTTCCCAGTCCGTTGAAATTTTTCAAACAGATCCTTTATTGTATCGCTTTTTGGTCCTTTGGTTACATTAAACCTCCGTTGAAAACTTCGTCTTGTTGCAACAATACTGTGTTCTTGGCGGTGGAATTCCAACACCAGAAAAATCCTCTGTTCTAAGGAATAAACCATGTTGTCCACAGCACACTTGCACGTTGTGAACAGCACACGCTTACAGCAGACAGACGACGTACAGAATGCTGCATCCACAGACTGCGTTGTCTTCTATATCTTTCACATCACTTGGAGCGCCATCTTTTGTTGAAAATTGTAACTACTGTAATTTCGAAAGTTTGTCCGCCTGAAAATGTACTGTTGTCCCAAGCATGTTGCAACAAACTGTGTATTTCTATCGCTGCTCGTTTAGTTTTTATTGCCGTTTCAAATATACCGCTCATTTTTGAAACACCCTCTATGCCAGATGTCTTCGGCCACCATTGCCTGTGATTTTTATTCAAAAGTTAAGCAGTGACAATGGTCGAACCCGGGACTCATGTCGTTTTGATAACTAGTCAAAGGCGCTACCCCTAGACCACGAGTACCAAGCACCGACAGTTATTCTGCTAGAAAATTCCAGTGCTGTCTAAGAAGAAATCAAACATGAGGGGTTGCCGGTGGTCCATAATGATCTTAATGTAATCCACAACAGTCATAGTGCCACCGATTACTATCACTGGTCCCATGGAAGCCCGGGCAAATCTAAAAATGGGATTATGCTGCCTTCACCAGCTTGTGCCCTTGACGTATGTAGCAGCCTTTTGTTGTCGTTGGCAGGAGAGCCAACAGCGTATTGCTAAAGGAGGCCGAAATGCACGCGTTTTAGCTCACGCAGGCTGGCGTGAGGTCTGGAACGTGACAAGGGAATTAGAATTGAGATAAACGGACGTAGCTGGTGGAATACTTAACTTTAATCCGTTAACGGAGAACGTCACTCTTTATGGTACATGATTCACAATATCAATAGTACGGATACTGGCGCCTTGCTAGGTCGTAGCAAATAACGTAGTTGAAGGCTATGCTAACTATCGTCTTGGCAAATAAGAGCGTAGAAGTCAGTGAACCATCGCTAGCAAAGTTGGCTGTACAACTGGGGCGAGTGCTAGGAAGTCTCTCTTGACCCGCCGTGTGGCGGCGCTCGGTCTGCAATCACTGATAGTGGCGACACGCGGGTCCGATGTAAACTACCGGACCGCGGCCGATTTAAAGGCTACCACCTAGCAAGTGTGGTGTCTAGCGGTGACACCACACCTTCCACCTGGATGGTAGCATAACCGGACATGACCATCACTTGGGTGCAACAAGAAACATGATTCAACAGACTAGGCAATGAGTTTCCACTGAAGCATGATCCAGTCTCCTAGAACCTGAGCCCATTGCAATCGTAAAAGATTATGTCGGTGAGTGAACGTGGGTAGGTGCGTGGATCGTCTGCTGTGGAGCCCCTGTTCAACAATGTGTAATAAATTTCTGCTCTGAAACACTTGTTCTTGCACCACCGTTTGCACTCTGTCATCAGATCCGCCATAGATCACAGCCCGTCCCAGCTTTACAGTATGGGCAATCCTCTGACCTCCACTTTCTGTAGTTCTGTAACGAGGCGTGGACGTCCAACATCTTGTCGTCTACTCGCGGTTTCACCGTCCTTCGGCCATCGTCCGTAGATGATCATGAAAGCAGCACGCTACCGGCCAACCAGCTTTGCCGTTTCTGAAATGCTCGTTCTCAGGTATTGGACCACAAGAATCGGCCATTTGTCAAAGTCGCTTCATTCAATGGATATCCCACTTGCAGTTCTTTTCGTTACTAGAATAACTCCTCATTCCTCCTTGTTCCTCTTACATATTTCTCTTGGCGTGGCACATGCCCACGAAACTACCAGACAGCCAATCTCGTGGTGAGCAGTAGTCAGACCATTTGGCTCTTCAATCACACATTAAATTTTGAATAATCAATTTGGTAGTCCTCCTTCTGAATGCTACATGTGTTCTGATTTAATCACAGAGCGACATGTTTAAGGGGACAGATACTGGAATTTGTGGTATACGTAGTAAATGCTCCCTTCATAGTATTTTAACGATAAGATCTCCGTACGGTGCGAAAATTGGTATTTGGCTACAAATAATGAAAAGTGTGAAGTCATCCAAATGTACACGACAAACCTAAAGGCTGTAAATTCAACTAAATACTTTGGGATTACAGCTACGAATAATTTAAGTTGGAGCTATCACATATTGGACGAACACTGATAAAATGCATCAGGTGCACTAAAGATACTGTCCTAGACTACGTTTGTACGTCCTCTTGTGGAGTATTGCTGTGCGGTGTGGGATCCGCATCAGATAGGATTGACGAGGGACAGCGAAGAAGTTCAAAGGGGGGACAGATAGTTTAGTATTATCGCGAAATAGGGAAATGAGAGCCAAGGATACGATGCATTCTCGTTGCGGAAGGTTCTTCTCAAAACATTGGAATCACCACCTTTCTCCTCAGTATGTCAAAATATTTTGTTGGCGCCACCTAGATAGGGAGGAATGATCATCATAAGAACATAAGAGAAACCACAGGTCACACAGAAAGGTTTAAGTGTTTGTTTCTCCCACGCACCGTTCGAGAGTGAAACGGTAGAGAAATAGTTATAAGGTTGTTCGATGAAACCTTTGCCAGGCACTTAATACTGAATCGTAGAGTAATTATGTACATTCTGACGTAGAAGACAATTTGTAGAAATAAACCTCCAAGAGAGATTCTAAAATTCTTAGCTTGTATGAAGTAAGCTATTATTGTGGTTGTCTTGCGGTCACCTGAAACAGTACTCCACTCTAGCGCTGATCTGATAGTTTTCAGACCATGCTGAAGTCAGTGACACAAAGTTTATCGAAAAGTTTTCACCTGTAATATGACGGGCAGACGATAGGAAAAAGCAGACCTGTGAAACTTCCAAACTCTAGAGTTCTCCATCCATGCAGTATGGAGATCAATGCTTCGCGGTCGATTTTCCCAAGTGTCTTTTGTGCATTCATAAAGTTAATTTCATTTCTGGGTACTATCTTCTAAGTTTGCATGCAAATATTATATAAACAAGATATTTGGTGGAAAATACTTGCCAAGTAACATGAATGTCTAATACCTTCTCTAATGGAAGGATAGGCATTAAACGCATCTTAATACATCAGCCTAGAACAGCAAGTTCACATCATTTACTTAATTATCGTTACGTTCCTCACTGACGTTCTGGAAACGGGACTTGTATGCAGAGCTTGAAAGGAGTTCCCCAATATCACACTTTACTGTCCTGACAGTTGCCTATACCATGATATTTTTTCCCCACTGCAGGCTCAATTCGCCTTGCTTTCACGCTTGTGGTCAAATGTGATTAAAATATACAGGAGGAAACAGCACAGCTCTACATAAATAAGGGGCGGCGACAGACTGAATTTAAAGAAATATATTGTTTGACAGAGACCTATGGTTATATTACATGGAGGGTCACCCACTTCAGAAATTACGTATAAAACACTGAAATAAGTGTAAATGTGCTGTCACTGTGATGAATCATTGAGAAAGCAGGAGATGGTACTTGGTGGATAAAGAAAAACTACACTCAAGAAGATATGGAATATACACGACTATGAAAATCTAACATGAAAAGCTGAGGATGCAGTCCGCCTTCAGGCCACGACTGGCCTACCGGGACCATCCTCAGTGGAGGACGCGGGTAGGAGGGGCTTGGGGTCAGCACACCGCTCTCCCGGTCGTTATGATGGTATTCTTGACCGAAGCCGCTACTAATCGGTCGAGTAGCTCCTCAATTGGCATCACGAGGCTGAGTGCACCCCGGCAAATGGCAACAGCGCGTGGCGGCCTGAATGGTTACCCATCCAAGTGCCGACCACCCCCGACAGCGCTTAACTTCGGTGATCCCACAGGAACCGGTGTATCCACTGCGGCAAGGCCGTTGCCAAAAGCCGAGGATGAGGAAGAGAGATTCTATCTAGTGACGTTACACGATAATAGAACGCAGAAAATTACCTTATCAGCGGCAGAGAAGCGTCATTGTTCCGTATGCAGTTGTAGTTATCAGTTGTCATCGTAAGTCCGGCGTATCTGTTTGTCGGGAATAGCGAGAAGTAGTACTGCAAACTGCTTTGTTTGACAAAAGCGACCTAGGAAGGCAACAAAGTTTCTGGAGAGAATGCGCACTCTTGACTGTTCCTCAGACTGTGTCAGATGGAGGCTCAGACAATGGTGGGTGGGGGCCATCTCTCTCTCTCTCTCTCTCTCTCTCTCTCTCTCTATCTGGCATCACAGACAATGACAGCAGTAAGTCACGCTGTTCGCTTCTAATGACAGCCCACTGTTTTGCGTGCCATTAAAGTGAAACAGCCAATCACATCCAAGTATATTACCAGTCAGTGAATCGAAACAGCCAATCTCAACCCAGCATTTTTACTAGCAGTTAAACCGAAACAGCCAATCACATTCCAGTATTTTACAGGCCATGAAAATGAGACATTAATTCAAAATGCAGCCACAGAGTCGCCATCTTGAATCATATTCAGAAGTATCTCAATGATCCGGAATTTTACCGTAATGAATGAAAGTATTTACACAAATAATTAAGTAAAGGTTGTAACTTGCAGTAATTACACACCTAGGAAAGCAAACTTCGTCAACCAACACACACACACACACACACAAAATGAATGATAAGCTTATGTCACTTGTAGACTGCCGTAGTTAGATCTCTACATTTACAACACTTGGTGTAACGCACAATGAACACTTAATCAAATATTTTATGTGTCTAAATTACTGTTCAGAAACACTTCTCAAGAGTCACAATGTTCATCCAACACATAAAATATCTGCAACATTTGGTCAGCAACACAAAATACAATGTCTATACCAAGTGTAACAATGTTATTTCCGGAAATAGGTCCATATTCTTCAAAATGTAAGCTACAAAACACATGTGGCTACAAAATAAAGTTCCAAGCAGGTAGACAGCATTTAATTTTCAGGCACAACGTACCCTCAAATTAAATATTTCTTCATCTAAATTGTTCTATGATGTTTGTAAAGTGTCACACTGTTAACTCATTGTCTAAAATGATAGCAAAAATCTGTAAACTTCTTTTGTAGCACAATGTTCATGTCTGTGTTATTTCCATATTTTCTCAAAAACATGTCGGCAACACACACACACACACAGCTTTTACGTCAAGTTAGTTGAGCTTGCTTAAGTTGATCCCTGACAGTTGCAGTGGGCAGGGCGCGGCAGCTTCACAGGACTCCCTCAACCAATAATGTAGCGCGATTTTGAAACCGGATCTATGAAAATGCTTCAGTGTTGTCAGAGTCCATATTAGTCTATCACAATATTATTCCACCTGGTAATGTGGGCACTTAGGTCTACTTATTCTGAGCGGGCTCGAAGTCGGAGTTGACAGTACATGCACATCTGACAAGGATGCATGACAGCGTGATACGAGTTCCTTAAACACCGCCGTAGTTGTTTACTATAACGTCACCGCCTGTTCCAGGTAACGGTCAAGTATAATAATATTGTGGTTGAGTAGTAGACGACTACAGGTTTCACATGCTGCCGTTGGCGCTTCGCAATGGAAAGCTGGTAACAGTGCTGTGAACTGCCAGGGATCTTCTGAGACTTCTCCACGCCATAAATGCAGAAGAAGGTTTGCATGTAACACAACAAACCAGCAAACTTAGATCGACCGCTAGTTTTACATACTGTTTCGGACTTCGACACTACAAACACTGTCCAGAGACGTACTACCTTTTACTACCAACCTAACTGAGTTCGTTTTCACAACTTTGGGAAGGCTGCTCAGAGGCGCTAGGTTGGCAGGTTTTGACATCTCACAGCGGCTGAAACTGCCTCTTAAGAGAATCCGTGCACTTCCGTGCATTACAGAAGGCGAACTACTCGCTGTTGAGAGGAATGTCGTTACATGTGTTGCTAAATGCATTGAGGTTGACGGACATCATTTTGAGCATTTATTACATTAATGTGGTATTTACAGGTAATCACGCTGTAACAGCATCCGTTCTCAGAAATGATAAGTTCACAAAGGGACAGGTATCACATTGGAACAACCGAAATAAAAATGTTCAAACGTACCTACGTTCTGTATTTTAATTTAAGAAATCTACCTGTTACCAACTGTTCTTCTAAAATTGAGCCAAATGTTTGTGACTATTACAGCAACATCTGTCACAAAGCGAAAAAAGTGGTCCAACTAAAACATTCATATTTCTTTACGTACTACACGAATATGTAATTAAAAATGGGGGTTCGTATTTTAAAAAACGCAGTTGATATACGTTTGACCTATGGCAGCGCCATCTGGTTTCTCCCTTCAAGCTAGACGAGTTTCGTTCTTTGTAGTTTTTTTGTTTGGTGCTTATTTCGTGAGATATTTGATCCGGTCACTATCAATGGACCACCCTGTATTGTAAAGTTTTGTCGTACGGAAGAAAGCTAACAGCAATAATAAATGGTTATTATAAGTCGAAAACCTCGTGTAAGCTACAAAATTCAATTTTCCAATTCCTAACACATCCCACGTACAGAAAAGGAAGAGCTCTACAGATTGCAAGTAAAGAGAGTACAACTCCAGCTACTTTATAAAGAAGACAGCTAAGACTAAACTTACATTCTCCTTGTCTTACTTTACACGACACAGAATGGTCGAAGTGCTTGTTAATAGACACATTTAAAATCTTTTGCCTCACTTCGGTTGCGAGAGTTCCAGAACTTGTACAGATAATTGGAATAGAGATCAACATAAAAATCATTTCCGCCCTTTTTATTGCTCATGAAAACCACACATTGTACCACCATACAGCGAGACCTTCAGAGCTGGTGATCCAGATTGCTGTACACAGCGGTACCTCTAATACCCAGTAGCACGTCCTCTTGCATTGATGCATGCCTGTATTCGTCATGGCATACTATCCACAGGTTCATCAAGGCACTGTTGGTCCAGATTGTCCCACCCCTCAACGGCGATTCGGCGTAGATCCCTCAGAGTGGTTGATGGGTAACATCGTCCATAAACAGCCCTTTTCAATCCATCCCAGGCATGTTCGATAGGGTGCATGTCTGGAGAAAATGATTGCCACTCTAGTCGAGCGATGTCGTTATTCTGAAGGAAGTCATTCACAAGACGTTTACGATGGGGGCGCGAATTGCCGCTCATGAAGACGAATGCCTCGCCAATATGCTGCTGATATGGTTGCACTATCCGTCGGAGGATGGCATTCAAGTATCGTACAGTCATTACGGCGCCTTCCATTACCGCCAACGGCGTACGTCGGTCCCACACAATGCCATCCAAAAACAGCAGGGAACCTCTACCTTGCTGCAGTCTCTGGACAATGTGTCTAAGACGCACAGCCTGAACGCGTTGCCTCCAAACATGTCTCCGAGGATTGTCTGGTTGGGCTGCTCTCTGAGCCACTGGCAGCCTTAATAAAAGCTACTTTTCCCTCTAGTGTTGTAGGTACATATATCACTGTTCTCAGATTGTGATGGGTTATTTACGACGAATTTCACTAGCGTAAATATGTATTGTGACGGAGCAGTTATAATACCTAGCTCCTTGACCAATTTTTAAGTAGAAATACTTCAATGAAATACAAACAGTGGATGAACAGTAGATATTGTACTTACTGCTGGCTTTTTTGCAATTAATGCTTTCTTCCTAACTGATGAATTTCCCCAGAAAATTATTTCGTATGTACTGGGTGGAAATACGCAAAATATGTCTGAAGATTGTTTCTTTTGATTCCAAGATTAGCAATTATACAAAACATAAAAGTAGCTGAAATTTACAGTTTTAGAAGCTCAGTAATATGCGTCTTCCAGGTCAAATTTTCATCAATGTGTATCCCCAAAGATTTGGAGAATCGTACCCTACTAACAGACTCCTGTTAATATGCGTCTCCCAGGTCAAATTTTCATCAATATGTATCCCCAAAAATGTGGAGAATCGTACCCTACTTACAGACTCCTGCCCATGTGCTACATCAATTGCTAGTATTACTCTGTTGTAGCGAACTGAATGTAGCTTTTTTCTCTAAATTTAGGGAAAGTCCATTTTCAGAGAACCACTTAATATTTCTCTGGAAAATATCGTTTACTAAATCTTCTGTTCCTTTTTCTGTATTAGTATTTTATGACACTAGTATCATCTGCAAAATGAACCAACATTTCTTCTTGAATGCTAAGTGTAACATGAACCACGCTTATGGGGAATAGGAGTGGACTCAAAATTGATTTCTGTCGGTCTTCCTCTATCGTATTACTCCAGCCACTAAAATTTTCTACCTTTCCAACATTCTCTGAATTATTCAGCACAATCTTTTCATTCCGTTTGTCAAATGTGATTCGAATCAGCTGTGTGTAAAGCCATCAATTCCTTAAAACTTGAGTTTTCTAAGACACTATCATGATGTACGCAATGGAAGGCCCTTTGAGATATCACAAAAAATACCAACAGGCAATATAATATTATTTAAAGTTTGTACTATTTGATGAGGGAATGTGTCAATATCATTCTCCGCCAAGCAACGTTTCTGGATTCAGAATTGTGATATGCTTAGTAAGTTGTTTTCTCTTAAGTCTGCAACTGCTCTTGAGTACATAACTTTTTCGAATATCCTGCAAAGAGGTGTCAGTAAGAAAACTGGAGGTTAATTGTTTATGTCTGTCTTGTAATCTTTCTCATGAAGTGATTTAATAATTGCGTATTTTAACCTGTTTGGAAAAATAACATGAGTCAATGATGCATTGCATATATGACTAAGAAGATTACTTATTAAGTTGGATTACCTTTTTCCGAATTCTGTCTGAAATACCATCAATCCTACAAAAACATTTGTTTTTTAGTGCTTTTAGAATTCTATTAATTTCAGTAGAGAATGTTTGTGCTACTTCTAGCTGTTTATAGTTTTGTGGAAAGACATTTTTAATATATTCTCCTGCTTCTTCAGTTGAACCATTTTATCCTATATATGCTGCTACGTTTAGAAAGTAATTGTTAAAAGTACATACAACCTGTGAATTATCAGTCACTACATTGTTTTTAGTTCTACTGTTATGGAATCTTGTCTATTGACGAGCTGTCATGCCACCCATTTGAGAAGCCCCATAGGATTTTAATCTTATTATCTGCATTATTTATTTTTGACAGGGCAGATATACTTTGGGACACTTTAATGACTTCCCTTAAAATAATACAGTATCTTCTGTAGTATGCGAGTAATGTCGGACCTTGATTTCCTCTGGCCTTTACATAACTTTCACTCTTCCTCTTACATGAGATTTTAATTTCTTTAGTTATCTGTAGCTTACTTGCTGTTTTCCTTGGATCTTCTGGATAATTTTTTAGGAAAGCAACTTCCAAATATTGGCACAAACTTACTGTGGAATAAATTTAATTTGACACTAACATCTCTTTCTACATATAGGTCATTCCGTGCCACCCCTTTTAGTTTGATCTTAAAACATTATATTCTGTTCTCACCTAAGCCTGACTGACTTGTATGAACCTGCCTCTAGGTTGTAATGTGCCATACTGTTTATTTATGTTAACTGTGCATCATTATCAGACAATCCATTAGCAATTGGGTACACATTAATTGTTTCAGCCTGAGCATTGTCTACAAAAATGTTATCAATCAGTGCCCTACTGTTTTCCTCCACGTAACTGGATAACTGACCACTGAAATTAAACTGAAACACCCAAATAACTATTCTAGATCATTTTTCCTGACTATATTCTAAGAAATCGACATTCATATCTTCCTGCAAATTGTTATCGTTGAACTTCTCTTGTTTGGTTTCGTGACTGACATCACTAAATTTTGAGTCACATACGCAAAGAGCTCTTGAAATAAAAAGATACGCCAATGGAAGCGGGATACAGAGAACCAGAGAAAACAAAAATGTGAGTTTTTGCATCGACCTGTCCTTCCATACTTTCTGGGCACATTTGTGTAATCCGGATCGAGGCCGACTTTTTGACTGACTCGACGATATAACGAGCGATAAAACGACCAGTAAAACTGTTGATAGTCCAGCTTTACAGCTGCGCCACTGTGACGGCTGCATTCAAGACACAGTAATGCAGGGCGTAAGTCTCAAGTGTTCTAATATCAATACTGAAGTCTTTGAAACATCGATGTTAAGGACAAAATTTCGATCTTCGATTTTGAGAGAATAAGAAGGCTATTTGTTATTACAGTCAATAATTTTTTAAGCATTTACAAGAATTTTTCAGAAGGTGTTTCATGACGATGTCAGCAAGTAAGTCAATAAATTGTATGACTGGTAGCAGTTTCCGAACAGACACAGTGCTGTGCAGAAGTTTTCTGGAAACTGCTGTTCATTATTTTAGTGACAATTAAATGGAAACTGCTACTGGTGGTATCTGTTAGTTATCACGATCATACACAGGTCACTGTATTTCAAGCATGTTATCGCAGAATTGTAAGGAATGGGTAATAAATACCAGCAAAATACTTGTAGTGGTGACTGATGCAGGAGTAAACATAGTTAAAGAAGTATAAACAGCATTAGGAAAAACTCATATGTCGCGTTTTGCTCATATAGTGAATTTGGTTGCAAAAAATTTACTGAAATGGCTTACAAACTGCCTCAGTTGATTACCGTTGTGAAAGCATTGTAATGAGTTTTAAACAACTTGTAGTAGCAACTGATGAGCTTAAAAACGAATCACACCTTAACTAATTGAAGAAGTGTACACAAGATGGACTTTGACGTTTCATATGACTGACAAACGTGTGGTTCCTGAAGAGGGGCAGCAGCTTTTTCAGAAGTTGCAGGGGCAACAGTCTCGATGATTGACTGATGTGGCCTTGTAACAATAACCAATACGGCCTTGCTGTGCTGATAATGCGAACGGCTGAAAGCAAGGGGAAACTATGGCAGTAATTTTTCCCGAGGGCATGCAGCTTTACTGTATGATTAAATGATGATGGCGTCCTCTTGGGTAAAATATTCCGGAGGTAAAATACTCCCACATTCAGATCTCCGGGTGGGGACTACTCAAGAGGATGTCGTTATCAGGAGAAAGAAAACTGGCGTTCTACGGATCGGAGCGTGGAATGTCAGATCACTTAACCGGGCAGGTAGGTTAGAAAATTTAAAAAGGGAAATGGATAGGTTAAAGTTAGATATATTGGGAATTAGTGAAGTTCGGTGGCAGGAGGAACAAGACTTGGTCAGGTGACTACAGGGTTATAAACACAAAATCAAATAGGGGTAATGCAGGAGTAGGTTTAATAATGAATAGGAAAATAGGAATGCGGGTAAGCTACTACAAACAGCATAGTGAACGCATTATTGTGACCAAGATAGATACGAAGCCCACACCTACTACAGTAGTACAGGTATATATGCCAACTAGCTCTGCAGATGACGAAGAAATTGAAGAAATGTACGATGAAATAAAAGAAATTATTCAGATAGTGAAGGGAGACGAAAATTTAATAGTAATGGGTGACTGGAATTCGAGTGTAGGAAAAGGGAGAGAAGGAAACATAGTAGGTGAATATGGACTGGGCAAAGAAATGAAAGAGGAAGCCGCCTGGTAGAATTTTGCACAGAACACAACTTAATCATAGGTAACACTTGGGTCAAGAATCGTAAAAGAAGGCTGTATACATGGAAAAAGCCTGGAGATACTGACAGGTTTCAGATAGATTATATAATGGTAAGACAGAGATTTAGGAACCAGGTTTTAAATTGTAAGACATTTCCAGGGGCAGATGTGGACTCTGACCACAATCTATTGGTTATGACCTGTAGATTAAAACTGAAGAAACTGCAAAAAGGTGGAAATTGAAGGAGATGGGATCTGGATAAACTGAAAGAACCAGAGGTAGTACAGAGTTTCAGGGAGAGCATAATGGAGTAATTGACAGGAATGGGGGAAAGAAATACAGTAGAAGAAGAATGGGAAGCTTTGAGGGATGAAGTAGTGAAGGCAGCAGAGGATAAAGTAGGTAAAAAGACGAGGGCTGCTAGAAATCCTTGGGTAACAGAAGAAATATTGAATTTAATTGATGAAAGGAGAAAATATAAAAATGCAGTAAATGAAGCAGGCGAAAAGGAATACAGACGTCTCAAAAATTAGATCGACAGGAAGTGCAAAATGGCTAAGCAGGGATAGCTAGAGGACAAATGTAAGGATGTAGAGGCTTATCTCACTAGGGGTAAGATAGATACTGCCTACAGGAAAATTAAAGAGACCTTCGGAGATAGGAGAACCACTTGTATGAACATCAAGAGCTCAGATGGAAACCCAGATCTAAGCAAAGAAGGGAAAGCAGAAAGGTGGAAGGAGTGTATAGAGGGTCTATACAAGGGCCATGTACTTGAGGACAATGTTATGGAAATGGAAGAGTATGTAGATGAAATGGGAGATACGATACTGTGTGAAGAGTTTGACAGAGCACTGAAAGACATGAGTCGAAACAAGGCCCCCAGAGTAGACGACATTCAATTGGAACTACTGACGGCCTTGTGAGAGCCAGACCTGACAAAACTCTACCATCTGGTGAGCAAGATGTATGAGACAGGTGAATTACCCTCAGACTGCAAGAAGAATATAATAATTCCAATCCCAAGAAAGCAGGTGTTGACAGATGTGAAAATTACCGAACTTTCAGTTTAATAAGTCACAGCTGCAAAATACTAACACGAATTCTTTACAGACGAATGGAAAAACTAGTAGAATCCGACCTCAGGGAAGGTAAGTTTGGATTCCGTAGAAATGTTGGAACACGTGAGGCAATACTGACCCCACGACTTATCTTAGAAGCTAGATTAAGGAAGGGCAAACCTACGTTTCTAGCATTTATAGACTTAGAGAAAGCTTTTGACAATGTTGACTGGAATACTCTCTTTCAAATTCTGAAGGTGGCAGTCGTAAAATACAGGGAGCGAAAGGCTATTTACAATTTGTACAGAAACCAGATGGCAGTTATAAGAGTCGAGGGACATGAAAGGGAAGCAGTGGTTGGGAAGGGAGTGAGACAGGGTTGTAGCCTCTCCCCGATGTTATTTAATCTGTATATTGAGCAAGCAGCGAAGGAAACCAAAGAAAAGTTCGGAGTAGGTATTAAACTCCATGGAGAAGAAATAAAAACTTTGAGGTTCGCCGATGACACTGTAATTCTGTCAAAGACAGCAAAGGACTTGAAAGAGCAGTTGAACAGAGTGGATAGTGTCTTGAAAGGGGGATATAAGATGAATATCAACAAAAGCAAAACGAGGATAATGGAATGTAGTCGAATTAAGTCGGGTGATATTGAAGGTATTAGATTAGGAAATGAGACACTTAAAGTAGTAAAGGAGAATTGCTATTTGGGGAGCAAAATAACTGGTGTTGGTCGACGTAGAGAGAATATAAAATGTAGACTGGCAATAGCAAGAAAAGAGTTTCTGAAGGAGAGAAATTTGTTATCATCGAGTATAGATTTAAGTGTCAGGAAGACATTTCTGAAAGTATTTGTATGGAGTGTAGCCATGTATGGAAGTGTAACATGGACGATAAATAGTTTGGACAAGAAGAGAATAGAAGCTTTCGAAATGTGGTGCTACAGAAGAATGCTGAAGATTAGATGGGTAGATCACATAACTAATGAGGAAGTATTGAATAGGATTGGGGAGAAGAAAAGTTTGTGGCACAACTTGACCAGAAGAAGGGATCGGTTGGTAGGACATGTTCTGAGGCATCAAGGGATCACCAATTTAGTATTGGAGGGCAGCGTGGAGGGTAAAAATCGTAGAGGGAGACCAAGAGATGACTACACTACGCAGATTCAGAAGGATGTAGGTTGCAGTAGGTACTGGGAGATGAAGAGGCTTGCACAGGATAGAGTAGCTGAAGAGCTGCATCAAACCAGTCTCAGAACTGAAGACCACAACAACAACAACATGACTGAAAGATTTTCGCACCTGTGTACAATGATATCACTGACATGCTAGTGCATTACCCATCCTAACGGTCGCAAATAATGTAGATATTGCCCATCTTTGTGATATTCTATACCCCATAGAAATGCTTACACGTGAAATTTGCGCAGGAAAGTACAACGAAAGCAGTAACTTATGCCAGTAACTAAAATGTTGAATATCAAAATATCTAGCACACAATCAATACAGGCCCCTTGACTGAATTTTAGGAGTGTTATCACAACAGAAATCAAAAAGCTCTTACTATCAAATGAATATGTTAACATAAAAGGCCATATAAACTTGGCGCAATTCTAGATTCAAGAACAAACACTTCCAAAATGTGTAAGTAGGCTGCTTAGGTTTTTTTATTGGTAACGCCGCCGCCACGTAGCGCTCTGTATGAAAATCACTGGCTGTGCCGTGTGCAGTCTGTGGCTGGTTGGCATTGTTGTAATACTCGCCATTGTAGTGTTGGGCAGCGGCAGCTGGATGCTAACAGCGCGTAGCGTTGCGCAGTTGGAGGTGAGCCGCCAGCAGTGGTGGACGTGGGGAGAGAGATGGCGGAGTTTTGAAATTTGTAAGAATTGGTGTCATGAACTGCTATATATATTATGACTAGTGAGGTAAATACATTGTTTGTTCTCTATTAAAGTCTTTCATTTGCTAACTATACCTATCAGTAGTTAGTGCCTTCAGTAGTTTGAATGTTTTATTTAGCTGGCAGTAGTGGTGCTCGCTGTATTGCAGTAGCTTGAGTAACGAAGATTTTTGTGAGGTAAGTGATTTTCCTCAGGGGGGTACACGCTTACTTTGTGTACCATGTGCTTGGCAAGCACAAGGAGCCCTAGCTAATATGGTATTTGTTTATACAACTTTACACATCGGTACCGTATTTCTCTAACACATAAATTACACAGCTATCTGATCATTTAACTGAGAGAGACAAACATTTACTTTACTACATCAGTGACAGATGTTTACATAATTACACCATTGGATAACTTCACACTTACGAAGTTGTATTTTGTCTGTACTTTGTGAACTGTTCATATTTTTTCGGAACCATTGTGATACTATGAGAGCTTTGAATGACATATTTGGTATGGGATCACGATTTTTAAAGTACGTTTGAGGCAGATGACACTTTTGACATGAGCAGAGAATTTTTTTTTAGGTTTTGAAATTATTGGAGGAAGCTACGGAGATTTTGAGAATTTGACTGTGGTGTTATGATGTTATTATTACGACGACGATGTGAATTATGCTGCTGAGGTATGTTTAAGCTGATGCTATATGAGTTATTTGGTTATGCTACGTATCTTTTATGATGAAATATTGAAGAAGTGTCGACGAATATATATATGTGTTATAAGGTAAGAAATAATGAGTAGTGGTTAGGGACTCCGATTTGTGAAAAAGGATGTTGGAAACCGAGAATCGTACTTTAAAAGTTATGAAGTGAGTGTATATGCGTGAATGTATCACTATGCTGGCGAAAATTTTTTGGACACAATTATATTTAAATGATTTTATTTCTACAGATTTGTAACGCAAATTCTTGACCTGTGATTTTTTTTTATATGAGACTGCCACTGTAGCGGAAACTGGTGTCATAAATATTTCGATAAGACAGTTAAGTGACCACCTGCATGTAATGCGTCGTGGGCACCCAGCTGCGCGACAACCACCTGACAAAAGAAAGCCATTACAGTGTGCCTGTCAGAGGCACAGGTGGAGAAAAAAAAGAGGCCATTATCCTCGCTATTGAGATTCCTTTGTAGAAAGCATCGCAAATACTACACGCCCAAACTTGAAAACATATGATTACACTGTGGAGCTCTTAATTTATGATATTTACTAAAATGCCTAATGAAACGACGAGAAACATTTCATGGCTATTGTCCTGCTAGTTGAGAGAAATGCCATGTGGCTTGCTTTATGCATTTATTTACTCATTTTGTTTAATATCTAGTTTCTAACTGCACTGAAGCATTGGTTAAAATAAATTTTATGGATGTACTAATATAAATATTTTATGCCTACAGATCCAGTAAATAATAACTTTATGATGTACTTAAAAAAACGAAGTAGCACAATACATTTCCCTTCACAGAAATTGCATACAGAATTGTCTTTTCAAGTACATCTACATGACTACTCTGCAATTCACATTTAAGTGCTTGGCAGAGGGTTCATCGAACCACAATCATACTATCTCTCTACTATTCCACTCCCGAACAGCGAGCGGGAAAAACGAACACCTAAACCTTTCTGTTCGAGCTCTGATTTCTCTTATTTTATTTTGATGATCATTCCTACCTATGTAGGTTGGGCTCAACAAAATATTTTCGCATTCGGAAGAGAAAGTTGGTGACTGAAATTTCGTAAAAAGGTCTCGCCGCGACGAAAAACGTCTATGCTGTAATGACTTCCATCCCAACTCGTGTATCATATCTGCCACACTCTCTCCCCTATAACGCGATAATACAAAACGAGCTGCCCTTTTTTGCACCCTTTCGATGTCCTCCGTCAATCCCACCTGGTAAGGATCCCACAGCGCACAGCAATATTCTAACAGAGGACGAACGAGTGTAGTGTAAGCTGTCTCTTTAGTGGACTTGTTGCATCTTCTAAGTGTCCTGCCAATGAAACGCAACCTTTGGCTCGCCTTCCCGACAATATTATCTATGTGGTCCTTCCAACTGAAGTTGTTCGTAATTTTAACACCCAGGTACTTAGTTGAATTGACAGCCTTGAGAATTGTACTATTTATCGAGTAATCGAATTCCAACGGATTTCTTTTGGAACTCATGTGGATCATCTCACACTTTTCGTTATTTAGCGTCAATTGCCACCTGCCACACCATACAGCAATCTTTTCTAAATCGCTTTGCAACTGATACTGGTCTTCGGATGACCTTACTAGACGATAAATTACAGCATCATCTGTGAACAATCTAAGAGAACTGCTCAGATTGTCACCCAGGTCATTTATATAGATCAGGAACAGTAGAGGTCCAGGACGCTTCCCTGGGGAACACCTGATATCACTTCAGTTTTACTCGATGATTTGCCGTCTATTACTACGAACTGCGAGCTTCCTGACAGGAAATCACGAATCCAGTCGCACAACTGAGACGATACCCCATAGCTCCGCAGCTTGATTAGAAGTCGCTTGTGAGGAACGGTGTCAAAAGCTTTCCGGAAATCTAGAAATACGGAATCAACTTGAGATCCCCTGTTGATAGCGGCCATTACTTAGTGCGAATAAAGAGCTAGCTGCGTTGCACAAGAGCGATGTTTTCTGAAGCCATGCTGATTACGTGTCAATAGATCGTTCCCTTCGAGGTGATTCATAATGTTTGAATACAGTATATGCTCCAAAACCCTACTGCAAACCGACGTCAATGATATAGGTCTGTAGTTAAATGGATTACTCCTACTACCCTTCTTGAACACTGGTGCGACCTGCGCAATTTTCCAATCTGTAGGTACAGATCTATCGGTGAGCGAGCGGTTGTATATGAGTGCTAAGTAGGGAGCTATAGTATCAGCGTAATCTGAAAGGAACCTAATCGGTATACAATCTGGACCTGAAGACTTGCCCGTATGAAGAGATTTGAGTTGCTTCGCAACCCCTAAGGTATCTACTTCTAAGAAACTCATGCTAACAGATGTTCGTGTTTCAAATTCTGGAATATTCCATTCGTCTTCCCTGGTGAAGGAATTTCGGAAAACTGCGTTCAATAACTCCGCTTTAGCGGCACAGTCGTCGATAACAGTACCATCGGCACTGCGCAGCGAAGGTATTGACTGCGTCTTGCCACTTGTGTACTTTACATACGACCAGAATTTCTTCGGATTTTCTACCAAATTTCGAGACAATGTTTCGTTGTGGAACCTATTAAAGGCATCTCGCATCGAAGTACGTGCCAAATTTCGCGCGTCTGTAAATTTTAGCCCATCTTCAGGATTTCGCGTTCTTCTGAACTTTGCATGCTTTTTCCGTTGCCTCTGCAACAGCGTTCGGACCTTTTTTGTGTACCACGGGGGATCCGTTCCATCTCTTACCAATTTATGAGGTATGAATATCTCAATTGCTGTTGCTACTATATCTTTGAATTTGAGCCACATCTCGTCTACATTCGCATAGTCAGTTCGGAAGGAATCGAAATTGTCTTTTAGGAAGGCTACATGGTAATATTTTTTTACAATAAATTTTTGTGGTGCACCACTTTAATTGCATAGACATTAAGATGTGAATAGACATTGTCCTTATCTGCATTGTTGTCTTTAGTGTAACATTTTTTCTGATTGAGCTTTGTCATGTTTAGGTATAAGTTATAGCATTTGCTGCGGCTGTTTGCCATTCATAGGGCTACTGAATGTCACTTTGTATTACTAGGTTAAGCCAACTTTATTACTGATTTATTTTTCTTGTTTGCTGCACATTGCCTTATATTAGTTGTAATATTGCTGCCTTTTTTGCCAATTTCCATTTTTTAACATTGCTGTTTGTGTAAATTGTTTTGTGCTGCTGCATTGCCTCATCCCTTAGTTACGCATCTGAGCTCAGTAGATTTAAGTTAGCTTAAGAGGGAGTAGCCTATATAAGAGAACGATTTGCGATGGATTTGAAGAAATACATTGAGAAGTTATACGAAAAAAGTACAGAAATCAGGTATAGATAGGACTTTTTGGAAATAATAAAGAACGAAGGGAGATCTCCGAGAAGTAAAGAAAGTTTTGTTTGCAAAATACTGCAGTAAAACAAACCCTGTCCTTTCTTTGTGTTATCCCACTGTGTGTTTGTGTACCCTTGTGTATTTATGTTCTTCCTGTCTTTATATGTTTATCTGATAAGACTTACGTTGCAGAATTTTTCTAATACTAAGCTACATTCACTATGATGAGGAATACTTTATCCTCAAATATAATTTGCATTAATAACATGTTATTTACTTTGTAAAGATGTTTACACATTATTTATTCCGTTTTGTTCTAATGCTCATTCGTGAACTTGATGTTTCGAAATTTATTCTGATTTTTTATGTATGTGCTCCTGTCATAATTCCTGTAACACTGATGTATATGTTATTTCGATTCTTTTGTAAAGCCTGTATTACTGCAAATGTTATCTGTACTATTATCTTCTTTAATGATATTTTTTGTACCTTTGTTATTGTATTCTCATGTTATAAAATTGTAATTGACAACTGTTCATCAAATTAAGTAACTTGTAAATTACATTTCACTGCACACGTTTCTGTTGGTCATAGTATATGCACAATATGTGCGAAGTAGGGATTGATAGTGTTTGCAAGTGTATTGATAATTCAGCAAGGGACTGGTTAACAGCATTGCTGGTTCTAAGGACAATTCCAAAAACTTTGTGAGTGGACAAGTGGTGGGTTATGGACTTGCTATGTTATCCGCAAGACTCTTCAATGGTGATTGTGCGCCTGCACAGTCAAACAGATGGCTGCTGGCCATCTCTACAAGGACTACAGTGGGTCTACACCTTTGATGACCCACCAATACCATTATTTCTACAAGGACTGCAGTGAGTCTGCACTTCTGGTGGCCCACCAATACCGTAATCTCTACCAGGACTACAATGGGTCTACTCTGTCACGACCTACCTAACAATATTCTTGAAAACTTCGACTGACTCTGCTGTGGGTTTGCTCTGTTGTGGCCCATTACCTGTCTGCATGTCAAGAGTCAGCACTGTCTTTCCGTTGGAAGGACAACGCTACTTCTTCAAGACTGCATGGAAATCCACTACTTCTGTGTGCATTTTCTTTTACTACTCAGACTTTGAGAAAAACACTGCAATTTTACTTTGATGAATGATCATGACTGTCTTTATGGACTGTGAGAAAATTTTAGCTTTTGACCAACATTGTATCGATAAGTGTGTGCATTTCATTTCTTTGTTATTGTAATTATGAAAAAAAATTTCAAATCTGTATTGGCCACTGCCCAAAACAACTTGTAAATTTTTTTGTGGGGAGCATGGGGGCTATGTAAGTAGGCTGCTTAGGTTTTTTTATTGGTAACGCCGCCGCCACATAGCGCTCTGTATGAAAATCACTGGCTGTGCCGTGTGCAGTCTGTGGCTGGTTGGCATTGTTGTAATACTCGCCATTGTAGTGTTGGGCAGCGGCAGATGGATGCTAACAGCGCGTAGCGTTGCGTAGTTGGGGGTGAGCCGCCAGCAGTGGTGGACGTGGGGAGAGAGATGGCGGAGTTTTGAAATTTGTAAGAATTGGTGTCATGAACTCCTATATATATTATGACTAGTGAGGTAAATACACTGTTTGTTCTCTATTAAAGTCTTTCATTTGCTAACTATGCCTATCAGTAGTTAGTGCCTTCAGTAGTTTGAATGTTTTATTTAGCTGGCAGTAGTGGTGCTCGCTGTATTGCAGTAGCTTGAGTAACGAAGATTTTTGTGAGGTAAGTGATTTGTGAAACGTATAGGTTAATGCTAGTCAGGGCCATTCTTTCGTAGGGATTTTTGGAAGTCAGATTGCGTTGCGCTAAAGATATTGTGTGTCAGTTTAAGCACAGTCTTGTATAATTTTTCTAAGGGGACGTTTCAAATGGTTTTGCATGTTTAAAGGATATCAAAACCACTGAAGATTTGCTTGCAGCTGTTTAAACTACGGTCGGTGAAGATAGGCAACACATTGTTGATATAGGCTTTTACAGAGACACCAAATTCGATTTAGGGGGTGAATATTATAAAATAGCACAAGAAAAGAATAATTTTCAAATCAGAACAGAAATGGACCCTACCGCAGTTCAGTTATTATATGATAGATCGCTTTCTGGAACTGAAACAACGGCCATCAGAAGTATGAACACATATCTGAGGTACTATCTACTCAAAATTACAACAGCACTCAAATATTTCAGTAGTATAGCCACATCATCAGCTTCTGAAAGACTGTTCTCAATATCATGAGATACTCTCTATCAATATCTCAACATAATGAAGGGACAACGCCTCTCAGAAACGATTTTATTGTTTGTAAATAAAAACTGATGGGAAATTTCATGTTATTTGTGGCTGCATTCATCGATTAATTAATAGTAGACGTGTTTGTACGCTCCCTTCAGCTTAATTCTATAAATTCATCATTTAACATGCATGTTTTGGGGTCGATTACTACTGGCTATCGATATTTAGACGTCGGTGATGAAATCGAAATCAGCATTGTAGATCTGGCAACAGTGTATTACTTAACAATAAGTATGCAGTAGTATCCCGATAGCAGGCAACAAAAGTATGCGGGATGTGTCACATCTTTAGAGCCAAAAAATACATAAGTTACAGATCTCAAACTGGATACCTCATGATAACTAAAACAAAGGCATGAAATGAATATTTCATGCATTACGAGGTAGTGAAGGAGCAAGATGCGAGAGGCTTGTATATGTATATGGCTTCCGTTTCATACCATACAACTGCCTGTCATATCGATGCAACACGTTGAAAAGCATTACACAATCGCCTGTAATGCACCAACAGTGAAAAAAATGACTCTGAGCACTATGGCACTTAACATCTGAGGTCATCAGTCCCCTAGACTTAGAACTATTTAAACCTAACTAACCTGAGGACATCACACACATCCATGCCCGAGGCAGGATTTGAACCTGCAACCATAGCAGCAGCGCTGTTCCAGACTGAAGCGCCTACAACCGCTCCACCACAACTGCCGGCCATCAACGGTGGAAGTTACAATTCCTTACAGTGCATGACTGGTGGAGCATTGCTCGTTACGAGTTCTTGCAAAAGAAATATCTGCATCGATAGTTTTCCCGGAAGCAATGCGCCTGAGCTGATCTGCTGAACTTCTATCTCCTCATGTAGAATTCCACCGAAATGCATCGTCAATTACAAAAGAATTACTCAGTTCTATAATAGTTTCCTAACCATTTTTATGAGTAAAACCTCTAGCATCTGCATAATTTTCGACCTCAGTATTTCGGACACACTGTATGTGTGTTTCAAAACAAATGTTAAGAATTTTTTTCGAAAAATTTAAATATTCAACTTCAATTGATGTCATATTATCTTTGTCGTTGTCCAAAACAACTTCGAAAGAAATCGTATAATGGCTGATCAAGCTACTTATAAACACTTTCCTGTAATATTTGCATGGAATGGCAGGCTGTACAAGACAATAGTTTGTGTTCCCTTAGACCATATCAGCAGCTTTCCCGTGAAGACAGCATTTTTCAAACAAATTCCGGCTGTTAACAGCACTTTGCAGAAGATTACTGTTGGTGGTAGCAGCAGAAATGGACTTCAAGAATGTCTGCACTTTGTTCTTGAGGCTCGAATCTTAAAATAATTTTATGGAGTGTCTGAGAACTCGTGAAAGTGGGAGTCGACCTGCAATCCTCTTGGGTGTAGCAAGCAAGGCATGTGCTGTTTGGGGTGAACTGGTGTGTTGCAATATTTCACAGTTTTGCTGTCGGTAATCAATTATCCACTCGATCAACAGAGCTATGCCTCTGAGTTTTTCACGCAAAAGCTGTTCAAGCTTTTAAAATAAAATAAACTTTAATCTCCTACAGCTTTATCCTTCATGTCTACCCAATTATTTTCCAACATAGTCACCTTGGCAACGAGCACATTTCTCCCAATGAAAGAACAGTTTGTTAATATCGTCGCTTTACGGTGCTTGAGTACGTTGTCGGAGCCACAATTTTACCTCAGCTTGTACTGCTCCATCACCATCAAACTGAAGTCCTCGAAGGTGTTCTTTATGTTTTGGTAACACATAAAGATCGGCTGGTGCGAATTCAAGGGTGTATGAAGGAGGATGATCACAGTGAACCCAAGGGATCCGATTGTCACAGAGGCCACAGTGCTCATGAGTGGTCTGTCAGTTTTGTCACGCTGAATCAGAGGGTGCTCCATGTGTGCACGAATTCTTAGAATTCGAATTGGGACTACAGCACATTATTTCTCACGCACCGATGTAGTTGTGTCACAAACCGCTATGTTACACACTACAATTCTGAGCCCTCTGGAGGCACAGGGCTGCAGATATGTACACATCAACAATAAAGACGTACAAATTTAATAACAATCGTTTTGTTTCAAATGCTCTGAGAGTCTTCACATAAAACATTTGGAGGTATTACTTTTAGCAATGGCATCGCACTTTTACAATATGGAAGCCTTCAAGAATACCAAAGCGCACTCCAATGTATGGGGGTGGAGTCCTACTATATCATTATCCTGTAAGCTGTGTTTCAGTGAACTTGTACTTAATCGGTAGAAAAAGTCGTCTTATCAGAGTGTGGAACTGTTAGCTGGAGATTATGGTTAATCAAAGAGACGGATTTCGTGGAGAACAGTAATTATATTGTACACTAGGTGCACTAGGACATTTTAATGTCACTTTGTACATAGTGAGTACTTTCTTTAGTTTATTCCTAATTTTTATCTGTCATAAGATGTGCCATATCTGATCAAATGATGTTACCTTTGCTTCTAGACGTATCTACATTGATTATAACATTTACTTTCTGCATTACACCTACTTAAAACTACGTGGTTTTGCATGAAAACGTATGTGTAGGTAAAGCATGAGTGAAATAACCTGAAATCAACTTTCTGATCAGTCTGTCAATGTCCGGATCGTACTAAAATTGAGGATCACTTTCACAAAAGTCAATATCCTCAAAAAACAAAATTTTCAGCAACACACATCATTGAATTACTTCAAAAGCATATACTGCTAAGGTCTTACGAAATTTTATTTCACAAGTAATCTCTAGGTACACACCACAATGGTGGAAAAACATTATCAGTTTTCAGCTGGAAATAAAAAATATGTAAAAATCATGAATTTTTTTCAAAACTGGTGTGCAGATTGTTTATAGCAGTAATATTCAAGTTTATTTTAAGCTACTGAATAAATAATAATTTAATTAATTTGTTCATCAAGGTACTGTACTTCATTATTTTTATTGTCATATTCATCGCAATATTCTGGTGCTTTCTCATAGAACTCTCGGTCCTCTTCGGATGTAGTGTCAAAAAACAGCTTTCTTTTCTTTGCATCGTCAGCTTTTTATGACTTTCATGTGGCTTCTAGGTTTTATTACAGCTGATTGATTAATGTCTTTGAAATTATCTATGTTAGTTTCTTTCACTTCAACAATTATTGGAGAATAAAGGTTCGTTCTTTCGACTTCTCAGATGACACTAACATACAGAATGAAATGTTCACTGTGTAGCGAATTGTGCGCTGAAGTGAAAACTTCCTGGAAGCTTAAATCAGTGTGCCGCACCGAGACTCTAACTTGGGACCTTTACCGTTCGCGGGCAAGTGCTCTACCGACTGAGCTTCCCGAGCACGACCCACGACCCATCCTCGCAGTTTTTAATTCTACCACCTCTTATCAATGGTCTTAAAATTGTACACATGTCAGTCATAGACAGAACATATAGGTACATGAAAGTGTGATTGTGAGGATATGATGTCAAGTGCTCTCGAGTTCTTTTAATGGCATCAAGACCCTATCAGGGGACACATAACAGTGACCCCTGCGTGAGAAGTAGTGAGCCACTTTAACGAAAAGTAACAGTAAATCCTTACCAACAGCAGCAGATGTTCACATTTGGCACAACTCGGTTTTTGTAGATGTCGAGTTCAGAAAAATTACATAGTTTTGTGAACAAGACTAAACAGGCAAATGGTAAGTTTTCATAAAGCCCTTGTACTGCAAAGGTTTCGTCTCATTTAGAAGCTCACGAATACACATACAACTCGTCTCTACAAATTTTGTAGTCTGTTGAGTTTAAAACGGCCTCAGTTTCTAAATAATAGAGCAGAACTGTTGCCGTTTTCTGCACACGTTTGGAAATAGTTCATTTTGTTATTCCGAGAAAAGTAGAATATCCGATATAATAGAGTCATGTGGGCACTCAATAGGAAGTTAATGAACTTCATGCTGCCTTGCTGTTGTTAGGCACGAAACGAAGTAGGAGCATCTTTGGCTCGCATACGCAGGCAGCTGTAGTGTGAATAGCAGATAACATTACTTGAAACTCAACTCGAACTCTTCGCACATGGTATCCCCAGTGATATGGAAGGAGTAAGTGAAGCAGATTTTGTATCTGTGGAGTAGGAAGGCAACAGGCGTTCTGGACGATGGGATAAGAGCAACAGGCATTCAGGACAAAATTTGATCTCTGACCATGCTGTTGCTTAAATGTTGAGGCAGGAAAAAAGAAACATGATGTCATTATATTCCACCCTCATCCCAAGCTATGGTTCCTTCCTAAGCTGTGCTCTTCGCTACCCTCTTCTCCCCTCTCTTCTATCGCCTCATATTACTCCTCTCCACATGTTGTGTTTAATTTCTTCGAAATACGTTAGTTAGAGAGCTCTCAAGCCAACTGCACTACACAGGTTTAGCCCAGTCACAGCACAGTATTTTACTTCTGTCTCAGTTTGTCCACTCACATTTCTTATCTCCTTCATAAATCATGTTACTTTCACCCTTTACTATTCTATTTCGTGGAAAGAAGCTAATCAGAGAACTTCCTGCCTGTAGGACAGGCAAGGCAGGATTTCATTATCATCCACTTGTGATGGCCATTGTGTAGCATCTGCATGTGATTGTCTGCCGGGCAAATACATTGGTTGTCTCCACACAGCCAAGACATTACATATGTACTCTCTGAAAACTATCCCATGATATAATTTACTCATCTGCTGTGCTTATTTGTGACAGTACACACGAATATCGCATACCAGTACCTCTGACGAAGAAAACTATTTTGAGAAAAACTATATTCTTTATCAGTACAGATGTTGTATTCACACTTTTAAAATACTCAGAAAAATATGATTGTAAGAAGTGTAAAATTCAAAAACACCCCCAAAAGGTCACAGTACAGGAACCTTATTTTTTACAAAATCAGACACTGGTGTTCTGTATATGTTTATGAAATAGATGGAATATTTTGTCTCTCAGTCATCTTCAGACAGGCATGACAGGCACAGATAAAGTGGAAAATATTATGTTGCTTCATATTTTATGGGAATATTTTGTTACATAGTGATGAAACTTCTCAAAAAGTGCATCAGAATTTCAGTTTCGCAATACATCCACAAATGTAGGTCATAGTTTGAGTGCCATAACACATCTGCGACATACAGGTTATTTTCTAAGTTTACAGTCTTTCTATATCTATAACTTTAGATTACAAATTCAGTACATTACATCAGCAGGATACTGTTTTAGTATAGTACTTTCATAAAGAGAATTTGATCGCTAAATCAGTTTTAAAACACCTTCTGTTGAGCACATAACTTATGACTAGCTATGTGACACTACACTATAATGCTCACTATATCACTGAGTGCGGAGCGCTTATCTTCTTTCGCTAGTAACGCCAATTTACATCGTTTTATAGAAGAAACTATATGTAACTGGTTTCGAAATGTATACTGAAACTTGGTTCATCGACATTCTTTAATACATTCTCAGTAATCATTAATACTTAATTACTTAACTGATGAGTGTTTTATACCTTTGAGTTTGGGCAGTGTACATTTTCGCTCTTGGTCCAATGAATTCTCTCCCCTCGTAATTCATCTTTCATCATACCCACGTTCTTTTTATTGATGCACGTGATGTTATAAAAGTTACTATTGAGGCAACTACTCTATGTGCCAAACCATCTACGTTCATCAGCTTTAATAACATCACAAATATACGATATTTTAAGATATTGGTGCCCAAGTAACTTTCCATGCAACTTTCCGTCTCACATTTATTCAGCATATACCCGTGATGAAAACCTATAAGAAGAGTGTTATAAATATCTAAAATAGCCATTCCTATAACTATAGGTTTATCAAAAATAATGTTGAGCCTTCTTAATTCAACTGCAACCACATCTTCTTAACTTCGGTACTGCACTTGAAATTCAGTGTTGCAATCTGAACAGCAGCTCTATATCTACATTCTCGACTTGTACCAGCTTCACATCACAAACTTTCAGCGCATTGTGTGTAGTTTTTGCTAAAACAGTATTATCCATGAGTTTTAAAATGTTTCTTAGAATTTGTTTTCTCTGTTCATACGTTTCTCAGCGTTAATATTGATATACACTTTGACCCAGGGAGTTTTATAGAATGATAACACCAGGTGAGTTTTGTATAGAATGCGATTCTTGTTCACATACTGCTTTAAATTTTTGTAGTGAATTACATAATTTTTTCGTATAATTTCGAAATCAGTTTCTTTGAACTACTGGCTTGTTGATACTTGGTAGCAAAACCACTTTCACCGAGCATAATGGTAGATCTGAGTGAAGATCACAGATTTTTTTTTGATACTCAAGATCTAGTTTTAAATGTAAGCTTTGTCTCAATCATCTGGTGTGCTTATTACATCGTAACTGTCTACAGGCAGCATTGCAGAGTCAGAGATGGGCCAGCATTGCACCACTGCCTCGCCATATAGACCGTTAACACCAGTGTACATAAGATTAATCGCTATGTCTATTATAATCAGGACAACAACTTGTCAATGCTGTGGACAGTATCACTGCTGATACCATGCTCAACAAATTGTGATTGTTGTATGCACTAGTATGCTACCATTTTAAATTTTTAGACCTCAGCAAAGCATCCAACATTAAATCAGATGAATTCACATAACAGGCTGGATCCAGTTCATATGTTTTCAAAATGCGCGAAAATTTCACAAGAGATCAGCCAGTAGTAAGATACCGGTTTGCAAGTATAAGTCAGCCTTGCATTCAAATAAACAGCACACCTTGAAAGTTGTGGGGAGTACATAGTCTTTGCCACTTCTTTCACCATTCATCAAGCTTTTGTATGTTTCAATTGACAGCAACTGCGCATCCATGAAAAAGGATTCCTCAGATGCACACTCATATGGAAACACACCATTCTTATTAAACAAATTAACGTTTTCGATATTGGTAAAATATTTCCTTGTTTTTTCAACTCATCAGGTTTCAAACATGAGATACATCTTTTTTTTCTATACATCACGCCAGAAAGGTGAAGGAAACTATAAACCGAATTCTTGTGTTGCAATGATATTTCACAGCGGAAGTTTTAGTAAATGTTTTATACTTGCCCACGTTTGTTGCCATCACAGAAACAAGGCATCGATTTATGTGCACCATTTTGTTTGCTCATATTTTTACTTGATCACATAGGCCCCAAACTGTGAAATAGGCGTTGTATTCGTAATACTGTGAAACACTATTGCCACTGCATTATTAGATCAATAATTTAAATTATACCCAGGTCATCAAAATCTGCCAATAAAATTACAGTGACGCCTTTTTTCAGATCAGTTTGCTCGAAGCGCTCCTTGCACATCTGGCAAATTTCTAACGAATGCTTCTTCTTTCCTGAGGCTAATATTAATCTGCTTGTTTAGCAACAAGTAATTGCAAAAAGTTTGCTACAAGTAATTGAACTGTGGGTAAACGGTAACAGGTGAGAATCGAAGCATTTGAGATGTGGTGCTACAGTTGAATGCTGAAAATTAGGTGGATTGAATAGTAAGGAATTAGAAGGTTCTTGTAGAATCGGAAAGGAAAGAAATATATGGAAAACACTGATAAGGAGAAGAGACATGATGATAGGACATCTGTTAAGACGGCAGGAGATAACTTCCATGGTAATAGAGGGAAGTGTAGAGGATGGAAATAAAAACTGTAGAGGAAGACAATGATTGGAAGACATCCATCAAGTAAATCTGGATGTAGTTTGCAAATGCCACTCTGAGATGAAGAGGTTGGCACAGGAGAGGAATTCATGGTGGGCTACATCAAACTAGTAAAAAGACTGATTACTGAAAAGGAAACAAGAAGTGAAGTCATCAATGAGATATAGTAGATTGCTAAACTATTCAGTACAACCAGCACTTCTGTACAGCTGACACACAGAATTTTTTTCACTTTAATCTGGTTGTACCAAACGTTCACCATTTGTGTGTACACCAAAAGACAGCTTTAATTGTTTGTTTCGCTCATCAAAGTTTGTATTCTGTTTTGCTACATTGAGCATGACGCTGATGACTGATATGAATTGTGAACAGTCGACTAAATATGCAGCCAACATTTGTTTAGAATGAAAATAGCACTGACACTGTGCACATACTATGACTGAATGATGGTAAGCAATAATGCTACTAAGTGAACCCCTCAAAAGATTTTTTATATAACATAAATTGTAAATTACCATGTTTCCAGCTGGCAGAATTACCAGATTTAGTAGTATAACAATGCCAAGCCTGGAGCACAGATCAAGCACCTGCTGATAGTTGGCACTGCAGTCACAAATGCTGCAAGCACTCACAGTGGCAAAAAAAATTAAAAATCCATTATGGTGGATGGCACAAAAATTATAAATCCAAAATGGCGCTGTGTAGAAATTTAGCAAACCAAGACTGCAATGGCAGGAAATTCAAAGAAGCTAGATGACAGCAATTTAAAGAAGTTAAAAGTACTGAAGTTTTCAAAAAAACATCTAAGATAGTGGAACTAGCTCACTTATGCTAGCAGTCATTATGATGCCATGATCAAAAGTATCCAGATGATCTGAAATTTGTATTATGCTCAAAATATATAAAGATATTTATAATAATGCTGTACTTCCATGCCAAGAATACATAAGCCTCACCTGAATTATGTGTACATTGCTGTAACATTTAAAAGAATACAGTTATTTATAAAACTTGCATATTGATATACCAATAATAAATTAAACTGGCATTAGTGACCTGATTTATATGCTAAGGAACACTTTTAAATGACCATAATTCGGTCTCTGTACCACACTTGCTTTAAGGCACAACGGACTCTCAAATTAAAGACCTTCCATATCTAAATCGTTCTATGATGCTTTACAAATGTCCCAACGTTCATGCAGTGTCTAAAATGTCTGCAGAACCAACACACACACATACACGTCAGACCTACTTTTGCCTGGTGTAGTGCAACAACTCAACATAACGTAGTCTCCACAAGTTGTTGGAAGTCCACCGTAGAAACATTGAGACAGGCCACATCTACAGCCATCCACAATTGCGAAAGTGTTGCAGGTGCAAGATTTTGTGCACGAACTGATCTCTTTATTATGTCCCATAAATGTTCGATGGGTCTTCAACGATGTGATCTAACTGTCCAGAATGTTCTTCAAACCAGTCATGAACAATTGTGGCCTGGTGACATAGTGCATTGTCATCCATAAAATTTTCATCATTCTTCAGAAACGTGAAGTCCATGAAATGACAGCAAATGGTCTCCAGGTAGCTGAACATAACAATTTCCAGTCAATGCCTTGCTAACTTTGAACAGAGCGCCTACTCCATTCCATGTAAACACAGTCCACACTGTTCTGGAGCCACCACCAACTTGCACATTGCCTTGTTGACAACTTAGATCCATGGCTTTATGGGGTCTGTGCCATACTCGAACCCTACCATCAGTTCTTATCAACTGAAATCGGTGCTCTCCTGACCAGGTCACGGTTTTCCTGTCGTTTAGGGTCCAACTGTTATAGACAGGAGCCTAGAAGAGGCACTGCTGGCCATGTTGTGCTGTTAGCAAGGGCACTCACATCAGTTGTCTGCTGCCATAGCCCATTAACGCTGTACTGTGATAATGGATACATTCGTTGTATGTTCCATATCGATTTCTGTAGTTATTGCACACAGTGCTGCTTGTCTGTTAGTACTGACAACTCTGTGCAAGCTCCGTTGCTGTCAGTTGTTAAGTGAAGGCTATCAGTCACAGCAGTGTCTGTGGGGACAGCATATGCTTAAAATGTGGTAGCCTTGACACAACCTTGACACTGTGGAATTCAGAAAATTGAATTCCCTAACGTATTCCGAAATGGAATGTCCCAACAACCATTTCCCATTCAGAGTCTGTTAATTCCTGTATTGTTGCTGTAATCACGTTGGACACCTTTTTTCATGCATCTCTGAGTACTAATGACAGCTCTTCCAATGCACTATCCCTGTATACTTTGTGTGCACGATACTACCGCCATCTGAACATGTGCATATTGCTATCCTATCACTTTATCACTATTGTCACTTCCGTATATATATATATATATATATATATATATATATATATATATATATATATATATAGGTGCATAAACGGTAAAACATGGCTGTAGATTCTCAAATTAAGTGCTGCAGTGATATTTTAATTCCTAAAAGCGACAAACATGTGGTTGAAAATCACATCATATGCAGGTAAATGGTATTTACGTTTTAGGTCCTGTCCTCGTCGTTGACTGCTTCTTCCTGCACAGAATGAGTATTCCAACTCAACTTATGGATATGTATCCGATGGCTGAACAGACCAAACCTGCCATAACACATGTGCCCACACAAATCGCACTCGGTGCTTGGAGGAAGGCGGGCTGTAACTGATGAAGCTTTCTTGCTTGTCACTTGGCCTCTTTGTGTCTGCAGCGTTCTCCTTCAAACAACTTGACAGTGCTGGATGTAGTGCTCCTCAACAGTAAGTGGTCTGCAACACATTTATAAAATGTTAGTATGTTTATGCCACTCATATTCATGATACTTTTTTCTGGTCCTTAGACTGCTGAGAGGGGCTTAATGAGGTCTACTGTCAGAGCAGAGTTCACCATAAAGGATTTGGCGGGGAAACCTTGCATCACTCAAGTGATTAACAAGGCCTAACCATCTCAGTTGATGAACGATGATGGTTGCTTGAATGTTGTTCAGATCTGCTTTCTCGAGAACCACAGTGTAATTCTAATGGTCCTCTCACTTAATGTTCAAAATGTATCTCTATATTTGTTGGTGGAAGCACTCAAGTTTGTTCATCTTACGGTGAGAGAGCGTCCAAGATTCACAGCCACACGTGAGCATTGAAATGACAACAGCTTTGTACACCACGAGTTTAGTGGGCAGCTTTAGGTCCTTATTCATGAAGACTCTGTGTATTAACAGTCCAAATGCTGCATAGGCAGCCCCAGTTCTTTTAACGACATGTTTTTCGCAGGTACACCGTTTAGACAAGATATGAAAAGTGTTCACCCTGCTCCACTACTGTGTCTAGGATAGAGATATTGAACTTAGGGAGAGTTTTTCCCGGGTAGAACCTTTGTTTTTCCCGGATTTATGGTAATATCAAAACGACCACCTGCAGTTTTAAAGAAGTTGACTGACTGTAGTAAATCTGTCGGCATTAGAGCAGGAGATCCTGTGTCATTAGCGTACTGCAGTTCTGTCACCCAGACAACCTGGCTACGTCTTTACGAACGAAGTCTTGTCTGATTGAAGCGACGTCCATCAAAACGAAATTTAATTTTCATGTCTGGGATGTTTACAGATAATTGATAAAGCAAGGCTCTTATGTACAGTGTGAACAGTGCTGGAGCAAGGACACACCCTTGTTTTAAATCCCGAGTGATTGGAAACGAATGCGATGTAGAGTTACCGTGACGAACCTGCCCAACATGCTGTCATGAAGAGCTCGAACCAGTTTCATGGATCTTCCACATGACAGATCTACGCACTGAGTCATAGGTTTTTTCCAGGTCATAGAAAACTACATATAAAGGCTTCTGTTGACCTCTCCTTTTTGCCTGGAGTTGTCAAACGCGAAAGACCAAGAAAGGGTCCAGATCCTGACGACATTCTTCTGGAATTGATACAAAATGGAGGTGTACCCTAAGACTAGACTTTTTACTCTGATCCTCATAATTTGGTAAACTCGAGAAGTAAATAATGACTTGAATAATGCTATTATCGTGACTGTCTTCAAGAAACCAGTCTCAAAGTTTTAGGCCTATACTTTGTGTAACACAGAATGGACTCTCATATTAAATATTGTCACGTCTAAATTGTTCTATGATCCATCTCAAGCATCTCAATGTTTCTTTAATGTTTAAAACGTCTACAAAAATACTTCAACTTCATCCACAACACAATGTTCATGTGAATGCTACTTTCCACTTCTTGTGAAACAATGCATCTGTAACTCAATTGCAATCTTGAAGTCCAGTGTTAAAAGGAATCTTCACGTGTAAAACGTATGTCAAAATACAACACATGCTCTAGAATTTAGATCTGAAGCTTTGTAGCTCACAGTTCAAAGATTGAACTATGAGCTCCAACTCTCTTACACGTTTTTCAGTGTGTTGCCAACTCACCAAGCATCAACACTAGAAAAATTTAATTTATGTTACTGACATACTAGTTTTAGTTATTGCTACATTTCATCTAGGTCTACTGGAGGTTGTGTAAAAAACAAACTTTCGAGGAAAACGGCAACATTCACCGATCGGTAATAAATCAGTTAATAAATAATCCCCAAATTTAATCGTAATCCTTCTAAATATGCAATTTAAAATAATACAAAGTAACCAAAAGCAAACACACTAATCGAGCACAATCTTAAGATACATAGGAAATGTTCTGATGAGATCTTTATTGTATTGTATGACTTAAACGATGTATTTCTACACAGGGAGACCTTCATGATGTATAGCATATAAAACGTTTACATAAAACATGGACTTAAGATAATGGTGGAACAAGACAGAAATGAAATATGATCGTGGAACAAGACAGAGAAGGAAGACGATCTTGCACCAACATAAAATTATCAATGAAGATTTTGAGTACAACTGCTGTAGTAACTTAACAGTTCAATAACATTTTTAAAAAATATGCATCATGTGTACACTAGCACTACTGAAAAAACTTAATTAGAACTTGTTGCTGACAAAAAATATATGTGTACTACATTGTGCAGGCACTATGGACTCTCAGGTTAAATAATTCCAAGTCTATATTGTTTCTATCACTTATGGAAACACACATGGTTTACTTACTGCCACTACTGAAACAAATTTTTCATCAGTTGATAAGTATAATTCGACCTTTGTACCACATGCTAAACAAACCGACACACATGAACACTATTGCTGATGTTACTTACAGCTTGAAGTGCTCTTATCAGTTGGAATTATGAAAGTAAATTAATTATTACTAGATCTAAATTTGTCAAAAACCCGGTTCCAAAGTCGATATCAAAGTCACTCAAACATTATTGTGACCCCCAAGTTAGTGTATTAACTTCACTTTGTAGCCCAAAACATTTGTCATGTTCTGTTGGTAATGTTAAATCTCGCTATAACACATTGGAAACTACATGATATTTATATGAAATAGGAATACTGAAGAGTAGTTGAACACAATTATAAAGGTAAGAAAAGAGGGTTGCCATTCTTTTAATTACTCACTTTTGAAGTCAGTCAGATACTGTAGTCATCTCATGCCAGAGTATTAAATTTATCCTGCAATACAAAAATTTCGTCATCTTCTGGTACCTCAGAGTGAAAGCTACGGGACACTTTGCCCTATTCATCGCCATTTTGTAGCCAAATTGTAACAGATTAATTTTTAATTGAATTTAATTTGTTAGTGTCCTTGTAGTACATCATCAAAATGACAGGACTTGTCAATAAACATTACAATTTAAAATACATGTACATGAAAATTTATAATTGAATTTACTTGTCACTTAGACATTACATTTCTAATAGAACTATAAAAACATTAACATAAAAATACAAAAGTAGGATAACAACGTACAAAAAAAAAGCTAGTGATTCTCACATCAAAGATTATTTCTATTCTTGCATTAACACTGTTTCACATTTTCATAGAAACAGCAAGTATTTAAATGTGAGTAATTACACATATCTATTATGTCAGGGAAATATTAACTGCGCTTTTATTGTCCACGATTCATAAACTCTTCAATACTGTAAAAAATATCGCTCAATAGCATTTTTTAATTCTCTTTTAAATATGTGCAGTTTTTGTATTATTTTTAGTTCTTTGGGGAGAGCACTGTAGAGGATTTTGGGTTGGTGTAGTACACTTTTGTGATACATATCTGTTGTATGAATTTCTCTGTGGAAATCATTCCTATTTCTTGTTTCGTAGTTGTGAAACTCTCCGTGTAATGTAGAAAATTACTTGTGTTCTTGTAAGAAACATATGCTTTCATATATGTATAAGGATGGTAGTGTCATGATTTTTAATTCCTTGAAAGTATGTCTACAAGAGTCTCTATATCCTATACCTTTTATTTTTGTCACTTCCTTCTTTAGTAGTCTAAATGAATGTTTTGTTAGACTGATGTTCCCCCCAAGTTGTACACCATATCTTAATCAACTGTGCATGAATGAGAAATACACACATAACTCTGTTTTAATATTACATGAGCTTTTAAGCATTCTAAGTATATATCATGTTTGACTTAATTTATTGTTCAACGATATACATGCTTTTCCCATCTTAAGTGTTCATCCATCCATACTCCCAAGAATTTAGTGTATGATGCTTGTTCAATCTTACACTTACCCCGTTTTACTGTAAGGTTAGTTTTTATTTTATTTGTAATAAGTCTGAAGTTGATGTAGATTGTTTTTTTGGCATTCACAATGAGTCTGTTTTCATTAAACCATCTGTCTGCTGCGTCAGTTGCTAATGTGACTTTTTCTTGTAAGTCAGCTTCACTATTTGCTTTAACAAACAAACTTGTATCATCAGCAAACAGTACTGCCTGTGCTTCAGATAGTTGACTTGGTAGGTCGTTGATAAATATTAAAAATAGTAATGGCCCTAATACAGATCCCTGGGGTACTCCGTACAAAACTCTCTCGAATCATTATGAATATGTCCTATCTGCATGGCTTATCTCCACCTTCTGATACCTGTCCGACACATATCATTCAAACCATTTGTGGGCAACTCCATGAATCCCATAGGCATATTACTTCCTAAGCAGTAACTTATGGTTGATGACATCAAAAGCCTTTGATAAGTCTAAAAACAATCCACAATTTAATTCCTTTCTGTTTATGGAATTTAGAACAAGTTGAAAAAAATTGAAGATAGCTGTTTCACTTGATTTATTTTTACGGAAACCATTTATTCCATGTTACAGCAAAAAGGTAACGACTACTACAAATCCCCCAACATCACCATTTTACAGCAAAAGCGTAAGAAAATACTTCATACATCACTATGTTTGCAAAAACATGTGAGTTTCATACATTGTATTTTAAGTAATTTGTAAGTCTGGTTTATTCTTTTCCCAACAGGTGAGATCAAAAACGAATAAAAATACATACTTTGTTGTAAAAATGGGTTACTGATTTATGGATATACGAGTGCACAAATAAAAGAACCACAATATTATTTTTAGCATTTTTCGTACATTCTGTATTTTTTAAGAAACAGAATAGCAGTAGTAGTAATATATCTTTGTTTTTTCATGATACCCTTTGTAAGCTCTTGAAGTCATAACATAAGATGCATGCTCCTTATGTGGCTTTTTATCAGTAACACTGCATGTTTATGGGGTCACTTCCTCTGGAAATATTTTCGTCAAGTCTGGGTGCATTTTCAAAAATAATTCTATCCACTTCTTACCAGGTTTCCCATCTATGAGTGGAGTATCAATTTTCCATTCCACAACTAGTCTGTGGACACCTTCTATTAGTTGACTTCTACTACCAATAAATCGATTCTTTTGACACGTCAAGATTTGCTTATCTAACAAGCTTCACATTCCTTAACGAGTATACACATAAGGCTCCAGTCTGTCGTTGAACTGCATGTTTTTTACGTAAGAGTTATTCTGAAAACTTAGTACAATTTTTAGCAATTTCTATGGGCATCCCAATTTTTACAGCTTCCAAAGCATGAAGCATTTGATATTCATTCTACTTGAGAATCTTCATTCCATTTTATTTCCCCATCTCCAGTTACAATCAGAAAGCTGTAACAAAGTAGCATACTAAGCATGCAAATCAGTGGCAGCTGACACAAAAAATAAGTGTTCAGAACTGGAATAATATTCTAACACCGTAACCTGACAGAGGGTGTCAGCTACCGAATGTCAAACAGTATTGTAATACACGTAGCTGACATTGTACATATGGAGTGGGTGTCAGCTACTGTCAACTACTGTGGGTGTCAGTTACTGATTCTTAAAACTGTATTCTGACCACTACTTGACAGCTTTTATGTGTAGTGGGTAACTGCTATCACCCTAAAGGTTTGGTTGATTTTATTGTGAGGAATGAGGTCATTTTCCAGAGTGGGGACAATGATGGTCATTTTACAGGGTGATTACCATCACACCAGACAAGCATATACACAAATCTAGCACAGCCTACCTTAAATCATTCAACAAGATCTGTATATTTAAGACTAGTTCCATATAGTACTGAATAGTTCTGATAACTCACATGTTACAACATTAATTTAACGAATTGTCTCTGTTACAGCAAAAATGAAAAAAAACTATGCATCATCATGGTACAGCAAAATTGTAACAAATTGCCCCATGGATCACCTTTGTTCAAGCAAAATTGTAACAAAATGTGGTCCTGCTGCAGCAGAACTGTAACAAACTGCCTAACACATTGGTAGCTTACAGCAAAAATTCAAAAGTTAGCCTCATCTAAATTGTAACACCTTGAATGTGCACATGCAGATAGCAATAAGTCTTTACTTGTCTGAGAGAGTGAACATGCATTTGTGTCAACATGAAAAAAGATGACATATTTGGAGATTGCATTGATGTGCATATGAGGATGTCAGTACTATTAATGGATTTGTGCGTGAATGTGTGTGTGTGTGTGTGTGTGTGTGTGTGTGTGTGTGTGTGTGTGTGTGTGTGTGGAAATAAAAGTGTGACACTTGCCACAAAAATTGCATTTCTTGTGCCTTCTGGACATTTTAGATGCTGAATTAACATTGTTACACGTTACAAGCATCATAGAACGGCTTACATTTGGAAGTATTTAATTTGAGGGGCCATTGTGCGTTACGCCACATATCTTATTCTGTTCTCAATATCATTTCTAGTATTACATGTCATGCATATTACTTGATCAACTTTCACAATTCTCTGATGCAAACTGCAACCCTCTATCACTGAGGGCTCTGAACTGTAGTGTGTAACATTGCGGTATGCTATGGAACTCTGGCAGTACATGAGAAAGATCATGAATCGAGTTCCTAACTGCTGAAAATGTGCCTCCAACTGAAATCTCTCCCCTTCAACATGACAATGCCAGATGACAGACAAGCACTGTGACACTTACAACAATCCAACCCCTTGGGTTCACTGTCTTTCATCATCCTCCATACAGTCCCAACTAGGACCAACTTATTTTCATTTGTCTCCAAAAGCTAAACAAGGACTTCACTTTGATAGTGTTGAGGCCCTGCAAGCATAGATAAGCTTATCACTCCATTAACGAAGTCAAACGTTATACAGTGATGGTGCCAACAAACTGATCTCACCTAGGGAGAAATGTGTCCATCCCAGATTGACTATGTTACAAAATAAATATGTATACATATGTAGAACATTGACAAAACAATCTAAGAAGGCTGAAGAGTTGTCACATAGCAGATTCAGAGGCATTACTTTTCGATATTTCGTCATACATAATATCAACTGAGGTCTTTCAAAGGTGCTACTTAACCTATAAACTATATATACCTCTAGCATGAAGTTGCACCAGTATTGTACTTATGTTCCTCTGATAAATAATCAAATGCTTTTGAACCTGGTGCCAATTTATGGAAAATTCGAGTGGAGCTTATGAATTTTTGGCATGGAAATACTGCAGTACTGTGAATATCTTTACATTTTTTAACATTATGCAAATTTCAGATTATTCGGATACTACTGATTATGGCATCGTAAGGGCTGATACCACAAGCAAGCTATTGCTAGTATCTGGCTTTTTTTCATTTTATGTTTTTTTTAGAATTTTCATCCACCTTCTATTTTCTTTAAGTTCCTGCCAGTACAATCTTGTATTTTTGAATTTCGCTGCCAGCATTTTTTGAACTGCACACCTCATACTGTCTTGGTTCTGTTGATTTCCAACCACCACCACTACCACCACCACCACCACCACCACTACCACCTGCAACTGTAGAGCTGTGACTATAAGGTCAACTAGTCATGAGTCCTTGAACTGTGTTCCAAGTTCGTCATGGATACAAGTGTACTACTACATTCACAAATTTCTCACCATTTGATGTTTCTAGGCATACATTTCCATGTTCTTGAGACTACAAGGAAATGAAAAGTTTTTTTTAAGTTTAGTGCTTGTGAATGAAGAAATGAATTTTTTTAAAGTTTAGTGTATTTGTATGAGGAATCTAATTAGAGATGTAGCGCTCTTTGTCCTCTGCTATAATTGTCCACTTCAAGTAATAATTATTGTTCTTTGAATTAATATTTATAATGGCATGTTTGTCTGCAATCACTGTCCGTAATTTTTTGTTTGTTCGTGCATAACATTCTTTTTTTTCACGTTGACGAAACGATTGAAAATTTCATTTAACACCTAACCAGAAACACAAACTTGGACGGCTTCCAGTTATTATTGAAACATTCATGTAACACCATTCACTGATATCATCAGATGGCGGCAGAGAGCGTTGTTGTTATCCATATTCATCTCTCTAACCTCATCGGACTTGGGAAACAGGAATTTACAAAGAAATGAGACACTTACCTTAAGCGACCAATTGAAGTAGCGTATTGTGTTGGAGAAAATTGGAAAACGCACGTTAAGAAAGTATTTAGGGCACTTATACCCATCATGATTGGCTATTACACCAATAGACATTCGACTGTTAAAGGCAGAATCTATACAAAGCCATTCAAAATTATTTTCACTAATTTTAACGCGCTTTGCGCTCATTCCAACCATTATTTATAATTATATAATACTTCTTAGACTATTGAACTATTTTTAGCAGCTCCTCTGCTTCACCATCATCTACACATTGGTTGTAGATGTATAATGAGAAGGTAACGAAAAACTTCCATAATATTTTGAGCTATTAATCTCAGTGTTTTCAGCATGATAGATACTTATCATGCCAGTTTGTAATTGGCCAGTTCCATGTTAGGGATGGGAAATACTGACCGGTTAAGGGAGATACCGGTAAATGTTCTGAATAACCGGTATTTTTCGGTATTTATTTGGTCCCGGTTGTAGGAGGAGGTGTTTTTTTTCTCTTTAATTTTTCCCATAATCGAGTAAAATACCGAAATATGTATTTGTCATAACAGCATTGCTAAAATTTTTCGTTTTTAAATAAGCCTCTTTTTAAAAAGTAGTAATTTGTGTTCGTAGAATTAGCATCGGGTCGAAATATCGAAAATCGAGAAAGCGATCGGTGCTATCTGAATAACAATACCGACAGAAACGACAATAAACACAGAATTGGTACAGCATTGCTGAGACAATAATGTTTTCGTTGCCATGTGTCGTGGCTTAAGGTACATGTGCACGTGCAGTGTGCAAGACTTGCTCCAACCTGATCAATACCGTAGTTTCTCGCTGTCGTCACCAGACATCCGTTATACTGATGAATGGAACTAGCCATAATCTGGAAATATTTTTAGGAAGCTACGTAGTAACGAAGTACAACGCTTCATTTGCTTTAAAAGATGAAATATTTGTTTCCCACTGTTATGAAACAATAAAAGAGGAAAAAATCATGGTAACAGTAACACTTCAAACACTTAACACTATTAATTCATAGTATACAACAAAAATACAAAGTAGCTCATCTGCCGCCTGTATTTACATGATATGCCGTTATCTGCTTGTAGCCCTCGAAAATGGACAAATTAACATAAAAGAAAACAGAGCTCTTCAAGCTCAGTTTTCACACTTTAGCACTCACTATTCATAATGCACCAATAGTGATATGATCTCCGATTGCAACACGATTTTTGACCAGAGTTTCAAAACTTAGGATCTGTAGGAGAGGTTATCTTTTGTGGTATTTAACCACTTATCACTTTTCGGGAAAGCAGCGAATGATGGAAGTAGTATAGACATGCGTATTCAAATACAGTGATATGTAAAATGGCAGCTTACGGCACTGCGGTTGGCAACGTCTGTAGAAGACAAGTGTCTGACGCCGTTGATAGATAGGTTACTGCTGCTACAATGGCAAATTATGACTTAAGTGAGTTTGGACATGGTGTTATAGTCACCGCACGAGCAATGGGACATGGTAGCGATGAAGTAGGGATTTTCCCGTACGACCATTCATTAGTTTACCGTGGATATCACGAATCCGGTAAAACATCAAATGTCCGACATCACTGCGGCCGGAAAAACATCCTGGAAGAACAGAACCAAAGACGACTGAAAAGAATCGTTTAAGGTGACAGAAGTGCGACACTTCTACAAATTGCTTCATATTTCAATGCCGGGCCATCAACAAGTGTCAGTATGTGAACCATTCAACAAAACATCATCAATATGGGCTTTCAGAGCCGAAGGCTCGCGTAAATTTGATAACTGCACGACACAAGGCTTTACGCATCGGCTGGGCCTGTCAACACCGCCATTTGTCTGTTAATGACTGGAAACATGTTGCCTGGTGGAACGTGTCTCGTTTCAAGTTGAATTGAGGGGATGGACATTTACGAATATGGACACAGCCTCATGAATCCGTGGACCCTGCATGTCAGCAGCGGACTGTTCAAGCTGGTGGAGGTTCTGTAATGGCGTGGGCCGTGTGCAGTTAGTGATATGAGACCCTTGATATGTCTAGATACGACTTGACAGGTGATACGTACGTAAGCATTCCGTCTGATCACCTGCATCCATTCATGTACATTGTGTATTCCAAAGGTTCAAAAATGGCTCTGAGCACTATGGGACTTAACTTATGAGGGCATCAGTCCCCTAGAACTTAGAACTACTTAAACCTAACTACCCCAAGAACATCACACACATTCATGCACGAGGCACGATTCGAACCTGCGACCGTAGTGTATTCCGAAGGACTAGGGCAATTCCAGGAGGACACCCACGGGTCCAGAATTGCTACAGAGTGGCTCCAGGAACACTTCCGAATTTAAACACTTCCGCTGGTCACCAAACTCCCCAGACATGAACATTATTGAGCATATCTGGGATGCCTTACAACATGCTTTTCAGAAGAGATCTCCAGCTCATAGTACTCTTACGGATTTATGGAGAGCCCTGCAGGACTCATGGTGGCAGTTCCCTTGAGCACTACTTCAAACAGTACTCGAATCCATGCCTTGTTGTGTTGCGGCACTTGTGCGTGTGTGATGTCCTTAGGTTAGTTAGGTTTTAGTAGTTCTAAGTTCTAGGGGACTGATGATCTCAGAAGCTAAGTCCCATAGTGCTCAGAGCCAACCACTTTTACGTGCTGGCGGGGGCCCTATACAATATTAGGCAGGTGTACCAGTTTCCTTGGCTATTCAATACGTAATTTCTTTTAATTTGTCTGTTTAATTTAATATTTTGATTCCATGTATGTTGAAATTGAGAGACTCAAAATTTTTCAATCTTTGCTCGATTTCTACCTTTATTACAGAAAATAAGAGGAACATAAAACCGAAAATCGATTATTTTAGGAACTGATTATCTTGAGCAATTTTAACAATTAGGTTAACCTGGCGTGGAAAAAAACGATTTAACCATATACCGGTTGTTCCAGAGATAGCCGCCATCTCTATTCCACGTTAGACAGGGGTGTCCATATACCTCAGCGCATCACAACGAGACTTCACGCCAGAAGAACAAAGTGAGTGACCGTTACAAACCATTTTCATGAAAACATCAGTCCAGTTGCCAAAGTGACATTGCCTCTTACTACGTTTTCTCTTCTTATACAGGATATCCAGAGCATTTATGAAAAGACTATGTAACGTCAGTATGACCTTATTATAAAAATGTTTTTGTAATGTCATTTAGCTCGAAGATGAGGTATTCCCTCGAAACATGTCGCTAAAAAAAGTAATACAATAGTTAACTAAGCCTGTGACTGGTAGAGATAATTTTTTTAAAAAAAAACTTCACATATTTCTTGAGTCAGTCGACCAAAATAGTCAAAATAGCTTCACAATATTACTTTCTACCACGTACGAGTCGCGAAATGACCACTAAAATCGGAGCTCTTACCAAGGTTTATCGCCAGCCGTTCGTGTCATACATCATTCTCGAATGAGACAGAATTTTGGAACACGTATTATATTCGAGTATAATGACTTTTCTGGAGACTAGAAATCTACTCTGTAGCAATCAGCATGGGTTTCGAAAAAGACGATCGTGTGAAACCCAGCTCACGCTATTCGTCCACGAGAGTCAGAGGGCTATAGACACGGGTTCCCAGGTGGATGCCGTGTTTCTTGACTTCCGTAAGGCGTTCGATACGGTTCCCCACAGTCGTTTAATGAACAAAGTAAGAGCATATGGACTATCAGACCAATTGTGTGATTGGATTGAAGAGTTCCTAGATAACAGAACGCAGCATGTCATTCACAAAGGAGAGAAGTCTTCCGAAGTAAGAGCGATTTCAGGTGTGCCTCAGGGGAGTGTCGTAGGACCGTTGCTATTCACAATATACACAAATGACCTTATGGATGACATCGGAAGTTCACTGAGGCTTTTTGCGGATGATTCTGTGGTGTATCGAGAGGTTGTAACAATGGAAAATTGTACTGAAATGCAGGAGGATCTGCAGCGAATTGACGCATGGTGCAAGGAATGGCAATTGAATCTCAATGTAGACAAGTGTAATGTGCTGCGAACACATAGAAAGAAAGATCCTTTATCATTTAGCTACAATATAGCAGGTCAGCAACTGGAAGCCGTTAATTCTATAAATTATCTGAGAGTAGAAATTAGGAGTGCTTTAAAATGGAATGATCACATAAAGTTGATCGGCGGTAAAGGAGATGCCAGACTGCGATTCATTCGAAGAATCCTAAGGAAATGCAATCCGAAAGCAAAGGAAGTAGGCTACAGTACACTTGTTCGCCCACTGTTTGAATACTACTCACCGGTGTGGAATCCGTACCAGATAGGGTTGATAGATGAGATAGAGAAGATCCAACGGAGAGCAGCGCGCTTTGTTACAGGATCATTTAGTAATCGCGAAAGCGTTACGGAGATGACAGATGAACTCCAGCGGAAGACTCTGTAGGAAAGACGCTCAGTAGCTCGATACGGGCTTTTCTTGAAGTTTCAAGAACATGCCTTCAACGAGTAGTCAAGCAGTATATTGCTCCCTCTAACGTATATCTCGCGAAGAGACCATGAGGATAAAATCAGAGTGATTAGAGCCCACACAGAGGCATACCGACAATCCTTCTTTCCACGAACAATACGAGACTGGAATAGAAGGTAGAACCGGTAGAGGTACTCAAAGTACCCTCCGCCACACACCGTCAGGTGGCTTGCGGAGTATGTATGTAGATGTAGATATAGATGTAGATTTAGATGGAAGGAATCACGGTGCTACCATTTAAGCACCCCCCAACATACATTGTAACACATCTTATGGAGTATAGACATAGACGCAAATGTAGATGCAGCTGTACATGACTGCAGGTGCTTGGCTGTCGCGCGATTGAAGTGCTGTTCGTTTACTCACCAGCTGCCAGCAGGCGATGTCGTTCCCGTTGGCCATTGAGCCGACATTGGTGGCGGGAGTCCCGCTGCGCTAGAACTGTCGACTAACAGAGTGGCCCGGCGTGCCATTGGCTGCCGACGCGTTGTGGAAGCCGATGGTACTTAACGGCCAGAACCTTTCGCCGAGTTAATCCTTATCGCCTATGGGCACTCGAGAGCACCCATAAATGAGGCCACCTCTGCTTTCCATAAATGTCGGCCGGCACTGTACTTTCTCCGCCGCATCTTGTGTCTGCGTCCGTACCCTCATACACAGCGTCTCGCATTCTGGATTTTCAGACCCTAGCCCGGTCATCGGTATATACGTTTTCTGCGGTTTCCCTACATTACAAATGCCGGTATCGATCCCTTCAGAAGGACATGGCCGATGTCCTACGCCAGCCCGAGCTTGTGCTTCGTCCTCCATACCCTCCTCATCGAATCAGTCAGCTCATCCAAATACGTCTACATCTCATCTATACTCCGCAAGCAACCTCGCGTTGTGTGGCGGAGGATATTTTGTGTACCAATGTCACTTTTCCTTTCTCCTGTTCCAGTCGCGAATGGTTCACAGATAGAGCGATTGCTGATAAGCCTCAGTGTGGGTTCGAATCTCTCTGATTTTATCTTAACTATCTTTCCGCAAGATTTATGTAGGAGAATGTAATATACTGGTTGACTCTTCGAGGAATATACGCTCTAATCACTTTAATAGTAGACCAAAATGTGATGCAGAACGCCGCCCTTACAGTGTCTGCCACTGGAGTTGGCTGAACATCTCCGTCTTTCGCGCTTACCGAAATGAACTGATACAAATCCTGTACTGATAAGCGATATTCAAGTATGGATGCAACAAGTGTTTTGTAAGGTACTGCCTTTGTTGATGTCCCACATTCCTTGAGGATTCTTCCAGTGAATCTGTCTGGCATCTGCCTTACGCGCGATTAATTTTATGTTGTCATTCCACATCAAATCGCACTGTACATATACTCCTAGATACACTGCTGGCCACTAAAATTGTTACACCACGAAGATGACGTACTACAGACGCGAAATTTAACCGACAGGAAGGAGATGCTGTGATATGCAAATGATTAGCTTTTCAGAGCATTCACACAATGTTCGAGCCGGTGGCGACACCTACAACGTGCTGACAAAAGGAAAGTTTCCAACCGATTTCTCATACACAAACAGCAGTTGACCGGCGTTGCCTCGTGAAACGTTGTTGTGACTCCTCCTGTAAGGAGGAGAAATGAGTACCATCACGTTTACGACTTTGATAAAGGTCGGATTGTAGCCTATCGCGATTGCGGCTTATCGTTTCGCGACATTGCTGCTCGCGATGGTCGAGATCCAATGACTGTTAGCAGAATATGGAATCGGTGGGTTCAGGAGGGTAATACGGAACGCCGTGCTCGATCCCAAGGGCCTCGTATCACTAGCAGTCGAGATGATAGGCATCTTATCGTCATGGCTGTAACGGCTCGTGCAGCCCTCAGTCAACAGACGTTTGCAAGACAGCAACCAACTGCACGAACAGTTCGACGACGTTTGTAGCAGCATGGGCTATTAGCTCGGAGACCATGGCTGCGGTTACCCTTGATGCTGCATCACACACCGGAGCGCCTGCGATGGTGTACTCAACGACGAACCTGGGTGCTCGAATGGCAAAACGTCATTTTTTCCGATGAATCCAGGTTCTCTTTACAGCATCATGATGGTCACATCTGTGTTTGGCGACATCACGGTGAACGCACATTGGAAGCGTGTATTCGTCATCGCCAAACTGGCGTATCACCCGACGTGGTGGTATGGGGTGCCATTGGTTACACGTCTCGGTCACCTCTTGTTCGCATAGATGGCACTTTGAACAGTAGACGTTACATTTCAGATGTGTTACGACCTGTGGCTCTACCCTTCACTCGGTCCCTGCGAAACCCTACATTTCAGCCGGCTAACGCACGACCGCATGTTGCAGGTCCTGTACGGGCCTGTCTGGATACAGAAAATGTTCGACTGCTGTCCTGGCCAGCACATTCTCCAGATCTCTCACCAGTTGACAACGTCTGGTCAATGGTGACTGAGCAACTGGCTCGTCACAATATGCCAGTCACTACTCTTGATGAGCTGTAGCATCATGTTGAAGCTGCATGGGCAGCTGTACCTGTACACACCATCCAAGGTGTGTTTGACTCAATGCCCAGGCCTATCAAGGCCGTTATTACAGCCAGAGGTGGTTGTTCTGGGTACTGATTTCTCAGGATCTATGCACCCAAATTGCGTGAAAATGTAATCACATGTCAGTTCTAGTATAATATATTTATCCAATGAATACCCGTTTATCATGTGCATTTCTCCTTTTATTTAATGGAAGTAACTGCTTCCAGTGTTTCTTCTGCAGTTTTGCAATCATTCATTAGAGAGTCTTTCTGATTACACCTGGGTGTAGGAGTTTGTAGGGGTGTGAATAGAAAGATCACATACGTTTAATGCTAGGTAAAATAGGAGAAAGACTTCGTATCGTTGGGATAGTGTGAAAATGAAGTAGTTTGTGAAGCATTTTGTTCACAGGACTCTACTCAAGTATGTACGACATACACCAAACAGTATTAACAGGCGATATTGAACGCAAACAAATAAGAATAGCAAATGTCCTCATAGCTTTGTTTCGCCCATGGGAGAGCGTCACAGAGATGATGAAAAAGGTTTACTGGCAGACGACTGAAGATAATCGCCAACTATTCCTTCAAAGCCTTCTTACAAAGCCTCAAGAAGCAGTATTAAGCGAAGAATCTAGGAGTACACTACAACACACTACATGTCGTTCCCGTAGGGACTATGAAGAAACATGAGAAAACTTAAATGCGAAATGATTCACCGCCGAGAGCTGCTGATAAAACGTCTTCACCATACAACCAGTTTCGGTACATAGACCATCATCTGGTATCCTGTACACCAATGTAAGGAACACGTGAATAGTGTTACAAATTTAACTGTTAGTAGACCACAGACTGTTGCACTTGTTGACGAAAAATTCTCGTAATAAAATGTCACATACTTACACAAAATATTGCATCTTACAAGGAACTATAAATTCTATGAAACCCGTGATTTGTCACTGGAAATAAAAGTGCGGCACAGAAAGCAATGCAATAGACTGTGTCAATACATATCACCAAATAATTAGATAGATTTCATTTATACAGCGTTACCTACTGTCAAATAGTAATATAGATTACATAGTCAATTTTAAAAATGTACCAGACATATCTCCCCTCCATGTAAAATTAACAGTCAGCATATAACGGTACGAGACGAGGCACTCTACATAATGCCAATTGCCCAGCTGACTACTGTTCGCAAGTTGAACCAAAAGTGACTCAGAGTTCTGCATACGTCGATAACTACAGTACAATGCCAGTGACAAGTATTTTTATAATTGTACATGTTGTGTGTTATATGTTAGTGGGAGCAAACGGACAGTCATAAGAGTTCAACGTCATATACGTTATATGCAACAGCACATTATGTTTATTAAAAGTACATGATATTTAAAAAATGCAAATGAGTACTGACTTACATCAATACATTTACGTCTGTGTGTAATAAGCTACGCCTACGTTTATTATACGCTTTGATTTTGTTTCACATCGACCCTGGAGGGAAATAATAAACTTCAGTTCAAAATAAGTGGGCAACATGAAAGGAAATTTACGTCCTTGGCTCCATACCTTATGAAACTACGACTAATATAGGTTCTAAGGTAAATAATAGAATGGCAAATCCAAAATATGAAACTGGACAGTAGTTATGGATGTAGTTACATTCAAGTATGTTATTAATGATAAAAGGCACAACCAGCGAAACTATTGTACTAAGTGGTAGCTCAAAGGCATCACATACTGACTAAAGTAACATCTGCATACAGGGTACAACTAATGTGAGTTGGCAGAATATTTAACAGTATGACAGATACACTCACTGATTTAAACAACAGTTACATACGAAGTACACTTCATATGAATTGCCTGAATGTATTGCGATGCAGCAGATGCTAAATGCTTACTTTCGTGAATGGATAGCTAAGATCATCTGTTACATACCTGGTCAGGACTAATGAGTATTAAATCAACAATTTTAAAATGTAACAGAAACGCTCGCTGATTAAAAGCAGTGTTGTGTACAGTGTGTCAATATTATTGTTCTTATGGCTTACATACCCATTTTAGTTTTTTATATACGTAACACAAAAAATTTACATTCGAAAATTTTATAACTGTAGCTCTCTTAACTAGTCCACAGATATTGGTGTCACCAAATGCAGTTCATTGCATCAACCAGGAAATTTTCATAATAAACGCTCTTCAGTCAGGTGCTTTGTATTTTGCAGCCCCACAATCGCAGCCATGGCATCCTTGAAACTCAGTCATACAAACAGGCACTACATCTTCCATGTCCTGTATGGTATCGATTCAGAGTTGTTCATGGTTTTCAGCAGACCAAATCCATTTGTAAGATCAGTAATAAAGATCATTTGCTGGAGGAAACTAATGTTTCCAACTTGGGCTGTAAAACAGCAAACAAAGTCACTGTACAGTGTATGACTAATGTGAATTCACTGAATATTTTACACAATAACAGATGTAATTTGCTTGTTCATATAGACAGAGTACTAAAATGAACTGTATCAATAGAAAATCAGATTCAAAGATTACCCTAGTCTGCATGGTATCAGATGACTGAAAACTAATATGTGATACTACCTTAAATTTTTACGCTGATTCCAAATCTGTTTTCAGTTTTTTGCTATCGCGTGTTTGACTTCAGAGATATATTGCTGTGTCATACATATTTTTGGAGGGAAATTTCTCAATACGGCGCTGTGAACTTTAGGCTGTTGCACCTGTTGTTATTGCGTGACGCTGAAAGCGTTATTATCTCACAGGCTTGGATCACCATCGCTATATTGTGATTATTTGGTATGTTTAAGAAAGAATTAATAGAAAACTTCGCCTACTGTTGATGGTTACAACAATGTCAACACGCAAGTGTGTGAGAAATCTAAGTATTTTCTGTTACATTTTTGGGAATTATGCAGTGGCTAAGCAGACTTTGTGTAAAAAGCTTACCGTGTTTATTTTAAAGTGAAAAAAGGACAAGGGCGCCAGAGATAGTTTGCTGTTATTGTGTGGAAAGGTTAAGATTGTGGGCAAATGGAAAGAAAACATGCATGCCATGTGTGATTACAACGGTGTGGAGGGAGCCTAAAAACCACATTAATGACAGTTACTTCTGCTTAGTTAATGTTCAGGCATGCAGTTCAAAAAATAAGAGATAAACTGTGTATCCAAGCATTGATTCAGCCATTAGGTCAGTTTGCACATGGAGAAGATCTGACTGCTCGTCTTCTACATCTACATGATTACTCTGCAATTCACATTTAAGTGCTTGGCAGAGGGTTCATCGTACCACAATCATACTATCTCTCTACTATTCCACTCCCGAACAGCGAGCGGGAAAAACGAACACCTAAACCTTTCTGTTCAAGCTCTGATTTCTCTTATTTTATTTTGATGATCATTCCTACCTATGTAGGTTGGGCTCAACAAAATATTTTCGCATTCGGAAGAGAAAGTTGGTGACTGAAATTTCGTAAATAGATCTCGCCGCGACGAAAAACGTCTTTGCTTTAATGGCTTCCATCTCCCCTATTACGTGATAATACAAAACGAGCTGCACTTTTTTGCACCCTTTCGATGTACTCCGTCAATCCCACCTGGTAAGGATCCCACACCGCGCAGCAATATTCTAACAGAGGACGAACGAGTGTAGTGTAAGCTGTCTCTTTAGTGGACTTGTTGCATCTTTTAAGTGTTCTGCCAATGAAACGCAACCTTTGACTCGCCTTCCCCACAATATTATCTATGTGGTCTTTCCAACTGAAGTTGTTCGTAATTTTAACACCCAGGTACTTAGTTGAATTCACAGCCTTGAAAATTGTACTATTTATCGAGTAATCGGATTATATCGGATTTCTTTTGGAACTCATGTGGATCACCTCAGACTTTTCGTTATTTAGCGTCAACTGCCACCTGCCACACCATACAGCAATCTTTTCTAAATCGCTTTGCAACTGACAGTGGTCTTCGAATGACTTTACTAGACGGTAAATTACAGCATCATCTGCGAACAACCTAAGAGAATTACTCAGATTGTCACCCAGGTCATTTATATAGATCAGGAACAGCAGAGGTCCCAGGACGCTTTCATGGGGAACACCTGATATCACTTGAGGTTTACTCGACGATTTTCCGTCTGTTACTACGAACTGCGAGCTTCCTGACAGGAAATCACGAATCCAGTCGCACAACTGAGACGAAACCCCATAGGCCCGCAGCTTGATTAGAAGTCGCATGTGAGGAACGGTGTCAAAAGCTTTCCGGAAATCTAGAAATACGGAATCAACTTAAGATCCCCTGTCGATAGCGGCCATTACTTAGTGCGAATAAAGAGCTAGCTGCGTTGCACAAGAACGATTTTTTCTGAAACCATGCTGATTACGTATCAATAGACCTTTCCCTTCGAGGTGATTCACAATGTTTGAATACAGTATATGCTCCAAAACCCTACTGCAAACCGACGTCAATGATATAGGTCTGTAGTTCGATGGATTACTACTACTACCCTTCTTAAACACCGGTGCGACCTGCGCAATTTTCCAATCTGTAGGTACAGATCTACGGTGAGCGAGCGGTTGTATATGATTGCTAAGTAGTTAACTATTGTATCAACGTAATCTGAAAGGAACCTAATCGGTATACAATCTGGGCCTGAAGACTTGCCCGTATAAAGCGATTTGAGTTGCCTCGCAACCCCTAAGATATCTACTTCTAAGAAACTCATGCTAGCAGCTGTTCGTGTTTCAAATTCTGGAATATTCCATTCGTCTTCCCTGGTGAAGGAATTTCGGAAAACTGCGTTCAGTAACTCCGCTTTAGCGGCACAGTCGGTAACAGTACCATCGGCAATGCGCAGCCGCTTGCCGCCTGTGTACTTTACATAAAACAGGATTTCTTCAGATTTTCTACCAAATTTCGACACAGTGTTTCGTTGCTGAACCTATTAAAGGCTTCCTCCTTTTGTTGTAGAGAACTTGGCAGAAGTAGATGAAGAAAATGTAGTTGATGCAATTACCGAAGACGATAGCGATGTCCACCAGTCCGAATGCGACTTTACTCCATAACCGTTCTCTCCGAGTGAACTTAATGCTCTCGTCCGAGATTTGTAGTTACGCAAGGAATCTGTGGAACTACTTGGTTCTCAGTTAAAAATGAGGAATCTTCTGGAACCAGGAACACATTTCTCACGCTACAGACATAAAGAATTAGTTCATTTATTCCCACAGAATGAGTTCTTGGTTTACTGCAATAACATTAACGAGTTAATGCACTTTTTTGGCACTGAACATGATCCTTCACGGTGGAGACTTTTCTAGACTCCTCAACGAAGAGCCTGAAAGGCGTGTTAGGTGCATAATGGAAACGTGTATGGGTCCGTTTTTAAGGTTCATTCAGTTCAAATGAAAGCGACATAGGAGAACATAAAGATACTGTTAACAAGTATCCATTATGAGTAACACACTTGGCTTACCAGCGGTTGCTTCAAAGTTATCAGAATATAATAGGAGACAACAAGCTGTGTTCACAAAAATGCCTTGATATCTTAGCGAATGGGACAGTCAGTTAAAGCAAAGACATTGGAGTGTGGAATTTGGTCAGAGTGGGGAAATTTTGTGCGCGTAACTAAAAATATCATAGATGAACCGCTTGTAGAAGAAAAAAAGCATTGCTTCCACCTCTATAGGTAAAACTGGGCTTGATGAAGTAACATTTAAAGGCTATACCAAAGGATAGACCCTGCAACAGGTCCCTTTCCAAGAATTTTCCCTTTACCGCACAACAAACTGAAAGCTGCAATTTCTTTTCAGTTCTCAAAGAATTGATGAAGGATGGAGATTCTGAGATGACAGTGAAGGAAAGAGGAAAAGATGTATGACTGCCTTTGCATCGGTTGCTAAGAATTTTCTGTGGAATAACAGAGATCCTATTTACAAGGCAACTGTTGGAAAAAGGTGCAAAATTCAAGAATATGGGTTGTAGCTTGAGCGTGAAAGTCCACATTCTATACTCACATATCGGCTACTTTCCGGAAAATTTGGGACATAAAATTGAAGATCAGAGTGAACTTTTTCACGGAGATATTAAGGAGATGGAGAGGAGGTGTCAGCGGCACTGGACAGCAGCTATGATGGCCGACTATTGTTGGATGACCAAGAGGGACAACCATCTTGTAGAAGGATCTAAAAGGCAGTCAAAGATGAGAAGTTCAAAAAATTTATGGAACACTGTAACTTCTTATTGAGAAGGCAGTCACAAAACAAATTACGGGAGTTTTGAGGAGTGTTATTTAAATGTATTTCATTTTTTAAATGTGTTTTGATTAAAAACTCACCTTGGTTAGAACATATTTGTGGGCTCAGAAGTGAAAATCGTCAAAATATTACTTCTTCTTTCGTGTAAATACCTGATGTGACAGACAAAAAGAGTATTTATTTCTGGAATCAGCATAAAAAGTTGATTCAAGGACATCTGCTTCCAACAAATCAGCCAAAAAAATTTTTTGAATGCAGACCAGTGTTGTGCAATCCTAGATGCGAAATGTATTTAAATGTAAAGTAACAAGGAGATATGCAAATGGCAGTCACTTTAACAAACGTTTAAAACTGAATAAAATAGACAGTTCAAATTATTAACAGATCATTGAATTTGTATACTATGTGGATGCAATAGACCAGATAATGGTTACTAATTTAAAATTAGAAGCATTAGTACAGATATCTCCATTGGAACTATTATACTGTTTCGATTATGTCTTTGATGTTATCGATAATACTAGTCTTTTTTACATCAGTATCTTTCAATGTTTCCTAAGGTAATTTGCTTTTGTCTTGTGTTTTCATTAGCATTCATTTTTTGTTATGTAATCAATGTACAATGTAAGACTTACCCCCATTACACACTGGTTTATACCATGGTGTTTTCGTCAGAAAGACGATGCTTAATTAATTGTTCAATCAGTGCATTAAAAATATGTGTTTATCTCTGTGGATGGCTAGAAGATTGGTTATGATGCCATCAGTGGTCATTACTTTCTGGAATGTAAACACTGAATTCATAGATCTTATTATCATTCAACAGTCTCATATCTAAAATGTTAATTCTGTGATTTTCTTCACTGTCAGAGATACACTTTAAGTTCATGCAAATTATTAAAAGTTTTATGAAGATCATTAATTTCATTCATATTGCCATTCATGAGTGTTATAGTATATGTAACTCCTGTAGTATACTAAATTTTCACAAGTAGTGGTTGTTCTTTAATAAATTTATTTTCTAAGCCATCTAACAATTGGTCAGTGTCCCTGCTGGAAAACTGTATGTGTGTCATCGTCAGGTGATCCAAGGAAAGAAGGGACGTTTCTTTACGAAAAAAACAAGTATAAAGAAAGTTCCAGTCATCAAGCTGCTGCCAAAATTCTACTTTTTTACTAAAGAGAAAACTTTGGAAAATGCAGGAGATGGCAACAAATACATTTCTCTGCTTTCATAAGCCCTGAAAAAGTATCAATCTAACAAAGATTTTGAGAACGAAACCTACCTGCAAGATGTTAAGAGAGTTGACATGAACCACATTTTACATTCTGGAGATGCATGAACTAGCGTTATTAATCACTCTGCATTAGAAATAAAAAACACAGCGATTGAAACAATATTTCAACAAGGTCAAACATACCATTAATTATTGATGAAAACACAACAGTTAGCTAATTATTATCTTTAATAATTTGTTTATGTACAAACTCCCTAGCATGAGAGAGCTTGCAAATATTTTCATTGGTATAGATAAGCTAAATAATGTTACAGCTGAAGGTACTTGTAAGGTATTTGTAACACACTTAATTCTGATAATTCTTAAGTCACATCACGTATTAGAGCCAAGTCGAGAACGAAATCGATTTTAGTGATGGACTTCAATAGATCTTCATACATACCTCTGTCATTTGATTCCCCACTCAGGTCATCTTTTGCAGTTGTAAAGTGCGCAACCAAAACTTTAAAGTTTTATAGACTGCTGACACACTTATGAAGCTCCATACTATCCATCTGGTGGCCAGGATCCTGCCTATTTTCAGAACTTCAATTTCAAGTAGCTCTGCATGCTGCTTAAACTCTCGAGCATTCTGCAGTGGCTGGTGGTAGACTGAATATAGCTTGTCTATGAAAAACCCAAAGTGATTCACATGTGATTGTAGGCACAGGCATTCATATTTAATTTCCTGAATAGTCTCAGCTGTCCACACAGAGGACCCAGTCCATTCCATGTAAACACAGTCCATGTCATTACGGAGCCACCATCAGCTAGCACAATGCTTCACTGGGTCTGCATCGCACTCGAAGACTACCATCAGCTCTTACTAACTGCAGTCAGGACTCATGTGACCAGGCCTGGTTTCGAGTTGTATCAGGTCATGGGCCCAGGAGAGGCACTGGAGGCAATGTCGTTCTATTAGCAATGGCGCTCATGTTGGTCATCTGTTACCATAGCCCATGAATGCCAATTTCACTCTTCTGTCTTAATGGATATATTTGTCAAACATCCAACACTGATTTCAGCTGTTATTTCACGTTTTGTTGCCTGTCTGTTAGCAATTACTACTCAATGCAAACACCACTGCTCTCAATTTTTATGTACTGCATAGTCTATAATGAGATATAGTGGATGAAATATGGTATCCTAGGCACTTGACACTGTGATTCTCGAGTACTGAATTCCATAACGATTTCCGAAATGGAATGTGTCATATACCTATCACCAATTACCCTTCTGTATTTAGAGTCTGTTGTTCCTGTCGTGCAGCCATAATCACGTCAGAAACATTTTCACATGAATCACCTGGCTACAAATGACAGTTCTGCTAATGCATTGCGCTATTATACCTTGTGTACCTCATAGTAACGAAATCTGTATATGTGCATGTCGCTGTGACATGACTTTTGTCAGCTCAGTGTAAAATGTTACAAAGATGACACCATTGTGCAAGAGTATCGCTGAAGCAGATAAGTAGAGCGGTTCATGTGACTGGAGTTTGTGTGTCTGTGTGTGTGTATGTGTGTGTGTGGAACGTTGAGTAGATTTAGTTACTTCAGGGCAATCGCATGGTACAGTTGTCTCACCCTACTGTAGCAGTTGACTAGCGGTATATGAGGCACCTATGTTCGGAAGCATTGGGATGGAACAGGGTGACAATTCTTAGTGCTGAAAGGAGTTACTGTTGGCCGTTGGGCGGTATGGAGGACACACTCTCCTGTGGCAGCTGTGCAGTTCTTTACGTGAATTACTTATATTTCAGAGCGGTTGTGGTACAAAGTGCAAGTTCTTCAGGTTGAAGAAGTATGACAGCCATACATAATGGCGTGAGTGCTATGCATATTTTCCATTGAGCGGAGTTTTGAGGCACCGTCGACGATAAAGCATGTGTTGGATGTCGTGTGACAGCTATGGGTTGTCCAGGCAACAGGAGCACATTATAAGTGTACGTAACATAAATCCGTATTTTCACGGTTCGTTTTGTATGTTAAACATTAGTATTATTTTATGAGTGCACGAGTATGTAGGGCAGTTGGACTTGTGGATTCGTCCTACATTGGCGCCCCCTTGCAAGACTAGCATTATGATCGTTTTCTTAACTGTGATTTTTTACGACATTTCTGGTTTTGTTCTCACAATGGCGAGCAGTTAGTGGGATATGATATTTGTTGAAAGTATGTACTGTGAATGCTGTGTTGTGGTTGTGTATAATCAATCATTTGAATTGTTTTTAAAGTATTTGTGTTTCAGGGAACACTCTGCGCTTAAGTAAGAAACTAATCTTGATTGTATGTATCAGGGGCATTCCATGAACCCAAATTCTTCTTTGTATGGATGACAAAAGTAATACACTCCAACCTGTTCATCTCCCAAACCAAATTCGGAATAACTTCAGTAAGAGGCAGCAACTACGGACTGGTTTATTTCTTTATGTACTGTGCTTTAAATATCACAATTTAAAATTTTTTTGGAGGCTTGGGCTATAATTCAAAGGTTTAATTTAAAAGTTGTCGATGAGCACAGATATCTCGATTGTAAACTGTATATGCTTTACTTAAATTTGCAGGACACGACAGTATTACAATACAAATCATCAGTTTCCTCATCGATCCATTAATGCCTATAATAATGGATATTTTTGACCATTCACTGACTACCAGAGTCTTCCCAGTGGCTTGGAAAAAGTGACTCACGAGACCTCTAGCCAAAAAGAAATCTGCCAAAGTAGTCTTTGACTACAGGCCCATTTCCATTCTGCTGCCAATACTAACGCTACATAATACATAGTTCATAATCAGGTTATGAGTTACTTAACATCAGGTAACCTTCTGGATGAATACCAATCTAGCTTGTTGAAAAATCACAACACAATTCCTTATCTTATGAAACTGACTCACGACAACAAGAGGCAACTATTATGTGGTTTTTAGCTTTCAGCAAACCTTTCAACACAGTAAACTTTGATATTCTACTTGCTAAACTCAAAAGTCAAAACTTTTCTTCAAATTCTGTACAATGGCTCCAATCGTACCTTACATACCGCCAACAATATTTAATGATCGGAACAAAGAGGTCACAACTGAGGAATTCAGTATCAAGGTCCAACAAGGATCAGTAATGGGCCCATTATGTTTCTAATTATATATTTATGATGTGTCGATATTAACTCAAATTACAAATATCAATTACATGCTGGTGACTTTCAGTTATACATAAGAGCAAGTCCAACCAATCTGCACAAAGCCATTCAGAATGTAAATGCTGATGTACTTGTTTTATCGGAATGGGCACAAATCACAGGTCTGAAACTTAATCCATCTAAAACACAAGCAATCTTGGGTGGACACAAGACTTTTTAACGCCTCGATTCATAGAATGTCTTCCACCATTAATTCTAAACAGCATAGAAATTAGATGTTCTTCTTCTGCAAACAATTTGGGGGTAATTCTGGACCATCACCTGGAGTAGACTGAACACACACCTGCAGTCTCTTAGAATGTCTTCCACCATTAATCCTAAACAGCATAGAAACTACCTGTTCTTCTTCTGCAAACAATTTGGGGGTAATTGTGGACCATCACCTAGACTAGACTGAACACACACCTGCAGACTCTTAGAAGGTGTCAGCATCACTTCATTCATTACAGAAATATAAAAAAAGGATTTCCACTTGAGCCTGAAAAGAAACTCATAGAGTCACTAACACTCTCCTTCCTTGATTATGGCGATCTTATTCTCCAAGGACTTTAATATGAGAGCTCATGTTGGCTGGAACTGGCGATGAGTGCTTGTGTGCTATACATTTGTGATGTGTGCTATCTCAACCATGTCACTCCTGCCTATAAACAATTATCATGGATAAGTGCTGATAAGTACAGTGATTATCAAAAGTTATCTTTACTGCATCATCTTCACAAACCTGCTTCCTATTTGTTCTCAATAATTTAAAGTCCTCTCTGGGTCACACTGCGGAGCTCTAAATCAGTTTCTGTGTAGGGAAACTGACTTTGAAACAATCTGCCTCAAAAAGTTAAAGAAATCCATATCCTTTCAAACTCCAGAAGAGCACAATGGCCCACCTTTTATCTCAAAAGCTATCTCTTCTTGCAGCTCAGTCTCATCAACCCTATGTCTGCCACCATTTTTCTTCCCCATCTCTACAGAGTTCCCTATTGAAATTCTCTTCTTTCCTAGCAGCCATTGACACTTTCATCCTCTTTCACCATCCTTTCAGTTCTTCTAATACCAAACAAGGCTTCACAAGTGTTAAACTAATCAATATCTTTCCTAATGTCTCCAGTATTTTGTTATTAGTATTAGTCTTACTTTTAGTATTATTGCAAATATTACTTTTTATTAATACTGCAAGTTATTCTTGTTGAGTTTTTTATGTAATAACTAATTAGCACAATTCTTATATGACAAAAAGTACCACCACAGCTGTATCTTAAGAATGTCTTTATTTTATCACACAACTAGTTTCGGCAGCACATTACTACCATCATTGCCAAAAGATTATTTAATTGCCTTTCCTCATTTACTGTGGGGTCCTTGTTACTGGCAGACGTGGCTTAGCTTTCATGAGGAGTCTGTACCCAACATGGTGTCAAGTATAGGCTCCTGGTGAAAGCTAGCCCACATGCGCTAGTAACAATGAGCCCACAGTAAGTGCATCAAGGAAATCAAATACTCTTTTGGCAGTGGTCATGCATGACATTGGAGGAAATGTGCCACTGAAACTAGCTGTGTTTCTACAAAAAAAGACATTCTCAAAATATAACTGTAATAGCACTTTTTCTCATACATATCACCATCTGAAGTCCCTCGTCCATGCAATAAGATGGACATCCATAAATTTAGTAAAATTCTTAATTCCTCCATTATATTATCATCATTATAAGTGTTACTGTTATTACTATTATTTCAGTTACTATTTTTATTAATAATGCAAGTTGATTTCATTGTGTTTTGTGTGTGTTCTTCCTGGTTAGGTGTAATAGAGGGCTTTAAGGCCCTAATCTGGTCAAGCTAAAGAAGCAGTGAATAAATACTGTTAAAGTAATGTGGTAAATTCTGTAAGTGTTGGACTCCAAGGACAGAGCAAAAACTTTTATTTTCCTTTATAAGTTGATGAAACCTTAGATTTGTGTCTATCCTTTTCCCTAATCAGCCACTGTCAGTACTGCCACAGAACTGCCACAAAACTAGAGTCTGTTACCAGTTTGTGGCAGTACTGGGACCATACCCTATTGGCATTGGTTGATTAGGAAAACGTATAGACACACAGTCAAGGTTCCAACAATTTCTTTAAAAAAATATAGTAAATTTAGTAAGCTCAGACAATATCACAGACACTGTCTCTACTAGTATAGATTATGATATAATTTCCAGAAATGTTATTATAGCCTAGATTTTAATTATTGTGGGCATCTTTATTTTGTGAAAGAGTACATGAATTTAGCTGTGCCAGCTGTGACAGAGGTTATTTTCTGTAATGGACTCAGAGTAGACCACATTTTAATGCCTTTAAATATAAACTATCGGAAGAGAAGAAATGAGATTCTGTACACCAGGTAAAAGGGCTTGATGACAAGTTCTATTCAACCTGTTGAGACATTATGACTATTGCTGCCTTGCCAGCGAAACTCAGAAGATAGTTGAATATAGCCTCAAATGGAAATAATCTCAGACTGAAACTCCCACCCAGTCCGACTGGACTAAGGCAGAGTGTACATGATCTAAACCTGTTTTCTAGAGTTACTTTTCTACAAACTTCTAAGGAAAACTACAACCAGGAAAAGAAAATTTCCAGAACTGACACTGATAGCCTTAAGAAACACATTAACAGCATAGCAATAGAACCGTCTGATACAAGTAAAGCATTCTGAGGGTTAATTAACAAATGTCGTAAAGGTTCCAACGTGAACATCGAATCACCCAGCAGAAAACATAATGATAACATTCCAAAATATAAAAAAAAAACAAATTTTATATGTAATATTTTTAATAACTGTGTCGCTACTGCTACTGCTACTGCTACTCATATTATAGAGGCAGGCAATGTACTAACTTTCAATTTATGGGAGTGGATGAGCAGGGTGTATGCAAAGTAATAATATACAAAAGGAAAAAAAGTTTGCAATTACTGAGATGAACTTAAAATAAATCTCGGAACCTCTTAGCTGCATCATTAACTGTGGCATTGCAGATAACATGTAGCCACCTGTTCTAAAAGCGAGTGTTGTGAAATTAGTGTATAAACAGAGAATTAACTGTCGATAACTGTAGTCTAATATCAATAATTCCCATCTTCATAGCTTTGTGCCTTTTTTGTAAAATGCAAACGATCACAGATTCTCAGCATGACTTCAAAAATGGACTAAGCATAACTGCAGCTGTTACACAGGTCCTCCATAAAAGTACTGTGTTGGATCAGTGGAAAGCAAATTGAAGGTATATTTTTAGACCTGACAAAAACGTTTGACACAGTAAATGAATCGGTAGATTACTTCCGGAAAAACTAAAGTCATGTGATGTAGGGGATCCATCCATGTGTCTTATACCATGTTATCCCTGAATCGTAAGCCACGCACTAAACTGACATACAAATTAGATAAAAAACTGTAAACTTTCAGTCCACTAGTGAAATAGTAACTCAAGATGTCCCTCAGGGCTCAATTATTGGTCCCTTTTGTTCCTCACGTATAGGATGAACATTAATAAAACCGACAAACTGCAGGGGCGGATCCCTGACTGTAAATGGGTGAAAAAGATCCTGTGAACATATGTCTGAAAATGGACAGTGTGTGCAATGGCAACAATTTGTGCTGGAGCACAGTACATAACTGAATCGCATCCATGTCACAACGGATGTTCAAACTAGCCTCTGTGGACTGCAATGTATGCTGTTACACGTTGCTTCATGTATTGCTGATGACAAATATTCCATAACTATGATGGTCTGGTGCAACAACCATCGACAAAATCCTTCCTGTAGAGGAAAAACCGCTGCTGATAATCCTTGCGCTCGCTGCAGATGATAGGGGTAGTAGCCGTTGTCATGCAGTATATACATAATCGTATTTTGGCTTACACCATGTTTGCTGACAACCAGTAGGAAATTTGTACTACAAATCTGGTGTATGCACCGTCCGATGCCTCACTGCACATTCATCTGGCTGAAAGGACTCATGATGGTACAAATGCCCAAAAAGGCCTTGAAGTATTGTGTGATGTTTTACTCGTTTTGGTACAGCCGTGCCGCCTCTCGATCGTTTCCATCTGCTGGGCCATACACAACATCATCTCGGCTTGTACCCAACATGAATAGCCGACCTTCTGCTGCTTACAGTACGCTGCGTCTGTTACACAGACTGCAACAGACAAGAAACACACAGCATGTGGTCAGAGGAACTGTCACTCGTCATTGCCATCTATCGTGGCAATGATGCATTTCTGTACACATGTTCATTGGATCTTTTTTGCTTCATTTCCAGTCAGGAATCCGTCCCTGTAGTTTGTCAGTTTCATTAATGTTCACCCTGTATATTGACGATGTTGCATAGCCCATTAACTTCCACATTATAAGCTGTGCTGATCACACCAAAGTCTTGCTCTGTGCTAGATAATATAAAGAAATATAATCTTTTTCTACTACTAGGGTAACCGATTCAAAGAAATTGTCCAACGATCAGGGCCCCAAGGTTAATATCACAAAATCTCAGTTATTGCCATTTAAAAAAGTCAGTTCTCACCATACCAAAGTAAATAATGCGTGTAACATCTCAGCAACAAAAACAGGTAGCTGTAAATTTCTAGGTATGTGTGTTGATGAAGATCTATGGTGGAAAAATCACATTAACTTTTAACGTGGAAAAGTAATTAGTGGCCTATATCTTCTTAGTTAGCTCACAAAGATAGTTCCTAGACAAGCACTAAAAACGGTTTACTGTGTAACAATTTACCCCTTTCCCAACTATGGCATCAAATATGCGTTGTACAGCTGGTGTCCCGCTTAAAAGAATATTGCTGACACAGAAACAAGCAATATGGCTTACAAATGGGAGAGACCACAGAGAATCCCGCTGTGAAGTGTTTGTGCAGCCCAAATTTGACTGATATGATTTGATTCGAACAGAGAAATGGGGAAGATAACTTTCCCTGTAGTGTTACTCACAGTGAAAAAATTCTCTTCGGTGGTGACAGCAGTGTTATAGTCACTGAGAAAACAGGATAACTCCTTGCAGAGAAAGCAAATGAAACTCTCAAGGAAGTTTATCATTGGTCAATAAGAAATAAAGTGACATTGAACATAAATAAAACTAGTGCCATGAATTTCAGTTTGAAGAGGGAAAATGACAATGTTAAATTAAATGTAGATGGCACCTCTATAATCTGTGTAACAAATACAAATTTGTAGGAATGAAAATGGATTCTCAGTTGAAATGGTGTGTGGAATGCCATCAAACGATACACCACCGGATTTTGTCCGACCCTGGTAGCTGAGTGGTCAGTGCGATGGAATGTCATACCTAACGGCCTGTGTTCGATTCCTGGCTGCATCAGAGATTTTCTTCTCTCAGGGACTGGGTGTTGTGTTGTCCTTATCATCATCATTTCAACCTCATCGTCATTCAATTCGCCGAAGTGGGATCAACTCGAAAGTTGATCCCACTTCAGCGAATTGAGTGACGATGAAGACTTGTACCAGGCAAACGATCTACCTGACGGTAGGCCCTAGCCACACGAAATTTCCATTTCACCAAATTTTAGGAAAAACATCAACCACACAAATCCAAAGATAGGTAAAGCCCACAAGTGCGAGAATTGTAGCACTATCAATTTAACAGCTCATGAATCCAAGTTGCTAACAAGAATAATACATAAAAGAATGAAAAATAAACCTGAAGATGCGTTAGATGACTATCACTTTGGTATTAGGAAAGGGAAAGGCGCCAGAGAGGCAGTTGTGACGTTGTAGTTGATAATGGAACCGATTCTAAAAATAAAAAAAATCAAGACACGTTCATAGTATTCGTCGGCCTGGAAAAAGCGTTCGACAATGTAAAATGGTGCAATATATTCGAAATTTTGAGGAAAATAGGGGTAAACTATAGGAAGAGACGGGTAATATACACCATTTGCAAGAGGCAAGAGGGAATAATAAGAGTGAAAGATCAAGAAAGAAGTTCTCTTTCACCCCTAATGTTCAATTTTTACTTCGAAGAAGCTATTACTCAAGAGTGGAATTAAAACTCGACGTTAAAGAATAATAATAATAATAATATTTGCTGATGACATTGCTTTACTCAGTGAAAGTGAAGAAAAATTACGGGACCTACTGAATAGAATGAACAATCTAATGAGTACAGGACATGGTTTGAGAGAAAATTGAAGAAAGACGAAAGTAATGAAAAGTAGCAGAAATGAGAAGAGCAAGGAAATTTACATCAGGACTAATGGTAACGAAGTAAATGAAGTTAACGAATTCTACTACCTAGGCCGCAAAATAACCCTTGACGGATGGGGCAAGGGGGATACCAATAGCAGACTAGCACTGGCGAAAAGGGTATTCCTGGCCAAAAGAAGCCAAGTAGCATAAAACATAGGCCTTAATTTGAGGAAGAAATTTCTGAGGATCTACATCAGGAACACAGCAAGGTATGGTGGTGAACCATGTTCTGTGGAAAAACCGAAACGGAAGAGAATCGAAGCATTTGAGATTTGGTGCTACAGACTAATGTTGAAGGTAAGTGGACTGAAAAGGCAAAAAATTAGGAGGTTCAGCGTAGAATCGGAGAGGTACGGAAAACACTGACAAGAAGAAAGGACAGGATGATAGGACGTCTGTCAAGACATCAGAGAATAATCTCCGTGATACTAGATGGACCTGTTGAGAGCGAAAACTGTAGAGGATGACAGAGATTGGAATACATTCAGCGCATAATTGAGGACTTGACACGCCAGTGCCACTCTGAGATGAGGTTGGCACAGGAGAAGAATACGTGGTGGGCCGCATCAAACCAGTCAGATGATGGTAATCTTTGTGGCCAGTGGGGAAACACACTGGAGCGTCAAAGAAACTGGTGTAGATATGTGTATTGAAATACAGATGTGTGTAAACAGTCAGAATACGGCGCTGAAGTCAGCAATGGCTGTTAAGACTAGCGCAGTTAGGTAGGTTACTGCTGCTACAATTGCAGTTTATCAAGATTTAAATGAGTTTGAACGTGGGATTACAGTCGGCGCACGAGCGATGGGACACAGCATCTCTAAGGTAGCACTGAAGTGGGGATTTTCCCGTACGACTATTTCACGAGTGTACTGTGAATATCACGAACCTGGTAAAACATCAAATGTCTGATACCGCTGTGGACGTAAAAAGATCCTGCAAGAACAGAACCAACGACGATAGAAGAGAATCGTTAAACGTGACGTAAGTGCAATCCTTCCGCAAACTGCTGCAGATTTCAGTGCTGGGCCATCAACCAGTCTGACTGTGCGAACCATTCAACGAAACAATCAATATGGGCTTTCTGGGCCGAAGGCTCACTCGTTTACCTGTGTACCTTTGATGACTGCACGACACAAAGCTTTATGCCTCGCCTGGGCATGTCAGCACCGAATTTTGACTGTTGATGACTGGAAACATGTTGCCTGTGGATGAGTCTCGTTTCAGATTCTATCGATCAGATGAACCTGTACAGATATGGAATCAACCTCATGAATCCATGGACCCTGCATGTCAGCAGGGGACTGTACAAGCTGATGAGGACTCCGTAATGGTGTGGGGTGTGTGAAGTTGGAGTGATATGGCACCCTTGATACGTCTAGACACAACTTTGATAGTTGACACGTACGTAAGCATCCTGTGTGATCACATGCAACCATTCATGTCCATTGTGCATTCCGACGGCCTTGGGCAATTTCAGCAGGACATTGCGACACCCCACAGATTCATAATTCCTCGAGTGGCTCCAGGAACACTCTTCTGAGTTTAAACACTTCCGCTGGCCACCAAACACCCCAGACATGAACATTATTGAACATATCTGGGATGCCTTGCAACGTGCTGTTCAGAAGAGATCTTCATCCACTCGTACTCTTGCGAATTTATGGACAGCCCTGCAGGCTTCATAGTGTCAATTTCCTCCAGCACTTCAGACATTAATCGAGTCCATGCCACGTCGTGTTGCTGCACTTCACTTTGCTCGCAGGGGCCCTACATGAAAATCGGCAGGTGTACCAGTATCCTCGGCTCTTCAGTGTATCAGTGTTTGAACAGCCCTACAGTTATAATTTCGACGTACACCGCGATTGAAGAATTGGTAACTTTACGTGCTGCGTTGCCCGTCAGCCGGATCTGCAGTTTGATTCATTAAGCTTGAAACTTTGATCCGTGGAGACCGCTGAGTGCAACAGTAAAGATGCCGCTCTCGATTGTAAACAGCACAAACTATTTAGTCCGTACCACGAACTGTGAAATGAAACGGAAAAGACGGTAATGCATTTTCATGTCGTTTATTAACACTAATACCTTTCACTTCGAGTGTACGGTGTGCTGATCGCAGCATAATTGAGGTTATTACACAGACAACTGTGCGCGGGACGAATTGTTCCGTATAAACCGCGGGCTAATACTTAAAATTAACTTGATTTACCTTCGTAGTGCGGACTGATAGTAAAGCATAAGCTGTGTAACAAACATTATGACGCCAGGTTACGTCACGCGTTAATGGAAAGAGACATCTCTTACATTCGTCGTTGCATACAGGTATGAAAACTGGAGTTAATTCTGGAAACCGAGCGTTCCTGTTATGTCTGCAACAGGCGGCCACGATGAAGCAACTCAGCAAGGCATTGGATTACACGCTCAATAATCATGACTAACGACTCGGACGCCGACTGCATCACCTAAGTAGAAACTGTTTTGAAGGAACACTGACTAAGAAACACCACGAATTATATTGTCCTAATCAGAGATGTAAATACTCAATATGCATAAGGAAGAGTAAATTTTCATGGTCATTAATTTTGCGTGATCGTAAATTGTCAGTTTATCCTTTGATTTCTTTTCAATAATAACGCTGCAAATATTAGTTAAAACCCGGTTTCGTCCATTAACTTATTTCTTACCACAATCCTGACAATTTTGGAAACTTGTTGACTTACAACACGGTCCTTATTATTGCAAACACATCAATACTAATGATGTAAAAGTTAAACAGTTTTATTTATCTTCATTTGCCTTTAATTGCCAGTGCTCCTGATCCCTGAATTACCAGGGACCCACAGCAGGTTTATACTGTTGCTTTACTCTAGACTCACAAGGGCTTTATGGCATCTGCTACAGTCATTGATCTCACTGCAGGGGCTGATAGTGATTAATGATATGCTTCACTGTTTTGTAGCACCTACACAAATACTTCTCCACATACTCCATGACAGCGAATATTTCCGTCTGGAATACCATGGCCAGCTTCCCTAGAGAAATTGATCTCTCTAACCTAGACTGTGCACCATAAACCCTGACCCCAGCTGTTTCGACGTGTCACTAAACCAGAGTGTGTCTCTTTCACAGTGTCATGTTTTGTTCTTCCACTGCTCCATATCTCCAGTTTTTACACTGAACGGTTTATTGAGGCAGCTGGAAGTTACTATGTACCTAGTCAGTCAAAAATCAAGCAATAGAAAATCCAAGATGGAATGTAACAATATGTGAAAAGGAAAGATGCCACTCTCCATATAGTGGATAGTGGAAGTGCTGAGTCGCAGATAATCACAACAAAAAGACTGTCACAAATAAAGCTTTTGGCCATTAAGGCCTTCATCAACACTAGATGACACACACACACACACATACAAACATGTGCAGTCATGTGTATGAGTTGCATTTGGGTGAGTCTATAACAGAGTGCTTCCAAAAACAGCTTAGTGGGAGTTCCATCAAATCAGCAGAAGATTTTAATATTCTGCTAGAAACACCAACATAGCCAGCAGAATTATTATTTCAATGACTTGTTGAATTTTTTAATCTACTGAGAGTTAATATTTTTTGAAGTCATGTACACCGAAGGTGCATTGCCTTATCTGACAAGTAAATCTCATCTATATTTGGTTGTTGATTAGTGGATGCAATATTTTTTGTCACTGTAAGAAAGTAATTATAGAATTTGGTAACCAGTGATTTGAAAGTTTCTTCATATCCACCTAGTTATAGTACGGAAAATCAGTTTCATTTACATATTTATTTTTGTTTGTTGCTCATTTAATAATTTATTGCACATTTGTCATAATTATTTCCTGAAGTTCAATTAGGAATTTCTTCATGCTTATGTGGGAGACTTATCTTCCCATTCCATTTTGTACTTACACTGGCTGTTAATTATCTTTATAAAATTAGTAAGAGAGCCAGTAATTTAAAAGAAGTATATGACTTTATGGTTAAACTAAGCAGCTGATGTTCATCTGCTAATATTTACAAGACTGTATTCATAACTATCATTCTAACAGTTACAAAAATCCAGTAAGAAAAGAACTGCGTTCATCATGATAATTGTTGTTAAGAGGCCCACTTCTTATTTTAAAAGGTAGGGCAATGACAAGATTCTGATTTTGAATTTGGAAGGATGCTGATTCAAATTCCATCTGGTCATTCAAATCAATGCATCTTTGGTTTCCTTAAACAGATAATGCAAATACTTGGATGATTTGTTAGCAAAAGGACGTCTGATCTTGTGCTGCAGTGACCTCATAATGTTCTTCTTCTTCTTCAGTTCCCCTATGTTTTCAGGTGTTGGGGTAACCTCACTCCAGGCTAAGGCTACTATTATTTCTTTGAATCACTTTTACCTTCACATGAGTGATTAGCCCAAAGTGCAGTGGTTTTTGGGTGCCTTTCCCATGGCCCATTAATACCCTGTTGATATTCAGTGTTTGGGCATGGCATTTCTCCTTACTGATTCAGAAATTATTTTCTTGCCAGTTCCATTGCAGCTGGCTGCAGTGGTTTCCCTCTGGGTGAAGGGTTTGCCACATTCCTATGCCATGATCTATGAATGCCCGTCCCCAGTAGCTGAGTGGTCAGTGAGACAGAATGTCAATCCTTGGGGGCCAGGTTCGATTCCCAGCTGGGTTGGAGATTTTCTCCGCTCAGGGACTGGGTGTTGTGTTGTCCTAATCTTCATCATTTCATCCCCATCGCCACTCAAGTTGCCAAAGTGGTGTCAAATCGAAAGACTTGCACCTGGTGAAAAGTGTACCCGACGGGAGGTCCTAGTCACACGATATTTACATTTACCTCTGAATTACTCGAACGTTGAATCCTAAGCTTGCTTCCATCTTTCTAAAGGAAGTATTGAACCTTTGTATTCAGTTCGTAGTAGCAAATGAAGTGTGCTTTTGACTCTCCCTTACATTATAATGATCCATACCTTACAGCTTCATATCTGCCAGGACTGTCTTAAAGGTCTTTACTCCAGAATAAAGAATATCATTCAGAAACCCAAGTAAAGATGCAAAATCTGAAAAGTCATTATTTTTTACATCTACCATTTGGTTCTGTAAATCAAAGGGCATTGAAAGATAATCTCATTGTTAACAACTAATTATCTTTAAGACACACAGTAACCTGCTTCACTTAGTGCTCTTGATGATTACTTTTAATTAATTAATACTTGGTTCACTTTGACTACATTGCCTGAGAATATTTACATCCATATGTACAGCCTATCTTCTATTGTACTGCATATTTGGGTTTCTTCTCATTCAGTTTGCATTTGGAGCACATAAAGAAAGACTGTTTAAATGCATCTCTGGGTGAATACAATAGAATACAGTTAGTTTAATCCAGCATTGGTAGTCCTTGTGAGAGTGATACATAGTTAACTGTATCATATTCCTTGAGCCCTTGAAACTGATTCTTGAAACTTTTCAAGTAGGCTTTCATGGGGTAGTATATATGTATCTCCAAGCAATTGCCAGTTCCCTTTAAAATGTCCATGGATGGCTAAATAAATAAATGTTTTTCTGATTTTCTCATTTTTTGATGTCCTTCATATATTCCCCTGTTTATCCTACTCAGTATTGCTTCCACATGCATGGACAATATTCTAGGATGAGTTGCATGAATCTTTTGTATACAATATCCTTAGTAGACTGCCTGCAGTATCCAGTATCCCAATAATTAACCAAAATTTGTTCTCACTTTACCCACTATTAGACTATGTGATTATATCATCTCTTATACCCAAACTTATTACACCCTGGTATATTTGAATAACTTGACTGATTCCAGTTGTGTCTTATTATGATCATAGGATACAATTTTTCTGAGTTTTGTAAAATGCAACTTGCCAATCATTGCACAACTTCAAAATCGTATTTTGGTACAAATTAATGTTTGAAATGCTTTTCTCAGATAGTGCTGCATTATAGATAACTGCCTCTCTGGCAAGAACTGTCAGACTACCCTTAATATTGCCCCTTTTTTTCTTTTTTAAGTCATCAGACTTCTGACTGGTTTGTTGCAGCAAGCCACGAATTCCTCTTGTGTGCTAACCTCTTCATCTCATAGTAACACTTGGAACTTAACATCCTCAATTATTTGCAAAATGTATTACAGCCTCTGTCTCCCTCTACAGTTTTTATCCTTTACAACTCCCTCTAGTACCAAGGAAGTTCCCTAACATTTTAATAGAACTCCAATCATCCTGTCCCTTTTTCTTGTCAGTGTTCTGCATATATTCCTTCCCTCTCTGACTCCGATTCCTTTTTCTTACACCTAATTTTCAACATTCTTCTGTAGCACCGCATCTCAAATACTTTGTTTCTCTTCTGTTCTGGTTTTCCCACAGTCCATGTTCTGCTACCATACAATGAGGGCTCCTAACATACATTCTCAAAAATTTTTGTCCCAAATGAAGGTCTATGTTTAATGCTAACAGACTCCACTTTTCGCCACTGCTAGTCTGTTTTTGATGTCCTCCTTGCTCTGTCTATCATGGGTTATTTTGCTGCCTAGTTAGTAGAATTCCTTAATTTCATCTATTTGATGACAATCAATCTTGATGTTAAGTTTCTCACTGTTCTCATTTCTGTTACTTTTCATTACTTTCATCTTTCTTTAATTTACATTCACTCTATATTCTGTACACATTAGACTGTCCGTTCCATTCAGCACATCCTGTAATTCTTCTTCACTTTCACTCAGGATAGTAATGTCAACAGTGACTCTTATCATTGATATCCTTTCACTTAGAATTTTAATTCCCCTCTTCAATCTTTCTTTTATTTCTATCATTACTTCTTTAATGTATAGATTGAACAGTAGGGGCAAAAGACTACATCCCTGTCTTACACCTTCATTCTTGGCCTCCTACTCTTATTATTCCCTCTTGGCTCTAGTACGTGTTGTATATTATCCATCTCTCTCTATAGCATGCACCTGTTTTGCTTAGAATTTCAAACTTTTGCACCATTTGACAATGTCAGTTTGTTTTTTCCAGGTCAACAATATATCTTCATTTTTCTTTAGCCTTGCTCCCATTATCAAATGCAACTTTATAATTGCCTCTCTGGTGTCTTTATCTTTCCAAAAGCCAAACTGATCAACATCTAATATATCCCCAATTTTCTATCCCATTCTTCTGTTACTATTCTTGTCAATAACTTGGCTGAATGAGCTGTTAAGCTGACTGTGCAATAATTCTCACACTTAACAGCTTTTGCAATCTTCGGCATTGTGTGGATGATATTTTTGGAAAGTCAAATAGTACATCACCAGTATTAATCATCCTACACACCAACATGAATAATTGTTTTGTTGCCACTCCCCCCAATCATTTTAGAAGTTCTGATAGAATATTATCTATCCCTTCTCCCTTATGGGATCTTAATTCCTCCACAGCTGTTTGATTTTAACATTGGATCCCCTATCTCTTCTAAATGGACTCCTTCTTATATCACATCAGACAAATCTCCCCTCTCATAGAGGCCTTCAAAGTATTCTTTCCAACTATCCATTCTCTCCTCTGCATTTAACAGTGGAATTCCATATTTCAACTGTGACCTGCACCAATATGATACAAGGCAAAAGTTCAGATAGCATGTACATAGCCACAGAACAGCTTTATATGAAAAAACTGCACTTCATACTGGGATGAAGCTAGCTAATGCCCTACCAAAAAGTCTCACAACCCTTCCTACTAACAAATTAAAAGATCAGCTAAAAAGAATTCTAATTGAAAACCTTTTTTATTCCCTAGATGAGTATTATATCTGTATGAAAAGTGTTTCATAAGTATGTCAAGCTCATAGTTTTAAGTAACCTACAACTAGTATAATGTTGATAAAAAAAATATTTGTAATATCGTGATTGTATACTACCAGACGTAAAATCCATCAAAATGTAAAATTTATTAATACAAACAAATCTTTAGTTTGTAATTTATAAACTGACATATTCAGAAGAATAATCTGTATGATGTCCTGAAACTGTATTATTTCTAGGGATTGTATTTGATTATTCAATGTTGAATAAATATTATTATTATTATTTATTATTATTATTATTAAACTCTTAATGTTACCACTCTTGCTTTTGATTTCCCTGAATATTGTTTTGGCTTTTCTATATGCTGATTCAGTCCATCCAACAATCATTTCTTTTTTGATTTCTTCACATTTCTCATGCAGAAATTTTGCCTTCTTTATTATTCTATTCTTCAGTGATTTGTATTTCTGTATTCCTGAACGTCTTTGTACTGCCTTGTTTCATTGATCAACTGAAGTAGTTCTTCTGTTACCCATGGTTTCTTCACATTTACCTTCTTTGTACTTATGTTTTTCTTTCCAGGTTCTGTTATTGCTGTTTTGACAGATGTCCATTCCTCTATAAATGTTCTGCCTACTGAGCTATTCCTTACTGTAGTATATATAGTCTTTGAGAACTTCAGTGAACCACTTCATTCCTTAGTACTTCTGTATCCCACTTCTTTGTGCACTGGTTCTTCCCAACCAATCTGTTAACATTCAGCTTACTCTTCATCACTAATACCTTGTGCTCTGAGTCTACATCTAGTCTATATCTGCTGCTGGGTACACTTTGTACTCAAGTATCTGATTTCAGAATCTCTGTCTGAGTTATTGCAACCTAACCGATATCTTCCTGTATCGCCAGGGCTATTCCAAGTTCAACCCCTCATCTTGGGATTATTGAATAGAGTATTCCCTCTTAAAAACTGAAATTTGTTCCAGAATTTAATTAGTCTTTCTCCTCTCTCATTCCTGGTACCAAGCCCATATTCTCCCATTGTCCTTTCTTCTATTGCTTCAATTCAAAGTCTGTAGATGTCATTCTCATTTAACAAACATCAATCACATCCGTGAAACAACAAATCCTGTAGGTTTTCTAAGATGAACAAACAAGATGACTTTTCCAAAATTTGTTCCTTCAGGACTTGATGATCATTTATAACAATTGGTAAGTTATTTTTCAGAAGGAGAGTTCACAAGGTGAGACAGTAGTGATTCTGACCTAGTGGTGTATGCTGTCACTGTGCTTTAATGGAAAACTAAAAGATGAAAGTAAGACGTAGCAGCAATGTTTTGCAGCTATCAGTAAAAACTAGTAACCTAAGACTATTGCAGAAGCATATATTTATAGGTAAGAGAGTGATAAGGTCATTACACTTCATACTTCCCTTATGTTACCCTTATGTCTGATGAACACTTGTTGTCCAGGTCAAAATATTGAGTTCCGTTGCTTAAGAACTCTTGTAACTACTCACATATCTGGGAATCCATTACATATGCTTAGACCTTTGTTGAGTTCTGCAGTAGGGCATTGTGTCAAACACTTAATAAATATAGGAATATGTAATCTGCCTGTTGTCCTTCATCCATGGTTTGCATAATATGATGTGAGAAAAGGCCAAGTTAAGTTTCACTTGAGTGGTGCTGTCTAAATTCTTACTGACAGAAACTTTTATGTTCCAAGGGAATTTATTACTTTTGAACATACCATGTGTTCACGAATTCTGCAGCAAACCAATGTTAAGGATATTGAGATGTAATTTTTTAGAACAGTTCTTTTATGCTTCTTATACACAGAAATCACCTGCACTTTTTCAAGTCACTTTGTACTTTGCATTCGGTGACAGATTCATGATAAATGCAAGCTAAGTAAGAGGGCAATGCTGAAGAGTAATTTCTATAAAACTAAAATGGGATTCCATGCAGGCCTGAGGACTTATTTGTTCTCAAATATTTCACTTGCTTGTCACCACCAGGGATGCCTATCTCCATTTTTTCCATACAGGAGTCTGTGCAATGATCAAATTGTGGTATGTCTGTAACAGCTGTATGATCCTCCTTGTGAATGACTTTTTTTAGTGCAAAATTAAAAACTTCAGCTTTCTTTTTCTGTCTTCTATTGCTGCACCAAACTGGTCGACAAGTGCCTGGATAGAAGCCTTTGACCCCCTCAGTGATTTTATGTAGGACCAGTATTTTCTTGAGTTCTCAGCAAGAGCTTTTGCTGAGGGGTGACAGTGGAAGTTCTTACATGCTCCATGTATTGATCATTTTATAGACACACAAATTTCTACAACTTTTGCCAGTCAATATTCCTGCATTCTTTTTGTAACAAGAATACAGGATTCTCTTTTTCCTCAGCATTTTCTGAATTTCATTATTAAACTACCGTTAGTCTTTTTCATCCTTAATCTACTTGCTCCTTACACACTTCTCTAGAGTGTGATTTAGATTTTAAACTTAGTCCGTAGTCCATCTGTGTCCAGCGTTTTGGAACTAAATGATATCATTACCTAAGTAGGATGCTAACAGCTACGAATAAGCCCTTTCCAGCATTAAAACTCTTCTACCCTTTTTGATGGATTTATTAACTCTAGTGACTGTCATTGCTATGACACTTTCTATGCTGACACTATCACTATTGTCAGGGCTATCTGCAGGTGCAAGGTCTAAAATAATTCCACTGTGTGTGGGTTGTTGAATTAGTTGCTCAAGATGTTTTCAGAAAATATGTTCAGAACTGCTTCACAAGACTGTCTGTCTGTACCACCTGCAATGAATCCATACTAGACACATTGAAGTCACCTCCAACTAATATTGCGTTGTTGAGGTACTTCCACACTATTGAGTTCAGATTTTCTTTAAATGATTCTAGAACTGTTATGGCAGAATTGGGTGGTTGGTCAAAACATCCAATGATTAACTTGAGTCAAGGTGAGGTCATTTACTCATATCCAGATAACTTTGCAGTCAGACTCAATTTCAACCACAGCAGACACAATATTTTTGTCAGTTGTAATGAAAATCCTCCTTTCCTATGTTGAGTAACCTGACTTTTTTAAATATATTCCATGCCTCATTAAATATTTTGGGGCTTCCCACTTTGGGTTTCATCCAACTCTCAGTTCTGAGTATAATCAGAGCACAACAGCTTTCCTGGATAGTCATAGTTCTATCACTGCAAAAAGTGAATGTGGTAAATGTTCACAATTAGGATTAGTTAATGTGAAACAACAAAATATTGAGAGCTTTCATGTAAACCTACATTAACGTCAGCAGGAAATAGAATGAACCTTCAAGAACAAGACAAGGACTGTGCTAATCAGCTTTTGAATTCTTGCTGATTTTATTCTTCTGATCTCAGTGTCAATGATCCTATAAGAAATATATATGGCAAACACATCTTATCAAACTAAATAATGAAACAAATAAAATAGAAAGAAACTTCCACATAGGAAAAATATATTAAAAACAAAGATTCCAAGACTTACCAAGCGGGAAAGCGCTGGCAGATAGGCACAATAAATAAAACACACAAACACACACACAGAATTTCTAGCTTTCACAACCGGCGGTTGCTTCTTCAGGAAAGAGGGAAAGACGAAAGGATAAGGGTTTTAAGGGAGAGGGTAAGGAGTCATTCCAATCCCGGGAGCAGAAAGACTGCCCTTAGGGGGAAAAAAGGACAGGTGTACACTCGCACACACACACATATCCATCCGCACATACACAGACACAAGCAGACATTTAATAATTTATTGCACATTTGTCATAATTATTTCCTGAAGTTCACTTAGGAATTTCTTCATGCTTACGTGGGAGACTTATCTTCCCATTTCATTTTGTACTTACACTGGCTGTTAATTATCTTTATAAAATTAGTAAGAGTGCCAGTCATTTAAAAGAAGTATATGACTTTATGGTTACACTAAGCAGCTGATGTTCATCTGCTAATATTTACAAGACTGTATTCATAACTATCATTCTAACAGTTACAAAAATCCAGTAAGAAAAGACCTGTGTTCATAATGATAATTGTTGTTAAGAGGCCCACTTGTGTCTGTGTATGTGCGGATGGATATGTGTGTGTGTGTGCGAGTGTACACCTGTCCTTTTTTCCCCCTAAGGGAAGTCTTTCTGCTCCCGGGATTGGAATGACTCCTTACCCTCTCCCTTAAAACTCTTATCCTTTCGTCTTTCCCTCTCCTTCCCTCTTTCCTGAAGAAGCAACCGCCGGTTGCGATAGCTAGAAATTCTGTGTGTGTGAGTTTGTGTGTTTTATTTATTGTGCCTATCTGCCGGCGCTTTCCCGCTTGGTAAGTCTTGGAATCTTTGTTTTTAATAAATAATGAAACAGCATGAATTAACACCATTATACGTAACTGTTACACAACTTTGTTAAAGTCTGTAACTTCAATGTGCCATGAGCATGTGGCATTGATACACTTAGGTTCTTCTATTGATTCTGCTGTTGAAGACAGATATGCATTTTAGCCTACAGCAGAAAATCATGCTGAAACAATTCAAAAAGAAATTATTATAGGAGTCATATGGTCCAAAAGGCATACAAAAGTTGAAACAAGAAAATAGTTGCTGTTGTCATAAGAAACAGGATTAATTACATGATTTTATTACTGTGAGTTAGGAGAAAAGTGACAGTTATTAATCAACAGTCAGAGTTTCTAATTTATTTTAAATTAATATCTTTTAATTTCCCCTAATTTGTTCTTAGAACCTTTAACTATGCATTTATAGTTTTGTTCATTAGTTTCTTGCTAAATGCAGTGTGTTGATAACTTTATTGTTAATTCTCTTTTAGTGTTCTTATGCTTAACTCCTATTTCAGAAATGTAATTCATTTGCAAAATTTTGCAGTAAACATTTAAAATATTGAAGGTGAGGGACAAAGATGAAATGAGTTTATTCATTGACAATTCTAACCTCAAAATGGAGAAAACTTATCTTACAACACAGATAATGCAACAAACATGTCTCATTGTTAGAGAGATACAGACATCCTTTGGAAATATCAATGCAAGTTAGTGTATGTGTGTGTGTGTGTGAGAGAGAGAGAGAGAGAGAGAGAGAGAGAGAGAGAGAGAGAGATGCTGAAACACAGAACATTCTACAGAAATGCATTGACAGAGGAAGGGAGGGACGTGCTTGGCATACAGGACTAACTAGGTTTATATCAATAGGAACCCAAGATGATAACACCTGTAGCAAAATGCCTTTTCAACTTGAAAAGATTGGCTTGTAACTACAAATCCTTTAGTGGAAAGACTATTTCACTTAAAACACCACTAAGATAAAATAATTGGTGTAGAAATCAATTAAAACACAATTCCATTTCCCAATTTTGTTCTCATGTGGAAAATGAAACTGTCTTGGTAACAAATTTGGGAATACGGCACCTGGCATTAAAAAACTTGCAAAAATTGATCCTGCAATTTTAACTCTAAAATTGCAGCTTTCTTTATAAAATTTCCATTTTCAAAATACACTGGCCAACAATGAAAATGTTTTGGGCTCAAAAATAATTAATTCTTATGTATTTCCAACTGCTGAATTAAAAAATCATCATACAAATGACAGATTAGCTCTTGCTTTAGATATAAAGTGAAGTTCACTTTTATAGTCAATATTTTCAGTTTGGGGGAAATATTGTTTTGAGTTGGAACACACCTGTACAATAACAAAACACAAATGCTCTTCAGTTGTTTGGAAGTCGTAAACATATATACTGTTGCTGTGACTGAGTTTCATATAGTTTCTGTTGTAATTAAAGCAGAATTTCTGGTTTGAGAGAGCTTTTGTAGTGTAAAATTCATAAAAATGCCCCAAAAATTTGTAAATAACATGAACAATTTTATAACATAACATTTGCCCCACAGAAATGCAATCTGATGCTTCTTATGAAGACTATGTATCATCATTCTTTCGGCATGAGAGTAGGGCACCAGGATAACTCTTGGGCCCCATATATGTTAAGTTACACTACGAGAAAGGTTGAAAAATAAGAAATGATCTATGGATTCTTCTGTGCCTATGGTTTGGTGGGACCCTACAAACCATACAGATGATTGCTATTTCTGCTTGACTCCACCTATAAAGGCAGGATTGTCTATGAAGAAAAGAAAAACAGTTCAGCACCCAAATCTTCAATCTGATAATTGACCTATTCTGTGTTCAGATAGAATACCAGTTCCTAATGCACATGAGAATTGTGTGTTTGAAGTAGAAAATGAGAACAGTGTGGAAAAGAAGAACAGGCAGAAGAAGAAGAACCAAACAATCTTTCCACATCCTGTGACTCAGATTTTGAGGGAAAAGATGACAAACTACACAGACTGAGTCAAGCAGAATTGAGTGATCTCATTAGAGACTTTCACCTGTCAAAAGAGAAGGCAGAAATTCTTGGGTCTCAACTACAGCAATGGAATCTTCTCAAAAATAATGTTAGTCTCACAGTATAGAAAATGTCACATTTGCACTGCTTCCTTTTTGGAGAAGAAAAACAATCTTGTTGTTCGCTATGACATTAATGGCTTGATAGAATTTTTGAATTTGAACTGTGATAGAACTGAATGGAGGCTATTCATAGACTGCTTCAAACTTAGTTTGAAAGCTGTGTTGCTTCAGAGTGGCAAATGTCTTCCTTCTATTCCTGTTGGTCATCAGTTCACATGAAGGAGACATGAAGGAACCCTCTGGGATTCAATCAAATATCGTGAACACAACTGGAAAATCTGTGGTGATTTCAAAATCATCACCTTACTCTTAGGAATGCAACTGGGTTACACAAAAAATTCCTACTTCTTATGAATGTGGGAGAGCAGGGATAGGAAATTGCATTATATTAAAGCAGATCGGCCTGCAAGAAATCTCAACCATAGCAAGAAAAATATTGGCAAACCTCTCATGGACCCAAAAGATGTTCTTATGCCACCCCTGGATTTGATGAAAAATTCTGTCACAGGTATAAACCAAGAAGGGTGGGCCTTTAAGTAAATAAGAGAGAAATTTCCAAAATTTAGTGAAGCAAAAGTTAAGGAAGATATTTTTATCGGGCCACAAATTCAAGAACTTGTAAAGGCTACTACAAGTTCTGGAGTGAAAAGAAAAGGAAGCTTGAGAAGCCTTCAAGGGAGTTGTTCGTGGATTTTTAGGCAGCAAAAGTGATGATAACTACAGTTATTTGGTGACAGTACTCCTGCAAAAATACGGTAACCTTGGCTGCAACGTGTCCCTTAAAATCCATTTTCTCCACTCCCATCTAGACTTTATCCCTCCTAATTGCAGAACTGTCACTGATAAATGTGGAGAAAGATTCCATCAGGACATTTCTGTTACTGAACAGAGATATCAGAGCCACTGGAATGAAGCAATGCTTGCAGTTTACTTTTGGTCTTTGTGTAGGGATTCTCTGGAACTCTGTTACAAGAGGGAAGCTAAAAGATGAACATATCATGAAGCCACCACATGAGTCTCTTCAGACCCATCCATTTGTGAAGCATTCTTCCAGCAATTTAGAACTCTTAAAATGTAACTACCATTTTAAGAAATTCAAATACACTTTCAATGTTATTAGCATATGTAATTAAAAATGTATCTTTTTTTCTTCATCCATTAATATCAAATACTTCCACATTGTGTGTATCATAGAATCTAGAGCCACGGGAAATTTTCCGTTGTTTTTCTCAGCCCAGAATGAGTAACAACTGACTCATGAAATGCAGGAAACATTCAAAAATCATTTTTTGTTGGCCTGTGACATCTTTGTAATGAACATTAATTGAATGTACTGGATTGCTGTTGGTACAAGCTACAATATAATAAGCTGTCTGACAAAGTTACTTTATTTTGCCTTTGCTGCATCCTTCCTAATGTAATATATTATCAGACACACATTAAGCATGAAACTGTACATTTCCCAGCTATCCAAAAATTAGATATACGAGTACCTTATGAGTCACTCTTAAAATTTTCCAAAGTGTTTGGATTCTATGACGGAAAAGTCGTGTGTGACACACGGCTTTAGTGACAGCACGTGTGTCATATGATAGGAGAATCTTATCTACGCTCCTAATTTGTAAGCCTGGTAAGTGAGTGAGATGTCCCTCTTCGTCCGATTTAAGGATTCGTGCATATGTGAATGTGATCACTCTCACGGAAATGATGAACACACAACGGTTTGTACATAAGCAGCAAAAAATGAATGCAACAATTTCGCAATCACGCAAGTTCTCTGCTGAAACATATGTTTTTAACGTTTTTGAAGTTGCATTCCGCTTTGGAAGTTTTGACTCTAGAATTCCTTTGCTGTAACATAGTTTACATCCGTTTCTTTGTTGTATTCATTTCTGTTAGACGTCTATGTGTTATCTCGCCTGCTTTCACTATTCATCACATTTACACTGAATCGCCAAAGAAATTGGTGTAGGCATGCATATTCAAATACAGAGATATGTCAACAGGCAGAATAAGGCGCTGCGGTCGGCAACGTCTATGTAAGACAAGTGTCTGCCGCAGTTCTTGGATCTGCTGCTACAACGGCAGGTTGCCAAGATTTAAGTGAGTTTGAAGATGGTGTTACAGTCGGCGCACGAGCGATGGGACACAGCATCTCCGAGGTTGCGATGAAGTGCGGATTATCCTGTACGATCATTTCAGGAGTGTACCATGAATATCAGGAATCTGGTAAAACATCAAATCTCAAACATCGCTAGGCCGGAAAAAGGTCCTTCAAGAACGGGAGCAACGACGACTGAAGAGAATAGTTCAGCGTGACAGAAGTGCAACCCTTCCTCAGATCGCTGCCAGTTTCAGTGCTGGTCTATGAACAAGTGTCAGCGTGCGAACCATTCAACGAAACATGATCGATGTGGGATTTTGGAGCCGAAGACACACTCGTGTTTCGTGCGTGACTGTATGAGTGCACGAAACAAAGCTACGCGCCTCGCCTGGGCTCGTCAACACCGACATTGGACTGTTGATGAGTGGACACGTTTATAGGTCCAGCACTACTTCAGACATTAGTCGAGTCCATGCCACGTCGTGTTGCGGCACTTCTGCGTGCTCGCGGCGGCCTGCACGAAACTAGCCAGGTCTACTATTTTCTTTGGCTCTTCAGTGTATATTACAGCTGTTGTTAGGCAACGCCGGCCGCGTGGCCGAGCGGTTCTGTGCGCTACAGTCTGGAACCGCTACAGTCGTAGGTTCGAACTGCTTCGGGCATGGATGTGTGTGATATCCTTAGGTTAGTCAGGTTTAAGTAGTTCTAAGTTCTAGGGGACTGATGACCTCAGATGTTACGTCTCACAGTGCTACGAGCCATTTGAACCATTTTTTAGATACAAGTACAATTACTATTATTAATCAATTAATAATCTGTTCACGCAGACAGCAGTGTCACAGCTATGTAGTTGCTTAGGGTGGCAGCAATGTGAAACAGAGAACAGTCTACATCTACATCCATACTCCACAAGCCACCTGACGGTGTGTGGCGGAGGGTGACAAGTCGACAAGAAGTGGTCCGAATGGTGCCGACTTTCAACGATCAGTACCTGGGGGCTGGCGGCCAACTTATGGCGCCCTTACTATAGTATATTGGAGGCTCATAACAAACTGAATTACGTAGGTTACCAATTAGTAATAAAGTCGTAAGGTAAGCCGCCCGACGTGTTGCCCCCACAGTACCAGTACTGTCTCTTAAGCAAGAAAGTTTGACGACTACTGATTTAGAATATCGTTTGTCGCTTCAAATTGGCAACGCTATCTACAGTTCTATAAATAGCATAATAGCATCCTCTTTTTTTCTTTCACTCGTTAATAACTGTATTGATGTGCTTTTTGGTCAATCTTATCGTTTAGACGTACGTAAACAATTCTCGTCTATTATCCACAAAGAGCGTTTCATTCAGTGTTCTTTCCTTTCTTCAAGAAGTTTTTTTTTTTTTAATTTTAGTAAATCGAAGTCTTTAATCTAAATTTGCACTATTATTGTGTAAATACGGCCTTTTCCACGATTGACTTTCATATTTGCAATAGTGCTTCAAAACTGCACTATTTTTTTTCTCAGGACACAATTCTAAACAATCTCAGACAATTCGCACAGCATCAGTTTAATTCTGATTGTGTATCTGCAGTTCAAAGCGATGCAATGAATTACGGTCGATATTATCCAGATGCTACAATTACACAGAAGGTAAAAAAAAAGTAGAATATATTTCTGTATGGTGATGATTTCGTTTTGTTTATTTTTTATGATTCCGGAGGTAATGACGGAGATATACGAAACACGTCCCACTGTAAAGAGGCTGCTCTTTTAACGAAGAACGTCTACTTTGTGACGTCAGAGAAAGCAGCCGGCTCGAAGGTTGCTAGAGTCGGCACCTTCTGAAGAGGCGTGACTTTTTTTGCCAAATGGACAGCTTCGCTGCTGTACGTATCAAAAACAAGATTTCGCAAACCGCGCGCTAATGAATTTTTTTGCGCAGTGTTATGCTTGCGAGATACCTACCGCAGCCCCAGTAAGCTGAATGATCGAATTATTGTCTCTCTCCTTACGAACCTGTTTGTGATAATCTTACATTAGTAGCACGAGATAGAACTATTTCGTGTATGACTGCAGCTAGGAAAAAAGAACCGGAATCGTCATGCAGGGAGTCAGACACGTAAATTGCATGAATTTATTTACGAATAATGAGGAATATTACATTAAATTCAGCAACAATTTCTGCGCCTTAGAAGGGTGCAGCAACAGATGTTGCACGTAACAAGAAGGCAAAAAGAAAAGTTCAAATGGAGCAAGGCAACTATCAAAGAGTAGGCGATAGTTTTAAGCAAACGGGAACATAACTGAACATGTTAAAACTATTCGGAAACCTCTCTGAGATGATTTGCGAAGATACATTGAAATTTTGATCAGAGAAACAATTCAAAACAACGAGTATAGGAAACAAATACCAGAAACATATATCATGTAGATTCCACTTTTCATTAGAACAAAGAGAAAAAATGTATATGAATACTTTAAATGTTTGTACAAGAAATGGATTAGGAAAGCAGAAAGGAAATAGCTAGGATGCCTCAAGAAAGTACAGAAGAGGTACACAAAGTCATTCGAAGTATGAAAGTAGGAGAGGCGTCTGGAGACGATTTCAACAGAAATGATCGAAGCTGGAGGCAAACTAAAGGGAAATGAATTTTCTTAATTATTTAAAGTGTGTTCGTGAATGAAGATAAATCCCTGCAACTGGGAGGTTGCTGCAGTGACTAATTGGCAAGAAAGCAGACACACAAGAAATTGGAAAGCATACAACTATTAGTGTCCCCTCGAAAACGTGAAGATTATTCTCTACAATTACCACCAGCAGCACAGAAAAAAAGATTTCAATGAAGCTGGCTATAGAAGTAAATAAACCACTACGGAACACTTGAGAATCGGGAATGAAATCTTGGGACAGAGGAGTGAATATGAATTATCATTTTGTCTGGGACTCGTACACTGAGTTCTGTTTTGGTACACATTCAAAATAATTTGAACTCTAGTAGCGGGTGACAAATAAAACGTTGATCTGACCCGAAATCATATTCTCAAAAATCTCACTTTTTCCTTATGTTTTGAAAAGGGAAGGTCCAGACTAGCTGAAGTAAGTTTAATATTCTTTACGACAGCAGTTTCGGTTTTATTGTCATTCTCAGGTATCCTGCGTATACAAACATTGGTGAGACCATCTACATTTACAGTGGTTGCGCATGTGAATAGTTATATATTGGAATTTGCGTCAAATCAAACTAGACTATGTGCCAATATATCATTCCAGTGCATAATTATTCACATGGGCAACTACCATAAATGTAAATAGTCTCACCAATGTTGTATTTGCACAAATTTCTTGAGACCGGCAACAAAGTCTAAACAGTTGTCGTAAAGAATGTTAAACATATTGAAGCTAGTCTGGATCTTCCCTTTTTAAAATGTAATGTTTATGACACGTACTATGCCGCGGGCCCAATCGAAAGAAAAAAAGTTTCGTAATATATTCTTATTTTGCTGACTTTTCAGCTGGCTGCTTGTCTTTTTAGTTTGCCTTTCTGTGCGAATACTAATCGGTGTTTATTTACGAGACGACACATAACACATCATTTGTCATTGCATTGCAATCTGATTTCTTTATTAGTACGTACAGATAATGGTTAAATAGCTATGCTAAATAACGTAGACGATTCCAAACTTTTGCATTAACCCACATTTATTGACTTCTCACTTAGTTCCGTGTCCCGTGGATCATATCCGCAATAAATGTCGTGATGTGGAACGTGTCAATGTAACAAACATAGAACACATATTTACATCAAAAAGGGCGAAAAAATATTTTTTCGTTACATGGTAGCCACTTATAGGTTTTTCTGTAAAAATAAATATTTTTTTTCTATTCAAGAGTTTTTCTTGGTATAGACTGACTTGTTAGAGAGAAACACCTTTTATCTGCATTTGAAAACATGTTCGCCGTGTTGTCAGATATTTTATTACCATGGGTACATTATCAAAAAGTTTAGTAACTCCATTTCTCAGCCCTTTATCTGCCAAAGTTAGATACGTGAAGGATAATGCAGATTTTTTTCTTCATATTAGTACTTGTGAATATCTCTTTTTCTCATACTCAGATGGATTGTTGATAGAAATTTCAGAAGTGAATAAATGTACTGCGAGGCTGTGGTTAATGTTCCCAGCTGCTTAAAGAGACGCCTGCAAGATATATGTGAAGGTTGGTTACAATTGAAGTGCAGCTACTCATGGAGATCCGCTGTGGGCTGTAATTATCATATGGCAACGAAACTTGTTAGACACTGTAATGCGTTAATGCGACACCGATTTACTCTCGGAAAAAAAATTGTTCCAATTCTGGCCACAAGGAGCAAATCTGGCCCTGTACAGCATCTCTTTGTCGTCTTTGGTTCTCATGTTAAACAAATTGTGTAATTACGTTTGACTTTTTCGCCCAAGTCCTGTTCCTAATCCATTACACATGGAAACATTTCTATACGTCTTTCTCCCTTTCACAGTGCCAGTCCTGTTCCTAATCCATTACACATGGAAACATTTCTATACGTCTTTCTCCCTTTCACAGTGCCAGATTTGTACCTGGTGGCCAAAATTTGAACTAATTTTTCTTGAGCATAAGTCGGTTCCGCATTAACGCATTAGAATATGTATAAAGTTTCGCTGCCATACGATAATTGCAGCCCCAACCTATGTGAGTAGCTGCATTTTAATTATAACCACCTGATGCATGAACCCCGTATATGATTCTAATTACTTTCTTCTGTGCACAGACTACTTTTCACCTAAACTAGGAGTTGCCCGACAATATCACCTCATGAGACGTCAATGAATGAAATGAAACCTATGGAAAACATATTCGTTTACATACTTCTACACCCCCAAAGTTTGCAATTATTCTCCTTGCAAAAAACAGCCGAGCCTAAACGTTTTAGCAGGTCTGCTGTACAGATCTTTCAGTTTAACCCTTTCGTTCATCCTCTTGTCAACTGACATCATCATGTTTCACCGACTGCAGAGCGGAAAAAACGGAATGTCTGAGTTTCGTCACGCTGGTGGCGGATGGCAACAATGTGGTACAGACGTGTGCCTTATGGAGCGCTTTCGTCTCCCTTGAATAGGGAAGTCGACAGCAGTGAGCCAATGCTCGAAACCTATTGGCCTTCCATTGTAATTTCTCCCTATGCAGACGATGCGACGTTATGAGTTTGTATTATTCGAGCAACGTAAGGTAACTTTTTGCATTCTGTATATTAAATAAGAACTAAATCAGGCGTGTTCTGAGCTATGTTTTCTATTAAAACTTAACCATCTCTAATAAAATGACTGCCACAATCAAATGCCAGCAATAAGTCATATAAGGTCCCAAATGGTGATATTTCGTCATTTAATGATGTTGCTATGTGCTCTTTGTAATTTCCTCGCAAATTATCGTCAGTACCGACAACGGTGCTAATCGTAATAAACTCATCGATTTCCATTGTCTTCCTCTCTGTCCTTTTAGGGCAAACGGAACTGAGACGACAGCAGAGACATAACGGTTGAAGGATGCTCCTAATCGAATATAAAATATGCCTTGTCGAAGAATTCAAATGCCTCTGTATATCGCTAAACTAATGGAATTGATTTAGGCCACAGGCAGATGGATATAATTTGACAATGTACTGCAATGCTAAAGCTCCCATTAGATCGCATCAAAGTAGTGAGATGTTCAGAACTGAAAGAGGTGTCAGGCAAAAACTCTGTATCATGTAAGCTATTCTCAAAAGACGTAGATAAAGTGTTGAGATTGTTAAAGTGGGAAATCGAAGGGTATGTGTTAACGGAGCATATCTGAATCGCCTTCATTTTGCTAATGACATTGTACTAATTTGCCCATAGTGCAACAATGAATATAGAGACTCATTAGTGTGACCGAAAAGCATTTACGGCAAAACAGAGATAACGAATGATCAACACATAGCAAAACAAAATTTTACAGTTTATCAACGTCGTCATAGCTCCGGTTAACGAGATTTTGTATTTAGGACAATAGAAGACAACGAAATTGATGGAAAGCAGAAGAAATGAACAGAAGAGTTAATATTGATGTATACTGTTTTCAGAACAAAGCTTCCGACGCATCTGAAGCGGGAAGTTAAAAATCATTCTGCATTATAAGTTTTTATTTGTGGCACTGAAACATGGAGTTTTAATGCGAAAACCATCAAAAAAAGTAAAGGTCGATCAGTGAGTAACAAAAAAATACATGTCGGTACCTACTCAGAGATAGAGGAAAGCAGAGACGTAGAGCAGGGAACAGATTGCAGAGGAAGACAGAATTGTGACTGTAATAAAAAGGATACGGAAGCGACGTGTATTCGGGTGAATGACAGCAGATGGTCCTAGAAATTTCTTAACTGGATAGTAAGATACAAGAAAAGACAGAGATGACGGAGTGAGCTAAGATGAGCATATGGCATTTAAAGACGCAGGGACTACCAGAAATGCGTATAACTGAAGTGTACGATGCCTGTAAACGTGTAGGAGAGGTTTTATCTTGCAATGGAGGACTTATGGTCAATGACGGTGATGATTAAAGCAATGGCGACGAACTGCAGGCCCCAGGAAATGCCAAGACTGTGGGATACGAATTTCGCTTGTATGTAACACTTTACTCATTAATAGATGGATGCATATGTCAACAGCTAACTAGTTAACTATGTGCTGTATCACGTAGAAACTCAGACGACCAAACTGTAACATAATATTCATTTAAAAAAAAAGCCATGAATTACCTCGTTTGTAGAGAAATTTGTATTCGAAAGTAACTTCTGTGAAAAAATGGTGAGCAAAGTGTCACTTGATTTAGCAAGAAATTGTTTGGCACGCTCTGAGAAAGGAATAATGGAACTCTGTATATTATGTTGTATTTATTTCAGTATTAGCATCCGACTACAAATTAAAATAAGATGACATTAGATTACTGTAAAATTTTCAAAGTAAGGGACAGAGTTTGAACCTCCAGATCGTCATTGTACACTGAAGTGCCCTGGGAAATTACATTTTGCACAATGTCGCAAGCGTTAACTGTCTGTCACGAGTAGACTTTACATAAATCATCAAGATTTCTGTGCCGATCATGTGAGAACTACTCAACAGTCACCATGTATTTCATTCACGACAGTGTATAGATAAATAAAAAATACTATATTTTATGTAATAGCCTGGTTTCTCCACTGTTCACTCACTATCGTACAGTACACGCCCTGACAACATTCTGGAATCCAAACAGCCAGACAGATCTATAAGGTCACAATGATATAAGTAGATCTATGAGGTCACAATGATATAAGTAACGAGAATAAGTGTGTTGAAGTCTCTTGAAGAGGACATTCCCTGTAGATGATATGCTCTACCTGGAAAACTGACGCTGCATATTAAATAACTGATGATCGCACAAGTGTCGTATATGTGTTTGCATTTATAAGTGGTCTGCACCTTCCCAGAATTATTGCAGAAAATCATAGTTGGCCCCTTACTTTCCCTACAATTGGTATTAGTGCTGGTTCCACTTCGAGTCATATCGCACTGTTACGCCTAGATATTTGGTCGATGTGACAGCATAGCATATCTCAACGTAGGCCTATCAGCACGAATTCAGGAAAACAATTGAAAAAAAGCGGTACAATGTTCTATGAAATGATTTGTCTAGAATTAAGAAACAAACTGGTTAGGGAAACATTTCAGATGGCTGTTATTGATGCTCAAAACAATTTGCAGCAAATGTGGTGCCAATTGAGAATTTAAAGTTCAGTATTTAACTTAGAATCTTCGAATTTCAAAAAATAGATTTGTCTGGTGGCTTATGTTGACTAGACAAATAACCTCTAGTTCTCTTTAAAATTCTAAGTTAAAAATGGAACTTTAAATACTCAATTCGCCACTCATTTGCTGTAAATGATCTCTAGCATCATTAAAAGACGCGTCAAATATTTCTGTAATCTATTTTGTTCCTTACCTTTAGAAAAATCATTTCAGATAGTATCTGACTAACATCTGATCTTTTCATCATTTTTTTATTTATTTTTATGTTTTGTTCAGAAAACATGAAATATAATATATTTAAACATCGATCAGTATTCTATTATTATTAAGAATATATAGCTGTAGTGTGTGATATCTGGAGACTCATGCCGGCTGCTGTGGCCGAGCGGTTCTAGGCGCTTCAGTCCGGAACCGCGATGCTGCCTTGGTCGCAGGCTCGAATCCTGCCTCGATCATGGATGTGAGTGATGTCCTTAGGTAAATTTGGTATAAGTCTAGGGGACTGATGACCTCAGATGTTGTCCCATAGTGCTTAGAGCCATTTGAACCATTTGGAGACTCATGTTTTCGCTTCCTTCAAATATTTGTGAACAGTTAACGAAGTGTCGCACTGGTGTAACTTTTTCAAACAATGGAAAATCCAGGATGGAATGTAACAATATCAGAGAAGTTGCTACTCACCATACAGCGCAGATGCTCAGTCGCTGAGTCGCGATAGGCACAATAAAAAGATGTACACTCTCATAGCTCTCGGTCATTAAGTCTTTGTCAGCAATAGACACACAAGCACACACACACTCACGCAAACGCAATTTGTACACACGTCTGCAGTCTCAGAGAGCTGAGTGTAGTTTCAGCTCTCTGAGACTGCAGACGAGTGTGCAAGTTGCGTTTGCGTGAGTGTGTGTGTGCGTGTGTGTATGTGTGCCTACTGCTGACAAAGGCTTAATGGTCGAAAGCTACGAGTGTGTGAATCTTTTTATTGCGCCTATCGCGACCCAGCATCTCCGCTGTATGGTGAGTAGCAACTTTCCTTCTCTGGTATTGTTAGTGTATCTTTTTAGTGCACAGAATAGCAAGGCACTGAAGAGATGACAGATATTTATTTAGCTAGTTCTTCGTGAAATATTTCCAAAATTTCCCTTGAATCACTAATTAAGTTTTTCTCATTTATCGTGATTACTTTCCAGCACCTCTTTGTATTTTATTTATTTTTATTTTTTTAACTATACCTCCTCACGCTGGTCAATTTGACAATTTGATACCTCATTTCCTCATTTGTCTGTTTCCCACTCTTCACATAACTATGAAATTTTGGATAAAAACCCATTGTGTAATTTCCAGAGAGTATAGTTTGCACTCCGCTCAAACATTTTAACAGAAACCACTCATGTGGAAAAACAGCTTGCTTTATTCATGTATGGCATCTCACAAACACTAGATGCAGGTGAACGGGTAGATTCTCGCTTCCTAGATTTCTAACATTGTACCATACCATAGACTGCTAATCAAGATGAAGTCGACTAGAGTGTCTCCGCAAATATGTGATTGGTTCGATGAAGTTCGACCAGTCGGATGCAGTACGTGTACGGGACGGCAGAAACTAATGAATGATCGAGTGTGACGCAAAGAAGTGAAATAGAACATCTAATGTTCCCAAGGGGGAACATGGGGCATAATGGCCACTCTAAGGGAAATTGAATTTTCAGCAAACCACGACTATTGGTAGATGTTTGCCGCTTACACATTGTTACACTGTCCAGTCACATTAATGCTACCAACTGTCAGAAGCCAGAATAACCGCCTTTTGCACGGACCTCTGCGGGATGTGCAGGAAGAGAGTCAGTGAGATTCTGGAAAGTACCGACAGGGATGCGGAACCTTGCCGTGGCCAGCTGCGCTAGGTTCAAATGGCTCTGAGCACATGGGACTTAATATCTGAGGTCATCAGTCCCCTAGACTTATAACTACTTAAACCTAACTAACCTAAGGACATCACACACTTCCATGCCCGAGGCAGGATTCGAACCTGCGATCGTAGCAGTCGTGCGGTTCCGGACTGAAGCGCCTAGAACCGCGTGGCCACAGCGGCCGGCTGCTGCGTTATGGTTCTCATCTCGAGGTTGAGCATCTCGAGGTTCTCCCACAGATTCTCGACTGGGTTTTAGTACGGGGAGTTTGGTGGCCAGGGGAGTGCGGCAAACTCATCGTGTTGCTCTTTGAACCACGCACGTGCACTGCGAACTGTGTGACGCGTTGCATTGTCCTGCTGGTAGAAGCCATCGTGCCGAGGAGAATTAAACTGCATGTAGAGGTGGCCATTGTCCCCAAGGATAGATACATACTTCTGTTGATCCATTGTGCCTTCCAGATTGACGAAATCACTCAGGGAATGCCACGAAAACGATCCCCAGACCACAACGCTCTCTCCTCCACCTTGACTTTTCCTACGATAGGTGCAGGGTGTTTGCTTTCAGACGTTTCACGCAGTATACGCCAACGGCCATCTGTCCGATGGAGCGTGAAACGTGATTCATCTGAGTAGGACTCCTGTCACCACTCAGTGGAAGCCCAGCGTGCAAATTCCAGCCTTCGTCGCTGATGAGCAGCAGTGAGCGTGGCTACACGAACGGGATGCATGCTGCAGAGGCCAATACACAGCAACGTTCGCTGCACGATGGTTGAGTAGAACCTGTTGTTAGACCCTTGTGTCATCTGGGCGGTCAGTTTCTCAGCAATTGTTCGTCTATTTGCCCGTACCTGCCTCCGCTGTCATCGTTCATCGCTGTCATCTATGACCCGTCCGCCTCAGTAGCCAGCGGTAGTGCTACCGCCTGCCAAGCAACGGGGCCCGGGTTCGATTCCCGGCAGGGGACTGGGTATTGTGTGTCCATCATCACTGACACGCAAGACATCGAAGTGCCAAATAGTTCAAATGGCTCCGAGCACTATGGGACTTATCATCTGAGGTCATCAGTCACCTATAACTTATAACTACTTAAACCTAACTAACCTAAGGACATCACACACATCTATGCCCGAGGCAGGATTCGAACCTGCGACCGTAGCAGTCGCACGACCTAAGTGGCATCAACTAAGAAGACTTGCAATACGGCGGCTGAACCCGAAGCGGATTTCCCGGCCAATAAATGCCATACGATCATTCCACTACATCTATGGCCCGTGGTGGAACAGAGTTGCCTCGGCGCCGATTGCAGATAGCAGCATTTTGCGATGCACGATATACTTTAACCACGGCGGCACGCGAACGGTTTAGAAACTTAGGCGTTTCGGGAATGCTTCCGCCCTTGGCCACAAAGCCAGCAATCGTGCCCTTTTGGACGTCTGATAAAGCGCTCAGTTTCCGCATTACGACAACGATAGCGCTGTTTTCGCGTCCCCTTGACACTTTTTAATATATCCTCCATTGCTAGTAATGCCACTGGCCGTCTATGTCTGATTGTTGCACGTCGACGTCGAACATTGGCGGTTACATTAATGTGACTGGACTGTGTGCATAGGAACTACATGCATTTTTATAAAGGCTCCCACTTTTCCTCATATAAGGTGATAATGTAGCCAGTGCCATCGGAACGGCATCGCATGTTTGCTGTTCTGATTTCCGGACATACTTTCTACGCATCTTGATGCCCTAGTATCTAAGCAATAGCAACCGGCTGTAGCATAGAAGTAGATATCCTCGGTGTAACAAAGCAGCTTAAATCACTTAACAAAGGCAAGGCCTCCGGTCCAGATTGCATACCAGTCAGTTTCCTCTCAGAGTACGCTGATAAAATAGCTCCATATTTCGCAATTACAAACAACCACTCGCTCACCGAAAGATTTGTACCTAAAGACTGGAAAATTGTTCAAGTTACACCAATACCCAAAAAGGGAAGTAGGAGTAATCCGCTGAATTACAGGCCTATATCACTGACGTCGATTTGCAGTAGGGTTTTAGAACATATGCTGTATTTGGGCATTATGAAGTACCTCGAAGAATACGATTTATTGACATACAGTCAGCACGGATTCAGAAAATATCGTTCTTGTGAAACACAATTAGCTCTTTATACTCATGAAGAAATAAGTGCTATCGACAGGGGATGTCAAATTGATTCCGTATTTTTAGATTTCCATAAGGCTTTCGACACCGTTCCTCACAAGCGTCTTCTAATCAAACTGCGTGCCTACGGAGTATCGCCACGGTTGTGAGACTGGATTAGTGATTTCCTGTCAGAAAAGTCACAGTTCGTAGTAATAGACGGAAAGTCATCGAGTAAAACAGAAGTATTATCCGGCGTTCCCCAAGTAAGTGGCCGTGCGGTTCTAGGCGCTACACTCTGGAACCGCGAGACCGCTACGGTCGCAAGGTTCGAATCCTGCCTCGGGCATGGATGTGTGTGATGTCCTTAGGTTAGTTAGATTTAAGTAGTTCTAAGTTCTAGGGGACTGATGACCTCAGAAGTTGAGTCCCATAGTGCTCAGAGCCATTTGAACCATTTGAACCCCAAGGAAGTGTTATCGGCCCTCTGTTGTTCCTGATCTATATTAACGACATAGGAGACAATTGAGTAGCAGTCTTAGATTGTTTGCAGATGATACTGTCATTTACCGTCTTGTAAAGTCATCAGATGACAAACACGAATTGCAAAATGGTTTAGATGAGATATCTGTATGGTGCGAAAAGTGGCAATTGACCCTGTATAAAGAAAAGTGCGAAGTTATTCACATGAAATCAGCCAAATTTCGATTACGCGATAAGTCACACAAATCTGAGTGCTGTAAATTCAACTAAATACTTAGGGATTACAATTACAAATAACCTAAATTGGAACGATCACGTAGATAATACTGTGGTAGGGAAAACCAAAGACTGCGATTCATTGGTAGGACACTTAGAAGGTGCAACAGGTCTACCAAAGGGACTGCTTACACTACACTTGTGCGCCCTATTCTGGAGTACTGCTGTGCGGTGTGGGATCCGCATCAGGTGGGACTGACGGATGACATCGAAAAAGTACAAAGAAGGGCATCCCGTTTTGTATTACCGCGAAATAGGGGAGATAGTGTCACAGACATGATACGTGAGTTGGAGTGGCAATCATTAAAACAAAGGCGTTTTTCGTTGCAACGGGGTCTTCTCGTGAAATTTCAATCACCAGTTTTCTCCTCCAATTGCGTAAATATTGTGTTGGCATCCACCTACATAGGGAGAAATTATCATCACGATAAAACAAGAGAAATCAGGGCTCGCACGGAAAAATTTAAGTGCTCGTTTTACCCACGTGCCGTTCGAGAGTGCAACGGTAAAGAGACAGCATGAAGGTTGTTCATTGAACCCTCTGCCAGGTACTTTATTGTGACTAGCAGAGTAATCACGTAGATGTAGATGTAGCAGATGGTTCCAATGGGATTTTTCTATTGTCACATATAACAGAACAGAGTCAGTTTTAAAAAAATGGCAGGTGATAGCTTTGGATATAAAAATGTTTAAAATTCAAACAAATATGTAGTGTTATGCCTGGTACATGGAAGTAGCTAACTCTTATTCGGATAAAAATTTCGGTCGCTTTTCCATCTTAGCAATAGTGACTTACAAGTGGGTGTATCAAACCGCAATAAACAACAAGCAGCTATATGTTTACGCCAAAGAACGTTATTTAAATACTGGTATTGTTAAAAGTGTTACTCTACAGATTAGTAAGATAATAAGTATAATGTAAATCACTTACCTTACACCAGAGCACTGTAAACTGGAAAAGTGTTGACTTAAAAATAACAGAACAACCTTCCTCTGTCAGATTCACTACCTCTCAGCAGGCAGCTGCACTGCACAGGGCATAAAATCTGCAATGGACTGACAGTTTTTCCTTCATGGGCACTTTACCTCACCTTCCCCTACATAACCGGTTCAGCAAATAAGTTCAAAAACACCGTTACTTTGTTCGCTTACGATGCTGTTGTCAACGGTAATTTTTCGACTCTAAACGAAGAAAATGAAGAAAGTCTTAGATGAAATTTCTACTTGGTGCACTAAATCGTATCTCCCTTTTAACTGTAATGTCCATAACAAAGAGAAAGAAGCCAGTAGTATCCGACTACAAGATTAGTCCTGAACATCTTATCATGTCACATTGCATAATTATGTAGGCGTAGCACTAAGAAGCTTTATCGAAAGGCGTTACATCAGAAGTAACAGAGGTGAATCGAAGACTTTGATTTTTTGGAAGAATTCTGGGTAATTGTGGTGCATTTTTAAACGAAATGGAATGCGACATGCTATTGCTCATAATTCTATGACATTGTTCCATTGTTTGGACTCATAATCAATTAAGCGTGACAACAACCATCGAATGAATACAGAGGAGCGCTGTTAGGATGGTGACAGATCATTGCAGTGCGTACGAAAATGTAACGAGATGCTCGGGGGACTTAAATTGGAATCTTTGGAAACACTGTTCTCGTGAAACGCTGTTGTGCAAATTTAGGGATCAAGTCCTCGAGAATGGTCGTGAGACCACTCTGCTACAACCACCGTACTTCCCCGTAGGAATCGTGGGAATAGGTAAGAGAAATTAGGACACGTACAGTAAACGCACCGACTGTCATTTTCTCATCGCTCAAATTGCGAATGAAATAGGAGAAAAAGATTTGGAAGAAATAGGAATACAAGAAACACAGATTTGCACAGGATGACTTTCCGTCTGTCATAGATTTCGAGGACTGAATTAGGCGCGGGACAGAACCATCATGGACAGAAGAGTAAAGAAGATTGCAAAACATGAGAATGAAAGAATAATGAACGAGGAGAAATACCAGGAGTTAATGTGAATTAACGTGGTCCTCAGCTGCCCAAAACAAACTAAAAAGAAGAGGAGAGAAATATGACAGAAAATTGCTAACATTTTTGTACAAAATACCCTCTGCCAGGCAATGGGGAATGTAGATGTATGTAGATTTAGACTCGCACGTAGGTGTTTAAGCAGTTATTCTCTGTTTCATAAGTTGACGATGTCACTGTGACTCCAGTATTTTTATAAAACAGGTCTGAAGACGGTCATTATAGACCAAAATCGATAGTCTGATGACAAAAATTTAAGGAAATTCATGTTAATCTCTGTGCCTTCCATCCGCGACTGTAATTCAACAAAACTTAGGTACGCTAAAGAGAAGCCTCCGCCGAGCATTTTGGAATGCATTACAACGACGGCAAAAAAAAAGCTGAAGGTAGAAGGATAACAAATAACCTGAAGAGTCTTGAAGCGCTTTACTATTCTGCCCATCGTTAACAAAATAATTATCATGTATCTACCAGCCTGATGAAAAAAGTCTTCCCATTTGACGCCACTTCTTCGGCCACCTTCTCAATTTCCACCTCTTCCGGACCTATTCATCACAGAAAATTGTGAGACCCTCTCTGGGAATCGAATCTGAGACCTCCGATGTAGCGTCCAGCGACGCTGACAATTGGGTAACAGGCAATAAAAAGTTGCAACTAACTGTCATATAGTGCTGCTAGCCCATTCACTCGGAACGTGCTGAACTGCAGCAGGACACTGTTGTGTGCGACTATGCGCAAACAAGTGTCACATTTGTAAATAGAGACGCACAGACTGTTGCCATGCGTTTACCTTACCTGCTGAAGGTACAAACATTTCTACCATTCCGAAAGCAAAAACCGCTGGCTTCTGTCAGGGACTTCGGATGCGAAGTATATAAAACGACAGCGTCGCGGTGACGAAGAGAAACCTATGCCCGTCATCAGAAGAAGTTCTCCGCCGTCGCTGTCGCTGACGACGTCCGGATAACCATGTGAGTGAAAACACTGGCTGGCCGTGGATGCATATAGCACACAACTCTCCAAAAACTGTTTTTCGTCCGATATACCTTTCTTTATATCATACAATGGCTTCGGTTTAGCCTTGAATCAAATTGTGTGTCAAATGCAGGTCTGCGAGCTTACTAGAGACTGCCATATGGGTAATTTTATCGAAATTCTTAATCAACAATAAAAACAAGGCGGTGCAAGAGTAGCAGGTACGATGAAAAGTTAACAGTTCGAAAACTACTGGCAGTGACGTGACGCAGTTTTCACGTGCACCTGTCACAAGAACAAATGATATTTCATTTTCAACAAAGAAAAAGTTTTTTAGTTGTTATAATTTGCAGCCATTCTTCCTTAAATAGTTTTTATGTTTAGATAAGAATATTTGTCTTTTGCATCTGAATTTTATTTTTGTTTTCAACCAAACATATTCTGCCTACAGAGTAAATTAAAAAACTGATCGTTGAACTAAATATATTGTGTTTTGTCATACATAGCGTTTCACTGTAACATATTTCTTAGTATTCAAATGGCTCTAAGCATTATGGGACTTAACATCTGAGGTCATCAGTCCCCTAGACTTAAACCTAACTAACCTAAGGACATCACACACATCCATACCCGAGGCAGTATTCGAACCTGCGACCGAAGCAGCAATGCGGTTCTGGACTGTTGCGCCTAGAACCGCTCGGCCACGGCGGCCGGCTCTTAATATTCACTTTGAAATAAAAACATATATCCAAAAAGAAATAAAAACACACACACACATCGCAAGAGAAACATATAACTAAAAAAAATTAAACACACACACATTACAAGAGTACACATATTATAAAACCTCTCACTGCAGCATCTTAAGCTAACGATCCCTCCCCCCCCCCCCACCTCTCTTTTTTCCTGTCTCATTTCTCATGTCTCTTCAGCTTATCTAGCAGTGCGGTCAAGTGACATGCAGTTAAGTGAAAACCTTCATCGAAGAAGTTTGAGTGCTTACGGAAGAGCCAATGGACATATGAAATCCTGATCTGTAGACAATGGTAAGAGATAAATAAGAGTTTTTGAGAAATTTTGCGGTAAAATTTCAAAACAATCTAATAAATAAGATATTTCAAGTACATCCTATGTGATTTTTTTAATTCAGATAAATCATTCTTTTCTAATACGTTTCCGGTAGCGATATATTTTTTAAACTGTATATTCTATCCCGCATTTCATTCTTAATAATTCGACAGTGGGTGCTTAACATTGTTTACTTGCAAACTGAGTGCACTTAATATGCTTTAGCATTCTTATCACTGTTTACTTGCTGTACGAATTAGCGAAATTACTGCGAAACCGTTAAAAAATACAAATTAATGCTTCCTAATTGTTCAGTTTTTAATACCAAGATTTGCACGAACAGTGTTTGTGATGATAAAATATAACAACCTCAAAAGTTTATCCATGATTCAGCACAATGTAAAATCAGTTTTAGCAAGCATCTTACTAAGACATGTTAACAATTTCAACGATTGCCCTTAACGTTCCTATCACTACTCCCTCAGGTAAATTCGCGTAAAGCATGGAAAGAGACATAAAAATGTTTACTTGATAAATAAATAAATATTCAAGTTTACCTGACTAACAATTATTTCTGAAGCATTTTCCTGGACGACCAGAGCACGCATTACTAGACTATGTGATCAAAAGTATCCGGACAGCTGGCTGAAAATGACTTAAAAGTTCGTGGCGCCCTCCATCGGTAATGCTAGATTTCAGTATGGTATTGGTCCACTGTTAGTCTTTATGGCAGCTTCCATTCTCGCAGGCATACGTTCAATGAAGTGCTGGAAGGTTTTTCTTGAGGAATGGCAGCCCATTCTTCACGGAGTGATGCACTGAGGAGAGGTATCAATGTCGGTCGGTGAGGCCTGGCACGAAGTAGGCGTTCCAAAACATCCCAAAGGTGTTCTATAGGTTCAGGTCAGGACTCTGTGCAGGTCAGTCATTACAGGGATGTTATTGTCGTATAAACACTTCGCCACAGGCCGTTCATTACGGACAGGTGTTCGATCTTGTTGAAAGACGCAATCACCATCCCCGAATTGCTCTTCATCAGTGGGAAGCAAGAAGGTGCTTAAAATGGCAATGGAGGCAAAACAACAAGGGGTGCAAGCTCCCTCCATGAAAAACGTGACCACACCATAACATCACCGCCTCCAAATTTTACTGTTGTCACTATACACCCTGTCAGATGACGTTCATCGGGCACTCGCCATACCCACACCCTGGCATCAGATCGCCACATTATGTACCGTGATTCGTCACTCCACACAACGGTTTTCCAATGTTCAATCGTCCAATGTTTACGCTCCTTATGCCAAGCGAGGCGTCGTTTGGAATTTACCGGCGTGATGCGTAGCTTAAGAGCAGACGCTCGACCATGAAACCCAAGTTTTCTCTCCTCCCGCCTAACTGTCACAGTATTTGCAGTGGATCCTAATGCAGTTTGGAGTTCCTGTGTGACGGTATGGATAGATGTCTGTATATTACACATTACGACCCGCTTCAACTGTCGGTGGTCTCTGTCAGACAACAGACGAGGTTAGCCTGTACGCTTTTGAACTATACGTGTCCCTTCACGTTTCCACTTCACTATCACATCGGAAACAGTGGACCTACGGATGTTTAAGAGTGTGGAAATCTCGCGTACAGAGGTATGACACAAGTGACACTCAGTCACCTGACCATGTTTGAAGTCCGTGAGTTCCGCGGAGCACCACATTCCGCTCTTTTACGATGTCTAAAGACTACTGAGGTTGCTGATATGGAGTACCTAGCAGTAGGTAGCAGTACAATGCACGTAATATGAAAAACGTGTTTTTGGGGGTGTCCGGATAATTCTGATCACATAGCGTACATCTACATCTACAGCTACGACAACAAACACACTCCACAAGGCGCAGAGTGCGTGACGGAGTGCGCGCTGGGGGGTACCCTGTATCACTCACTACTAGTCATTTCCTTTCGTATTCCCCTCACAAACAGGGCGAGGGGAAAGTACTATCTATAGGCACCCGTATGTGCTAGTATGTTTCATATAGTAGGTTCGTGGCCCATGCGGGAAAGGTATGTTGGCAGCAGCAGGACCGTTCTCCAGTCACCTTCAATTGCGTGTTCTCTAAATTTTCTCAGTATACGAGGGTAACACCAAAAGCAAGGTCAACTATTTTTTTATTAGTACAGAACTCTGTTTGTGTGGCAGTTGGTCACACTGTTATGAAGAGTGGTTCACGCGCTGTGTGTAAACACACGCACGCCGTGCTGAGGCGCTGTCTTGGCTTGGCAGCCACTGAGAGCGAAGCTCCCGTTAGATGTTACCGCCAAGTGCGAATTGCGCGCAGGTATTCGGTTTTTGAACGCAAAGAGAACTGCGCCGATTGAAATCCATCGCCAATTGATGGAAGTGCATGGTGAGTCGTGCATGGATGTCAAAAATATTCGTAAGTTTTGTAGAGAGTTTGCAGCTGGTCGGACCGAAATTCACGACGAACAAAGGAGCGGGAGACGGTCAATTTCTGAGGAGACAGTGTTGAAGGTCGAGTAAAGCATGCGTGAAGATCGGCGGATCACCCTGGATGATCTCTGCACGTTGGTTCCTGAGGTTTCCCGAAGCACCACTCACAGTATTTTAACGGAAACATTGAACTACCGGAAGGAGTGCGCAAGGTGGGTGCCACGAATGCTGTCTGAGGACCTCATGCGGCAACGAGCTGATGCATCCCGCGCGTTTCTTCATCGCCTTGCAACCGAACAGGACAACTTTCTGGACTCAATTGTCACGGGTGACGAAACCTGGGCATTCCACTTTACACCTGAGACCAAGCAACAATCACGCCAATTCATAATTATCTGAACAGCATGGCGGTGAACTGGTATGACATGGGCATACAAAAACTGCCACAGCGTCTACAAAAAAAGCATCGACACAAATGGTGATTATGTCGAAAAATAGCTAAATGTGCAAGCTGATATAATCCATTGCAGAAATAAACAGGTCTATGTGCTTACAAGAAAATAAGAGACCTTACTTTTGTGGTAAGCCTCGTAGTTCCTCTAAAAGAACATCGCTAGTCCTCATGGGATCCCATTTGTGTTTATTTGCGTGTCGTTCCAACCTACGGGCAACAAACCTAGGAGCCCTCTTCTGAATTGGTTCGATGTCTTCCTTCAGTCCCAAACCCGAGAATATGTCGCACTAGCGTTCTGTATGCTATCTCCTTTACAGATGAACCACACATTTCGAAAATTCGCCCTGTAGACTGAAGTTTCCCCCTTTCGCTAGAATTCTCAAATGATCATTCCATGTCATATCGCTTCGCAACGTTACGCCCAGATATTTAAACGGCGTGACTGTATCAAGCAGGACACTGTCAATGCTGTATCCGAAAGTTACGGGACTGTTTCTTATACTCAGCCGCATTGACTTACATTTTTGCTACTATTAACAGTCATGTTTTTGGCACTTTCCACTGTTTACGTACACACAATATGACAAAGTTACCATTAGTGAGAACTTGAAATTAAAGATAGGTCTGCCATTTCTCACTTTATCGTACGACTATCAAGTAATATGAATAAAACACATCACTTACTATGTTTTCCACGTAGTTACTCTGTTTCTCGTCGACTGCTCCTTACTACTGTTTACAGTTGAGGTCTTCATATATGAAACCTAAGGCACAATATTAAGTGGGTAGACAGCATCCTTTACTTGTAAATAATTTTAGTATTAAGTTAAACTAAAAGTGCTAGTGTCAGACACTTCATATATCAAAGCAAGATGTTTACAGTTTAAAAAAATCTATTTCCTATGTTTCCTTTGTAGACCACTGTAAGATGCCTAACCCAACTGGGTGACACGTATCTGGTTAAAAGCAAAAATAAAACTCAGATGTGAAAGATGAGTAACAGTTATTCATAGCTACAATACAAGCAGTAAAAAAGTTTAGTGCCGGAATAGTTGCATTTGGTAACGATCCTGGAATAAAGATATTTCCTAAAATAAAAAGTAAGCCATCCGGTGTCTCTGTCAACTTCCGGACTGATGACGCGCAGTTTCCACATTATGGAAGTAAAAAAGGAAATTCCTGTGAGTTGCACTTCATCAGTATACCGAGCGAGGTGGCGCAGTAGTTAGCACACTAGACTCGCGTTCGGGAGGAAGACGGTTCGTACCCGCGTCCGGCCATCCTGATTCACGCTTTCCCTTATTTCCCTAAATCGCTTCAGGCAAATGCCGGGATGGTTCCTTTGGAAGGGCACAGCCGACTTCCTTCTCTAACCCAGTGGGACCGGTGGCCTCGTTGTTTGGTCCCCTCCCCCCAAATCAACAGCCAACAAACATCAGTATACAAACTAACGACTGAACTGACGCGCAAAACGTCGGTAAAATATATATGACGGTGTGCTGAAAAGTTATGCCTCCAAAATTTTTATGTGAAAATTCTTAAAGCTTTTTAGATAAAACAAACTTTATTAACATTCTACATCTTTACTCTCCATGTCTACATATTTATTTCTCAACGTACTCACCCTGCCGACTAACATATTTCTCCCAACGAGAGACCGGTTTGTTAATATCGTCACTGTAGAACGTTTGATTTTGTTCAGGGAGCCTCAACCTCACCCCTCGGTGCACCGCTTCATCACTGTCAAAGCGAAGGCCTCGAAGGAGTCCTTTAAGTTTTGGAAGCAGATGAAAATCGGATGGCGCCAGATGAGGATTTTGTCGAAGATGATCGGTCACAGTGAGCACAAAAAGCCCAGCATCGGATAGTACTGACGTCTAAACAGTCATCTCTGTACAAAGCTTTAATTATTCCATGGATCTAAACGGGTGGCTCGCTCTCTGCACTTAGAAACTCGATTACAGCACGCTGTTTCTCACGCATCGACATGGTTATGTTGCGCACCGCCATGAGGTTTAAGGAAGGCACCTTCAGACGTACGTACATCCTAGTTGTTCTTCGCAAGTGCCACATGTTATTACTCTAGGGATCAGTTTTGGAAATTTTGACCGTTGAATTCCTCTGTTGTAACATAATTCACACCCGTTTATTTTGTTGTTTTCATTTTTGTGAGAGGTCTATGCGGCGTCTGGCCTGCTCTCACTGTTCATACATTTGCTTACGACTGTAATATATTCTCACTATATGACTCACATTCTATAACCAATGTATAGTATGACAGTTGCTAAAACTAAAAAAGAAGAACAAATACGTCAACGGCTGAACGGAAAATTCATAATTTCGTGAAAAAATGGGGCAGGAGAGAGATTCGAGCAGGGATCCCCGGTGTTGAAGTCCAACACCGTGACCACACAACCACGACGCCGCGTGTCTTGCAATTTGCTCGGTGTTGCACATTTGGAGCTTGGGCTTCCATTGTTTCTATTTTTTTCTTTTTTTTCACAGTTCAGTACACCTTCTTCCTGTTTCAGTGCTTCATCTGTGTTCAGTTTTTGAAGAGCTATCCACTGAGCCGTCTTACCACTAAAGCTGAGGGGGATACAGTGGGGAGTTTCCCTTGTAAGAAGCTCTCGCTTATCGCCGGATATCGTCAAAGTGCTTACTCAGGGGTCCTATAGATCATGTTGAAAGACTATCAACCTTTCAAATATACGTGGGGGAGTTGGAAAATAAGTTTCCCCAGTCGACTGTGGTCAGAGTTGTGTGTGAAAGTAGAAAAAAAAAGAGAATGAGACATTAATGAAAAGACCTGTGTTTAATTTTCTACATAATTTCCAGGTACATTGAGACATTTGTCATACCGATTTATAAGCTTCAAAAAGCCTTCCAGGAAAAAATCAAGGCGCTGCATATGGAACAACCGTTGAACGGCTTGCTCGACGTCAACATTGCTGCCAAAGCGCCTTCCGCCGAGAGTCTTCTTCAAAGCAGGAAACAAATTGAAGTCACTTGGTGCGAGATCGGGACTGTAAGACAGATGGTGTAGGCGGTCCCAAGCAAGAGTTGCAACATGGTTTTGCGTTGCCGTCGCCATGTGTGGTCTCGCCTTGTCATCCAACAGCAGAACGCCAGATCTGAGAAGGGCGGGCCGCTTTTCCCGAATCACCTCTTTCAATTTCGATGGAGTGGCTCAGTACTGCGCAGCATTTATGGTTGCATCCTCCAGAAAGTCCAGCAGCAAAACTCCTTTGGCGTCCCAGAAAACGGTGAGTAGCACTTTACCTGCAGACGGTGTGCTTTTGAGCTTCTTTCGGACAGGTGATGACAATTCGGGCGTGTAATGGTGGACCCACATTTCATCCCCCGTCAAGATCCGAAACAGAAGGTCACTGCCAGATTCATGGTAACGCACTAGCTATTCCAGGCTGAACGCCATGCGTTGTTCCATGTGTGTCGGGGTCAGTTGGCGGGACACCCATCGTGCTGACACCTTCCTGTATCGTAGAATGTCGTGGATGATCTTGTGAGGTCCCTCATGTCCGATTCCAAGTTCTGCCACTACTCCAACGATGGTGATACGCCGGTTCGCATTAATCATTTCATCCACCTTCCTGACGTTTGCATCTGCAGTGGCCGTGCGCGTCCGTCCAGTCTCGGCATGTCCTGCACTTGCTGACGTCCATCATTGAATTGCTGGCACCATCTCCGCACCATTTGCCTCGACACACACCTCAACAAGGCGGTTATGAATTTCTGTGCCCGACACTCCACGTGCCCATTCATAGCGGATAACAGCTCTCACTTCTGCCTTTGACCACGACTCTCTCCATATCACCGGGACCGAGCGGCTGGCCTCTGCTTCGCGCAGGCACTGCAACAGCGCCATCTGCTCGATCGCGGTCGACCTCTACCCAATGGTGTATCGGTGTCTTGCACCTGCGCGTTCACCTGCCGTGTCGTCTTTCGCCCATATCACACTACTCTGCCCACAGTCGACAGGGGAAACTTACTTTCCAACTCCTCCTCGTATATCTTTAAAGAGCGTCTGTTATTTAAGAACACGCGAGAGAGATTTACTATCGGAAGCTGTGAATGTGGGAGGCAACTATCAGTGTGCTTCATTCGTGTTACAGGAAGTGCGCCGTTCCTACTGCGGCAGTGTTCCTTGTGGCGCTGGTCTCAAGAACCGCAAGCCAGGACGAATACTGCCGCATATGCAGCGACCACACGCTCTGCAGCTACTCGGTGAGATTATTTTTTTCCCCTTAATTCAATTCCTCTTTGATTATATCAGTTTCTTTCTTTTTTTGTTGAGTCGTCAGACTTCCTATTGGTTTGACAGGGCCGGCCACGAATTCCTCTCCTGTGCCAACCTTTTCATCTGAGAGTAGCACTCACAACCTACGTCCTCAATTATTTGCTGGATGTAGTGTAATCTCTGTCTTCCTCTACTGTTTTTACCCTCTACAGCTCCCTCTAGTACTATGAAAGTCATTCACTTATGTCCTGACAGATGTCCTATCATCCTGTCCTTGTCAGTGTTTTCCATATATTTCGTTCCCCGCCGATTCCGAGGAGCATCTCATCATTCCTTACCTTACAGTCGATAATTCACTAGTTTACAATGTTGTGCTCCAAACGTACATTCTCGAAAAGTTCTTCCACAAGTTAAAGCCTACGTTTGACACCAGTAGATGTCTGTTGTCCAAGAACCCCCTTTTTGCCGGTGCTAGTCTGCTTCTAATATTCTCCTTGCTCCGTCCGTCATTGGTTATTTTGCTGCCTAGGTAGCAGAATTCCTTAACTTCATCTGCTTCCTCACTATCAATTCTGATGTTAAGTTTCTCGCTGTTCTCATTGCTGCTACTTTCATTCCTTTCGTTCTTTCTTCGATTTATTCTCAATCCATATTCCGCAACCATTATACTGTTCATACCATTCAACAGACCCTGTAATTAGTCTTAAGTTTTACTGAGGATATAAATGCGATCAGCCAGTCTTATATTTATATCTTTTCACCCTGAACCTTTATCTCGCGCTTAAATCTTTCTTATATTTCTGTCATTGTTTCTTGGATGTATAGACTGAACAGTAGGAGCGGAAGACTACATCCCTGTCTCACACCATTTTTAATCGGAGCACTTCGTTCTTGTCTCTCATTCTTTTTGTTCCCTCGTGGTTCTTGCACATATTATATACCAATTCTCTTCCACTGTAGCACCAAGCGAGGTGGCGCAGTGGTTAGATACTGGACTCGCATTCGGAAGGACGACGGTTCAATCCCGCGTCCGGCCATCCTGACTTAGGTTTTCCGTGATTTCCCTAAATCACTCTAGGCAAATCCTGGGATGGTTCCTCTGAAAGAGCACGGCCGACTTCCTTCCCCATCCTTCCCTAATCCGATGAGACCGATGACCAACCAGCCAACCAACCTGTAGCTTATCCCTACTTTCCTCAGAATTTCAAACTTTTGCACCATATTATACTATAGAAATCTTTTTGCAGGTCGACAAATCGTATCAACGGGTCTTGTTCTTTTGTATATTATTCTTATCAGCTACTTGGGTGCATGAGCTGTTAAGCTGATAGTGTGACAATTCTCGCACTTATTCACTTTTCCTGTCTTCGGAATCGTGTGGATGATGTTTTTCCCAAAGTCTAACGGTGTATTGTTTGATGGTATATCAGAAATTCTACATACCAATGTGTATAGTCGTTTTGTTACCACTTTCCCAATGACTTTAGAAATTCCGATGGAATATGGTATTGTCTCTCTCTTCTCCGTTATTTGACCTTCAGTCTTCGAAAGCTCTTTTAAATTCTATTCTAATACTGCATTGCCCTATCTCTCACCTATCGACTCTTGTTTCCTCTTCTATAACTCCATCAGGCCTTCGACGCAGTAACCCCACTTATCTGCTCTCTCTTCTGCATTTAACAGAGGAATTCCCACTGCACTCTTAATGTTACCGTCCTTGCTTTTAATTTAGACGAAGATTGTTTTGGCTTTTCTGTAGGCTGACTCAGTCCTTCAGACAATCATTTCTTTTTCGATCTATTCACATTTTTCAAGCAGCCTTTTCGCCTTAGCTCCCCCGTTCTTTCTGTCTACTTCATTCCTAAGTGATCTCTGTCTCTGTATTCCTGAATTTCTCTCAACATGTTTGTACTTCCTTATTATGTCGATCAACTGAAGTACATGGCCTATTCGGAAATCAGCTCCGATGGGTCGCAAAATTGAAACCACCGTGAAAATCAAAAATTTTTTATTTGCAACAGTTAGCTACACCTTCTAGATACTTCTCTACATAGGTGCCGCTCCGATTTAGACACTTGTCGGTACGTTGTACCAACTTTCCAATACCCTCGTCATAGAAGCAAGCTGCCTGTGCTTCCTGCTAATTCTCTAAGCTGGTCTGGAGCTCGTTCTCTGTGCCAGAACGTTGTCTTCATAGCTAGCCGTTCCTGTAAGTAGAGATGAAACTCAGGGAGAGCCAATTACGGGCTCTATTGTGGGTTGTCAAACACTTGCCACTGAAAACGCTGTAGGGGCATCTTCATTGCTCCTTCACAGTGGGCAGAGAATTATCATGCAAAAGAAAACGTATGACAGTTACGTTATGTGGGCTCCATGACATCACGCGAAATCTCAGACCAGGCCCTCATACTTGATGGGAGATACTATTGCTCTAAGCATCTTTACAGTTCATTGGGCGCTCATAACTGAAAAGAGCCACCTGACGTGGTCGACGGGCGTACTAGAGACACTGCCCAACACATCTGTGCAAAGCTTCATCGGATTTTCACCGTGGTTTCCATTTCGCACCCCATCGGACCTTACTTTCGGCGTAGCCCGCCTATTTCTTCTCTTCCAATAGTTTCTTCACAGTTACCGTACTTGTACCTATGCTTTTCTTTCTAGCTTCCGTTATTGCCCTTTTTAGAAATGTCCATTCCTCTTCAACCGAACTGCTCACAGAACTATTCGTTATTCCAGTATCTCTAGCGTCAGAGAAATTCAAGCGTATCTCTTCATTCCTTAGTATTTCCGTATCCCACTTCTTTGCACATTGTTTCTTCCTGACTATTCTCTTGAACTTCAACCTGCTGTTGTTGTTGTGGTCTTCAGTCCTGAGACTGGTTTGATGCAGCTACTCTATCCTGTGCAAGCTTCTTCATCTCCTAGTACCTACTGCACCCTGCATCCTTCTGAATCTGCTTAGTGTATTCATCTCTTGGTCTCCCTGTACGATTTTTACCGTCCACATTGCCATCCAGTACTAAATTGGTGATCCCTTGATGCCTCAGAACATGTCCTACGAACCGATCCCTTCTTCTAGTCAAGTTGTGCCACAAACTTCTCTTCTCTTCAGTTCTATTCAATACCTCGTCATTAGTTATGTGATCTTCCCATCAAATCTTCAGCATTCTTCTGTAGCACCACATTTCGAAGGCTGCTATTATCTTCTTGTCTAAACTATTTATCGTCCATGTTTCACTTCCATACATGGCTACACTCCATACAAATACTTTCAGAAATGACTTCCTAACACTTAAATCTACACTCGATGTTAACAAATTTCTCTTCTTCAGAAACGCTTTCCTTGCCATTTCCAGTCTACATTTTATATCCTCTCTACTTCGACCATCATCAATTATTTTGCTCCCCAAATAGCAAAATTCCTTTATTACTTTAAGTGTCTCATTTCCTAATCTAATTCCCCAGCATCACTCGACTTAATTCGACTACATTCGATTATCCTCGTTTTGTTTTTGTTGATGTTCATCTTATACCCTCCTTTCAAGACACTGTCCATCCCGCTCAACTGCTCTTCCAAGTCCTTTGCCGTCTCTGACAGAATTACAATGTCATCGGCGAACCTCAAAGTTTTTATTTCTCCTCCATGGATTTTAATACCTACTCCGGATTTTTCTTTTGTTTACTTCACTGCTTGCTCAACATACAGATTCAATATCATTGGGGATTGGCTACAACCCTGTCTCACTCCCTTCCCAACCACTGCTTCTCTTTCATGTCCCTCGACTCTTATAACTGCCACCTGGTTTCTGTACAAATTGTAAATAACATTTCGCTCCCTATATTTTACCCCTGCCACCATCAGAATTTGAAAGAGATTATTCCAGTCAACATTGTCAAAAGCTTTCTCTAAGTCTACAAATTCTAGAAACGTAGGTTTGCCTTTCCTTAATCTTTCTTCTAAGATAAGTCGTAGGGTCAGTATTGCCTCACATGTTCCAACATTTCTACGGAATCCAAACTGATCTTCCCCGAGGTCGGCTTCTACCAGTTTTTCCATTCGTCTGTAAAGAATTCGTGTTAGTATTTTGCAGCCGTGGCTTATTAAACTGATAGTTCGGTAATTTTCACATCTGTCAACACCTGCTTTCTTTGGGATTGGAATTATTATATTCTTCTTGAAGTCTGAGGGTATTTCGCCTGTCTCATACATCTTGCTCACCAGATGGTAGAGTTTTGTCAGGACTGGCTCTCCCAAGGCTGTCAGTAGTTCTAATGGAATGTTGTCTACTCCCGGGGCCTTGTTTCGACTCAGGTCTTTCAGTGTTCTGTCAAACAATTTCACACAGTATCATATCTCCCATTTCATCTTAATCTACATCCTCTTCAATTTCAATAATATTGTCCTGAAGTACATCGCCCTTGTATAGACCCTCTATATACTTCTTCCATCTTTCTGCTTTTCCTTCTTTGGTTAGAACTGTGTTTCCATCTGAGCTCTTGATATTCATACAAGTGGTTCTCTTATCTCCAAAGGTCTCTTTAATTTTCCTGTAGGCTGTATATATCTTACCCCTAGTGAGGTAAGCCTCTACATCCTTACATTTGTCCTCTGGCCATCCCTGCTTAGCCGTTTTGCACTTCCTGTCAATCTCATTTTTGAGACGTTTGTATTCCTTTTTGCCTACTTCATTTACTGCATTTTTGTACACTCCTGGAAATGGAAAAAAGAACACATTGACACCGGTGTGTCAGACCCACCATACTTGCTCCGGACACTGCGAGAGGGCTGTACAAGCAATGATCACACGCACAGCACAGCGGTCACACCAGGAACCGCGGTGTTGGCCGTCGAATGGCGCTAGCTGCGCAGCATTTGTGCACCGCCGCCGTCAGTGACAGCCAGTTTGCCGTGGCATACGGAGCTCCATCGCAGTCTTTAACACTGGTAGTATGCCGCGACAGCGTGGACGTGAACCGTATGTGCAGTTGACGGGCATGCGGGAGGCCGGGTGGACGTACCGCCGAATTGCTCAACACGTGGGGCGTGAGGTCTCCACAGTACATCGACGTTGTCGCCAGTGTTCGGCGGAAGGTGACGTGCCCGTCGACCTGGGACCGGACCGCAGCGACGCACGGATGCACGCCAAGACCATAGGATCCTACGCAGTGCCATAGGGAACCGCACCGCCACTTCACAGCAAATTAGGGACACTGTTGCTCCTAGGGTATCGGCGAGGACCATTCGCAACCGTCTTCATGAAGCTGGGCTACGGTCCCGCACACCGTTAGGCCGTCTTCCGCTCACGCCCCAACATCGTGCAGCCCGCCTCCAGTGGTGTCGCGACAGGCGTGAATGGAGGGACGAATGGAGACGGTACATCCAAACCGTCATCGAACCCATCGTTCTACCATTCCTAGACCGGCAAGGGAACTTGCTGTTCCAACAGGACAATGCACGTCCGCATGTATCCCGTGCCACCCAACGTGCTCTAGAAGGTGTAAATCAACTACCCTGGCCAGCAAGATCTCCGGATCTGTCCCCCATTGAGCATGTTTGGGACTGGATGAAGCGTCGTCTCACGCGGTCTGCACGTCCAGCACGAACGCTGGTCCAACTGAGGCGCCAGGTGGAAATGGCATGGCAAGCCGTTCCACAGGACTACATCCAGCATGTCTACGATCGTCTCCATGGGAGAATAGCAGCCTGCATTGCTGCGAAAGTTGGATATACACTGTACTAGTGCCGACATTGTGCATGCTCTGTTGCCTGTGTCTATGTGCCTGTGGTTCTGTCAGTGTGATCATGTGATGTATCTGACCCCAGGAATGTGTCAATAAAGTTTCCCCTTCCTGGGACAATGAATTCACGGTGTTCTTATTTCAATTTCCAGGAGTGTATTTTCTCGTGTCATCAATTAAATTCAATATTTCTTCTGTTACCCAAGGATTTCTGCTAGCCCTCGTCTTTTTACCTACTTGATCCTCTGTTGCCTTCACTATTTCAGTCCTCAAAGCTACCCATTCTTCCTCTACTGTTATTTCTTTCCCCCTCCTTGTCAATTGTTCCCTTATGCTCTCCCTGAAACTCTGTACAACCTCGGCTTTAGTCAGTTTATCCAGGTCCCATCTCCTTAAATTACCACCTTTTTGTAGTTTCTTCAGTTTTAATCTATAGTTCGTAACCAATAGATTGTGGTCAGAGTCCACATCTGCCCCTGGAAATGTTTTACAATTTAAAATCTGGCTACTCAATCTCTGTCTTACAATTATATAATCTATCCGAAACCTTCTAGTATCTCCAGGGTTCTTCCATGTATACAACTTTCTTTCACGACTCTTGAACCAAGTGTTAGCTATGATTAAGTTGTGCTCTGTGCAAAATTCTACCAGGCGGCTTCCTCTTTCGTTTCTTACCCCCAATCCATATTCACCTACTACGTTTACTTCTCTCCCTTTTCCTACCGCCGAATTCCAGTCACCCATGACTATTAAATTTTCGTCTCCCTTCACTATCTGAATATTTTCTTTTATTCCATCATACATTTCTTCAATTTCTTCGTCATCTGCAGAGCTAGTTGGCATATAGACTTGTACTACTGTAGTAGGCGTGGGCCGCAATAATGCGATCACTATGCTGTTTGTAGTAGCTTACCTGCACTCCTAATTTTTTATTCATTATTAAAACTACTCCTGCATTACCTCTATTTGATTTTGTATTTATAACCCTGTATTCACCTGACCAGAAGTCTTGTTCTTTCTGCCATCGAACTTCACTAATTTCCACTATATCTATCTTTAACCTATCCATTTCCCTTTTTAAATTTTCTAACCTACCTGCCCGATTAAGGGATCTGACATTCCACACTCCGATCTGTAGAACGCCAGTTTCCTTTCTCCTGATAACGACGCCCTCTTGAGTAGTCCCCGCCCGGAGATCCGAATGGGGGACTATTTTACCTCCGGAATATTTTACCCAAGAGGACGCTATCATCATTTAATCATACAGTAAAGCTGCATGCCCTCTTGAAAAATTACGGCTGTAGTTTCCCCTTGCTTTTAGCCGTTCGCAGTACCACAACAGCAAGGCCTTTTTGGTTAGTGTTACAGGGCCAGGTCAGTCAATCATCCAGACTGTTGCCCCTGCAACTACTGAAAAGGCTGCTGCCCCTCTTCAGGAACCACACGTTTGTCTGGCCTCTCAACAGATACCCCTCCGTTGTGGTTGCACCTATGGTACGGCTATCTGTATCGTTGAGGCACGCAAGTCTCCCCACCAACGGCAAGGTCCACGGTTCAATGGGGGGGGGGGGGGGGGACTTCAACCTACATTTCATTATCATTAAATTGTGGTCTGAGTCTATGTATGCTCCTGTATGTTCCTTGCAGTCCAATATTTGTCTTCAGAATATGTGACTGTCCTTCGGATGTGGCGAAACATCTCGTTACCTTAAGAGAGAGTTCGAAAGTGAGGAGGCGTCCTGTGACAGTGGTAGATCTTAGCACTCCGTCATGAGCCAAAAATGAGTTTAATATTCTAGTCCTGTGATGCACCACATGACAGATAAGGAAAGATATTTTTCTACCTGATGAAAGAATACTTATGGGGAATACACCCTATGTCATAGTCCTCTACAGTATTCTCACAAGTAAAGGCACTTAGCGAAGTGAGAAGGTAGCACATGCATTGTCCGATTTCTCGTATAAACTGGAGGAATCTACATTTCGCGTTGGGGTGGAAATGTTCAGAACTACTGAATACGTCCAAGCTGCTGCTTATTTCGCAGTGCAACGCTGCTGCCTGAAAGGGCGGTCATGAGCACTCAGAAACCAGACGTAACAGATTATCTCAGCCTTTGATGTGTACAAAGAGTGGGCCAGCCTGTGTGATCTTGTCCATGAGGGTGAGGGCTCGCGAAGTGACCAGTGTGCTGTATGAATGGACACTTGAGTGTGTTGCGTGAGAGAAGATTAAAAAACATGGACATTTGCACTAGACGTTTTGGTAACATCCGAATTCCTACCACTCCAATCATCCCTGGATGCCCTTCATGGCTGGGGGTGGTACACTCTGGCATGCACGACTGCGGCCGCGACCATTGGTGTAGTTTCTCTGGTCTGTGAACGTTGGTGATGGTGGAGTTTGAGGGTTTGGCAGGGTGCGTGTGGACGTCTGGGAAGTGAGTGCGTGGGATGGGCGAGTGTTTTCAGATGTCTTTGACATGTGACCAAGACAGCTTATTGATACAGAGTGGATTGTGGTCAAGTATGTCGCGTTTAGCACTTCTCAATACATCGCAGTGGACTCTGTCTTCCAGAGGTATTCGCTGTTTTTATTCTATCACCTCCCTTCCTTCCTCCGAATGTAGTGGAGAGAACCAGTTTAGGAATTCTACAGTACTTTTAAAAACCCAGTCGCGACATTAAATTGCCGATTGGTCAGTTTATTGTTTCCGACAGTTGTACTGTGTGCACACATGCCTTCAGGTGCAGTTGGGGGCTTTGCTGCAAACAGTGAATGGTGAGCACCTCACGGACACTAGTCTGTGTGATCTTTAGGATTTTTCTTTTTTCACCAGATATGTTTAGTGGAGCATTGTGGAGGAGAAGGGTGTTCGTGCTCTCAAACGTTGGTTGCACACAAGACCTCAGATGTATTTAGCGCTATGACACATTTGTGGTGGAAATTTCATTACTTGATTTGCATAATGTCTGTGTGCGATACTCAAACGTTGAAAATATGTATTATTACAAAGAAGGACAATTTTAAGGTGGAGGTGAGTGTTTCAAGCGATCTATTTGAGTCCTGTAAATTGTTAAACAATTAATTGGAAAGGGTAGTGCGAAAGGCTTATTTCACTCAATTTTTGATATCAGAATCGCATTAGCTCTTTCTTTGCCTCTAGCATTACCCAATAGGAACACTGTTTTCTGAGGGGAGATGAACCCTCTGTCTGCATGTTTTGAGATGTTGGTCCACACGGACAATCAGGGAGTGGTCTCTTGAGAAAGACAGAGACAGGAAGTGAGTCTGGAATTTCCCATTTGATGCTTTGTTTGGGGGCTGCGAAATCGAAAGAGGCCGACATGTGGCCCGTAGTTAGTGGTATTTAGTAATGTGGTCTGTAATTATGGCATTGGGCGATTTTGACCTTCGTTGTGGTACCCTGACGATAGAGAGAGACACGGGAGCCCCCAAACAGTGGATACTACACCGCACTTCATTCCATTCATGCTCTGTAGACCACTTTTGCAGGGTTTAACCGTCAGTGCAATATGACTGCTGTATGGTTCTCGATCTGTACAAATTAGTTTGCCACCGAGATTGCATCTGCAGAATATGACGCTGGGTTTCGAAATTTGTCATGAACTTTTAGATATGTAATGTTTCTGATTTTTCCGTCTGCGCTTAGACACCAGAGTACTTCAAAAAGTGAGGAAAATAGATAATAAGAGCCATAAATACCTGAATCTAGCCAGCCGGGGTGGCCGAGCAGTTCTAGGCGCTTCAGTCCGGAACTGCACGAATGCTATGGCCGCAGGTTCGAATCTTGCCTTGAGCATGGATGTGTGTGATGTCCCTAGGTCAGTTAGGTTTAAGTAGTTCTAGGTTCTAGGGGACTGATGACCTCAGATGTTAAGTCTCATAGTGCTCAGAGCCATTTGAACCATTTACCTGACTCTGGCAGCAAATATAAACTAAGACTACTCAGCGTTTCCAAGCGCAATCAGAATAAAAAAGCGTTGCACTTGTTTATATATTCCGTATTGCGATCGATTTCCTGACAAATTCTTTAACTAAATAAGTAACCTATATGCCACACACCATCTTGAATCCCAAAAATTGTTTAAATAAACAATATTTCACACACTGTCTAAACTGCGTAAACAATATTCCACACACTGCAATAGATTTCCCTCCAAATCACCGATCAACTGAGTCTTTTTCACGCCTGTTTTGGGAGGTTTCCTGATGAGTTGGGAAGGAGGGGGGTGGGAGGGGGAGGGTTGGGGTAACAATTGTATAAGGACCTATAAATCAAAAGGAAGGATTATCCCCAGGGGATTATAATTCACTTACCAGAACAATATTTTAAAGACCTGTCAATCAAAAGAGAACAATAGGTTGGCCTCTAAATGCATGCTTGTCCATGAATGTAGGTAACCCACACTAACAAATTGTCCTGAAATCGGCTTTTCCCTGCTATTTACAATTTCTTTAAAAAGTGCAAACTTTAATTCTTTCCCCAATTTTCGCTATACTTTCCTTCCCAGCTTATTCTAAGTACAGCGACACTGAAGACGCTGATGACGACTTTAAATCAACTGCGTTTCTTCCATACGCCGGGAATGTGTCGTCGAAAATAGTCCGACTACTGAAGAAGAATAAAATCAAGGTTATCTTCCGTCCACCAGCAAAGAACCGGGCCCTGGTTGGATCCGTTAAAGACGATTTACAACTGAAGAAAGCAGGCGTCTACAAAATTCCCTGTGAATGTGGCTCTGCATATATTGGCCAGACGACAAGAACTGTCCATGAACGATGTACAGAACATGAAAGATACACCCGTCTGCGGCAACCGTCAAAATCGGCAGTAGCAGAGCACTGTATTTCAATGGGACATTCAATGGAATACAATGGAACAAAAATTTTAGCTCCGGTTTCCGGATTTTGGGATTCCGTAATCAAGGAATCAGTGGAAATACGTCTTGCCGATAATCTTATAAATCGTGACAACGGCTTTCAATTGGATAAAACTTGGAATCCTGTTATTAAAATTATACATTCACAGCGGAATAGACAGCGTCATTCGATACTCAATGACTAGATGATCTTTTACTTTCACCACCGAGGGCAGCACGTACAACTCGGCTGTGCCGCGCATGTCAACACGTGCACGAGAATCGGTATAAATACCGCGACTGCACCTGGGCTCTTCAGTAGTTGTGTACTCACCTGATGATGGCCGGACGTCTCTGGGCCGAAATATCGTGGCAGAATGTCGACGGGATCCGGCTGCATACCCGGAAATTATTAGAAGAAGGAATTAAATCTATCTGTAATGTAAAATGTATTTTTTAAAGTACGAGTACAGTATATTATTCAATTTTTTTCAAATTCATTGTAGTATTAAGGTACCATGAAACTTGATAGTTACAAAACTTAAGTTTCCCCTCTCTATGTAAGAAAATGTGACAGTGGGTGAAACATGACAACTTCCGATCACTTCACAATAGTCTAAGGACTACCCTTGCGATTTTTGGTTGATGATAATGCTCATTCCATAATTATGACTTACGTGTCCATCGTTCCTACCTCCGCCCTCACCCCTGGGTTTTCAATGTCGACAAGACTCTCACCAATCTACCTAAAGACAACGAAGACTATGTATTAGACACTAACATTGTCCGTTTTCCATTCATTTTGCTCGTCATGCCACCAAACACGCATATAACGCCTAAAGGCGTTAGGTTCCTCTTCTTCCAAAATTTTTATCTGTACAGTAAGTCACATACTTACCAAGTTGAGTTGAAATTGCTTTGTGCATCAAGTTCAGCTGAAATTATTGCTGGAGTTCCACAGTTATTGCCATATGTCATTACCCTACCAGGACAAATGGGGTTGCCTTACAGTGCATATTAGATATACAGTGATGAAGACTGTATTAATCTCAGTTAGTCAGTTAATTAGTTGCGTGTTCCAAGAGTCACCTAACATTACTGCTGGATATATTTCGTAAACCACATCAAATACTGACGAATCGATTCGAAAAGACCAATAAAAAGGAGTTCGCATGTGGACGTAATGTGCTGTTCCAGTCTCTTCTGTACCTAAGGTCCACCACCGTCCGCTTTGGATCCGTACGTAATTCGGTGCTCTCCGATACACACGATCGAACAGCGGAGGAGTGGTACTCAAGCGTCAACTTTAGGATACAATTTCTCCGGATGTAATTAACATTTTACAATGCAACAAAAGGCACTGATTATGTATTTGTTTATATGTTCAGATGTGCTAACAAAACTAACGGGGTTCCATTTAAATAAACGTAGGTTTGTGTTAAAAAACATACTTCCTTGCATTTTTTTATAGTTTGTATTAATCAATTACACTGGCTCCTCTCCTCACGTTCGGTCTTTGGAATCGATTCGTCAGTATTTGATGTGGTTTACGAAATATATCCAGCGGTAACGTTAGCTGACTCACCCTGTATACAGAGTGTTACAAAAAGGTACGGCCAAACTTTCAGGAAACATTCCTCGCTCACAAATAATGATAAGATGTTATGTGGACATGTGTCCGGAAACGCTTAATTTCCATGTCAGAGCTCATTTTAGTTTCGTCAGTATGTACTTACTTCCTCGACTCACCGCCAGTTGGCCCAATTGAAGGAGGGTAATGTTGACTTCGGTGCTTGTGTTGACATGTGACTCATTGCTCTACAGTACTAGCATCAAGCACATCAGTAAGTAGCATTAACGGGTTAGTGTTCATCACGAACGTGGTTTTGCAGTCAGTGCAATGTTTACAAATGCGGAGTTGGCAGATGCCCATTTGATGTACGGATTAGCACGGGGCAATAGCCGTGGCGCGGTACGTTTGTACCGAGACAGATTTCCAGAACGAAAGTGTCCCTACAGGAAGACGTTCGAAGCAATTGATGGGCGTCTTAGGGAGTGCGGAATATTCCAGCCTATGACTCGCCACTGGGGAAGACCTAGAATGACGAGGACACCTGCGATGGACGAGGTAATTCTTCGTGCAGTTGACGATAACCCTAATGTCAGCGTCAGAGAAGTTGCTGCTGTACAAGGTAACATTGACCACGTCAATGTATGGAGAGTGCTACGGGAGAACCAGTTGTTTCCGTACCATGTACAGCGTGTGCAGGAACTATCAGCAGCTGATTGGCCTCCACGGGTACACTTCTGCGAATGGTTCATCCAACAATGTGTCAATTCTCATTTCAGTGCAAATGTTCTCTTTACGGATGAGGCTTCATTCCAACGTGATTAAACTGTAAATTTTCACAATCAACATAAGTGGGCTGACGAGCATCTACACGCAATTGTGCAATCACGTCATCGACACAGATTTTCTGTGAACGTTTGGGCAGGCATTGTTAGTGATGTCTCGATTGGGCCCCACGTTCTTCCACCTACACTCAACGGAGCACGTTATCATGATTTCATACGGGATACTCTAACTGTGCTGCTAGAACATGTGCCTTTACAAGTACGACACAACATGTGGTTCATGCACGATGGAGCTCCTGCACATTTCAGTCGAGTTCGCTTCTCAACAACGGATTCGGTGACCGACGGATTGGTAGAGGCGGACCAATTCCGTGGCCTCCACGCTCTCCTGACCTAAACCCTCTTGATTTTCATTTATGGGGGCATTTGAAAGCTCTCGTCTACGCAGCCCCGGTACCAAATGTAGAGACTCTTCGTGCTCGTATTGTGGACGGCTGTGGTACAATACGCCATTTTCCAGGACTGCATCAGCGCATCAGGGATTCCATGCGACGGAGGGTGGCTGCGTGTATCCTCGCTAACGGAAGACATTTTGAACATTTCCTATAACAAAGTGTTTGAAGTCACGCTGGTACGTTTGGTTGCTGTGTGTTTCCATTCCATGATTAATGTGATTTGAAGAGAAGTAATAAGAAGCTCTAACATGGAAAGTAAGAGTTTCCTGACACATGTCCACATAACATATTTTCTTTTCTTGTGTGTGAGGAATGTTTCCTGAATGTTTGGCCGTACCTTTTTAGGATTAATATTTCTATTTGACTGGAATACTCTCTTTCAAATTCTGAAGGTGGCAGGGGTAAAATACAGAGATATATAGGGTGGTCAGAAAATGTGTGAAATGCTTGCAAGGATGTTACAGGGCAGGTTGTACTGAGACATATATGTTAAGAAAGAAATTCGATATGTTTCTCCGTTTCCGAGTTTTTTAGCATAGAATTTAGCCAATCGGGGCGTCGCGCACTCCCATTCAAGCGGCCTGCCAGGGGCGGTGTTGCCCAACGAGTGCTTTGACTCCTTAGCTGAAACTTGAATTTACGCGCGCGACGATCTGATTGGCTAACTTCAATGCTAAATAACTCGGAAACGGCGCAACGTATCGAATTTTTTTCTTAGCATTTATGTCTCAGTACAACTTACCCTACAACATCACTACAAGCGTTTCAGACATTTTCTGACCACCGTTAAGGATTAATATTTCTATTTGACTGGAATACTCTCTTTCAAATTCTGAAGGTGGCAGGGGTAAAATACAGAGAGTGAATGGCTATTTACAATTTGTACAAAAACCAGATGGCAGTTATAAAGAGTCAAGTGGCATGTAAGGGAAGCAGTGATTGGGAAGGGAGTCAAACAGGGCCTATCCCCGATGTTATTCAGTCTGTATATTGAGGAAGCAATAGTGGAAACAAAAGAATAATTCGGAGTACGTATTAAAATCCACGGAGAAGAAATAAAAACTTTGAGGTTCTCTGACAACATTTTAATTCTGTCAGAGACAGCAAAGGACTTGGAAGAGCAGCTGAACGGAATGGACAGTGTCTTGAAAGGACTCAGTTATCGCCATCTTCGAAAGCAAAGATTTCCATCTTTTCTGCAAAATTGTAAGATTATGTTTCGTATGCCTCAGAAGTGAATGAGAAACTCGAACAGCCTGTTCCATAAGTACCATCATAATGTATATCGCTGCTTGATCGCATCAGTGTGTGCTATCAGTGCACGTTAAAAAACGTGATGTGCACGTGAGTAGGTATTAAAATCCATGGAGAAGAAATAAAAACTTCGAGGTTCGCTGATGACATTGTAATTCTGTCAGAGACAGACAACGACTTGGAAGAGCAGCTGAACGGAATGGACAGTGTCTTGAAAGGAGGATATACACTCCTGGAAATTGAAATAAGAACACCGTGAATTCCTTGTCCCAGGAAGGGGAAACTTTATTGACACATTCCTGGGGTCAGATACATCACATGATAACACTGACAGAACCACAGGCACATAGACACAGGCAACAGAGCATGCACAATGTCGGCACTAGTACAGTGTATATCCACCTTTCGCAGCAATGCAGGCTGCTATTCTCCCATGGAGACGATCGTAGAGATGCTGGATGTAGTCCTGTGGAACGGCTTGCCATGCCATTTCCACCTGGCGCCTCAGTTGGACCAGCGTTCGTGCTGGACGTGCAGACCGCGTGAGACGACGCTTCATCCAGTCCCAAACATGCTCAATGGGGGACAGATCCGGAGATCTTGCTGGCCAGGGTAGTTGACTTACAGCTTCTAGAGCACGTTGGGTGTCACGGGATACATGCGGACGTGCATTGTCCTGTTGGAACAGCAAGTTCCCTTGCCGGTCTAGGAATGGTAGAACGATGGGTTCGATGACGGTTTGGATGTACCGTGCACTATTCAATGTCCCCTCGACGATCACCAGAGGTGTACGGCCAGTGTAGGAGATCGCTCCCCACACCATGATGCCGGGTGTTGGCCCTGTGTGCCTCGGTCGTATGCAGTCCTGATTGTGGCGCTCACCTGCACGGCGCCAAACACGCATACGACCATCATTGGCACCAAGGCAGAAGCGACTCTCATCGCTGAAGACGACACGTCTCCATTCGTCCCTCCATTCACGCCTGTCACGACACCACTGGAGGCGGGCTGCACGATGTTGGGGCGTGAGCGGAAGACGGCCTAACGGTGTGCGGGACCGTAGCCCAGCTTCATGGAGACGGTTGCGAATGGTCCTCGCCGATACCCCAGGAGCAACAGTGTCCCTAATTTGCTGGGAAGTGGCGGTGCGGTCCCCTACGGCACTGCGTAGGATCCTACGGTCTTGGCGTGCATCCGTGCGTCGCTGCGGTCCGGTCCCACGTCGACGGGCACGTGCACCTTCCGCCGACCACTGGTGACAACATCGATGTACTGTGGAGACCTCACGCCCCACGTGTTGAGCAATTCGGCGGTACGTCCACCCGGCCTCCCGCATGCCCACTATACGCCCTCGCTCAAAGTCCGTCAACTGCACATACGGTTCACGTCCACGCTGTCGCGGCATGCTACCAGTGTTAAAGACTGCGATGGAGCTCCTTATGTCACGGCAAACTGGCTGACACTGACGGCGGCGGTGCACAAATGCTGCGGAGCTAGCGCCATTCGACGGCCAACACCGCGGTTCCTGGTGTGTCCGCTGTGCCGTGCGTGTGATCATTGCTTGTACAGCCCTCTTTCAGTGTCCGGAGCAAGTATGGTGGGTCTGACACACCGGTGTCAATGTGTTCTTTTTTCCATTTCCAGGAGTGTAAAATGAACACCAACAAAAGCAACAGGGGGATAATGTGTTCAGTTACTTGTATTTCCTTACTAACCATGTGCGCATGTGTAGGGTAGGGATGAGCTCACGAGTGCCATGTTACAGGGAGTCGCAAGAAGATGCGGCGGCCTGAGAGGCAACAGCACAACACCGGCGGACGAGAACGCCATCGTAGCTGTCCACAACGAACTCCGAAACAGGGTGGCCTCTGGCGCGGAGCGCCGCGGCAGTCCTGGACCCCAGCCGTCGGCATCCAACATGAACGCTCTGGTGAGTCAACCACTTTCCTCATATGGCGCACCGCAGCCGTATATTTGTCGAAGGACACTTTAATGTGTCTCGTGATGACTGGGTGTTGTGTGATGTCCTCAGGTTAGTTAGGTTTAAGTAGTTCTAAGTTCTAGGGGACTGATGACCATAGATGTTAAGTCCGTACTGCTCAGAGCCATTTGAACCATTTGAACACTTTAATGCCTCCGCCTCGGATGTTGGTTTCGCGTATTTACTTTTTTCCCACAATTGGTCTATTTCGGTCACTCAGGCCATTCCCACGTGCAAGCGCATGCACAAGTGTGTGCTCGCCGTCTCTGGCGAGTGTGGCGTCGAGCTGGGGAGAGGTACTAGTCTTCCTGTGTTTTCGAGAGGCACAGCACTGTTACTCCTGACGTCGTAGTTGGGAGAGCATCCACCCCGATAGCTGAATAGTCAGCGTGACGGACTGCCGTCCTAAGGGGCTATGATTAGACAGATATAGCTGGGAAATCCTAGAAAAAAGGAAAAACAAGCAAACAGATAAGTTAACAGGCCGGATTAAACATTATAATTATTACTGCTATGAAAATGAAACGGTCGTGTGTAGGACATTTGGATAGGAGCATGGATGATACATGACCAAGAAAGCTCTTAGTTGGGTCTATATACAGCTCGTAGTAATAGACGGGAAGGAGTAAAATAGAAATAATATCCAGCGTGCCCCAAGGAAGTGTTATAGGCGCTCTGTTGTTTCTGATCTATATTAACGACCTAGGAGACAATCAGAGAAGCCATCTTAGATTGTTTGCAGATGATAGTGTCATGTACCGTCTTGTAAAGTCATCAGATGACCAAACCGGATTGCAAAATGGTTTAGATATCTGTATGGTTCGAAAAGTGGCAATTGACCCTGAATAAAGAAAAGTGTGAAGTTATTCATATGAGTACTATAAGAGATCCTCTATATTTTGATTACGTGATAAGTCACACAAATTTGAAGGCTCTAAATTCAACAAAATACTTAGGGGTTACATTTACAAATACCCTAAATTGCAACGATCACATAGATAGTGTTGTGGGTAGAGCCAACCAAAGACTGTGATTCATTGGCAGGACACTTAGAAGGTGCAACAAGTCTACTAAAGAGACTTCTTACAGCACGCTTGTGCGCCCTATTTGGAGTATTGCAGTGCGGTGTGGGATCCGCATCAGATGGGACTGACGGATGACATCGAAAAAGTACAAAGAAGGGCAGCTCGTTTTGTATTATCGCGAAATAGGGGAGATAGTGTCACAAACATGATACGTGGCAATCATTAAAACAAAGGCGTTTTTCGTTGCGACGGGATCTTCTCATGAAATTTCAATCACCGGTTTTCTCCTCCGATTTCGAAAACATTCTGTTGGCACCCACCTACACAGGGAGAAATGATCGTCATGAAAATAAGAGAAATCAGGCCTCGTACAGAAAAATTTAAGTGCTCGTTTTTCCCGCGCGCCGTTCGGGAATGGAACGGTAGAGAGACAGCTTGAAGGTGGTCCACTGAACTCTCTGCCAGGCACTTTATTGTGAATAGCAGAGTAATCACGTATATATACGTCAACATCCATTCTTCTTAACACATACTAATCGTACAGGGATGAATGAGGTACCGTTAGGCAGGGTTTTTTTAACACAAAAGAGACTTTTAGCTTGTAGTGTACGACTTTGTGGACAGTGGTAAGGAGAGGCGGGCTACAGAGTGGTGTGGCAATTCTTATTCTTGGAAACTTGGACAGTAGCGGAAATGATCAGTCATCATCACCATCATCATTAGTGTTTTACCAAAACGCAGGTTTTCACATGGTAGTTCTCCAGGCTGTCTGGTCTTCTGCCATCCTCTTTAGGTCCGCATATTTTCCTCTTCCCTTTATGTCGTCTATCCTCTTGTACATCCTTCTTCCTCTCAGTCTTCTCCTACGAACCAGTCCTTCCAAAGCATCTACTAGCAAGCACTCCCTTCTCAATGAACGTCCCAACCAATTCTTTTTCCTTTCTCATATAACCTTTAGCGGACATCTTATCTCACCAATACTTTCCAATACTCTTTTATTACTCACTCTTTCCATCCAGCTTATTCTCTCTATTCTCCTCCACATCCACATCTCAAATGCTTCTAACCTTTTTTTAATCCTTTCATCTCAGCGTCCATGTTTCTGCCGCATATGGTGCCACACTCCAGACGACTACAAGTGACTATGATATACTGTTTATGGTCTGCTGCTGGACACACCTGTAGGTAGTGGCTCTGCTTTCTCAGTCCTGTTCTATCCTGTCGCTGATGGTACACAAAGAGATCCATATGCTGGCAATGCTCTGCTTTGGTCAGAGTCAGACTGACAAAGATATACTGTTTCAGGTCTGCAGATATCAAAAGTATTTCTAGGGAACTTCGACCTAGGTACAATAGCGAAATAAATGACAGTTCGTCACAGAATGGCCAACAGCATGCCGTGACCCTCGGTTACGCCTCGTGGTTGAAAGAGGCAGCACTAGGAATAGGAGTGGGTGCCGCGACCTTTGATGATTACCACCTCAACAAACGAATCATATCACTCTATCCTTAATTTCGATACGAGCTGCCCCTTTATTGAACCAATTGGCTAATGATCCTCAATCTGGACGGTCTCTCTCTACGCATCTTGTGACTCTTCCTCTGTCTTTAACCAACCCTTCCTGCAACATTGTTTCTGATTTAATTTGAAACTGATCAGAAGTAGGAGGGTAGTACCCCCACTGCATTTGACGTCTCATGAAGGAACAGATCGTGCTGAGTTCCATGTAATCAATACAGTTTGATATTTTGCTTTCGGAGAAGTATAACATGTGTTCCAAACCTGCACAACTGACCAATACTAGTGATATAGACCAATATTCTCATTCCAATACTCTAAATGCCGTTCTGCGAAGCCTGCAGACAGGAGCCTGATACATTTGAGATTATTGTAGTGATATAACATATAGTCAAGAAGAAGAAACTCTAAACATTCATGGTGGTGTCTGTTTGTTCTATATCGTGTCTCCCTACCACTTTGGCGCAACGACGCTCTGAGCGTGTTTTTTTAGGGAATTGACTAGTTTGAACCTGGGACCTCTTGCTGGTAAGGAGACGCCAGACCACACATGACATGTAGAATTCAGAAGAGTTCAGTGAGACTAGCGATGATATAACCAAATACTTAATGATTTCAGCGTCAGCTCCACTGCACTCCCTGTAAAAGAATCTTAATACTAACTAAATTTACTGGAAGGGGTTCAAGGCTTTCCTATTTTTAGTTAGCTGGTAAAATAACGTCGAAAAAGGAGTTAAGTTTACCATTGGAAATTTTATTCTATTCACAAAACATTGTTTATAAATTGCACTATTGATAAAAGGAAATGTTTTAATACAGGATGGTAAAAACCAACTGCGTTCAACAAAAATGTGAACAAATATTCCCTGAATGGGTTTCCAAGTTCTACAATGGATCGAAGGATGACGTATGCCATATCACATCTATAATCTAGGTTTAAATTAAGTTTCACAAAAGCAAAAACTATCAAAATGGTCTACAGTGGCCCTCAATTATCTTTAATTACTTATCTAAGTTATCGTAAATTACAGTGGCTGATGTGGCTTCTCAATAATTATATAACAGAAAAATCATCGCGTTTCAGATTTTTACTTCAAGTGGCAAATGTGAACACCATGAGCTTTAATTGACGATCGACACTAGTATTACGCAAAAAGGGGGTGTAACAGATAAGACTTCTGCAGTTCTGAGTGAAGACTTATGCGCTCAAAAATGCGGCATCGCGTGCGTTCATTACTTTGTCGGTGTTTAGGCAGCGTCAGGGCGGCAGCGGGCGGCACAGCTCCGTTCACCTCGCCATCTCGGAAGCAACTCTTTCCTCACTTCTCCTTACTACCATTTACCAAAGTTGGTTTTAAAAAAAACTATCTGGCTGTGTTTTCATCTGACCAATCAGGGTCTCAATGTTAACCTTAAGCTCCGCCTACAAAAATTCTGTCTATCCAATGAGAAATGTTATACTATTCGTGGTGGAGCAATGTTTTTTAAAGTTTGCAACGTAATAGAGACGCGTTAAAGTCTCACGCTAAAACTTGCAGCTGGTGTGGTCCTTTTAGTGTTATCGTAAGATCTATACTGTTCTTCTGGGGGGCTCTGTCTTTTAACATGGGTCGGGGGGTGGTCCTAACGTAACAGAGACGCGAAAAAGTGTCACGCTAAAACTTGCGGGTGGTGTGGCCCTTTTTGTGTTATCGTAAGATCTATACTGTTTTTCTGGAGGGCTGTAGCTTTTAACATGGGCTGGGGGGTGGTCCTTGACGTAACAGAGACGCAAAAAAGTCTCACGCTAAAACTTGCAGGTGGTGTGGCCCTAGTGGTTAGCTGGCGACGTGGGTGTCCAGTCCGTCCCTTATCGTAGGGCCTTCTAGCTTAACACGGTTCTGCTCTCGTCTTCTGTTCTCGTTTCTCCCCTCGGAACTGCATCTGTCTCACGGTGGGAAGGTATGACATGCATTTAGGCATTCTTGTGTTAGTCTGTGGTATTCCATTTGCTCACTCGTTACTCGTATTACTTTGATTAATTTAATGTCACGCTTTATTCGGAGCTATGTGACATACTACTGGATTTGCTTAGCATGTCAGGGTTTTCATGGAAGGTGTTGGATTTGCCTGACACCTTACAAAACGTATGGTTTATTCATGAAGGAGATCCAGAAGGAAGGTTCTTGAAACATTTTACGTAAATCACTTGTGCTATCAATTCTAGAGCATTGTTCTGATGTTTGGAGTCCCTATGAAAAAGGTATTGGAAAGAGAGAAATGATCATATAACATAAACAACAGTCCTAAGCTACACACTTCTGCACTTAAATATGCTGTAATGTTAGAGCAGAGTTGTTTCTGATATATTAGTTGTGGAATGCAACACCGTTAACAACCCAATGCAGGAAATATATTTCCAACAGCTGATGTACATTCACCCTGCAAGTTTTCTAACCTACTCTCTATGGTGATGACTTTAAGATAATTACATTCTACACCAAAGAAAATGAAAAACATTGATTCCTTGTGATACATGCACTATATAGGTTACCAGGGGTGTATAGTGCCCATTGTTGACGGGAGATTACGATTCGAAAATTACGCTATGCTCGCATCACTCCTATAAAATGTTCGTCAGCTACGGAAAATGCGTGAAACAACGACATCTTGTGAGGAAATAGACATATGCATTGCAGCGGAGTTTGACATGTGGAATTACACTCCATGCTGCACTAACTCTGTGAACAGAACTTAGTCTCTTCCATACACAACAACTATCAAGCAAATGTATACATAGGGATTGAACTACCTCACGAACTCCTATCACTGACTTAGACTCACTGCAGTTATGAAACTGAAGAATCGATTTATGTCCAAGATGTGACAGAGACAAGGTGCACTTCGCATGTATCTTCATTCTTCTACAGGAGGGGGCTGAAATAGCTTTCCCATTCGTTTCATGGATATGATTTCTCACATGTGTGTTCTAAGTTCTCTACTGAATGTGGTATGGAGAAGTTTGCTGTTAATGGTGGCAGGTAGATAGCGCTCTCATTCACACCCCGAACTCGCAATTGTATATGAGTCAAATGTAGGTTACACTACACAACTGATATAGCGTGAGAGAACAACGGAAAAAAATCTTTAAATGTGTGAACAATGACCTGCCACATCATCCCCTGCACATTAGAATGCAACATCAGTGTACCTCGTTATAACCACTCTCAACCGATTACACCAACTACTTTCTATCATTCTTTAATGCAGATATACGTCACTTTAGAAAGCATCCAAGACAGCAGTCAACTTACTGTATTCCTATTACCGCAGTCGACATACTGCAAACATGTTGTTAAAAACCGCGCAGCAACTGTTCTGTAAAGTGTTTGTTAGCTGACACTGCATGATTGTGATTCGTAGAGAGTACAGAGAAGCACATTGTAAATACCGTTTGTTAGAGTTTAAACCCCTGAAACAGTCTTAAGCGGGTTCAAACACGCGATCCATTCTGTAGTTGTATGTTGCAGTCCACAAGATGGTAATACAGTGCTCTGTTGCTAAGGAGTTCATACAGTTTATCATAGTCACATGTTAAAACACATTAACAAAATCTATAAAGTGGCTGCCAATAACTTTGGAGTCAGCACTGGGCTTGTTATCCAAGGTATATAAATTTCAAATGTAATTGAAGGGGTCACTTGTCTCACGTGCAGCAGGACATTTCGCAGAATCAGCAGCGATGAGTGAAAATGTGAACCGGACCGGGATTCGAACCCTGGGTCTCCTGTTTACTAGGAAACTGCGCAGACTGTCTCGGCATGCCTCATAGCCGATCCACGTTCCCACCGAGCGCCACGTATCCACAGTCCCTGTCCATTGATTCCATGTTCGCTACTCTGCGATTCCCACATGAGACCGGACATATTTGTGCATCCGCTAGGCATATCAGTTATATGAGTGCATGGTGTCTGTTCTTTCGAACATGACTGAGAGTACAGCATTCATGCAAGTACATAAATATGGTGGTTATCCACGTAATGAGGCTATTCCTTTTCCCTGGATCCCAATGCGTCCATGTCGACTTTCTCTCACATGCCTCTTTCTGTCTCACACTAGTTCTCACGTACAAGAATTTTCCTGCGCAAAACAGACATGTCAGTACTCTCCCTTTCACCCTTAATTTTCCCACATTTTGTCGCATTTTCCTTCAATTTGTACTTATTTTCTGTCAACTTTTGAGATTTTACCGATTTTATGTCTTTCTCCACATTTTTTCGATATGTTTATACTCATGTTGCTAACGTAACCATGTGTGGCTTGATTTCATACATATAATATTCGTAAAAAAAAATCTGAGAATTTCCCTCTTTCGGATGATCTATGTGTAAGCATTTCAGATAGGACAAGTAGAAAAGTAATCGAACTAGATAGTTGAAAGTTCGGTAACCGTCGTTTCGTAGCTATATGAGACTCGATGAGTGCTGCAAGGGAAGGATGTAGTGGATACATGAAGTCGGGAAACAGTTCAATGCCCTAAGCCGATGTACCAGAGAGTGTGTCTGCCAACTCATGTAGTGGTGCAGTTGATGGAAACTCAAAGTCTGGAAACAGTTCTGCATGTTGACTTGATTCTCACTGCGAAGTGTAGGGAGCTGCAACAGGGAGCTGATCTGTCTGCAGAGCTGATTTCTCCTTCTGCAGCTACCTCGATTTTCCGTAAGTGTATGCTCTTACTCCAAACCAGGTGTAGTCTGCTAGTTCTCCATATAACGTCCAACTCTGATAAATACTATCAACCCAGCCGGGGTGTCTACAGACTTTGCATATCAGCAGGGACAGTGTAGCAAAGCGGTAGGTGGATCAAAACAAAATGTCCAGACAGTCTGTGACCAAAATGGACTGAAACAGAGGATGACAGACTAAAGGCCGAAATACTAAATGTCTTTTTCCAAAGCTGTTTCAGAGAGGAAGCCTACACTGTAGTTCCCTCTCTAGATTGTCGCACAGATGAAAAAATGGTAGATACCGAAACAGATGACAGAGGGATAGAAAAACAATTAAAATCGCTCAAAAGAGGAAAGGCCGCTGGGCCTGATGGGATACACACAGTACGCGAAGGAACTTGCCCCCCTTCTTGCAGCGGTGTACCGTAGGTCTCTAGAAGAGCGTAGCGTTCCAAAAGATTGGAATAGGGCACAGGCCATCCCCGTTTTCAAGAAGGGACGTCTAACAGATGTACAGAACTATAGACCTATATCTCTAACGTCGAGCAGTTATAGAATTTTGGAACACGTATTATGTTCGGGTATAATGACTTTTCTGGAGACTAGAAATCTACTCTGTAGCAATCAGCATGGGTTTCGAAAAAGACGATCGTGTGAAACCCAGCTCGTGCTATTCGTCCACGAGACTCAGAGGGCCACAGACGCGAGTTCCCAGGTAGATGCCGTGTTTATTGACTTCCTCAAGGCGTTCGATACAGTTCCCCACAGTCGTTTAATGAACAAAGTAAGAAAAAATGGACTATCAGACCAATTGTGTGATTGGACTGAAGAGTTCCTAGATAACAGAACGCAGCATGTCATTCTCAATGGACAGAAGTCTTCCGAAGTAAGAGTGATTTCAGGTGTGCCGCAGGGGAGTGTCGTAGGACCGTTGCTATTCACAATATATTTAAATGACCTTGTGGATAACATCGGAAGTTCACTGAGGCTTTTTGCGGATGATGATGTAGTAATCAAGAGGTTGTAACAATGGAAAATTGTACTGAAATGCAGGAGGATCTGCAACGAATTGACGCATGGTGCAGGGAATGGCAATTGAATCTCATTGTAGACAAGTGTAATGTGCTGCGAATACATAGAAAGAAAGATCCTTTATCATGTAGCTACAATATAGCAGGTCAGCAACTGGAAGCAGTTAATTCCATAAAGTATCGGGGAGTAGGCATTAGGATTGATTTAAAATGGAATGACCATATAAAATTAATCGTCGGTAAAGCAGTTGCCAAACTTAGATTCATTGGAAGAATCCTACGGAAATGCAGTCCGAAAACAAAGGAAGTAGGTTACAGTACACTACTTAGCGGTTTGGGATCCGTACCAGATAGGGTTGATAGAAGAGATAGAGAAGATCGGAGAGCAGCGCGCTTCGTTACAGGATCATTTAGTAATCGCGAAAGCGTTACGGAGATGATAGATAAACTCCAGCGGAAGACTCTGCAAGAGAGACGCTCAGTAGCTCGATACGGGCTTTTGTTGAAGCACGCTGGACTCGCATTCGGGAGAACGACGGTTCACTCCCGCATCGCCGGCCGGAGTGGTCGTGCGGTTCTAGGCGCTACAGTCTGGAACCGAGCGACCGCTACGGTCGCAGGTTCGAATCCTGCCTCGGGCATGGATGTGTGTGATGTCCTTAGGTTAGTTAGGTTTAATTAGTTCTAAGTTCTAGGCGACTGATGACCTCAGAAGTTAAGTCGCATAGTGCTCAGAGCCATTTGAACCACTGCCGCATCCGGCCATCCTGATTAAGGTCTTCCGTGATTTCCTTAAATCGCTCCAGGCAAATTCCGGGATGGTTCCTTTGAAAGGGCACGACCGACTTCCTTCCCCGTCCTTCCGTAATCCGATGAGACCGATGACCTCGCTGTGTGGTCTCTTCCCCTAAACAGTCCAGTCCAGTCCAGTCCAAAACTTACGAAAGGAAGAAATAAAATATGTAAGTAAGGGGCGAGCGAGAGAGATACGGTCTATTGGTGGCACACGAAAGCAGGAGGAGGCAGATTACCTCGGCGGTGGTATGGATATCCAGTGGTTCTGCTGCGTTCGTAATTATGAGTGGCCATCATAATTTCAGATGGTCATATTATCACAACTAGTACTGCATACGGATCTTCTTCTCTCCCCTGATTGTTGCCGAGCTTAAGCAGGCTTGCCGTTCCTAATGTCCGGTCTCGTAAACTGACATACGGCCGGGAGAGCTGACCACATGCCTCTCCACATCCCCATTCCGTGACACCTGTGGGCTGAGGATGACGCGACGGCCGGCGGTACCGTTGTGCCTTCCAAGGCCTGTTCGGACTGAGTTAAGTTTTTTCAGTTTTGCTGCTCCTCCTGTATCTTCCCTGGTTATGTTGTTATCTTCACGTTTCTTGTTGTCGACACGTTGCGCGTCTCTAGTTGACTGTTCTTTGCGAGCAATGCCGACAAGGTTGTAAGTAGGCTGTTTACGTTTTCTTACTGGTAACGCCACGTAGCGCTCTGTATGAAAAATCACTGGCTGTGCTGTGCGCAGTCTGTGGCTGGTTTGCATTGTTGTCTGCCATTGTAGTGTTGGGCAGCGGCAGCTGGATGCTAACAGCGCGTAGCGTTGCGCAGTTGGAGGTGAGCCGCCAGCAGTGGTGGACGTGGGGAGAGAGATGGCGGAGTTTTGAAATTTGTAAGAATTGATGTCATGAACTGCTATATATATTATGACTAGTGAGGTAAATACATTGTTTGTTCTCTATTAGAATCTTTCATTTGCTAACTATGCCTATCAGAAGTTAGTGACTTCCGTAGTTTGAATCTTTTAGTTAGCTGGCAGTAGTGGCGCTCGCTGTATTGCAGTAGTTCGAGTAACGAAGATTTTTGTGAGGTAAGTGATTTGTGAAACATATAGATTAATGTTAGTCAGGGCCATTCTTTCGTAGGGATTTTTGGAAGTCAGATTGCGTTGCGCTAAAGATATTGTGTGTCAGTTTAAGCACATTCGTGTATAATTGATCAAAGAGGACATTTCACATAGACCAGTCTTGTATAATTTTTCTAAGGGGACGTTTCATATATCTACCCTTAGCCGAGGATACCTCACTGGAATCTTCTGATTTTTTCCTTGTAGTTTGTGTAATTAGTGTAGCTTTTGTTTATTGCTAGCGCGTAATCATAGAGAGAATTTCCTTTGTAGTTGCAGTCTTTCATTGTTGTACAGTAAAATGGTTGTGGCATGCATGTAGTTTTGCACGAAGTATTTCGCAGCTGCGCTTGCAATTAACTAGTTATTATTTTCAGTGCTATGTTAATGTGTTCTCTTATTTTTGTTCTTCAAATTGTGTTTTTCTGTGTTGTCGTGTGAAAAATTGTGACAATAATGGCGTATGAAAAACGTAATACTAGGCTCCAAAGTAAACTGAGAAATGACAGTGAAGACGAAAGCAGTGTGTTAACGCCACCATGTAATGAATTAACTAATGTTCAAAGTAGTAATTTGGTAATTGTGTGTAAGGAAATGGAGCGGGTTGCAAATAATGGTGTAGGCAGTGAAACAATTAGTGAACAGGGAAGCGTTATCGATCGATCGGTCGGCAACAGCTCGCCTCAGGATTCCGAAATGACAGGACACAATCTTGCAAATACTGTAGATTCAGATTTTGCGTCCTCACCGTTTTCTCAAATAAATCAAGACACATTTTCTGTTTTTCAAAATTCGAATATTGCCGGTTCAAATGCACTGCCGAAAAGCACTGAGGAACATGTTTCAGACACCAGTGCACTGTTATTACAGTTAATGCAACAAATGGGACAAAGGCTACAAAAGTTAGACACAACGCTTGAACAAAATCAGAGACAAACAGAGCAAAAGTTAGACACAATGGAACAAAATCTTCAAAAGTTAGACAATGGAACAAAATCTTCAAAAGTTAGACACAATGGAACAAAATCAGAGACAAACACAGCAAAAGTTAGACACAATGGAACAAAATCAGAGACAAACAGAGCAAAAGTTAGACGCAATGGAGCAAAAGCTTCAAAAGTTAGACTCAGTGGAACATACGCATGAACAAACACGTGAAGATTTAACTACTGAAATACATAAAATCGAATCGAAATGTCAAAAAGTCTGTAATGACGTAAAAACACAAATTTGTGAGCATTTCCAACCTATTTTTTCGCGGCATGAAAATGCATTACAGAATCACGAAGCAGCCATAAAAGAACTGCAAACAATTGTTCATGAAAATCATGAGACCTTGCAAGCTAAAATTGACTCAGTTGCATCTACCGATTCGACTACGCAACTTGCAAAAACTCAAGAAAACTTAAAGGACACAGTAGATACTCTGAAAATTTATTCAGAAAGACACATGGAGGACATTAGTTCATTATCAGAGAAAGTAGTTGAACTTTTGGATCAGCTAAATAATTTATCTACGAAAGTAGATGATAATTTGAATGACACAAAACCGGTAGTCTTTAATGACACAGAAGAGTGCGAACAAATTAGGAAATTCAAACAAAGTCTGAATCAAATTAGTACGCAACACCAAAGAGAAATCGGGGAAGTACAAGATCAGCTGACACAGGTAATACAACAATTACGTATTTCAGAGGACACTCGCGCTCCAATACGGGAAGAGGGACATAGAAAACGTAAACAGCCTACTTACAAGGTGTTGTGTTGTCTTTACTGGTCCCCGGCGCGAACGCCAGAGGGAGCAGCAGCTGTGGTAGCTGGCGTGGCTGCCTGCACAGCCGGCATCACGGTCTCGACGACACGCTGAAGCATCGCGGCGAGGTGTGCGATTCGTTCTATGGCCGCAGTGAGAGTCGAGATGAGTGAAGCCAGGTGGCTGGTAGTGAGAGTGGCTGCCTATGAGCCATGACGAGTTGCAGCCACTGTTTGACGACCGACGGTCTTCACAGAGAAGTCTGCTGTTGTTCACAGCTTCACACGAGCCAGGAAAACACGCTAATCTTCTTTGGGTTCAAATACGATTGGCAGCGGTTTCAGGTCAGTTAGCCAATTGTAGGTGGCACTTGGGAGCCGGCCACTTCTTCGTTTGCATCGGAGTTTGTTTCTGCGGCTGTTCCAGCGTGGGATCGTTATCTGTCGACGCTATGAGGCGTTTGGCAGTTGTCTTTGTCGGCGCACAGGATTTCTTGGCTGGCGCATACGAGCCGCACGCTTCTTCTTCACCTTGGTCCAGCCGTATTTTTCACCTGCGGCAGACTAGTAAAAGGAAACGTGCTTGGTCGCCACAGACGTTCACGCTCGTCCCACCGCGCTCGTCAGCCGCAGCCCTCTTCTTCCCGGCAGTTGTGGAGACCGCAACTGGTCGCGGGCCGGCCGCTGTGGCCGAGCGGTTCTAGACGCTTAAGTCCGGAACCGCGTTGCTGCTACGGTCGCAGGTTCGAATCCTGCCTCAGGCATGTATGTGTGTGATGTCGTTACGTTAAAGTAGTTTCAAGTCTAGGCGACTGGTGACATCAGATACTAAGTCCCATAGTGCTTAGAGCCATTTAAACCATTTAGAGACTCATGTTTCCGCTTCCTTCAAATATCGAATTTGAATTGGTCGCAGTTTCTTGCTCGCGGCGGGTACTTCCGACCAGGAGCGACCTCGTTCTTCTTGATCTAGGCGGAAGAGTACCGACGCCGTCTCTCTTCTTATCCGCACCTTCTTTGAAACGCTGGAGTTGCGGGTACGTGGCAGGATGTGTGCTCTCTGCGTCGCTGTTCTTTCTGGAGAGTCGACTACGAACAAGTGTGTTGTAACAGGCCGTGTCGCCTAGTCGAGAGGCGGTCTGCCACACCCTTCAGTTGGTTCAGCACCCCATTCAAACAGCGGGTGCCCCACATATGAAAGTACAATATAGAAGGAGCAGGTCTATTAAGGTATATTACTTAGTTGCAAGAGTGTACACAGCATCTGAACTGAGGAAGTAGTGGGGACAGGGGAGTGTGGCGCCAAAGCAATCCACATTAATTTCATGGTGAGTGGTAAAGTAGTTTTGAAGGTTCACGATAAATGGTTCTGGGTACATACACTACTGTCCATTAAAACTGCTACACCACAACGATGACGTGCTACAGACGCGAAATTTAACCGACAGGAAGAAGATGCTGTGAAATGCAAATGATTGGCTTTTCAGAGCATTCACAGAAGGTTGGCGCCGGTGGCGACACCTACAACGTGGTGACATGAGGGAAGTTTCCAACCGAGTTCTCATACACAAACAGCAGTTGACCAGCGTTGCCTCGTGAAACGTTGTTGTGATGCCTCGTGTAAGGAGGAGAAATGCGTACCATCACGTTTCCGACTTTCATAAAGGTCGGATTGTAGCCTATCGCGATTGGGGTTTATCGTATCGCGACATTGCCGCTCGCGTTGGTCGAGATCCAATGACTGTTAGCAGAATATGGAATCGGTGAGTTCAGGAGGGTAATACGGAACGCCGTGCTGGATACCAAGGGCCTCGTATCACTAGCAGTCGAGATGACAGGCACCTTATCCGCGTGGCTGCAACGGATCGTGCAGCCACGTCTCGATCCCTGAGTCAACACATGGGGACGTTTGCAAGACAAAAACCATCTGCACGAACAGTTCGACGACGTTTGCAGCAGCATGGACTATCAGCTCGGAGACCGTGGCTGCGGTTACCCTTGATGCTGCATCACAGACAGGAGCACCTGCGATGGTGTACTCAACGACGAACCTGAGTGCACGAATGGCAAAACGTAATTTTTTTTCCGATGAGTCCAGCTTCTGTTTACAGTATCATGACTGTCGCATCTGTATTTGGCGACATCGCGGTGAACGCACAATAGAAGCGTGTATTCGTCATTGCCATATTGGCGTTTCACCTGGCCTGATGGTATGGGTGCCAGTGGTTACTCGTCTCGGTCACCTCTTGTTCGCATTGACGGCACTTTGAACAGTGGACGTTACATTTCAGATGTGTTATGACCCGTGGCTCTACCCTTCATTCGAGCGCTGTGAAACTCTACATGTTAGCAGGATAATGCACGACCGCATGTTGCAGGTCCTGTACGGGCCTTTCTGGATACAGAAAATGATCGACTGGTGCACTCGCCAGCATGTTCTCCAGATCTCTCACCAATTGAAAACGTGTGGTCAATGGTGCCCGAGCAACTGGCTCGTCACAATACGCCACCCACTACTCTCTATGAACTGCATTGGCAGCTGTATCTGTAGACGCCATCCAAGCTCTGTTCGACTCAATGCCCAGGCGTATCAAGGCCGTTATTACGGCCAGAGGTGGTTGTTCTCGGTACTGATTTCTCAGGATCTATTCACCCAAACTGCGTGAAAATGTGATCACATGTCAGTTCTAGTAAAATATATTTGACCAATGAATACCCGTTTATCGTCTGCATTTCTTCTTGGTGTAGCAATTTTAATGGCCGGTAGTGAATTATTCATTACATGTCCCGCATTTCTTTAAACTGACACGACTGTCTATGTGGTGGGGCATGATGCGAGTTCAGTTTGCGGTAAAACGAAAAAAAAACTTCACATGGCGGCCCTAATGGGCCAATTGGGTCCGACCACTATGTCATCCTTCGCCGATGACGTCATTGGATAAGATGTGGAGTGTCATAGAGTTGGCACGCTGCTCTCCTGGCCGTTATCAGCTCCTTTGACACTGGAGACACTACTTCTCACTCAAGTAGCTACACCTCAGCTGGCATCACAGAACTGACAAGGGGATCGCCTATTCGTCCAAATTGACTGTATATGCAGGACTTGGCCGGAAGTGAAAGTGAGAGAAGTGGGAGCTGCAGTTCGCCAAATGTTGGAAAAAAAAGTACGATTTCGGGCGCGGGGCTGGCGAGGCGTGAGCCATTTATGTCAACAGTTCCCAGGCAGCGGATTGTGCAGCGGAAAGAGTACAGAACAGTCATCCGGGGGTCGTGGGGCAGAGTCCCTACGCGGAATTATTTATTTTTTATTTTAAATTTCTGCGTTACCTACATCTACATCTACTTGATTACTCTGCTACTCACAATACAGAGCCTGGCAGAGAGTTCAATGAACCGCCTTCAAGCTGTTCTCTACCGCTCCACTCTCGAACGGCGCCGGCCGATGTGGCTAAGCGGTTCTAGGCGCTTCAGTCTGGAACCGCGCGGCCGCTACGGTCGCAGGTTCAAATCCTGTCTCGGGCATGGTTGTGTGTGTGTCTTTAGGTTAGCGTGGTGGTTTAAGTAGTTCTAAGTTCTAGGGAGATGATGATCTCAGAAGTTAAGTCCCGTAGTGTTCAGAACCATTTGAACCATTTCACAACGGCACACGGGAAAATCAAGCACTTAAATTTTTCTGTACGAGCCCTGATTTCTCTTATTTTAACTACACTGCAAATAAATTGTAATTCTTAGTATACTGTATTTCTTGATATTTTCATAAAAGGCATGAAAACGAAAGGAAAAGGAAATAAATATAAATTTCCAAGAAGGGATTGCCCTTAGAGCGTCCACGAGGACTCTACAAATAACTTTCCAAGAACAGATTGTTATTAATGCGACAGCACTTCGAGTTCCATTAGTTTCATTTTGACCTACGGGCAGCGTTACGCTTTGTTTGCTGAAAACTGTGAGATTAAAGCGAACCTTTGTTCAACGTAAGCAAATTCGTTTTTCTATAAAAACCTTAAAACAACTGCGTAATTGTAAAAAGCAGCGTTTATAGCATATGCAAGATACCGAGAAAATTACTGCTCTCCCGGGACGTGTAAATCATCAACAGTAGAATAATAAAAGGTTTTAATTTTATACGCCAACTTGTCATGTACGCCTTACAATCCTTTGCTGGAAATTTATTTGTAGAGTCCTCGTGGTAACGGAAAGCGCACTCCCTTTGCCTTATCTTTGCATACCTTTTATGAAAACATTAAGACATACAAGATGCCGAACATTTCGGTTTATGTGTAGTGCAAGCAACTTACAAGTTAACAATAAAAAGAAAAACTGTCTGCTTAGGGACTTGATCCAACGAACCTCGGATTACCGTTCTGCTCTCTTCCCGCTGTTTGGGAACCACGTTAGCATAAATGGCTCACACCACGCCCGATCCGCACAAAAAACTATGTTTTTTGTTCCGTAACTTATTCGGTAAAAACAAAATCTTTGTATGGTCAGCCGGCCGCGGTGGTCTCGCGGTTAAGGCTCTCAGTCCGGAACCGCGTGACTGCTACGGTCGCAGGTTCGAATCCTGCCTCGGGCGTGGATGTGTGTGATGTCCTTAGGTTAGTTAGGTTTAAGTAGTTCTAAGTTCTAGGGGACTGATGACCACAGATGTTAAGCCCCATAGTGCTCAGAGACATTTGAACCTTTTTTTTTTGTATGGTCAGTTAGTAGTGCGTCTGTCTGTCCATCTGTCCGACTGGTAAACACTTCTCCTTAGGACCGGGTGGGCGTAGCAACTTGAAATTTGTGTCAGGTACTCACGCCTACGGTCACTTGGTGATGTAAAAAACTTAAGCGTGCAAGTCAGTTCAGTCAAAAGATACGACCATTTAAGTCACATATTTTGATATTGCAAACGCACTCATCGAAAGTTATAATGTACTTTCCGTTAATCTAGAATCATGAAATTTGGCAAAAAGAAAGGTTTCACAATACAAGTAAAGGAAAAACCCGAAAAGTGTCTCTATGTTCGTGGAGGTATGTACCTTCTATGCAACCAAATGAAGGCAGTTTGTTTACTACCATACGCGTTTCGCTTCTTTTATTTGGGAATCATCATGAGTCGCCTGAAATTAATATTCATTTATGGACGAATCCACCGCAAGAGAAAAGGGGATTTTGTTTAATACCTGAGGTATGCACTAGACAACCACGAAATTTCTAAATAAAAATTCTCGCGTTGAAAGATCCAATTATAAGAAAAAATGGTTCAAATGGCTCTGAGCACTTTGGGACTTAACTTCTAAGGTCATCAGTCCCCTAAAACTTAGAACTACTTAAACCTAACTAACCTAAGGACATCACACACATACATGCCCGAGACAGGTTCGAACCTGCGACCGTAGCAGCAGCGCGGTTCCGGACTGTAGAGCCTAGAACCGCTCGGCCACAATGGCCGGCTCCAATTATAAGTTTTTGCCCATGCTCACTACTGAGTCTTACCCAAACAATATCGAACATCCCCCGGGCTGTGGCAAAGCTATGTTTCCACAATATTCTTTCTTCCAGGAGTGCTAGTTCTGGAAGTTTCGCAGGAGAGCTTCTGTTTAGTTTGGAAGGTAGGAAACGAGGTACTGACGGTAGTAAAATCGTGGGAACGGGTCTTTGAGTCGTGCTTGGGTAGCTCAGATGGTAGAGCTCTTGCCCGCGGAAGGCAAAGGTCCCATGTACGAGTCTCGGTCCAGCACACAGTTTTAGTCTGCCAGGAAGTTTAAACATCGAATGCAGCTTCAGTTTCTATCTCTGTAGATCTGAGTTCCTTGTCTACTACGACGAGTACATTACCTCTGTTATCCATTACAAATACTTTCGTTGTGTTGTTGCTGATATGGTCATCACCCCGATCACTGGTTTGACGCAGCTCTATCATGTGAACAGTACACAAGTAGTGGCTTTGAGGGATTCATATTAAATATTTTAACAACTTTGAAAGAACCAACAAACCGATAATACCATGATACGTACAGATGTCTGAAGATGACCGCGCGGTCAGGGGCGCCATGTCACGGATCACGCGTCCCCTCCCGCCGGAGGTTCGAGTCCTCCCTCGGGCATGGGTGTGTGTGTTGTTCGTAGCATAAGTTAGTTTAAGTAGTGTGTAAGTCTAGGGACCGCCGACCTCAGCAGTTTGGTATGGCTGGTTCTGAGCACTATGGGACTCAACTTCTGAGGTCATCAGTCCCCTAGAACTTAGAACTACTTAAACCTAACTAACCTAAGGACATCACACACATCTATCCATGCCCGAGGCATGATTCGAACCTGCGACCGTAGCGGTCTGGCGGTTCCATACTGTAGCGCCTAGAACCGCACGGCCACTCCGGCCGGCGCAGTTTGGTATCTTAAGAATTCACACACATTTGAATATCAGAAGATGTTTAGATTTTGACAGGTGCTGAAGTATAGTTATACCACTTTATGACGGCTGTTTTTGTTGTTGTCTTCAGTCCTGAGACTGGTTTGATGCAGCTCTCCATGCTACTCTATCCTGTGCAAGCTGCTTCATCTCCCAGTACCTACTGCAACCTACATCCTTCTGAATCTGCTTAGTGTACTCATCTCTCGGTCTCCCTCTACGATTTTTGGCTATGAGTACGAAATTTCAACAGTGCAAAGAAATTACTTTCGCAGTCAAAGGCGACTGTGACGTCTTTTACATAATCTTACGTGAATGTGAACCCCAACCAAGAGAAATACTTCCCACGCTGTTTCTTCGACGAACAAGCTAAACGACGACGATTACACTCTCCGTAACACGGCTTGTGTTTCTTGCATTTTTATTACTCTAATTTCGATTTGGTATATGTTGTACATTATTGACCTGTCTCTGCATTTTAGCCCCATGTTCTTATTCCACGTTACATTGCCGAAGCCTTTCTCTATAATTACAAAATTTTAGGAAGTTAGTTGTCTTCAATTGTCCTTATCTTGTTAAATGTAGAATTTAATCATTTTATGTAACTACTCATTACAACTGGTATACATATAGGTCAGCTAAAAGAAACTAAAACAGTCTGTAACTTTCTATAGTTATAATAACTTACACAATATAATTTCGTTTGGTAGTTGTTTCCAGAGGGTCAACAACTTCCTGACAGTTTATTAATTATTAAGACAATAACGCAACAGTAACAGTTTAATCAAAGCCATGGCTCTTGTCGTTTCAGAGTTGTATATTTCTATCTTTGATACTAAATGCAAGATTGCCACCATGTAGTATTTCATTCACAAGTTTCAGGATTCCGTACCTCAATCAGTAGAAACGGAACCTGTATAAGATCACTTTGTTGTCCGTCAGTCCTGTCGGTCCGACTGTCAAGAAGCCTTTTTCTCAGGAACGGGTAGGCCTATTAAGTTGAAATTTATCTCGCATACTGATGTTTACGGTTCCTTAGCGGTGTAAAACATTGCAGCTTCTAATTTAGTGCTATCAAAAGGTACGCCCATTTATGTCACACACGTTGATACTCACAAAGGCAGTCATGAAAACCTACAGGGTAATTCCTGTTGACCTAGAACGATGAAATTTCGCAAGAAGCAACGTTTCACAGTAAATGAAAAAAAAAGTAAATTGTTAATTTGTAGTTCTTTCTTTCTTTCTTCTTTCATTTCAGCCTCTTTGGGGTACGCTGGATCAATCATTTCTTTGTGCGTTGTTCTTTCCTTAGGGCCCAGTATTTCTCCATTCTTTCTTATCTACCTTTGCCCTTTTCTGCCGAGATGAAGGTTTTGAACTTTTGTGTAGATTTGTCTTTGAACCTTATGTTTTCATCTTTAGTAATTAATTTAGCTGTTCGATCGATAAGTGAATTGTCTGAAATGTTTAATTCTACTAGGTCTTTCTCGCTTTATTTAAACCAGTTGGATTTCGTTTTTCGGTTGCGGAAAAAGTCAAACATTTGTTTGGTTAATCTGTTGGAATTCGTCCTGAGAAGATGACCATAAAAATTTATTCTCCTTTTTCCCATAGTATCTGAATGTTTTCCAATTTCCTTTCAGAGAGTTTCATTTTTGATATATATAATCTTATTGTCGTGAAATTTTGGTCCTATGATTTTTCTTAAAATTTTTCTTTCCTTTAGCTCAAGTTTCTGAATTTGGCCTATGAAATTCATGTTTAGTGTTTCTGCTGCATACCGTGCTCCTGGCTTAATCACTGTCTTGTAATGTGTAATTTTGGACCACCATGAAAAGGATTTTTTGTTGCATGTATTTTTTGTTAGTTGGAAGGCCAATTCAAGTCTAATTTTTCTGGATTCCATTGCTTTGCCTTCCCAGCATTTCATCTAATCCATTCTCCGAAATAACTAAATTCTATTACTATTTCAATCTTTTGTTCTTGAACTTTGAAGTATTTACGTGAGTGCTTGATGCTTGTCATTATTTAATTTTTTTCATAGGAGATGTGAAGACCTATTTTAACTGCTTGTTTCTTCTGTTCAAGGATTTACTCCCGTGCTTCTTCCATTGTTTCAGCAAACAGGGCCATGTAATCTGCAAAAGTAATGCAATTTACTTTAAGGGTCTTCTTTTTGCAACTGAGTCTTATACCACTCTTAATATTTCTGTTCCATTCTCTGACTACTTTCTCAAGCGCACAACTGAACAGCAACGGTGAGAGCCCATCCCCCTGTTGCACTCCCGTTTTTGTTTCAAAGGCTTCCGATAGTTCGCCCATAAATTTATCTTTCGAAAATGTATTTGTAAGGGTCGCTTTTATAATATTAGTTGTTTTCTTATCCAAACCCATTTCTTCCAGGACTGATAATAGAGATTCTTTATCAATCGAATCATATGCTATTTTGAAACCAATGAAGGAGATTACGTATGTCTTTGCCCTTGATTTTTGGTATGCCATGATGTTTCTGAGGTTTAGTTTTTGTTCCGAACATGATCTACCCTTTCTAAAACCTCCCTGGTATTCCCCGATTTGCGGGTCTAATTGCGACTCTGCCCTGTTCAAAAGGGCTGTAGAAAGAATGTTGTATGTTATATCCTCCTTACTTCGGCCACTATTTGGTTTTCGCCGGACACTATGTTGTTTTTAAGTTCTGAAATGACCTTCTGTAGTTCTTGAGTCGTAATTATATTATGCGAATATATATAACTTCAAATTAAAACAACCAATAGTTCTACATTCAGGCTGACTGGGTCGCAACTGTAAAAGTGAAACATCAGGCAAGGAATTACTTTATTGTTCATATGGCGCGCTTCGGGATTTATTCATCATCAGATATCCAGGAGCGCAATCTGAATGGAGAAGTACTGACTATTATAATAATGGTCGCCTGCCTCCCACATGACTTCTATGTCACATTTTTGTTATTGAAATTGACATTCTTGAAAATCTTGGAATCCCTGAGACCGGTATCTTGCTAGTATCAACGTCGATAACAGGCAAAAATGGTCAATATTCACGATTCTCGAAATGTATGAACTGCCTGTATACATAATTAAGTTTGTGCTGAACCCTCAGTGCGAGAATCCTATTCGCACCTAGCCAACTTTTGTATTATCTTCATCTTTTCCCTCCCCCCTCTCCTCCACCCACGCCCCCTTTAACCACGTTTTAATATTCCACGATCCCATTTTTAAAACTCACAAAGAATCAGCATCTGATTCAACACAGTTAACTACTGGGGACATTCTGTTGCAGGTTTGGGACAGTGAGTTGGCACGTGTAGCTGAGCGGTGGGCCGAGCAATGCCGCTTCGGCCATGATTCGTGCAGGGATGTAGGTAAGTAGTCGGCTGAATATTACTTATGTCTCTGGCTACATCTGTTCCTTGATGCGCTAAATCATAAAGCAGTATCCTCAGCATTGGTCTGGTAGAGCATTTTTGAACATATTCAAAAAAGAAGCATTAAGAGTTTCCTAGAGAGAAAGAAAAGGTTCCGTAAACGAATCTCGTGTGAAACATAGTTCGCCCTTTTCATACATGATATCGTGTTAACTATGGAAGCACTCCAACGGACAGATTATTTGCGCCTTGATTTTCGGAATGTGTTCAACACTGTAACAAACTGTAGGCCGACAAAGAAGGGAACGAAGGACCGTGCATAGGAAATCGAAGGGGGTTCATCGCGAGCGGTTCTTGGCGCTTCAGTCCTACTACGATCCCAGGTTCGAATCCTGCCCCGGGATTGGATTTGTGTGATGTCCATAGTTTAGTTAGGTTCAAATGGCTCTGAGCACTATGGGACTTAATTTCTGAGGTCATCAGTCCCCTAGAACTTAGAACTACTTAAACCTAACTAACCTAAGGACAACACACACACCCATGCCCGAGGTAGGATTCGAACCTGCGACCGTAGCGGTCGCGCAGTTCCATACTGTAGCGCCTAGAACCGCTCGGCCACCCCAGCCGACCTTTTAGTTAGGTTTAAGTAGTTCTAAGTCTAGGGGGCTGATGACCACAGATGTTAAGTCCCATAGTGCTCAGAGCACCATTTTTTGAGTTCATTGAAGACAAAGGTACCGTCAGCAGTGCCCAGGGAAGTGTGGTAGAAGTGCTCCTGCTCTCCATGTACAAACCACCGGTGAGATAGAGTGGACAACAATCTCTGAGTGTTTGCTGATGACGCTGTTGTGTAAAGGTGGTGTATATTACTGTTTGGAAAAAGTGAAACGTCAAGACCGGGAGGTGTGATCATAATAAAATTTATTCTCTCCATTAGGGGCATGACACTACACAAATGATTAGATTTACAGACTTGTACATGCACTGCGATTGTGGAAATTCAATAAGGAGTATCGCCACCACGTGCTGCAATCAGAGCCATTAGACGTCGTGGCACGGAATCACAGAGCGCCTGAATATACTGCTGACGAACACATTGCCACTCGGTTTTTAGGCGCATCCACAAGGCATCAACTGCAGCTGTAGGAGGCTCTGAAGAACAAGTAGCCGACCGGCCATATCTCAGGCATGTTCGGTGAGCTACATCTCTGGTGAACGAGTGGCCCAGGGAAGCTGTGGTATCCATCGTTCTTCGAAGAAGGCTTGCACATCCCTTGCCACATGCGGCTGGGTGTTCATCTGCTGAAATGCGGCATGTGGAACGGCCTGCAGGAGAGGCAGTACCTTGGGCAGTAAAATCTTCTTGATGTGGCGTAGCTGTTCAGATTGCTCTCAAGGTGTAGGAGGCGAGATCGCCTGTTATAGGCAACGACACCTGAAACTATCACACCTGGGATTTGTCCGCTATGCCGCTCAACAATACAGTCTGTCCGATTGCGGTCACCACGGCGGCGTCGAACGTGTATGCGACCATCTCTGTACAACAGGCTGTGAGGGACTCGTCCAAAAACTCACTTCGCCACTCAGGACAACAGTGCCGCTGTCCATGCGCCCATTGACGTCTGGCATGCGTGCCACGGGTCTAGCCCACAGAAGACAGCGTCAAATCGCTAATGCAGACATGCCCGCAAGCGTTGCTGTGCCCCAACGTCGCGCCAACACTGTGGAGGAAGCTGCTCTGTCCATTATTGCCAAGCGGACAAGATGGCGGTCATCTCGCACCGTGGTCTTCCACCAACCTTCCAACCTTTCGGCGCTGTGTACGGCCTTTTCTCTCCACTGGGTCCACATACGCCTCACTGTTGAAGCAGTGTGCTCTGTACGAGCCACATTGTCACATCCTGGAGACCAATCATTCTGACCCATTCGAACACACTCACGCTAATATTCCACCCGGTGCTGTAGGCAAGATATAGTGGACCCGGTTGCACGTTTCCACTTCGTATGACAGCTCCGCACCGATTGAGCTTTGCATAACACTGACCTGTCTGGTCATACACTGTTAGGCCTACGTGCACACCACGTCTCTGCCATTTAAATCACTTATTTTGGTTCCGCTGTTCACCACGACCTCTTATCGTGGTGTGATGCAGACCATTGTTCCTGAGTGTTTCATGGTTTACAAAGAGTATTGTAGTTACTTGAACTAAATGTGGATGTGTAACGTTCCGAAACGAAGTGAAGGGGGATGAGGAAATAAAATCTGTTTTAGGGAATGTAAACGGCTTATTTACTGGGAGAGTTCTCGTAAAGTGTGACAGGATATATGAAGGAGGTCATGTATAGAACTTTTTTGCGTCCATTCTTGTGCACTGCTCTTGTGTTCGGCATATAATTGTCATGTCATATGAAAGAAAGACATCAAAGATGTTCAAAGGCATGCTGCTAGATATGTTGCTGATAGGTATGACCACTACGAGAGCGTTGCAGAAATTCTTCGTGAAGTTAGACGGTGTGAAGAAAACGATCTTTTCGCAAAACGATTTTTTTGACAGACTGCTCAACGATCCCACGTAAGGAACATAAGGACAAAGTAAGGGACATGACGTTTCGTTCAGAGGCACGCAGGCATGTACAAAGTTCGGCAAGTTGCTTTAAACATACCGAAATGTTAAACTGTGCACTTCACAAAGCGAACAATCACAGTATCCTGGGACTACATCATAAGTGAGTCACAACTGGAACAGTTTTCCTGGCACTAATATATGGGTTAAGAATTGGTAGGAATATGAAATGGAATGATCACATATGTTCAGTCGTAGGTAAAGCAAATGGCAGACTTTGGTTCATCGACAGTCAGTCTACAAGGGAGACTTGTTTGATCCACCCTATAATATTGCTTAAATGTGTGGCACTCCCATACCCCTCCCACCCCACCCCACCCCAACACCACCATACTCACCCCTTCCCTCACCCCAGCCACAGCGACAACCACAGCCACATCCACAGCTACACTCACACCCTCAACCACACCCACACCTACACCCACACCCACAACCTCTATCACCGCCACCACCACCTCCATCGCCACCAGCACCCCATCCCAGTTGCACTCCTACCATTGCCACCACCATCACCACCAAACAGGGCTAGCAGGTGACACTGAATTATACAAAGACGGCCAGCATGAATGGTCACAGAACCATCTGACTCACGGGAGGGTAACTTGGAAATGTTTAAAAACCCGAATCGGATGATGCTTGGAGATAAACACCAATCATCCCCCGAAAACCTATGCTCACAGTTTCAAGACGCAATATAAACAGAAGAATTTATATAGATTTTCTTCATCATCATACTTATTGCTCCCATAAAAACCGCGAAGACAAAATTAGACTAATTACGGCACACACAGAGACTCTTAAGCAGTCATTCTTCCCGCGCTTCTACGGAACTGGAACGAGAAGAAACACGAAATGTGGTGCTATGCTAATTACCCTCTGCCAAGCACTTCACAGTGGTTGAGAGAATGTACGTAGATGTAGACTTTTCCCTCACTCCACTTACTAGTGGAACGGACAAGAGTATTTCTAGTAGTGGTTCAAAGAAGCCTCCTCCATGTGCTGTGTAGTGGCTTGAAGGGTATGTACGTAGACGCAGAGGTACATGTATCTGTGGGTATATCTATAGTGTATATCTGAACTTCACATACGTCAGTGAATTTGTATGAAAGATACAACACTTTTGCCCTCCTAGTCAAAATCAGTCAATTGTCAACCGATCTTTCATTGTTTTATCGCTTTTAGGAAGGGAAAGTACTTCTGTAGCGCTAGATTTGGCTGTCAAGTGAGTGCTCGAGGGTGTGGATACACGGCTTTTCAATAAATACTTGTCTTTTGCTTTATAAGAGGCATGTTGTGGTTCGAAGTCTCGCACGGAACATATCTTTGGCTGTTCACTCTGGTTCCTTTCGACAAGTTTAGATTGGCAAACGACAGGAAATTTTTCTGTTCCTGACCTACTTGAATGTTGTTGGAGATTGAGTCGACTTCAAGACTATGTCATAAAATACGTGTTATGACCCTTTTGGAGAACAAATTCCCCTCTATTGTGCTCATCGTGAATGCTGCAAACAGAGAAATCTGGAGGTTTTTTTTTCCTTTTAGGCTGAGAATGCTATTCTGAAGCCTCTATTCAGGAATCAGCCCATCATCAGGAAGCTTAGAATAGTAGTCGTCAGAGCTTGCTAATTTTTAACGTGCCAGACCTTTCTTGAAAAAAAAAAAATACATGTAAATACTAGTTAACTAATTTTTGCAGAATAAGATCATTAAGTTACACAGCGTGTAATGGTACTTGAATTACGTAACCATTACGGCACCTCACCTCAACCTCTCGGTACTAGCAATATTCTACAGTGTTTCTGTAAAATAATTAACATATTTCTGTGACAACATTCAGATTTGATTTCATTAATGTAGAGGTACTTTGATACATCGATATGTTCATATTGCAATGATATTATTCTTATGTGTATTCTTTCTTTTGTCACTATGATCTTTGACGTACTTGTAACTCTGATTTTTGGGCGCGTAAGCGGTTTTTAGAGAGTCAAGTCTTAACCGTCATGTTCAAAAGACGCAAATTGTAGTCAGTTTATGAAATGTGAACGTTAAAAGTGAGGAAGATACTTTCAAGTATGTTTTATATTGTGAAGTGATGTTGCAAAAAAAAAAAAAAAAAAAAAAAAAAAAATAGAAGTGAAACTTAAATTCGGAGTGCTGATTACTTTTTTACATCACCATTGTGCTAACTTGCAAAACTTTAATCTTCAAGAATGGTTTATGAAACACATATATAAAACTTTTGAATATCGCAGAATAACACCTAGGCCTCTTTGCATCCGAGCTTGGAATCATCACTAACTAGATTTTCGACGATTGAGCCATCAGTTCACAACGAGACCAGCGTGGGAAACACGAAAAGATGAGTGCCTAGTTTATCCATTATTTCAAGAAATGACTTTATTAACTGTGCTCTAATGACACCAGCCACATAATATAACTTTGTTTTTGCCACTAAATGCAGTATTTAGCAGCGTGAGCAACATTACAATCATAATTAATTTTTTACCTTTGTTGTGGTAAGGTTGCTAGAAGCGGTTCCATACGTCATCGGTAAATACGACGGTTGTAACTGGCTCTTGTTTTCAGCCGTTTGCACCACCGGTATAGTAAATAAATGTTGGCTAATGTCGCAAAGCCAGATCGGTCAGTCATACAGACTGCAACTACTGCAAAGTCTGTTGCCCCTCTTCAGAAGCCATATTTTAGTCTGGCCTCTCCACAGGCCCCACTACACTGTGTTTGGATCTACTATACGGCTATCTGTATCACAGAAGCACGCAAACCACTCCATCACGCCCAAGGTCCATGATTGGGGGAGGATGGAGAGTGGAGGGCTGAGTATTGATACACACTCTAAAGGAGTTCATTTCCTCTACATGTGCATATTTCCAGTGTACTCACAGAGTACCATAGATTACCACTCTTGGCGGAGTATCCTTGCGTACTGTTATGAACAGTGACTATGTGGACTTAGCTTACAAAGTTCGTTTCTTGCATTTTTATGCGTGTGTGGAAATAGCCAGTTGTTACCAGAAGATCGACTAATAATCTGAAAACTGGGTCGCAATATATAACTACGAGGTGTACGTAAAGTCCAGGAACACTTTCGATTATTTATTGCACAAGAACTAAACACTGTACAGATATCATACATATTGCATTTTGAAGAGAAACTCTGAAAGTTTTTTACAAACATTCGATATGCAAACTATGAGTGAACCAGCAGACATCAATATGGTAACAGAATTCTTGCCATATCCGTCCCAGCATGGCATCGTCGACTGTGGCAGTCGCTTCTCGCATTCTCTCCCAGAGCTGTGCTACACCACGTGGTAGAGGTGGTACGTACACCAGATCTATAATGTGTCCCCTCAGGAAAAAATCACACGGAGTGAGATCCGGTGATCGGGGAGTCCATTTCATGAAACAGCTCTCCCTTTGTATAGCACAGTCGATAGCCGATCCATCGATGTGGCATTTCCATGTTCAGGTATCCACAAACTTCACGATGAAAATGTGGTGGAGCCCCATCCTGCTAAAAGATGAACGGAGAATCCTACTGCATTTGAGGCATCAGCCATTGCTGCAATACGTCCAAGTAGGAGTATCCAGTGACAGTGCTCTCGGGCAAAGAATAATTCCCCGTACTGTTTTTGACGGGACAAGACATAAAACACATTTACCTTTGGGGAATCACACTCAAATTCAATGCATTCGCGTGGATGCTTTGTACCCCAGATTCGACATTATATGCCTGTTCACTTTCCCATTAGTGTGAAAAGTGGCTTCGTCGCTAAAAATTCAGCAATCGACAATGCCATCCTCATCCTCATTCAGTTGTTACAACTGCGAACTAAACTCAAAACACTTGTCTTTGTCGTCTTCACTGAGCTTCTGCACCAGCTCCAATTTGAATGGTTTCACAGACAGCTTCTGTCGCAGGACGTTCCACACTGTCATTGGAGCCATTCCAAGTTCACGGGATGCACGACGCAGCGATTACTTATGACTGTCTCTCGTACGCGCTCCACATTCACTTTGCTCACACTGGGGCATCCGCTTCTCTATACTGGGCACAAGCAGCCCGTCGTAACGAATTTGTTGTGCCAGTGGTAAATGGCCTTCCTTGTTGGTGGCTTCTTGCCGTACTTGGTTCTGAACATCTGTTGGACAGCTGAAGCACACTTGTTTTTGTCGAATTCCAACACACAGAAAACTCGCTCCGCACCGGAACCCGCCATGTTTGCTACTAGTGCTGTCTATTGGCGAATCACCAAACTACACTGTGGAGGTATATATGAAAAAGAAACTTTCGGGGTTTCTCTCCAAAGTGACATATGTATGATATCTGTACAGTGTTTGCTTCTTGTGCAATAAATAATTGAAAGTGTTCCCAGACTTTATGTACACCCTATACTTTAGGAACAAACGCAGTTTCAGTCATTAAACAAGGGAACAATTGTGAAAAACTGCTTTCTGTTCATTCCAGCAAGGTAATTTACACCTGAAAAGGAATAGAATAAAAACAGGCAATGGTTCAGTGGGACAGAAAAGCTTTTGCCCATAAATCAGACCGGCCCTAGAAAGCAACGTTCGTCCAAACCTCAGCTTGCTCTTTTCGCGCGCAGTATTCGGCGAATCATGGATGAAAAGCATCAGGTGGATCACATAGTCCTATACTTTCGGGAATCAATTGGCACGATGCCGGACTACAGACTTTCAACGAAAGTCAGAGCACACAGAAAAGATTCTCAGAAATATGAGTGGCTTGAAGACTTTCTGAGTAATAGAACCCAGTACGTTGTCTTGGGCGGCGAGTGTTCTACACATACAAGCGTATTGTCAGAAGTGCCCCAGGTAAATGTGATAGGATCCATGCAAACTATCTGGTGGATAAGGTGAACAGCAGTCTACGACTGTTTGCTGACGGCTCTGTAGTGTACGTTGAAGTGTGGACTTTGAGTGACTGTATGAGGATGCATAATGACTCGAACAGAATTTGTCTCTGGTGTGATGAATGGCATGTTGCTCTAAATCTAGAAAAATGCAAATTAATGCAAATGAGTAGGAAAAACAATCATATAACGTACGAATACAGTATTAGTGATACGCTGCTGGACACAGTCAAGCCCATTAAATATCTAGGCGAAATATAGCAAAGCGATATGAAATGAAACGAGCATGTCAAGTCGGTTGCACGAGTAGGGGAGATAGGGGAGGCGAATGGTCGACTTCGGTTTATTGGGATAATTCTAGGGAAGCAACTCAACTACGAAGGAGTACTTGTCTGGCCCCTTCCGAATGTTGGTCGTGTGTTTGGGATCCCCTCAGATGGGATTAAAGAAAGATATCGAAGTAGTTCAAAGACATGCTGCCATATTCGTTACTGGTTGTTTCTGCTACTACGAGAGCGGTGTGGCAATACTCAATGACGTTAGATGGAAATCTTTTGAGTTAAGGAGACGATCTTTTCAGGGAAAGATTTTGAGGAAGCTTAGTTAACTATAAATAGCGACACACTAGAGAATGATTCTGTGGATACCAAAGTTGTTTTCAAGTAAGCGATTTAAGGACAGAATAAAGGGAATTAGGACTTGCACAGAGGCACATTGGAAGGCATGAAGATCAGCACCTTGATTTAAGCACACAGGAGCACTGTGAGCTTCGGAAAGCGAACAGACGTATCTTTAGGAATCAGCATGGGTTTCGAAAATGACGATCGCGTGAAATCCAGCTCGCGCTATTCGTCCACGAGACTCAGATGGCCATAGACACGGATTCTCAGGTAGATGGCGTGTTTCTTGACTTCCGCAAGGTGTTTGTTCATTAAGCGACTGTGGGGAACAGTATCAAAGTAAGAGCGTATGCACTATCAGACCAATTGTGTGATTGGATTGAAGAGTTTCTAGATAACAGAACGCAGCACGTCATTTTCATTGGAGAGTAGTCTTCTAAGTAAGAGTGATTTCAGGAGTGCCGCAGAGGAGTGTTGTAGGACCGTTGCTATTCACAATATATATGACCCTAAGTAAGAGTGATTTCAGGTGTGCCGCAGGGGAGTGTCGTAGGATAGTTGCTATTCCCAATATATATAGAAATGACCTTGTGGATAACATCGGAAGTTCACTGAGGCTTTTTGCGGATGATGTTGTAGTAATCGAGAGGTTGTAACAATGGAAAATTGTACTGAAATGCAGGAGGATCTGCAACGAATTGACGCATGGTGCAGGGAACATGGTGCAGGGAATGGCAATTGAATCTCAATGTAGACAACCGTAATGTGCTGCGAATACATAGAAAGAAAGATCCTTTATCATTTAGCTACAATATAACAGGTCAGTAACTGAAAGTAGTTAATTCCATAAAGTATCTGAGAGTAGGCATTAGGAGTGATTTAAAATGGAAAGACCATATAAAATTAATCGTCGGTAAAGTAGATGGCAGACTGAGATTAATTGGAAGAATCCTAAGGAAATGCAGTCCGAAAGCAAAGGAAGTAGGTAACAGTAGACTTGTTCGCCCACTGCTTGAATATTGCTCACCGGTGTGGGATCCGTACCAGATAGGGTTGATAGAAGAGATAGAGAAGATCCAACGGAGAGCAGCGCGCTTCGTTACAGGATCACTTAGTAACCGCGAAAGCGTTACGGAGATGATAGATAAACTCCAGCTGAAGACTCTGCAAGAGAGACGCTCAGTAGCTCGGTACGGGCTTTTGTTGAAGTTTCGAGAACACACCTTCACCGAGGAGTCGAGCAGTATATTGCTCCCTCCTGCGTATATCTCACGAAGAGACAATGAGGATAAAATCAGAGAGATTAGAGCCCACACAGAGGCATACCGACAATCTTTCTTTCCACGAACAATACGAGACTGGAATAGAAGGGAGAACCGATAGGGGTGCTCGAGGTACCCTCCGCCACACACCGTCAGGTGGCTTGCGGAGTATGGATGTAGGTGTAGATCCTAAGACTACAATATCAATGAGCGCAATAGAATCAGTTGTTACAAGTACCTAGTTGTAACAATTTGTAGGGATGTGAAATGGAATGATCACATAGATTCATTAGTAGATAAAACAGGCGTAGATTTCGGTTCATTGGCAGCAGATTGGGAAAATTCAATCAGTCTAAGCAGGAGACTTGAGATCCACCTTAGAATATTGCTTCAATATCTGGGATCCATACCAAATAGGAATAACATATGACACTGAAGGTATACAAAAAAGGCTAGCTAAATGTTCACAATTTTGTTTGACTCACGGCGGAGTGTCATGAAAATGCTGTAAAAACCTGAACGCTTGGAGATATACAACAATTATCCTACGACAGTCCACTTACACATTTCAATAGTCAATATTACGCGAAGAATTTAAGAATATTCTACACGTATGGAGCGGTTTTGCAACCCATTCTCGAATACTGCCCGTGGATTAGGTGTCCCCACCGGATCGGTTTAAAGAAAGACATTGAAGCAATTCAGAGGCTTGCTGCTACATTTGTTAACGGTAGGTCTGACCTACACGCGAGTATTATGGAAACACCCCGTGAACTTAAAAAACATGAAGATGAAGTTCTTTTCGCGAAACACTGTTGAGAACATTTAGAGAATTGGCATTTGCTGCTGACTGCAGAGGGATTCTACTGAAGGCAGTGTGCACCTCGCTGAACAACTGCGATGATAAGACAACAGAAATCGGGACTCATATGAAGGCGTATAGCCGTCTTGCCTCGCTCTATTTGCAAGAGGAACAGGGAACGGAATGACTAGCGGCGGTACTAGGTACCCACAGCCACGCACCGTACCATGCATTGCAGAGTGTGTACACTGAACATCCATAACGTTATGACCACCTACCTGATAGCGGGTATGTCCACCTGTGGCACGAATAATAGCGGCAACGCGTCGTGGCATGAAAGCAATGAGGCCTTGGTAGTTCGCTGGAGGGAGCTGGTACCACATATGCACGCACAAGTGACCTAATTCGCATAAATTCCTGGGAGAGAGGCGATGAGCACTGACGCCATGTTCAGTCACATCCCAGAAGTGTTCGATCAGGTTCAGACCTGGCAAGTTGGAGGGGGGGGGGGGGGAGGGGGGCAGCACATGAATTGGAACATGTCACCGTGTTCCTCGAACCACTCCATCACACTCTGAACGTTGTGAAATGCGGCATTGTCTTGATGAAAAGTGCCACTGCCATCGGGAAACATGATCGTCATGAAGGGGTGTAACCGGTTACGATACTCCTTGGCGTCATAGATCTCTATACAAGCTCCACTGGACCCATGGATGTCCTCATAAATGTTCCCCAGAGCATAATGGAACCGTCAGCAGCTGGGCTCCATTCCACAGTACAGGTGTCAAGGAGTTGGTCGCTTGAAAGACGTCGGATTCGTGCCCTCCCATCAGCATGACGAAGAAGGTATCAGGATTCATGAGATCATGCAACACTCCGTAACTGCGTCAACTTAAAGAGACAATGGTCAATTGCCCCTTTCAGTCATAGTTGCCTATGTTGTCGTGCTAACATTGGCTCCTGCATGAGTTGTCTGCTGTAGATGCCTGTCATTAGGGGTGTTGGTGTACTGCGTGTTCAGGCACACTTTTACTCTGCCCAGCATTGAAGTGTAATGTTAGTTCCGCCGCAGTTCGCTGCCTGTACTGTTTTAACAGTCTGCCTCCCTACTACGTCCAACATCTGTAATGAAGGGTGACGACCCAAACCCATTACATTTGGACGTGGGTTCATCTTGGTTTCGCCACGTGTTGAAGACACTCACCACAGCACTCTCAAACACCCGCCAAGTTGTGCAGTTTTCGAAATGCTAGTGCCGAGCCTGGAGACCATTACAATCTGCCCTCAGATCGCGCGCCTTTCCCATTCTACACATGAGCAGCACGCCACTGCCACTACATGCACCTTACGTGTGTCTAACTAGCAGTCATTCCTCGCCAGGCGACGCTACCATCGCCTGGACGGGTTTACATCGATAGTAGGTCGCTGTTCATAGTGTTCCGGCTTATCAGTGTATGTAGATGTAGAAAACAAAAGTGTCGCGCTGATTGAAGACTGCTAGATTGGGAGAATGCTGTGAGTAACAAGAGCTAGAACGACTGTGGAGCCTTGAACACTAGCGACGAGCGTATAGAATGTGGCAGTGTGTGGTGCTGGCTGGCTGTACTAGAAATCCGTCGCATTCTCCTCTACAGCGGTCAGTGGTCGTGCGGCGTAGAGGCGCAGCCTGTGAACAGCCCCAAGGTCTACAGTGCTAGAACAGTTACGCAGTCCAGTTCGTTAGAAAAGCTTTCAGAGAACGTGCCGGTCCCTAGACAAGTACATAAATGATGCCTAAGTTCATCAGACAAAAATTAGACGCTACCATAAAAGGACAAACTGGACGCGTTAAACCACTCTTTAGCTGCAGAACTGGTGCCAGGCGGTCATGCGACCGCCGACGTCAGACATGGTAGTGAAGTGATCTGTAGTATGTGCCATTCGGTTGTGTGGAGAAGTGACAGAATGTCAGAAAGGAGCTATTTGGTTTGGACTTGCCATCAACACACCATGAATTTAGCTTCCAGATTTGTTGGTGTATGATCGTAGACTGTCCAACGTCTCTGTGAATGGTGTGCCACTAACAGCCATGCAATACGACCAAAGAACAGAGTTCGTAAAAAGTTCCTAACCGACAGGGTCGGGAGGAAAAGGGAATGTCCATTAATTACAAGAGGGCTTTTTGTAAACTTTGGACCCCCCTTTCCCCATTGGTGAGATGTGGTGGGACACCCCCCGCCCTCCCACCCTTCCCCCTCGAGGGGCGTTCAATAAGTAATGCAAAACATTTTTTTTAAACCAGGTTGGTTTTATTCAGGATTCCAATACACTGCAATGTTACCCACTCTTTTAGTTACAAAACTCTGTTAGTCTCCATTCAATACGATGCCCTTACGCCATCTTACTGGGAGGACCTATGTGCCACAAGGGTACCGCTGTACAGGTCGACGTCGAAGTCAGCGTCTTGCTGCGTCAATAACCTCCCGATTACCCATGTACTGCTTCCCGCGGTGTGCATCCTTCATTGGACCAAACAGATGGAATTTCGAAGGCCCGAGTTCACCTCTAAAGGGTGGATGAGGAAGAATACTCCACTGAAATTTTGTGAGCTCCTCTCAGGTGCACAGACTTGTGTGGAGCCTTGTTTTGTCGTGGAGAAGAATAAGTTCGTTTGCATTTTTGTTGCAAGGAACACGCTGAAGTCTAATGTTGCAGGAGACACAGCTGTGTTCTGCCCAGCTGCTGTGCGGCAGATCGGACAAGTCGGACAAGCTTGTGGGATCTTGTTGTGGTGATGGCAGACGCCTCTCCCAACAACTCACCGTGCTTTTGCTCACTGCAAGGTCTCCAAAGACATCTGCAATGCTCTGGTTTTCCCCTAAAATAAATTCAATGACAGCTCTTTGCACTGAACGCACCTTGGTTGAAGACTCCACTTTGAAGGCTACGTATGGCGCCGTCACCTATGGGAACTTCATGAAACTATAGGGACTGAAACGGGAATGTCCCAAAACAAATTCCAATTTTTTCTCAATCGAAACTGTCTGAGAAAAAAAAAGTGTTGCATTACTTATTGAACGCAACTCGTAATACTAAAAAGGAAAACACTTCCTAATGTTCTGCAAAATTATATTTGTTTGGTCACGAACCGGCTTTCGGCTTCTCAGGCCATCTTCAGGTGACAACTGATTGTTGCATACGCAGATGAACATAATTTGCGACTTACACATATATTATTTGCACAGAAGATACGAAGGTGAGACAAATCAGAATCTTAAATTTGAAATGACAAATCGAAATTTCGCGCCGTTATCCTGTAAGATGGTAAGCGTGCTACAAACAGCGTGCAGAATGGCCTTTAGGTGGCAGCGTAGTGCAGATGCACACATACCGTCGCAGTATCAGTATAAAGATGGCCGCCCCACTTGCGACTTGCACAGGGAAGAACAGCGTCCTGTTATTCGGTTTTTGCTTAGTGAAGGTGTGAAACCTATTGAAATTCATCGACGAATGAAGGTTCAGTATGATGATGCATGTTTGTCACAGCAGTGGAGTAGGAAGTCCGCAAATGGCGTGACTTCAGTGGAAGATGCTCCTCGTCCAGGTCTGGCGCAACTAGTCGTGACTCCACAGAACACTGCAGCAGTTGAAGCCATAGTGAAGGAAAACCGCCGAGTGACACTGAATGACATTGCAGCATGTTTACAGATTAGTCATGGGTCAGTACACCACACTGTGCGTGATGTGCTCCAGTTTCACAAAGTGTCTGCAAGATGGGTGCCACGGCAGCTGACTCCTGAAATGAGAGAACGACGTGTTGATGCTTGTGAAGAACTTCTTCGGCGCTTTGAACGAGAAGGTGATGGCTTTCTTGCAAGAATCGTACCGGAAACGAAGAGAGCGCGCAAGGAATGGCGCCATTTCTCATCACCAAAACCAAAGAAGTTTCGAACAGAACCATCAGCAGGGAAGGTTATACTGACTATCTTTTGGGACGAAAAAGGCGTCATTTTGGAGCATTACATGCCTAGAGGGACCACAGTCACCAGTGCATCATACACAGATCTCCTAAAAAATTATCTGCGGCCTGCAATCTAATCAAAGCGACGAGGATTGCTGTCAGCAGGTGTCCTTTTTCAACATGACAATGCAAGTCCCAACACTGCCCGTGTAACAGTTGCAACAATCACAGACCTGCATTTTGAGTGTCTTGCTCATCCACCATACTCACCAGACCTTGCCCCAACTGATTTCCATATGTTTGGGCCACTCAAAGACGCCATGGGAGGAAAGAAGTTCCGTTCTCATGAAGAGGTACGCCACGAATTGCATGAGTGGTTGCGCGGACTACCAAAAGAATTTTTTCCTAAAGGAATTTATGCACTTTGTAAGCGCTGAAGAACTTGCATTGAGCGTGGGGAAGATTATGTTGAAAAGTGATACAGCTTTGTACCACTTCTGCACAATAAATAATATTTTTTAAAAAATTTAAGGCTTTCATTTTACTCACCCTCGAAAAAAAATAATGACAGAGTGATTACATAGCGAAACATGACATTTTTATCACATAGAAATAATTATACTAACTAAAAAAGGGGGTAAACGAAGTTTTATGTTGAGAAATAAGATGCATTTACAGGCTGCAACACCTCCTTCCACACCGAGCGAGGTGGCGCAGTGGTTAAACACTGGACCCGCATTCGGGAGGACGACGGTTCAATCCCGCGTCCGGCCATCCTGATTTATGTTTTCCGCGATTTCCCTAAATCGCTCCAGGCAAATGCGGGGATGGTTCCCCTCAAAGGGCACGGCCGACTTCCTTCCCCGTCCTTCCCTAATCCGATGAGACCGATGACCTCGCTGTCTCGTCTCCTTCCCCAAAACAACCCAACCTCCTTCCCTAATTCTTCACTCACTCCATGAGCATTCAGGTGCTTCCTCCATTGTAATGATTGGCAACATAAGCTCCGCGTTTTGCGACAGGAAGACAGTCATTAGACGTATCGCATCCTCCTTGTGCGGCCACTCCAGTCTACCGTCTGCGGCGTACAGCAGCTCCTCAACCAGACGGCTGACCAAACGTGTTGGTCGAACCCTGACCACAGGTAGTCGCGAGGATCCATGCAGCGCCAACCTGTGTTTCTGCACATTCACACACAGAGCAAAGCAGATGCCTCAAGCCTTGCTGCATCTGTTGTGGACCATTTACTCACTCATCAAAAGAGATGGGTACAATTATTCGTATGACGTTTGGGAGTAGCCCGTATGTTTTGGATAGACTATGAAAGACTGGCGAAGCAGGAACGATGCTGACGACTTCCCACCACGTTCGTCAGGCTCCATCCAGCACAGTCGGTTCTACCGTCACTTGGAGGATCGGACAAGGTGGAGCCAAGAAACGTCCGCGAACCACAGTATGGAGAGCACTCCTCAAGAGCCTGCAGCAGTCGCGATTTTCACACTTGACCACCTGCAAATATAAATTAAAATTTTGGTACGAATACGAGATTTATAAAGGCGCATCTACTAGGCGTTTTATCATGAAGTACATCTGTAATACATGTAGCAAATACTGGCTTTCTCAGATACTGTCTGCATACCGTTCTTCGTTTGACAAAAAGCCTCCGAAAAACAGCAATAACTGTTTTGATACATCCCTAAAAACTTGACCTTTTATTAACATATTACATACAGGGTGACAATTATTGAACTACACTCCTGGAAATTGAAATAAGAACACCGTGAATTCATTGTCCCAGGAAGGGGAAACTTTATAGACACATTCCTGGGGTCAGATACATCACATGATCACACTTACAGAACCACAGACACATAGACACAGGCAACAGAGCATGCACAATGTCGGCACTAGTACAGTGTATATCCACCTTTCGCAGCAATGCACGCTGCTAATCTCCCATGGAGACGATCGTAGAGATGCTGGATGTAGTCCTGTGGAACGGCTTGCCATGCCATTTCCACCTGGCGCCTCAGTTGGACCAGCGTTCGTGCTGGACGTGCAGACCGCGTGAGACGACGCTTCATCCAGTCCCAAACATGCTCAATGGGGGACAGATCCGGAGATCTTGCTGGCCAGGGTAGTTGACTTTCACCTTCTAGAGCACGTTGGGTGGCACGGGATACATGCGGACGTGCAATGTCCTGTTGGAACAGCAAGTTCCCTTGCCGGTCTTGGAATGGTAGAACGATGGGTTCGATGACGGTTTGGATGTACCATGCACTATTCAGTGTCCCCTCGACGATCACCAGAGGTGTACGGCCAGTGTAGGAGATCGCTCCCCACACCATGATGCCGGGTGTTGGCCCTGTGTGCCTCGGTCGTATGCAGTCCTGATTGTGGCGCTCACCTGCACGGCGCCAAACACGCATACGACCATCATTGGCACCAAGGCAGAAGCGACTCTCATCGCTGAAGACGACACGTCTCCATTCGTCCCTCCATTCACGCCTGTCGCGACACCACTGGAGGCGGGCTGCACGATGTTGGGGCGTGAGCGGAAGACGGCCTAACGGTGTGCGGGACCGTAGCCCAGCTTCATGGAGACGGTTGCGAATGGTCCTCGCCGATACCCCAGGAGCAACAGTGTCCCTAATTTGCTGGGAAGTGGCGGTGCGGTCCCCTACGGCACTGCGTAGGATCCTACGGTCTTGGCGTGCATCCGTGCGTCGCTGCGGTCCGGTCCCAGGTCGACGGGCATGTGCACCTTCCGCCGACCACTGGCGACAACATCTATGTACTGTGGAGACCTCACGCCCCACGTGTTGAGCAATTCGGCGGTACGTCCACCCGGCCTCCCGCATGCCCACTATACGCCCTCGCTCAAAGTCCGTCAACTGCAGATACGGTTCACGTCCACGCTGTCGCGGCATACTACCAGTATTAAAGACTGCGATGGAGCTCCGTATGCCACGGCAAACTGGCTGACACTGACGGCGGCGGTGCACAAATGCTGTTCAGCTAGCGCCATTCGACGGCCAACACCGCGGTTCCTGGTGTGTCCGCTGTGCCGTGCGTGTTATCATTGCTTGTACAGCCCTCTCGCAGTTCCGGAGCAAGTATGGTGGGTCTGACAAACCGGTGTCAATGTGTTCTTTTTTCCATTTCCAGGAGAGTATATATATATATATATATATATATATATATATATATATATATATATATATATGTATGGCCGTTTGTACGAGGTGCTTTATGTTTTTAAATATTTTATTTATGACAAACCTTTTACAAATTTGGAAATTTGTGGTAAGATCTTATGCCACCAAATTGTTGAGGTATGGGGTCATCGGTCCCTAAGCTTACAAACTATTGAATCTAACTTACGCTAAGGACAACACACACACACACACACACACACACACACACACACACACACACACACACACACATGCCGAATGAGGACTCGAACTTCGGACGGCAGGGGGGGGGGGGGGGGCGAACCGTCACAGGACGCCTGAGACCGCATGGAACCCCGCGCGGCACAAATATTTTACAATGTGCTGTTTTTGATCCACGTGACAACTTGGCGTGAGGTCCAACTTAAAATGAAAATGTTTCGGAAAACAGACTTTTTTAAGACCTGAAAATGACAGCAAAGCCAGTCAAAACCGGTTGTTTTAAATAACGAAATATTTGTGCAATCTTATCTTTGGAAAGTTTTTAACAACTAGTAATCCAGATCGTTCTTTCTGTTGTCTCTAAATGGGGAAATTTAAGGAAAGATGATTCATCTGAAACGGCCACCTGTCAAAACTCATTTGACGTCACACTGCAGTATTGGAGTGCAAATTACAGCCTTCGTCGCTGATGAACTGCAGTCAATATGGGCGCATGAACCAAGGGCCTGCTGTGGAAGCCTATACGCAGGAGATACTGGTGGTAGCCCCTTGGTTCATCTGGGTGGTTAATTGCTCAATAGCTGCACTTCAGTTTGCCTGTACACACCTTCGGAGCCGACGTTCACCACTGTCATCTACGGCCTGTGGTGGCTTCACAGTTGCCTCGGCCCTCGTTTTGGATAGCTCCATTTTGCCATTCATACTATTCTTTAACCACGGCGTCGCGCGGTTTATAAACTTACCCGTTCCGGAAATGCCTCCACCCTTGGCCCGAAAGCCAATGATGGCTTTGATGGTGGCATAAACCACGGCGTCACGCGGTTTATAAACTTACCCGTTCCGGAAATGCTTCCACCCTTGGCCCGAAAGCCAATGATCCTGCCCCTTTGGACATCAGATAAATCGCACCGTTTCCGTATCACAACAACGAGTGGACTGTTGTCTGCGTCCCCCGAACACTCTATGGTGCCGGCCGGAGTGGCCGAGCGGTTCTAGGCGCTACAGTCTGGAACCGGGCGACCGCTACGGTCGCAGGTTCGAGTCCTGCCTCGGTCATGGATGTGTGTGATGTCCTTAGGTTAGTTAGGTTTAAGTAGTTCTAAGTTCTAGGGGACTGATGACCTCAGAAGTTAAGTCCCATAGTGCTCAGAGCCATTTGAACCATTTTTGAACACTTTATGGGCTCTCCACTGGTATAGTTACCACCTGACGTCTGTGAGTGGTTATGGCATGTTGACATCAAACGTAGGTGGTGGTCCATTTCATGTGTCTATTGTCGAGGACAGAGGCGATGTTACGCTGTATTAGCGTGATGTGTTGGTTCAAATGGCTCTGAGCACTATGGTACTTAACTTCTGAGTTCATCAGTCCCCTAGAATTTAGAATTACTTAAACCTAACTAACCTAAGGGCATCACACATAACCATGCCCGAGGCAGGATTCGAACCAGCGACCGTAGCAGTCGTCCGGTTCCGGATTGAAGCGTGGTGTCATGGGGGTTAATATCGTTTTCCCGGTGTACTTCCATATAGTTCAGAAAAAGTCTTCACTGAGATTTTACTGGCGCATCGTCCACACTCATCTATCTCGAATTTGTATGCATTATTTACAATTGTTCTCTTCAATTTTCAACAAATATGTCAAATATCTGCGCTCTGTCTAATCTGCTATGACTCTCGAAACAGTCCTTGTGCTCTTGTGTCCTCGATGCGGCTATAAGGCCACCACTAAGCAACGAAATTACATCGTGGTCGCAAGTCGATGTCTCGCATTCGGTAGCAGGTACAGGTTCTAGAGAGCCGAGGGTTCTGTGGACCGCTTACGGAACCTCGTATCGCGCGACGAGCAAAATTTTAACAGTATATTTCCCGTGTGCCCATATTTAGTTCTAGATAAAAAGTTGTTTAATTTCATTAATTCTGATTCTTTTTATGAGTATAAAGACTCTGAATCTGTTTACAGCACGGTTTAGCGTCGGCCAGAACGTCTTCCAGTACAGTACAACCGGAACGCCGCCAGGTCCGCAGTGGCGCAGAGCCGTACAGGCCTGGTATGACGAGGTCGCATCCTTCAGCAGAAACAACGTCAACAATTACCGGTGAGTCTCGACAGCCTGCCTTGTCGCCCAGTTTGTCAATGTTTTCAGACTTGTGAATCGCCTAAAGCTGGCAGATTCTACAAAACACTTTTATTGCCGAGTAATAATTGATAGAAACGAGAGAATTAGTTGGTAACGTTAAAATTATGAAGTACGTGGGACCTATATACCGGGATTTCCGTGGTCACTTTGTCAATCAGTGCCAAGCAAAATAACTGGTTGCGTAAGGAGCAGAGGTGGAACAACTCATTATTGACTTCCTCAGTTTGTGGAGCTGTTTCTCTTGAACAAATCATCCAATTTTTCTAAAATTCTTATCATTTGTTTATAAATATGGTGTCTGTACGTTCAGACATTTCTGAACGAACAGACACCATTTTGATCTTGCAACCACTATGAATCAAGACACAAAGGAGTTAATGACATTAGCTGCCACTGGGCTCTGATTTAAATCAATGGAAAAAGTGAAAATTTCGTGCCTACTAGGCAGAGGCGCTGACCACTGTGCCATCCAGATACAATGGTCACGGCAACTGCACGGCTCCTGTCAGACCCAAATTCTCAGCTTATCCACACACCACTGACGTAGTTTCAAAAATGGTTCAAATGGCTCTGAGCACTATGGGGACTTAACATCTGTGGTCGTCAGTCCCCTAGAACTTAGAACTACTTAAACCTAACTAACCTAAGGACACCACACACATCCATGCCCGAGGCAGGATTCGAATCTGCGAGCGTAGCGGTCACGCGGTTCCAGACTGAAGCGCCTAGAACCGCTCGGCCGCCCCGGCCGGCTACTGACGCAGTGCCCCTTGCCCATTATCCTCACTACTCGCAGCATTTTGCTAATTCCCGAGTTAGAGTTAGAACGTGGCGTCCACCCACACTGACGCGGTCAGTTGGTTGTCCTCACCTTAATTATATATATATTTGGTTGGCCCTTCTCACTAGTAAGCAGGAGACCCAGATTGGAATCCCAGATCTGCACAAATTTTCGACTTTCCCGATTGATTTGACTCAATGCCCACTGGCAGCTAATGTTATTACTTCTCGTGTGTCTTGATTTACAGTTGCTGTGGGATCAAAATAGTGTCCGAAAGGGCAAACACCTCATACACAATTAAGGTGAGGACGGCCAATTGATCACTTCAGTGCGGATGCACACCACACTCCAACTCTTATAGGATTCGGCGAAATTCTGTGAGCAATGAGAATAATAGGCAATGGGCACTACGTCAGTAGTGTATGGATAAGTAGAGACTTTGAGTCTGTCAGGAAGCGTATTAGGGCAGACCATGCGGTTTCGATTGTCACTATGTCCCGATGTGCAGTGGTCAGCACATCCGCCCAGTAAGCAGCTGACCCGCATGTGAATGTCAGTCTAGCACAAATTTTCGTCTTCCCCAATTGATTTGTCAATTCCCAGTGGCAGCTAATGTCATCAACTCCATTGTGATTTGAGTCATTTGTTTGTCTGTACATGTATATCACATCTACAGATGTCTGTTCCATTGAGTTAATAACTTCATCGTGACCACGAATATAAGATGCGACAATTAGGGCTCATACAAAGGCTTTTACACAGTCGTTTCCCCCTCGCTCTGTTTACGAGTGGAGCCGGAAAGGAAATGACTAATAATGGTACAAGGTACCCACCGCCATGCACCCTATGGTGGTTTGCGGAGTATGGACGTAAATGTACAGAATACATTAACTTCCGGTGAAAAACAGATGTTCAGTTTCCATGGACCCGTTGTGGCGGATGTTGGGTATTCGTTTGAATGCAATGGAAGTTAAATTAATGTGACTGAATAATATCTGGCAGCTTGAATAGAAACTTTTGGGCTAGAGAAAGTTTCTTCCCCAATATTTTAATACAAATATCTCACTCACCTCAAGGTATTAATTTTATTCATGTTTGAATTTTCAAGTCTATAAAGCAAAATGATTAATGATATGTAAACGGTACTTACAGTTCGTAATCAGGTATTAATTTTATTCCTGTTTGAATTTTCAAGTCTGTAAAGCAAAATGATTAATGGTTTGTAAACGTTAGTTACAGTTTGTAATCATACTCTGTCCGCCTTCCGAAGTCGAAGTCAACACCTGAATAAAATTTCTGTGGTCCTGCAAAATTCTGGCAATTGTCGACTCCGAAAATTCTTAAAATAGAAGCACAACCGTACACCGTGGGGAAGCCGTCTTGGGTACTACGACCTACTCACGCCGACCGTGGTGGTCTCGCTGTTCTAGGCGCTTCACTCCGGAACCGCGCGACTGCTACGGTCGCAGGTTCGAATCCTGCCTCGGGCATGGATGTGTGTGATGTCCGTAGGTTAGTTAGGTTTAAGTATTTCTAAGTTCTAGCGGACTGATGACCTAAGATGTTAAGTCCCATAGTGCTCAAAGCCATTTCACTTACGACCTACTCACTCTGCAGCATGGGAATCAGTGTCCACGTTGTGTATTAATTTTGATATAAGTCCAGAAATTAATCTCTCATAATAGAGCATAGACGACTATGATGCAGGCTTTACTGGTTTCCCAGGATACAAAGTTCCCTACAAGTTACGACACACCAAATAATGTTCTGAGCTACATACATGGGAGAAGATAAAATAACCAAATAATTAAACATACCTTTTCCATTCATTAAATTATATTTTTCCATAAATGCTCATCATAGCTACACTTCCGCATACATCATCCTCTTGTAAGAAATGAAATATTATCATTCCGTATCCAAAATGACTGTTTCCAACAATGCCACTAATTACAGTTCACCTGCGATCATATCATCCGATTCCTCTCAGCAATTTCTAAATCAGAAGTAAGTAGTTCATAGTACACTTAACGATCCACATTATATCCACAGTTTTTATATCATGAGCCACAGATATTATGCGGACGGTATATCATGGCAGTCGGCCGCAACCGTAAGCAAACGAGAACTAGGATTGCCTGAGGGATGAGAATCAGCGCGGGGGAATAAACCCCGCCTCCCTCTGGAAGGGCTGCCATCCTAATTCCGCGTTCTGGGCTTCCATGAAAGCAGAACTGACATAACGGTCGCGCGGATCGCCGATTCCCGATTCTTTTTATTGAGGTGAGAGTCGCATTCAAATCCGTTTATGCATCAGGACTGGTCCCTTCACTCATTTCAAAAGAAAACAAACGGTCCACAACGCAAAGCAAATTGAAGTACACAAAGCCTTTGGTAATGGCTACAGCGCAATTGTTTGCTGCGGTTAGCTGTGGTAATTCAGCCCCGACCTCTACCGGTATCTTACGCAACCGTAGTTCAAAACTCTCTCTCTCTCTCTCTCTCTCTCTCTCTCTCTCTCTCTCTATCTCAGCCGTAATGAGTCTTTGACCCATACAGACTACTTGAAACACTTGCTATTAATAGAAAAAAGTGACAGGAAGAGGTTGATATTACACAGTGTGACACTGGACCTAAACCTGGCGTTTTGGTCTGGGGTACGATTCTCTGTGACAGCAGGAGAATCTCGTTATCCCACGTACGTTGAGTGAGAATTGGTACATCAGTCTTTTGATTCGACCTGTTGTGATGTCATTCCTGAGGTGCTTTCCAATTGGAAAAAGCTCGTCCACATGCTGCTGTTGTAAGCCAGGATGCTCTTAGCACGACGGCACTTAACATCTGAGATCATCAGTCCCCTAGATCCCTAGAACTTAGAACTACTTAAACCTAACTAACCTAAGGACGTCACACACAACCATGCCCGAGGCAGGATTCGAACCTGCGACCGTAGCGGTCGCGCGGTTTCGAACTGAAGCGCGTAGAACCGCGCGGCCACACCGGCCGGCCATGTTCCACTGGGTGTCGATATGTTGCCTTGGTCTCTCACCAATCGAGCACATATGGAACATCATCGGACGACAGCGCGAGCGTCATTCACAAACACTATTAACATTCTCTTTATTGACCGACCAAGTGCAACAGGAGTGAAACCCCGCCCCGCAATGTTAAATCCGGCACCTGTATGACACAGTGTATACACATTTGCATTCAACATTCAACATTATGGTGGTTACGCCGGTTATCAGTGTACCAGCATTTCACACTTGCTATGGCTTATCTCACGCTTACATTAACCTACGATCTTGCAACGTTAATCACTCAGAAACGTTACCTAGACGTCCATAGCTCGTGGTCGTGCGGTAGCCTTCTCGCTTTCCGCGCCCGAGTTCCCGGGTTCGATTCACGGCGGGGTCAGGGATTTTCTCTGCCACGTGATGCCTGGGTGTTGTGTGATGTCCTTGGGTTAGTTAGGTTTAAGTAGTTCTGGGGGACTGATGACCATAGATGTTAAGTCCCATAGTGCTCAGAGCCATTTGAACCATTTTCGTTACCTAGACAAATGCCTCCCAGCAATTTCCCTACTCTACAATAATTAATTTTGGTTTTGCGACCCTTTTCCGACTGTGTACTTAATGCATAGCGATTCATCGATAACCATCACAGAGAATGTAAAGGAAAGTTAAAAATTTCGTTCGTTGCTCAAGCGCAGTGAATGCAAAACCGGCACATTCTGGAAGCCACAGAAAAATAAACGTTTGCTGCACATCTAGTTTTAAGCGATGAGCCAACCTTCCACATAAGTGCCAAGATTGATCGGTACAACATACGAATATTGGGTACAGAAAAACACTCGTGTGAAACTGTATAGTATCACCCTCTTCCTGGCACTTTTTCTGTGTAAGAGTAAGCACGCAGACAGGTTGGTTACAGGTCCTCAACAGGCCTCCTCCTAACCAACAAACGGTGATCACTGGGACCGAGGCAGAACCAGATTTCATCAGGAAACAAACATACCTCCACTCTGGGCCTTCCAGTGAGCTCACGCTTGACGCCACTGAAGTCGCAAATGGCTGTCCTACGGGTTTAGTGGAATGCAACCTACAGGGCATCTTGCTCGGAGCTATCCTTGAAGTAGCCGCAGTGCCAACTGCTGCTTAAATTGCTGCAGCAGATGCAGTATGATGCGCCAGAACAGGATGGTCTTCCCTCTCAGTAGCGCTACGTGGACGTCTGGAGCCTCGTCTTCTTGCGATCGTACATTGCTGTAACCACCGCTGCCCGCAGCCTTGCACATTGACTACATTCCCGCCACGTCTTTCTGCAGTGTCGCAGAAGGATCATCCAGATCCTCGTAGCCCTATCAAACGACCTCCTCCAAACTCAATAAGGTCTTGATAATTGTGTCTTTGTCGCCTTAAAGCCACTGGCGTGAAATTTGAAAAGACTCCTTAGTGGTGTTGCGATTTTTTTCCACCAATGTAGTTATAGACTCTTACAATCCAAATACTCATTTTAAATTCCACTGCATAAGCCCTCAGATGAACAGCCTTTGGTTACATTCAATCACTCATCAAATCAAATAACTATAAAAAAATTAGGGGTTGCTTGAGTATGATGTCCATTTGATGGTTTATGCTGTACAATCGTTTGTAAATGGCTTCATAGATCAAACTACCCAGTAATGGAAGAAGAATAGAAAGACATTTTAATACATACAACAGCAGTCACTATGGCAGGATGCAAACATTCAGTGAACTTAAGTACGCTTTCGGAACGTATTGCAACCTGATACGCCTGGGTAGAAAGTCTGAGAAAAATGCCAGGCTAGCCGCGCTGCATTATATCTAGCACAAACAAAGGACTGTCGAAGCTGTGTTATGACGTCTGTGTCATAACCACCAGTACTGGCCTCAGTCCTGTCGCTGTGGCCACCGTCGTCCGCCGAAAAGCTCACAGGCTGACAACAAAGGAGAGGAACGACGACTCCTCCCAGCACGCTGATAATATACACTACTGCCCATCAAAATTGCTACACCAAGAAGAAATGCAGATAATAAACAGTTATTTTTGGACAAATATATTATACCAGAACTGACATGTGGTTGCATTTTCACGCAATTTGGGTGCATAGATCCTGAGAAATCAGTACCCAGAACAACCACCTCTGGCCGTAATAACGGCCATGATACGCCTGGGCATTGAGTCAAACAGAGCTTGGATGGCGTCTACAGGTACTGCTGCCCATGCTGCTTCAACACGATAACACAGTTCATCAAGAGTAGTGACTGGCGTATTTTGACGAGCCAGTTGCTAGGCCACCATTGACCAGACGTTTTCAGTTGGTGAGAGATCTGGAGAGTGAGCTAGCCAGGGCAGCAATCGAACATTTTCTGTATCCAGAAAGGTCCGCACAGGACCTGCAACATGCGGTCGTGCATTATCCTGCTGAAATGTAGGGTTTCGCTGGGATCGAATAAAGGGTACAGCCACAGGTCATGACACATCTGAAATGTAACGTCTACTGTTCAAAGTGCCGTCAATGCGAACAAGAGGTGACCGAGACGTGTAATCAATGGCACCCCATACCACCAGGCCGGGTGATAAGGCACCGTAGTGATGCCGAATACACGCTTCCAATGTGCGTACACCGCGATGTCGCCAAACACGGATGCGATCATCATGATGCTGTAAACAGAACCTGGATTAATCGGAAAAAATTACGTTTTGCCATTCGTGCACCCAGGTTAGTCGTTGAGTACACCATCACAGGCGCTCCTGTCTGTGATGCAGCGTCGATGGTAACCGCAGCCAAGGTCTCCGAGCTGAAAGTCCATGCTGCTGCAAACATCGTCGAACTGTTCGTGCAGATGGTGGTTGTCTTGCAAGCGACCCCATCTGTTGACTCGGGGATCAAGACGTAGCTGCACGATCTGTTACAGCTATACGGATAAGATGCCTGTCATCTCGACTGCTAGTGATACGAGGCCGTTGGGATCCAGCACGGCATTCCGTATTACCCTCCTGAACCCACCGATTCCATATTCTGCTAACAGTCATTGGATCTCGACCAACGCGAGCTGAAATGTCGCGATACGATAAACCGCAATCGCGATAGACTACAATCCGACCTTTATCAAAGTCGGAAAGGTGATGGTAGCCATTTCTCCTCCTTACACGAGGCATCACAACAACGTGTCACCAGGCAACGCTGGTCAAGTGCTGTTTGTGTATGAGGAATCGGTTGGAAACTTTCCTCACGTCAACACGTTGTAGGTGTCGCCACCGGCGCCAAACTTGTGTGAATGCTCTGGAAAGCTAATTATTTGCATATCACATCATCTTCTTCCTGTCGGTTAAATTTCGCGTCTGTAGCACGTCATCTTCGTGGTGTAGCAATTTTAATGGCCATTAGTGTAGTTCCTTTTTAGCAGTCATATAAAACCCACCGGTCGGTGAAAAACTGAGACGTTGCGCAGATCACAGTAGTACGCAAGAAAGTAAATAGAAGTAATCCGTTAAACTATAGACCCATATCACTGACATCGATTTGTAGACTGGTGGTGTAATATACGTTGTGTTTCAACATTCTTTAATACCTCACAGAAAACAGTATACTAAAACATAACACGCACGAATTCAGAAAATATCGTTCTTGTGAAATACAGCTGGTTCTTTATTCACACAAGATAATGATTTCCAGAAGGCTTTTGGGACTGTTTTTCACAAGGGACTTCTAAGCAAATTACTTACTTATGGAGCATCGTGTTACTTTACGTCTGGATTATTGATTTCCCGTCAGAATGGTCACAGTGCGTGGTAACTAATAGGAAGTCATCCAGTGAAACTGAAGCGATATCTGGGGTCCCCCAAGCAAAAATTATAGGCCCTCTGCTGTTCTTATTCTACGTAAACGATTTAGGAACCAATCTCAGCAATCTTCGTACATTATCTGCAAATGATACTGTCTGTTACCGTCTATCAAAGCCATCAGAACATCAAAACAAATTGAAAAATTATTTAGACAAAATATCTGCATGTTGCGAAAAGTGTAAATTTAACCTAAAAACAAAAAGTGTGAGCTTCTGCACATGAGAACTAAGAAAGATTCGTTAAGTTTTGATTAAAGGAAAAATAAAACAAAATTAAAATCTGTAAATCCAACTGAATACCTAAGGATTACAATTACGAACAAGTTGAACTGAAACTATCACACAGAAACTAGTGTAGGGGAGGCGAACCAAAGATTGCATTTTATTGACAGATCACAGCGTACACTATGATTGTGCGCCTCTTTCTTAAGAACTGCAGCTTAGTATAGCACCTTTACCAGATAGGATTTGCGGAGGACATCTAAAAACTTCAGAAAACCGCAGTTCGTTTTGTATTATTGCGAAATGGTGGAAATAATGCTCGGATATGATAACCAAGTTGAGGTAGCAATCATTGAAACAAAGACATGTTTCGTTACGACGAGATCTTTTCACCTCATTTCCATCACCAATGTGAACATATTTTTTGGCACCCATCTGCATATGGAGAAAAGATCATCGTAATTAAGTAATTAAATAAGAGAAATCGGAGATCTCATGAAGATTTAGATCTTCATTTTTTCCAACACGCTATTCTAGAGTGGAATGGTCGAGAAATACACTCCTGGAAATGGAAAAACGAACACATTGACACCGGTGTGTCAGACCTACCATACTTGCTCCGGACACTGCGAGAGGGCTGTACAAGCAATGATCACACGCACGGCACAGCGGACACACCAGGAACCGCGGTGTTGGCCGTCGAATGTCGCTAGCTGCGCAGCATTTGTGCACCGCCGCCGTCAGTGTCAGCCAGTTTGCCGTGGCATACGGAGCTCCATCGCAGTCTTTAACACTGGTAACATGCCGCGACAGCGTGGACGTGAACCGTATGTGCAGTTGACGGACTTTGAGCGAGGGTGTATAGTGGGCATGCGGGAGGCCGGGTGGACGTACCGCCGAATTGCTCAACACGTGGGGCGTGAGGTCTCCACAGTACATCGATGTTGTCGCCAGTGGTCGGCGGAAGGTGCACGTGCCCGTCGACCTGGGACCGGACCGCAGCGACGCACGGATGCACGCCAAGACCGTAGGATCCTACGCAGTGCCGTAGGGGACCGCACCGCCACTTCCCAGAAAATTAGGGACACTGTTGCTCCTAGGGTATCGGCGAGGACCATTCGCAACCGTCTCCATGAAGCTGGGCTACGGTCCCGCACACCGTTAGGCCGTCTTCAACTCACGCCCCAACATCGTGCAGCCCGCCTCCAGTGGTGTCGCGACAGGCTTGAATGGAGGGACGAATGGAGACGTGTCGTCTTCAGCGATGAGAGTCGCTTCTGCCTTGGTGCCAATGATGGTCGTATGCGTGTTTGGCGCCGTGCAGGTGAGCGCCACAATCAGGACTGCATACGACCGAGGCACACAGGGCCAACACCCGGCATCATGGTGTGGGGAGCGATCTCCTACACTGGCCGTACACCTCTGGTGATCGTCGAGGGGACACTGAATAGTGCACGGTACATCCAAACCGTCATCCAACCCATCGTTCTACCATTCCTAGACCGGCAAGGGAACTTGCTGTTCCAACAGGACAATGTACGTCCGCATGTATCCCGTGCCACCCAACGTGCTCTAGAAGGTGTAAGTCAACTACCCTGGCCAGCAATATCTCCGGATCTGTCCCCCATTGAGCATGTTTGGGACTGGATGAAGCGTCGTCTCACGTGGTCTGCACGCCCAGCACGAACGCTGGTCCAACTGAGGCGCCAGGTGGAAATGGCATGGCAAGCCGTTCCACAGGACTACATCCAGCATCTCTACGATCGTCTCCCATGGGAGAATAGCAGCCTGCATTGCTGCGAAAGGTGGATATACACTGTACTAGTGCCGACATTGTGCATGCTCTGTTGCCTGTGTCTATGTGCCTGTGGTTCTGTCAGTGTGATCATGTGATGTATCTGACCTCAGGAATGTGTCAATAAAGTTTCCCCTTCCTGTGACAATGAATTCACGGTGTTCTTATTTCAATTTCCAGGAGTGTATATATATATCACTGCCATGCAGTTCGCAGTGGGTTGCGGAGTATGTATAAAATAGATGTAGATGTATAGCGAGGAATAAACTTGTCCAGTCACGAGATAAAGAGGAAAAGGAAATTCAGGATGTTCTTCCCAAAAGTATAGGCGACATTTCATTAAAGTTAGACAGAAAACTTAAGGAAGCACCAAGTTAAAGTATTATTCTCACTACATAAAAATACTTTGGCTCTTCTCGACTCCGCAAAAGATGATTTGGGTCAGAGGAAAATTGTACTCTATAGGAAACGGTGCGAATATGGTACGGCCTGCATTGTCGAGACTGCACGTGCAATACATGAAAGATGCATTGACTGATTATGGCCAGTAGCCTAAATGAATGTCAGCGGTGGCGTGGAAGACAAGAACGCTTGGCTTGCATAGCAATCCAGAGAGGCTGCTGACATCAGCTAGGTAGGTGTCTGCGCAGCACTATTACAGAGCGACGGCCGAGCGGCGAAACCCGATGTAGATAGCGTACCTGTACTGTTTACCACACGTACATTGAAACTGCCACGATGTGCGGAAGACGGGGTCGTACGATACACACAAAGCCGGGTTACACACGCAACGAAAGTGACGGCACAGCTCGTAGCATTCTACAGTGGAACCGTGACCTACCGTTGACACAGGACGTCAGGAATTGCACGTAGTTGTACAATGTTCAGTGCGGCGTCGGATGTTAATGTAGTAAATACAAAGGAAAGAAAACGTACATGTTGGATACGAGAATTGATTTCGCACAGAATTTCCTTGACTTTCTGAAGGCGTTCGATCCAGTTCGGCACTGTCGCCTGATAAACAAAGTAAGAGCCTACGGAATATCAGACCAGCTGTGTGGCTGGATTGAAGAGTTTTTAGCAAACAGAACATAGCATGTGTTCTCAATGGAGAGACGTCTACATACGTTAAAGTAACCTCAGGCGTACCACAGGGGAGTGTTGTGGGACCATTGCTTTTCACAATACATATAAATGACCTAGTAGATAGTGTCGGAAGTTCCATGCGGCTTTTCGCGGATGATGCTGTAGTATACAGAGAAGTTACAGCATTAGAAAATTAGAATGCAGGAAGATCTGCAGCCGATAAGCACTTGGTGCAGGGAGTGGCAATTGACCCTTAACATAAACAAATGTAATGTATTGCGAATACATAGAAAGAAGGATCCTTTGTTGTATGATTATATGATAGCGGAACAAACACTGGTAGCAGTTACTTCTGTAAAATATCTGGGAGTATGCGTACGGAACGATTTGAAGTGGAATGATCATATAAAATTAATTGTTGGTAAAGTGGGAGCCAGGTTGAGATTCATTGGGAGAGTCCTTAGAAAATGTAGTCCATCAACAAAGGAGGTGGCTTACAAAACACTCGTTCGGCCTATACTTGAGTATTACTCATCAGTGTGGGATCCGTACCAGGCCGGGTTGACAGAGCAGATAGAGAAGATCCAAAGAAGAGCGGCGCGTTTCGTCACAAGGTTATTTGGTAAGCGTGATAGCGTTACGGAGATGTTTAGCAAACTCAAGTGGCAGACTCTGCAAGAGAGGCGCTCTGCATCGCGGTGTAGCTTGCTGGCCAGGTTCGAGAGGGTGTGTTTCTGGATGAGGTATCGAATATATTGCGTCCCCCTACTTATACCTCTCGAGGAGATCACAAACGTAAAATTAGAGAGATTCGAGCGCGCACGGAGGCTTTCCGGCAGTCGTTCTTCCCGCGAACCATACGCGAGTGAAATAGGAAAGGGAGGTAATGACAGTGGCACGTAAAGTGCCCTCCGCCACACACCGTTGGGTGGCTTGCGGAGTATAAATGTAGATAAAATTGGGGGCTACAAATACAATTACAGAAGAATTCACACTCGAACACAAAATTCTATCTGCGGTGGCAAACGGACCGGAAGCTGTCGTATAAATATCTGCAGACGCGCCACTACTCCAAGATTTTAGAACTTTATTCTAATCGTAAATGTAGGCATTCGTAAATGTAGGCATTTCTAGTTTCACAGCAGTCAATCACACTCGGGAGACATTTCCCGCATAAAATCCTTAATTTCTACAGCGCTTGGTCACTCAAAGCACGAGGTTTATTACATGACTTGCTTTTTTCGTTGTAGATTAAATGTATGTATTCCTTCATCCAAAAATGTTTCAAGATTGTAGGATTCGATTGCAAATACTGACTCTGCCGACCTCTGTTTTCACTTCTGTTTCAGTAAGAAAATGGAAACACGCTGACATTGAACAGAGTACAACAGAAATTATTCCACGATAACTACGTCATAATGCTGGTGTTTCGAAATACAGCCACCTGGGAGCAGTCGAACGATATTATTCGGTGGTGGGTGACGTCACTGAAAACTGGATGTTCGACATGCAACTCCTATGCTACGTGCGAGAGATCGGTCAACATGTGTGTTACTGATAAACTGTACATCTGCTCTAAAGTACTTGTCGAACTTCACAAACGTTGCGCCAGTGGCTGCTAAATCAGTGTTCCGACAACTTGGTGTTACAATAGGAATTTATTATACATCGAGTGTATTTCACATCAAACAAGAGATTAGTCATTAGCATTTTTCTTTATGTTAGGCTCTCTTTCAGTTCAGATTCTGACGTTCAACAACCTAAAGAAAATGCTGCTATAAAAAGATTCACTATACATTGACGTTATTGCAATATATTATTTTCGAGTCGTTAACTGAAGCTGATACAGTGCAACAGTTTCTTTACAACATTTGTGATGACGCCAATAGCAATGCTACATTTCTCATCACTGCACGAAGTCCATAAGGAATACCTCAGGCAAATGAATAGAACAACCACCACAAAACGCCCTGTGTGATAAACCTTCATACAAAAGAAAGATAGTTCTAACCACTGAAATGACCTCTCTACTCAAGTTCTCCAAAACACGCAACTATATACGCTTGTTTATTTATACATCAAGCTAGAATGATATTTTTGTATTAATTAAATAGTTACAATTTTTTGAAGTTCTTAGCAATAAAACAGTGGAAAATCTCGTTCCCTCTCACTTTGACTCGTTCCACATCATTACGAAATATCGTATTCATGACCCATGGAACTAGTATTAATCTAATCTAATCTAATCTAATCTTGCCGCCCGGCTAGTTTGTCCCACGAAATGTGGCAATTCCATATAATGTTTGATAAAACTCTGTTCAAATTCATCTTTGGGAGGTTTAGAATGGTTGTTAAGGTGTTAGTCACCAATCACAAAATGTTTGCATTGAAAACTAGTACAATAAATCAATATATACCTTGCCAATCTTTTTAGGGTACCAACTCATACACAATGTAGATATCGATTAAAAGTTACGCTGCTAAGGCTGGAAACCATCTAGGGCTGCACTGTCTTAGAGAGTCTTGTTATAACAAATTGTGTGGAACGAACATAAGGAAGGGTTTGCGTGCTGGGGCTATTGCATATGGACAGAGGCAGGACAGAATTTTTGTCCTGATAGGGGAAAAAGGAAAATACAAGAAAGAACTAGGATTGTAAGGGCCTAAGGAAGCCAGAAGATAGAGCGATCTAAGACGCTGCAGTCATGGACTGTGGGGCTGGTCCCGCGGAGGTTCGAGTCCTCCCTCAGGCATGGGTGTGTGTGTTTGTCCTTAGGATAATTTAGGTTAAGTAAAGTGTAAGCTTAGGGACTGATGACCTTATCAGTTAAGTCCCATAAGATTTTACACACATTTGGACATTTTTTTGAAGCCAGATTGACTGGTGCCATTCTCACCCTGTCCCTAGACTACTCTCCTTGGAGGGGTCTTTGTTGGTGGGGCATAGCCTGGTGATAGAATGAACACCTCCAGCTTCACCACACCCAGGCCCCAAAAAGTGGGCCCTAACCCCTACTATGGAATTCCAATGGAAAGTGTAGTGCAGTTATCTAGCTTGATTTAAAGAAGAGAAACAGAAGAAATAGAAACTTAGGACAATGGTACTAAGCTCATATACCTGATTATTCAAAGGGTTCAGATATAATTGCTCCTTTCTGTAGAATGTGAATGATTTCTATTAAACAACTAAGTACACCTAACCCTCCCCTAAAATAAATTATATAACCTATGCCCATTCCATTCTCACATACCAAAAAGATATAGTGACTTTCCCTACAAAACTTATTTCAACTACAGCTACCTTCCCATAGAAAATTAGAAACCCTCATCTGGTGTGATCAGGAAAGAAAAGAAAAAAAAAGTTCCCTGTAAAACTTAGCATGATTATGTGCAAAAACACCCATCCTCAAAAAAAAAAAAAAAAAAAAAAAAAAAAAAAAAAAAAAAAAAAGTTTCTTACTCTTTACATCTACCATCAGTAGGTTATCATAGCGTTTATGATTTCATTATCATTGGGCCATTCAGTGTTACTGCTCACCACAGATCCAATAATTCCTTCAACCAGAGCATGTGCTATTAAAACAGACACCTCACACAGTAAACAGAACCTTAGGAATTCCTCAGGTAATGAAAACAGGTACAAAACCTGCAACACTATGACAGTCTCTCTTCCTGGAGCTGTTATTTTAGTCCACACTTAAAACACAACCTGCTAATCACCATTTGGGTAGAAAAAACCCTTTTAGACAATTTAAAATAAAGTAGATCGGCTCAATACCCAAACTAATGCAGCTGCTTAAGATTCCTTATGAATCTAAACATCAATATACACAATATGAAATGAAATGTCGTGTGACGAGGGCCTCCCGTTGGGTAGACCGTTCGCCTGGTGCAAGTCTTTCGATTTGACGCCACTTCGGCGACTTGCGCATCGATGGAGATGAATGATGATGATTAGGACAACACAGCACCCAGTCCCAAGCATATACTACATTCCACTCCTTTGCCATGGCACCAATTAATAAAATACTTCATTACTGCTGTGCTATAGTGGTAGCAACTTTAGACTGTCCCTCAACTCTGATAAATTGTTTCTTTGTACTCCGATACAGAATAATATTAAAAAATTACAATCCCCCCTTTTTTGGTTAGTTAAATCATAATTCTTTCTCCAAGAGCCCAATAGATTTCAGAAGTATTGCAATATGTTTCTTAGACCGAGAATTATGAAGGATGTGATTTCTATTACTTATTAGTACCTCATTCAGTTAATAATGGTCTTAGATCTTGATTGTTACACATGTCTTTCTCTCTGCCCATCCCTGGGTCAGTTTATGCTACTGCTTTTGGGTGTGGCATCTTAAGTGCCAAAAATGATCCCTCATATAATGCATAGATTTTGCTTGTAGTTTTATCACTTTTAATGCTTTTCTTATGGTTTTTGTCTAAAATTAAATCTCCTGTCTTCTATTGTACTGAGGTAACTCCAATTTCATCTTTTTCTCTGCCTTTCTTGGTGGCAGTTTCTTAATATTATTATAAATATGATACTTGTTGAATATTATCAGTCTCTTCTGGCTATTCAACCCATCCCAGAATTTGTTCTTCTCATATTTGCCCTCCCATTATTTCCACAACAGAGACTTTTGTGAAAAAGTACGGTAGCTCATTCAATACTGTTTCTAATTCTGCTACTAGTTCTGTCCACCTAGAATGTCTGTTCACACAATAGGTTTTGCATATCTTGCCAAGCTCGCACATGACTCTTCAGGGGCAGTATATACGGATATTATTTAGAAATTAAAACACACTAAAGCACCAGAAAAAGTGGTATAGGCATGTGTATTCAAGTACAGAGATTGTAAAGAGACAGAATATGGCACTGCAGTCAGCGACACCCATATAAGACAAAAAGTGGCTGGCGCAGTTATTAGATTGGTTACTGCTGCTGCAATGGCAGGTTATCAAGATTTAAGTTAGTTTTTATGTGGCATTATAGTCGATGGATCAGCGGTGGGACACAGCATCTCTGAGGTAGTGATGAAGTGGGGATTTTCCCATACGAGCATTTCATGAGTGTGCCATGAACATCATGAATCCAGTAAAACATCAAATCCCTAACACTGCAGAGGCCAGAAAAAGATCCTGCCATAACGGGACCAATGAAAACTGAAGAGAATCATTCAACATCATGGATGTGCAACCCTTCCACAAATTGCTTCAGATTTTAATGATGGGCCATCAACAAGTAACAGTGTGTGAAACATTCAACGAAACGTCATCGATATGGGCTTTCAGAGCCGAAGGCCCACTTGTGTACCATTGATGACTGCATAACACAAAGCTTTAAGCCTCGCCTATGCCTGTTAACACCAACATTGGACAGTTGATGACACGAAAATGTTGCCTGGTCAGTCGAGTCTCGTTTCAGTTTGTATCGAATGAAAAGACGTGTATGGGTATGGAGAAACCTAATGAATCCATGGATCCTGCATGTCATCAGGGGACTGTTTTTCTTTTAAAGCTGCTGGTGGCTCCATAATGCTGTGGGACGTGTGCAGCTGGAGTGATATGGGAGCCCTGATATGTCTAGATATGACTCTGCTAGGTGACGAGCACTTAAGCATCCTGTCTGATCTCCTGCATTCATTCATGTCCATTGTACATTCCAACAGACTTGGGCAGTTCCAGCAGGACAATGCAACACCCCACACGTCCAGAATTGCTACAGAGTGGCTCCAGGAATACTCTTCTGAGTTTAAAAACTTCCGCTAACGACAAAACTCCCCAGACATGGCCATTCCTGCTCACTATTCCTCCCATCCCTCCCACAGTGGTATTCCGCCATCCACCAAACCTACTCAATATACTTGTCCATCCCCACACAACCCCTGCTCTCAGCTCCTTACCTCATGGCTCCTACCCCTGTAATAGACCTAGGTGCAAGATCTGTCCAATACATCTCCCACCACCAACTTCTCCAATCTGGTCACAAACATCACCTATCCCCTCAAAGGCAGGGCTACTTGTGAAACCAGTCATGTGATCTACAAGCTAAGCTGCAACCACTGTGCTGCATTCTATGTGGGCTTGACAACCAACAAGCTGCCTGTCTACATGAATGGCCACCAAGAAACTGCGGCCAAGAAAGAAGTGGACCAGCCAGTTCCTGAGCACACTGAGAAACATGACATCCCTCATTTCAATGACTGCTTCACAGCTTGTGCCATATAGATCCTTCCCACCAACACCAGGTTTTCTGAATTGCACATGTGGGAATTTTCGATGCAATATATTCTATGTTCACATAAGCCTCCTGGCCTCAATCCTCATTAGTCGTTGTCCTCGCCCATCCAGCCTCCCTGTTCCCACTCCAGCACTATACAGTCCTCATTCCACCATCACACACAATCTTTTTACATCTCTCTCCTTTTCTGCTACCTTTGTTTGATCTCCTAACTGCACATACCTGCCCCACCCTCTCTCCACCTTGACTGCATACGGTCTGCAGCATTACTGCATTGTCCCCCACCCCTACCCTACTATCTCTCCCCCTCCCTCCCTCCCTGCCGCAGCCTCCTCCTTACCGCCACCCAGTCACCATTCCCATCATCCACTGGTGCTGCCACTCGCTCATTTCGTCCGCAAAATTCTGCTGTTATGCAATCCCAAATTTCTGAAACCCATAACACACATTGAAACTCTTGCCCTCCAGGAACTAGAGCAACATGCACAGCCCCACCTCAAAAAGCTCTCCATCCTGCTCATCCCTACTCTCTCCTTGGAATACCACTGTCCACCACTTCTACAATAACCTCCAAACTTCCTCCATCTCCACTTATAGCTGACAAACCCTACCTTGCAGACCTACTACATTTACCCCACCCTCAAAAACTCCCTCCCAACTCCACACAGAATCCATCCTAAACAGACATGAAACACTGGTCATGAACCTTTCCTCCAGAAGCCTTATCCCCACAGAAATATCAGTTGTTTCCGAAGGCCTCACCTTTTGCCTCACTGCCAAATTCAATCATGAAGGGTTTGTTACAACCTTCTCTCCTTCTACCAGTCCCTACAGTGGAAAAACTTTTTCACTGCCAACTATACCAATCAGACTCAACCAAAGACCAATGTTGAACGCTGCCTAGCTCAGTTCACTCCTCCATCCAATTGTGGTCCACTCCCACTGCCCCCAAATCATCCCCTGTTAAATATCCAGAATTCATTAGTATCGAACTTTGCCTCACCATCATTCCTCCAAATCCCGCAACATGCAAACTAATCATACATCTGCAGAAAGAACTGCAGTTCACCATCTAAAAACTGATCGTGACCTTCAAATCCTACCTGCAGACAAAGGCTCCACCACTATTGTTTTTAACCATAAAGATTACCTGGTAGAAGGACTCCGCCAGCTGTCAGACACATCCACCTACAAACCTTGCCACAGTGACTTCATTTCAGAAATCCATCAGGATCTCCAGTCTCTCCTCAAATCCTTAGGCGCATCCCGAAACCTCCCCCCAGATTCCATCTCTCTGCTCACCCCTACCACCTTCCTAAAGTCCATAAACCCAACCACTCATGATGTCCCATTGTGCTGGTTACTGTGCCTCCACTGAGAGAATCTCTCCTCTCATAGACCAACACCTTCAACCTATTACCTGGAACTGACTCTCCACAGTTCTGTTCCGTTTACCACATGGTGCACTGCTCACCACTACTGATGCCACCTCCTTATACAGTAACATCTCTAATGCCCATGGCCTTGCCGCTGTTGAACACTATCTTTCACAATGCCTGACAGATTCCAAACCAACAACCTACTTAATAGTCACCATGACTAACTACATCCGCACCCACAATTACTTCCCCTTTGAAGGCATTACCTACAAACAAATCCAAAGTATGGACATGAGCACCCACATGGCACCATCCTATGCCAACCTATTCACAGGCCATCAAGAGGAATTCTTCTTGTTCACCCAGCATCCCAAATCCCTCACCTGGTTCAAATTCACTGATCACATCTTTGTAATCTGAATCGAGGGTGAGGACACACTACACACATTTTTCCAGAACCTCAACCCTTCTCCCCCATTAGCTTCACCTGGTCCTACTCAGCCCAACAAGTCACCTTACTTGATGTTGGCCTCCACCTCAAAGATGGCTACATCAGTACCTCTGTCCATATCAAAGTTACTAACCAGAACAATACCTCCACTTCGACAGTTGCCACTCATTCCATACCAAAAAGTCTCTTCCATTCAGCATAGCCGCCCATGGTCATTGCATCTGCAGTGGCGTGTGGTCCCTCTCAATATATACTGAAAGTCTCACTGAAGCCATCACACACCTTAATTATCCTCCCATACTTGTACAAAAACAAATCTCCTGTGCCTTATCTTTCCAGTCTCTCAAAGTCCCACTGTCCAGCCAGAGAGGAGTATTCCCCTCATAACTCAGTACCACCCAGGACTGGAGCAACTGAATTATGTTCTCTGTCAGAGTTGCAGCTACCTCTCGTCATGCCCTGAAATGAGAAATGTCGAGCCCACTATCCATCCCACCGCCCCCTTTCCACATTGTTATTCTCGCGTTCACCAAACCTACATTATATACTCTTCCCCCCTACACAACCGCTGCTCCCATGGCTTAACTCATGGTTCATACCACTGTAATAGAACTAGATGCAAGGACTGTCACCACCACCTATTCCAGTGTGATCACAAACATCACCTATCCCATCAAAGGCAGGGCTATCTGTGAAAACAGTCATGTGATCTACAACCTAAGCTGCAACCACTTTGCTGCTCACATTGTGGCTACAGTTGCCTGAGACTGCCATCATGTGTGTGTGTGTGTGTGTGTGTGTGTGTGTGTGTGTGTGTGTGTGATCTATTTTTGATGAAGGCCTTATGGGCCGAAAGCTCTATTTGTGACAATCTTTTTGTTGTGCCTATTTGCGACTCAGCATCTCCACTGTATGCTGCGAGGCAATTTTCTTTTTCATACTATTATTACATTCCATCTTGGATTTTCGATTGTTTGGTTAAAGTAATAATTCTTATTCCTATGCAAGATACATATTTTGGATAAAAAGTGCATAACCTATATGTTCATATCTAGTTACTAATTTTATACTGTCTTCTGGCATACACAGTAACCACTTCTCTGCATTGTTCTTACTGTGGAATAAGATCCCTTTGTACAGTTTCCACTGGTGACTAATCTTTGTATTGTTTTGTTGTAAGTTAACAAAATGAATCCTGAAATGTGCATCTTGCCTTTGTTTTTTTTCCAAATTGCAACCAAAAATTCTAATGCCTTTCTCGTATTTATTATCGTTTAAAAAATAAAGTTTCCTCTGTCCTTCACATCCTGGTTTGACTGAAGATCCACAGATAGTCTAAGCAGTGTATACGGCACTATGTTATCTTGCACTGTTACGTGTGTAATAGAAAATACAAACTTGTGTAGAAAAAGAGCCCATCTTGTAAGTGCATTATACTGAATAGTTAGTCTTTAGCAGAAACGTTAATGCTCTTTGATCACTGTGCATTATTTTTTTCATTCCTCATAATAGGTTCTTCAATTTCCTAAACACCTATGCTACAGATACAGTTTCTTTTTCTGTCATAGTGTAATTCTGTTCATGTTGTGCTAGCACTCTACTAGCAGAACCTACTGGCCTGTGTTCTGTTGTATTGAATGTATCACATTCCTGAAATAAGTGACATCCGTAACTGTAAAACTGATGCAGCTACTGCTAGATGGATAGATAGAACGAAACTTGGGTCACCTAGTAGTGTCAAGTTTGTTGAAATTTCTTTGATATTGTTGCAGTCCTCTTTGCAATGTATATTCCAGTTCCATGTTGTGTTTAGTTTCAGTAATTTCATTCAATTAGGTGCATTAAACACTGCATTTGCAGAAATTTTCTTTTAAAATTCTACCATTCCTCAATAAGATTGAAGTTTTTATTATTAGAAGATTCTGGACAGAGTTTAATTACATCTGGTCTGTGGGTATCTGGCCTAATTCCTAATGTATCTTTAATTTGTCCCAACAGCATAACTTCATTTCTTCTGAATGGTGATTTACACTGCATAATTGTAACACCTTGGGATCTTAATCTAAGGAAAAATTCAGCCAAAGTTTTCCTTCCATTTTTTGAATATCACTACTGTGTCACACATGTATAAGAACATACTAGCCCTTAATTCATCACCTATTGACTTTCCCAACACTCTTATGAATACTGATATGAAAATATGTAGACCAAAGACCAGGACTTGAAATTGATATGATCGTCCTTCATATAAAAATATTGTACATTTGTTTAAAATCATTATACAGTGCAATTTGCCTGTAACATACTGCTAAATCCATTGTACTTATGTACTTCGCCTCTGCAGACATTGTTAACATTTCCTCTATTATAGGTGGCCTATTACTTTCTAACTGAATTATTTTGACAGTACATGCATCTGATACCAATCACATGGTTCTGTCTTGATTTTGTTTAACAACAACTAAAGGATTGTTCTACTGTATCAATAGCTTTGTAGATACCAATGTAGAATATGGTCTTACACTGTGTGATCAAAAGTTTCCAGCACCCCCAAAAACCATACGTTTTTCATATTAGGTGCGTTGTGCTGGCGCCTGCTGCTCGGTACTCCTTATCAGCGACCTCAGGAGTCATTAAACACCATGAGAAAGCAGAATGGGGCACTCCACGAAACTCACGGACTTTGAACATGTTCAGGTGATTGGGAGTCACTTGTGTCACGCATCCGTACGCGAGATTTCCACACTGCTAAACATCCCTAGGTCCACTATTTCTGATACAGCACAAAAGCATACAGTCCAATCTCATCTGTTGACTGATCGAGACTGCTGACAGTTGAAGAGGGTCGTAACGTGTAATAGGCAGACATCAATCCAGACTATCACACAGGAATTCCAAAATGCATCAGGATCCACTGCAAGTACTGTGACAGTCAGGCGGGAGGTGAAAAATTTGGATTTCATGGTTGAGAGTTTGCTCATAAGCCACACATCACGCCGGTAAATGCAAACGATGCCGCACTTGGTGTAAGGAGCGTAAACATTGGACGATTGAACAGTGGGAAAACGTTGTGTGGAGTAACAAGTCACGGTACACAATGTGGCGATCCAATGGCAGGGTGTGGGTATGGTGAATGCCCAGTGAACGTAATCTGCCAGCGTGTGTATTGCCAATAGTAAAATTCGGAGGTGGTGGTGTTATGGTGTGGTAGTGTTTTTCATGGAGGGGGCTTGCACCCCTTGTTGTTTTGTGTGGCACTATCACAGCACAGGCCAACATTGATGTTTTAAGCACATTCTTGCTTCCCACTGTTGAAGAGCAGTTTGGGGATGGCGATTGCATCTTTCAATACGATCGAGCACCTGTTCATAATGCACGGCCTATGGCAGAGTAGTTACATTGCAATAACATGCCTTTAGTAGGTTGGCCTGCATAGAGCCCTGACCTGAATCCTATACAACTGCTTTGGGATATTTTAGAATGATGACTTCGTGCCAGGCCTCACCGACCAACATCGATACCTCTCCTCAACGCAGCACTTCCTGAAAATGGACTCCAATTCTCTAATAAACCTTGCAGCACCTAACTGAATGGATGCCCGCGAAAGCAGAAGCCATCATTAAGTCTAAGGGTGGGCCAATACCATATTGAATTCCAGCATTACAATGGAGGGCACCACAAACTTATAAGTCATTTTCAGCCAGATGTCTGGATACTTTTGATCATATAGTGTATGTAGAATGGGCTGTGAGGTATAGTCTTTAAAGCACAAAAAAAATCTTTAATAATTCCTGGTCTCATAGAAAAGATATTTACGTGTTTGTATAACAATGTATTGATATCTTCTTTTTCATTTTTATTAAGGTTTTCTGACTTAGTTATGTTTTGGATTATATCATTTATGTTTACCTGTCAATCATAATTGCATAATTAGTGTTTGGAATTTTGGCCTAGTACAGCTTCCATCATAAGAGTTAAATATACATGTAGTTATTTGTTCAAAGTATATTCTAACTACTTCTTCTTGTCTAGGATTATGGGTACAAGTACATTTTAACTTGCAACAATGAATATTGGTTGCTAAAATGTTGTATCATTATAACTTGACATGTACTGTTTTACCCATTATCTCTGCTATCTTTACTCGTGTTACTGGTAGTCTGGGGAATACGTTCAATAAGTTATTTCATTCCTAGAAATAATGAACTGTTACCAAAACATCACTCGCTGAATCTAAAGTTATTCATACTTTTACATTTCCTAGTACACCTTTCAGTTTTGGCTTTATGTGTACTTTTATTGGTTGTATATTCTCATTTCATAATTCTTCTGTTAATTTATTGTCATGACCACATCTAACCAAACTTGAGGCAGTTTCTTGTGGCTCATTTTGCATTTCTTCAGAAGTGTATTATTTTTCCTTCCCAAGTTCATATTATTGTTGAACATACTATTCTAATACTTTCTTTTCTTATTTCCCTTTCTGAATCTATTTCAGGACCAAATATGATCCTGAATGTTGTGTCCCCTGCATCCTGCATTTGTAGGGTCTTTGCTAGGTACAAGGGAGCCTCATTACTGTTATGTTGGTTAGTGTAGCTGCTAAAGTTATCTGCTTGCCATCTTTCTGACTGCCTTTTCACTACATCTACAGCTCCTAAGTATTATAATAAAATGTTAACTTTAGTCCAATCCTTTCTTACTAGCTTGTCTCTTACTCTCCATGATAACTGACTAATGTTTAAGTGTTCTTATCTTATTGGATCATCTAAATACTTCGCCTTGTTAATATGCCACTCTATGAAATCCCTACAACCATTCCAGAAACTACTATTATACGATTTTTAAGCAAAAAATTGTATTCACAATTTCTTTTCTGTACCTTCACTCCAGCATTTATCTTTGAAAGCAGCTGTTTTTCGGAAGGTTTTGAACAGCGGGAGAGGCAGGGACTTGCTTCTCGACTGTCTTGGAGTACAGTCGCTAGAGCTCTTCCGTTGCTATGGAGAGAGCAGTTAATTGTAAAAATGTCCAGACACCTGGGCGAAACTTTATATTTTCACGGATGTGACGCAATCACCAGCAAACATGGGGACATCTCCCACAGTACGACGCTTCGGCAGCGCCTGCACGCTGACAACAGCATCTCGTCTTTCACCGGTTATATTGGTAATGTTGTGCAGCTTTGGCAAATTCAGAAGCCCATCAAGCGTTTTCACGACCATCTTTTTTCGTAGCAGCCTTGTATTCACAGTAGTCACTCCCAGTGTCCATTGTATGCTTAATTATATTTGACGCGTGAGACCAATCAGTGGAACGATACAGCCGAGTGTGTCTTTGCCTAAATTGACATCCTTCCACTCACAATAGCCAGTCTCATTTACACGTAAATTCCAGTTAGGTTCCCCAAGTGTTGATGATACACTATACAGCTGATGTTTCCGTTTATATGTTTTTTCTCTCTTGATATTAATTAATAAATCTCTTTGTGATAACATAGGTCCTTGTTATTAATTTTTCAACAACACCCATTCTCATTCCCTACGATGTTATTTATTTTGTTGTGGGTTTCAAGGAATTAAATTAATTTTACATCAAGTTAGCCAAATCAGGGGTGATCCACACTGGGGCCACTAGTCAGATTTCCTTGCGCTATTGAGAAATGTGCCACCTCTTGGGTGTGGTGGTTACAACTTTTTAGTCATTTGCAGATGGGGAACTGCCACCACCACAGGATAGTTTGCATATTGGTGACTCTGCCAGGATCGATTTTCCCCTCGGTTCCCTCTGATGAAAGTAATCATTATGTAATTACATTTGTGTTTTTCTTTTTGCATTTCAATCCCTTTTTTTAGTTCCATGGTAAGTACTTAGAGCTGGCACAAATGTGCTGTTTTTTTGTTATGTAACATATTTATTTGTGTTCAGGTTTTTGTTTTGTGAATTCTGTACCAAGCAATGGCCTTGTCGCAGTGGATACACCGGTTCCCGTGAGATCACCGAAGTTAAGCACTGTTGGGCGTGGTTGACACTTGGATGGGTGACCATCCGAGCCGCCTTGCGCTGTTGCCATTTTTCGGGGTGCACTCAGCCTTGTGTTGCCAATTGAGGAGCTACTCAATCGAATAGTAGCAGCTTCGGTCAAGAATACCACCATAACGACCAATAGAGTGGTGTGCTGATCTCACGCCCCTCTCATCCGCAACCTCCACTGAGGATGACACAGACGTCGGATGGTCCGGGTAGGCCACTCATGGCCTGACGACAGAGTGGATTCTGTACCACATAAATGAATTTGACAGTTCAATCTTGCTACCTGCGCTTCAAAAACTCTTTTTTTGTGGAGTAATTGTGTGTTTTTGTTTAGTGTATTTGAGAATCAAATACTATTAGGTGTTCTTACATATGCATAGTTTTTGGTTTGTGTTCTGTTTTTTATTCTCTTTTTGGGTCATGCAAAATAATTTCTATTTTATTCTCCATTGCTCTACTGACAAGGAGAAAAGCGAAGTTACTTCGTGGCCAAAGTCTAGTAAGCTCCGGAAATACAGTGGAACATGCTAATAACGGTGATGTGAACCCTTCTGGTGACTTGTTGGAAGGGCTTCCCATGGAGCAGTTAGGCCCAAACACGTATGGCAGGCATTTGTTTCTCGGTCCTGATAGATGATGTGTGATTGGAACAGGGAATTAACAGTGGTGACGAGTCTGATGATGGAAACGACCATGGCCATTTAGACGTATTAGTCATGAGTAGAAATTCAGAAAGGAAGATAGAAGGCAGACACACAGTGCGACGCCAGTGCAGCTGTGCTCAAAAATTACGGGCTGCTTCACCAATGGTTGGTACGCATTATGAACTGGAACCTTACCCTGTCTTCGCTATCCTAGGTCAGCTTAAGAAGCAGATAGAAGATTCAGAAAGAAAATGAAGGGAGGAGGCGATCGCATTAAAGGAGCAGATTAGTGAATGCATGATGTGTTTGGGGAAAAACTTTCTGATGTACACAAACTCAGGACAGAGGCAAAGAAAGTCACTCTCCTTGACCAAATAGAGGCAGCAGGTGTGAAAAAGATCGCTCTTGCTGCTGATATCTGAGCAAAACGAGCATGCTCCGTGGCAAGCAAAAGTTCAAAAGCCTTGGCACAGGGACATTTGACAGTGATCACCAACACAGAGAATATTGCCAAAGTAAACGATCGACTAGCTCAAGTAGGGGAAAAGTTGCCGACAAAGACTTAGAGACCTTGCGCGGTGGAACAATTATGTAGCTGTGAAGCTTCAACGGCACGAGTGATGTCATTGGGTAGTTCACGGAGCAGTGTGACGCAAGCCACGTCTGCTGCTGAGTGTTGTGCACACTCACACGATACCTCTCAGCCGATGGGTAGGAATACGCTGAACATGTTTCCGGAGAATTTTGGTAGATGTGTCAGCCACCATCTGGATCCAATCCCCGTGACGGAAGCTGACAGATTCCCAAGTGCGAGGGTCGAACCTACATTCGACCAGAAGCATTTTCTGTCCAGTATAATATTTCTAAATTTTAGAAAAAAATGGTAGCAGCTCACGTCCTAATATTTGGATTGGACAATTCATCTGGTCGTTGCCACTTCATAGCCCCTCAATGCAAAGCTGGAATTCATCTGCGTGCATATTGAGGGAACGGCTGCCAAAATAGTGAGAGATGTTGCGGGAAAGTGCGCCACATTCGAAGAATTCAATAGAGCATTTCTCGCTACCTATTGGTCACGAAAAATGCAGGATGGGGCAAAACAGGAGATTATGATGTGGCCTGAACTTGAATCTTCGGGATACAAAGGACTGGTAAAAATGTTCGAGGTGTTATTAAAGGAGAACCAGTTCTTGGATGCACCCTGCTGCCCGTTGGAAATTATTCGTTTCTGTTTCTCGAAGCTCCCCATGCAGTACCAACAGCCACTCATTAGTAGGTGCGGAGACAACATTGAAACTTTCAAATTTTTACCCAGTAAGTTGGGATTGGCATACGAGAGGCAGATGTAAGGATAAACGCAGACACAATGACAACAACAACCAGCAACTGCCTAAGAACAAGGATTGTCGCACGAGTGCCACGGTCCACAGGGAGATACTGAGGAAAGAGCGTCTCAACCCGACCGCAGAAATTACGGGTACCAGAGCCAAGCAGGGGATATGTGCAGCACTACGATCACAACTGGCAGGAGCGGGAACAGAACCAGCAAGCTTCTGGAGGTTGGCATGGTCCAGACAGGAATTAGCACTGTAGGAGAGGCGGTTGAGATTCATCCATCCATCCCTCACACAACACATGTAACCGCAGCCCTCCACAAAATTGACAATACGGGGGCGCAAAAAGATTCGCAATCTCTGAGTGCGCAGAATCGCTCACTTTTTTTTTCCGTAACTTCTTATCTCATGGAGCTCTGATCTGGAATGTGAACGCCATAATTAGAAGTGATACTTATTGGTGCTTGGGCGAATGCATTCTCTTGTTCTCTTTCTGAAGTCATGACTGCTACATGTGTGATTGCGGCCTTTGCGTCCATGGTGGGGGAATCGTCATCTCGCATGTGTGAAAGCTGGGCCAGTCTTGTGTCTCTGGTGGTTTTGTAGGGTGCTTACCACTCTTACGAGTGCTTACGACAGGCACACACTCATAGCGTTGCACCTATCTCCTGATCAGTTCCTAGTGCACATGGGCATGTCCTTGGTCAATGTGACAGTTTTCTGTGGTGTTTAGCAACGCCTGAGTTGTGTGAGCTGAATTTGGATTCGTGAAATGCTAAGGAGGCTGCCAAGTCCAACCTCGCAGCTGTGCGTTGGGTCATACTTTCGTGTTGTGAGAGGTTAGTGTCACCTCCACGTTTAAATATGTGTGTGTGTGTGCAACTTCTTTGTGGAGAAACGATAGTGAGGAATAGTGAGTCGCACCCCAACAACAAAACCGAGACACAGGACTGGACTGCATATTTCTCACGCATATCAGTAACGTCTCATCGAAGCAATAGTTCCGTTTTATTGCTTGTGTTTCTTGGCTCTTGGTATAACTGCGCATGTCTGGACGTTTGTCCAGCTTTCCTTGTGGAGTTTTAAATCAGCAGTTCGTCCTCGAGGTTACAGGAATACCTAAAGTGTTTAGGCCAGCACCAGGATGCCCGGCGCCACCATTTCCTAGAGAAGTGTCATTTCGCATTCAGCCACGGCATCCCCACCTTGGCCAGTTTTGGTGACTACAAAGTCAGGCTAGCAATGAGACGGCTCCGCGAACTCACTTGCTGCTTGGGGAAAGTTCTAAAGCTGCCCCTGATGCAATGGTCACATCCAGCGTCCAAAAATCTGTCTCTATAGCCGTATTTACTTCTACTACTGCTACTCAAATCTACAAGTAATCTGAGCTCAATCAGTGGTTTACCCTAACCCTAATAGTCCATCAGATTACTGACAACCAAAGAAAATTTAGATACACCAAAGGCATATGAAACTGTGTGATAATCGCCGAAACAAAATGAAAGGAGAAGTCCTGACGAGTATTACAATGACAGTTTCCTGCCCCAGAGGCACCGTCATCTTTCATTACCCACCACTCACAGTAGATCATTTTTCGCCATTTATGGCTCACTTATGGCAAGGGATAGTTTGACATAACATAGGGAAAATGTCTCAATTAAAACACCATAACAGTCACTAGTCATGGTGAAGCAAGAATGAAAGAGTGACCCTGGTCTCCTTATCCCACGTGCGGCTCCAGGTAAAGTGGAGTTGGGCTGGCACCCAGCTAATGTGTTTATTACAAGAACAGCCTACCGTGTGAGATGGCATGATGAATTTCTCTGCATGGCATGTTCCTTAGATGCCACCACGCCTAGCCAAATCAGTGCCCACTAAATCGTTTTATGGACCAGATGGAGCTTTTTTTCACTAGGAAGCTGCCCTCATCTTGTGAAATGCACCAGGGATTTGGCTGCAGGACCTCCAGGCATTCAGAGAACAGAATGTGTACTGCACTGCAGTGATTGGTTGGGGAAGATTTGGTCTCCTTGCTAGAAAACATGATTGGCATTGTAACAATCATGGGCCATGATAGGCTTATTAGAGAACATTGGGTAGGAATGGCTGTTTATCGCAGGGTTTTGCACAGTGCGAGAGGCAGGGACTTGCTTCTTGACAGTCGCAAAGTACAGTTGCTAGAGCTCTTCCATATTTAGTTTCATCATCTTGATTTTTAATATTAAGAATAAAATACATATCTGCTTTGTAGCAGTCATTGAACCACTGACTATATGAAAAAACTTCTCAAGTCTTGATTTAATGATAGTGTCTGCTAAATCAGTATTCTGATAACTTGGAATTACAGCTGGAATCTATGAAATGCAATGATCTAACAACATCACTGGCCAGTACACATCTTCTAGGATTATTTAGCCACGTAGTGCAAGTCTATTATCCAATACCATTTTTGTGACATAGTTGTTGTTGTTGTTGTTGTTGTTGTTGTTGATGATGATGATGATAACACAGCACCCACTCCCCAAGAAAATAAAATCTTTGTCCCTGCCAGGAATTGAACCTGGACCCCAGCATTGCAGTTAGACGGGGTAACCACCTTTTTTCCCCACAAAAACAGTAACAAAAATGACTAGCTTGAGATGGAGTGACATGAATAAGGTGACAGCTTATTGCCATAATCATTTACAGCATTCATAGAATGAGGAATGATATTCAATCTTTAACAATAGCAGCCTGAGGTTCCTCGTTATCAATTACCAGACCCAATTTAATCATTCAATTAATCCTTGATGTATACACCTTAGTCTCCTCCAGGCAAAATGAATTAGACAGAAGGCCATTCCCGAACAGCAACATCACAAAGTACTTCACTGCCTTGTCATTTTTGTCAGTTTCAGCCTTCTAACAGCACCCTTAGGGAGTTCAACATTTTCCTTTGTGACAGACACCAGATGTTTGCCATCATATTCTTTTATCTGCTGTAATATTGATTTATTTTTCATGTGTGACTTGTGGGGGAGGTTAGCGTCGGGAATGCCGTGCAGGAGCAGTGGGACCTTTCCATGGCACTGCTAGTGCTTTGTGGTCCAACCCATCCACTCTCGATAAGAAATCCACATGTCCCTAAAATCTACCCATTCCGTTGCAGACAATTCAGATCATGTTACCATATTTCTTATTGTGGTTTGGGTACTTAAGTTTTTTTTGGAATTCAGGTTCCATATAGATTTTGTATTCAAGACATTCATTGCTTCCAATATGGTTAAAAATGTAGGTGGTATACTCGACCATTAACCGGGTCACTGTGTTATTTTTTTGCCTGAAGGTAGTAACTTGCTTCCGGTCTTTAGAAAATTTTACTTGGTACATTGTTTGTGGAACTTCTTGTTATCTGAGCAGTTTTCTCCTGGTCAGCCTCCAGTTGATAATTCGATCTCCACATGTTTAGTGATGAAGCACAGTAACAACAAGGTCGCATTTACTGCAGAGGTTATGTCAGCTACTGAACTGGATCTTGGAGTTTATTATACATTGCCTATACATAAAATAGGGTATTAGTCTTTAGCACATGTCTTTATGTTAGGCTGACTTTCAGTTCAGACTGTGACATTTATCCAGTTAAACAACTAGCTATTAGAACAAGATAGAACAGATCTTCACAATATTACAATATATTATGTTCAAGTCATTTACATTCCTTGGAGCTATGTACAGTGCACCAGTCTCTTTGTTGCACTTGCAATGACACCAAGTGCAGCGCCACAGTTCTCATCACCATATGGAGCCCAAAACAAATAACTCAGGTAAACAAGTAGAACAACCACCATGGAACGTGCTCCGTAATAAACTCTCACATGTAGTATAGATAGTTCTAATCCTCAAAATTACCTTTCTAATCAACTTTACCAAAACTAACAACTATGTATGCTTTTTTTTTATTTCAGCCCAAAAAATAGCAGAAAATCCCATACCCTCTCAGACTGCAGTTAAGCACTCTAAATCTGATGATTTAATGCCTTTACTTACACTTTTGTCTTTAAGAAATCATGTTTGTGTCCACATTGGATACTTCCTGTAACCACAACACCAGGTGGAAGGACCCCTTGCAGCCTGATCATTGGTCATTAGCAGGAATCCCTGAAGCCCTCCTATTGGACTTCTAAGACAATAATATTCTATAAATCGTTTCCAATGTATTTTCTATCTGTATACATAGGTTAATTGAAAAATATTAAGTTCTTATGAAATGGTGATGTGTTGAAACAAATGTCATTTTATGTATCAAGAATGAAGCAATGGGTGAAAATATGTACCAGCACTGGAAATTGAACACCAGTTTCCTGCTTACAAGGCTGGTGCATTAGCCACATACACCCCCTTGGCACAGCGATTCACACAACTGCGTGTATTACCCTGGCATGCCTCCATTCTCAGCCCAAACACTCACTGCTGCCCCAGGCTACTTTCAATTTCCACGGCTACTTTCAATTTCCACTCACATACGAACAGAATTGCTGATCCACTCCATGTTATGGAACAGCACCTCAGCATTGAATGTAAATGGTGATCCAGCTTGAAACCCAGATGCAGGTACTTATACAAATTATTTGTCAAATTTATGCAATACTTGTAATGATTACAATGTGTTATCTGCTAGTTGGCTGATTCCCACAAAGGGTTGCAGGGAGTTGCGAAAGGCAGCCCAGCCCAACGGTGTGCAGAGCCATGTGGGTGGAACTTCTGTGAAAGCAAAAGTCATGCAAGGAGGTAAAAAATGCTTCAGTGTTTTTTGTAATTGAAAGCAAAATCTTTTCAGATAATGATATATTTAATAAAGATCCTAACTGCAACAGTTACATAAACTTGAAAAGGAAAGAATACGAAGCAGGCAGAAGTAAAAAAACAGTAACACTGCATATGACAATGGCTACCTCATAATCTGCTGTCAAATTGGTAATGTTGGCTGCAGCTAAAAACAAATGACTACCAGCTGAAGCCTTCAGATTTCTACCTATCCAGGACTATGAAGCTGAATGGCCAACTTACCATTAACATATGTAAACAAATAAACAAGCTACAAAATTGACCAAAGAAATGGCATGCCTTCATCTGGGATGATACTTGAATTTAGCAGTTAGTATTAAATAGACTTTGACTCAAAATCTTGACCAGTTGTATCATTCACTGCTTGATAGTGAACACTGAATTGAAACATAGTGGGATTACAGAAGAGCACTTTGGAAATGTGGATAGTGATTAGTCAGTGATTCCTGCTTTAAATGCACAGAAATATAAAACTGTGCACTTCATAAACCTCAGAAAAGTAGTATTTTGTGACAACAATATCACTGAGTCGCAATTAGAATCAGAGTCAGCTCATACAAATAGTTGGGTCTAACAATTTATGAATATCTGAGTTGTAATGATAACATGGGCCCAATCGTAGATAAAGCATCCATCCAAATATAGGGTGCTGGGAAAACATTTTCAGTCTACAAAGGAAATTGCTTAAATGCACTTATGCAGCCATCCTTGAATGTTGCTTAATTGTATGGAACCCATACGAACTAGGGATAACAAATGATACTGCATGAATACAAAGAACAGCAGTATGAATGATGAGAGGTTTGTTTGGCTCACTAATTGAATGATCTGACATTTTAAGACAGTCACCAACTGCTGGGGGAGAGCCTACTTAGAAAGTATTAAGAACAAGTATTAAGTGGAGAATCTGGAAATACACATAACTGACAAAATTCATGGGATAGCAATGTGCGTATATAAAGGTGGCAGTAGTATCGCATACACAGAGTATAAAAAGGCAATGTATTGGCAGAACTGTCATTTGTACACAGGTGATTCATATGAAAGGGTTGCAATTATGGCCGCATGATGGGAATTAACTCACTCTGAATGTCGAATGGTAGTTGGAACTAGATGCATGAGACATTCCATTTCGGAAATTGTTAGAGAATCCCATATTTCAAGATACATAGTGTCAAGAGTGTGCAAAGAATATCAAATTTCAGGCATCACTTTTTACCACGGACAATGCAGTGGCTGACGGCCTTCACTTAATGACTAGTTGCGGCGTTTGCATGAAGTGGATGCAGGAATCAATGTGGGATGCACGACAAATGTAGCCTTTTGAAATGTGCTGCAGAATTTGGCATTAATGGACTATGGCAGCAGTAGACTGCAGATGATTGCGGATTTCAGTTGATCAGAGCTGATGGCAGGCTTTGAGTGTGGCACAGACCCCATGAAGCCACGGGCCCAAGGTACCGTGCAAGCTGGTGGTGAGCTTTGTTTACATGGAATGGACTAGGTTCTCTGGTCCAACTGTACCGATCATTGACTGGAAATGGTTATGTTTGGCTACATGGAGACCATTTGCAGCCATTTGTGGACTTCATGTTCCCAAACAACTGTTAACTTTTATGGATGACAATGTGTCATGTCATCATGCCACGATTGTTTGCAATTGGTCTGAAGAACATTCTTGGCAATTTGAGTGAATCATTTGACCACCTGTATTGCAACATTCATGACAATAATTGAGAGGTCAGTTAGTGTACAAAACCCTGTACTAACAACACTTTTGCAATTATGAACAGCTATAGAGGCAGCATGACTGAATATTTCTGTAGGGGCTTCCAATGACTTATTGAGTCCATGTCTCACCAAGTTGCTGCACTACACCAGGCAAAGGGGGTGTGACATGTTATTAGGAGGCAACCTATGACTTTTATCACTTCAGTGTCATCTGCATCACCTCAAGTGCTGCACAGGTAGCGACTGTGCGGACAAGATTGAACTAACTGCAGTGTTCACAGTCATTTAAACAGTCTTTCTTCACATGGCAGATGCATGAATGTAAGAGGGAATAATGCAATGTACTTCAATCATTTGCAGAATATTTATGTAGATGTAAACAACAGGAAGAGATGGTGAGCAGCCTCAAATCATTCCAGACACTGCCAGTTCTGTGCCAATTGTTTGTATTACTATGGATTTTAATTGTTTACTAATTTGATTCATTGTGCATGAGTAGGGAGGGTATTTGAACTTTATGCAGCAATTTTTTTTTTTTCACAGTATCCCTTCATCCGTTTCCTACTCTAATTCATCCATTCTTCCATCCAACATGTGGAGAACAATGTCTCCTCCTAATTGTGTCTACTTTTAATATGTTGCAGATTCAGTGCAGCAACTGGCCATTATTCACAAGTTGTATGGGCTGTCACACGATACATCGGGTGTGGCTACACAGCATTTACTGAACCAGGTGGCTGGACTTCACAGCTGTACGTATGCAACTATGGACCAGCAGGGAATTTCATTGGCCAATCTGTGTACATCACTGGACAAAGCTGCTCCAGATGTGCCAATGGCTGTCATAGCAATTACACTTCACTTTGTGCGTAGTGGCTATAGTTTGTTCAGGGCTAACTACAATATATCTGTGTTATAACAGTACTCTGTCTGGCACACCCAACTACTGTCAGCTGACAGTGGATGTCAAATAACAAGTGATGGTGGTGGTGAATGTCACAAAACAACTCAAATTTTTTGTGAAATTGTCAGTTATTATTCTTGTATTATTACTGGTATTACTGATTTGTATTCTAATCAGCATTTGTACTCTACATACCTTAAACTGTTGACACCTAAAATTAATAGACACCTCAATTGCTTTTAATCTTCTTATAAAAATTAAAATGCTGGAAATAACTAGTAATTTTCTGTATTTATTGGATCAGATAACAGTAGCCATTTAAATTACCCTTGTTTTATGTTGCAAGAAAAATGCTTCCAAACCAAACTGGCTCACCTTCATCCATCTGTATTTGCGTGGACTCAAAACATGTAATTATATTGATTAAAAATCATTTAACATATAACATGAAATGTTCAGTAATGAATGAGTTATCTAAATTGCAACAGTATAATGCACTAAGGGGAAGATGTCACTGAAACTGCCTTTTTATACAGATTGCAGCATTTCATCATTTTATCAAAACAAGACATGATTGTCTTACTAGGATTGCCACAATTGTTCTTTGAATAAAAATATGGCATTTCAGTCTTTGATAGCTATTTTTTTTATTTTCAGTAACCTGTTTCAGGCTAGTTGCCCATCTTCAGATCTGTTAGATAAAGTTAAAAATATAATTAGCAAGAGAGATTATATAGCTACTGATAGAATTATCTTAGTTTACAGGAAATTATTTCAGTTCATGGTGCACTCAAAAATGATTATGTAAATGTTATTTCTTTAAAAATTGTCTTATTATTAAAAAGTATATCCACCACTAACATGTATGGTGATAAAACAACCTCTTAGGACATATACACACTTTCAACAGATATAATATTTTAACAGATTAAAATTTACTTTAGTTATGACAGTGAACCAGTAGTTCTGTACTGAAAGATTGCTCTGTAACTGCAATATATGGTACGTTTGCATTTTGATTCATTCTGAAAAAAATTTGTAAACTAAGATAGTCTACCAGTAACTATATAATCTCTCTTGTTTATTATATTCTTAATTTTATCTAACAGATCTGAAGATGGGCAAGTAGCTTTATACCAGTTATTGAAAATAACTAAATGAGGCACCTGGTCCGCTTAGTGTACATTTTGTAAAAAAAATGAATATTATGAATGTAATGCCCAACAAAAAAATCAACTATTTATAATGTGTATAGTCTAAGCTCTAGTAATTTTAATATATATACTTAAAGCTATTGGTGAGAAACTCACATCATCATCTAGCACAGCAGAGAAATAATAAAGAATAGAATAAGGAAATTACCTTTCATTTTAAATGTCTGTAAACATAGCTTCTACAGTTATAATTTCAGTTACTTTCATAACTTAAGTATGAGGCAGTAGTTGTTTTTCATATTGTTATAGGACATATTTTTATGCTTTTATTTTACTGAAATTATGAATAATGTTGTTGAAGTATATTTGATTTGAAACTTGCCTTTCAATTGATAAAATGGACAAATTGACTATTCATTATTGTTCATATGGCTTAGACAAGTATGTTCCAAGCAAGGTCTTGCGGGAATGTGTGGAATTGCTGCTTACAAGTTAGTGGTGCAGTGGGCCCCTTTTCTTGCCACACCCACACATTGTGCTCTGGGTGTAGCATGTGGTGATGGTAATTGCCAGAAAACATGTCTGCACAATGGTACATTTATTTGCGGCAAAGGAATAAAAAATAAATTAACAATATATTCTAATAATGAAAGTCTGTGCTCTTGCGATTTCATGGACAGTAATGGGCATTGCTCCAACATCAAATTCACTATGGAGACTGAAACGGAGGGTAAATTATCTTTCCTTGACGTCTTGGTCAAGAGAAGGGCTGACGGCACTCAGAGTGGCAGATTCAACGTGCCCTCCCCCATACCTCTACAGCACAACCTGCGGAGATGGATGAAATCATGAGGGAGGGGATAGGCACTGCGATTATTCCATATACAGGCGCACTCTCAGGGAAAATCGCCCGCATTTTGAAGAAACACCGGGTCGGAACTGTGTTTTGTCCTCCGAATAAAACTCGTGCACTGGTGGGGAGCGCCAAAGATGACCTCGGTTTGAGGAAGGCCGGCGTGTACCAGATTCCGTGTCAATGTGGCAAGTCGTATATTGGTCAGACGATGCGTACCGTCTTGGATCGATGCCGTGAACACCAGAGGTACACTCGACTGATGTATCCGAGCAAGTCGGCGGTCGCTGAACATTGTTTGTCGGAAAATCACGCTATGGAGTACGAACGCACGAGGATTCTGGTACAGACGTCGAGATACTGGGACAGCGTTGTTGGGGAGGTCATCGAAATTCGCACCAATGACGACCTCATGAACCGTGACTGTGGCTATAATCTTAGCAAGGCTTGGGAACCAGCGATTGGGTTAATCAAGAGTAAATCGAGCAAACGTATAGTTGTGACGACCACGGCGGACACAGCCATCACTCCGACGTCATCTCAGACGCCGTCGCAATCTGTTCCATCGCACGACCGTGGCGTGGGGCGCGGACAGCGGAGGGAGCGCGCCGCGGGCGGAGGGTATTTAAATCGGCCGCCGGCGCGACCGAACCCAGTTCCCTCTAAGGAGCCATAGCTTACGGATCTCCGTGCCGGCACGTTCACAGGAGCTCAGTCCGTCAGTTCACCTGATGGTGGCGACGTGTATGATCGCCGAAATATTGTGCCCGTTGGACACTGTAGACCAGCAGTACACCCGTGGATATTTTGATTACCAAATACGCCGGGAGAAACTCAAGAATCACATTATATATGACATTACTACAAGGAATCTGATACACAACTGCCTTATGAAACAATCAATTGCCCTGCGTAGTAATATCTTAAGGACACTTACGGTTTGTGAAAGCTGATGGCAGCTACTGGCACATAAATAGAGATTAGTATGGGTTGGTTTACTATATATAGCATGTCCTAATGTGTCATCAACTTTACAACAAATGAAAACATCAAAAAGGGGGCATCTACTAATACTAGTGTGGATAAAAATACCACCTTGGTGGAGTATGTAAGACCACACTTAGCACATTGCTGTCATTCTTGCGACTCACTCTGAGGAACGACAGAGGGTACATATCTGAAATATTAGTAGAAGTTGAAGTATGTGTCACAGTTCTCCACAGACATTTGTCATGTTTCTGTGATAGACAATATCTTTGCCTCTTGAACTTCTCACTGAATTAAATTTCAGGGGTGCAGCTGTGAAAAAAAATACGAGCCTACTATGTGTCAGACCAGATTTGCAGATGGATCCAAGACTTTTTCGCAGATAGAACTCACAAGTCTCCCCTCACATAATAAAATCAACAGATGTGAAGGTAATTTCCATAATATTCCAAGGAAGTGTGATAGGTCCATTACTGTTTACAATGAATATAAAAGATCTTGTAGAAAGTGTAAGAAACTCTTTAAGACTTTTCACGGATGATGTGGTTGACTACAAGAAAGTAGTAATGCCAGACGACAGTACTGATCTGCAGAATGAGCTGAAGGATGGTGTAGTATCTGGGAATTAACCCTTCATGTCAATAAATGTCACAAACTGCAAGCACATAGCACAAAAAAGCCACTACTGTAAAACAACATTATTGGTGACAAATTGCTGGAAACAGTGTCTACCATAAAATAAGTAGGCGTAGCTACACAAAGCAACCTTAAGTGGAATGATTCATGTAAGAAAAACAACATGGAAAGCAGATGTCAGGCTGGGCTTCATAGGAATAATCCTAACAATGTGTAGCTCATCCATGAAATAAGTGGCTTGCAAGGCGCTTATTTGACCAATACTTGAGTGTTGGTCACCAGTCTGGTACCCTTACTAGGTGGGACTGACAGAAGAGGTAGAGAAGATCCAACACAGAGCAGTGTGTTTCGTCATGTAATCGTTCGGTCATCACAAGAGCGTTATGGAGATGCTCAACAAACTCCAGTGGCAGACACTACAAGAGAGGAGCTGTGTGCTGTCCATCACAGAGACGTTTACTACTGAAATTTTCAGAGAGTGGGCCTACTTTCCGGAAACAGTCTGACAACATATTACCTCCTCCCACCCGTCTCGTGAAATGACAACAATAAGAAAATCCGAGCTAAACAGAGGCTTACTAACAGTCATTCTTCCCACACACCATTCGCAAGTGGAACAGGGGAGGGGGAGGGGTATCAGTTATTGGTACCGTACGTACCCTCCACCACACACTGCCAGGTGGCTTGCACATTAGTGATGTAGACGTAGAACGAAGATAATTTTTATTAGTTTCAGTATAGAAAAACTTCTCCGGGGCAAAGATTCACTCGAGTCCAGTGTACTTGTAAACGGAAGGATTTCTTGAGCTGTCCGTCTATAACTCGCTTCACTTTAGAAGGTGCTTCCGTGCATAGAGGCGGAACGATTGGGAGGGGTAGAGGGGATGAGGTTTGAACATGCGTGGCGGCAGAGAGCGGGCAAACGAAATCCGTGTTGCCAAACTGTGTTGCTGCGGACAACAATCATGTTTCGTCGATGAAGAATTGTTCCTGCAACATCTAATGACGCAGGTAAATTTTCTTGGAATTATTGTTAATAGTATTACTGATGCCGTCGTTCTCATAAATAGATGGATTTGAGCTTCATCTTTGTCTGCTTAAATTAATTTTTATATATATATTTCCATCTAGAAACTTTAGTGGATATATCCAACAATGCTCAAAATGAAACCACAGTCAGGGTTTCCACTACAGACGACAGTACTTCACATTCACTGCTATGCGATGGTGCTCATTGTTTGCAAAACACTCCGGACGAATTATCGGAAGATCAGGGGAACAATAATGATGCCGACAGTGGAGGCCAAGAATTTTATGGTGACGTAACCAGTGACAGGAAAAGCAAGTCTAAACACCATCTTGAAGATTGGAAGAAAAATGCCAATAAAATTCTGAGAGTGCGTGGACAGTCGTATATTGGATACAAAAGAAGTCGAATTGGTAAAATCACTCATCATACTCCAAGAGAGGCACGAACATTAGGTCCAACATGCACTTCGAAGATGTACCTGAAATCCGTTCAAAGGAAGTGTCATCAGTTTTCTGATGATGATAGGCAGGCAGTATTTAACACATTTTGGGAAACGATGTCATGGGATCAGAGGAAGGTTAACATTATCAACCTTGTGGACGTAATTCCAGCCTAACGTCCAGGGAAGAACACTGGCGAATCCAGGAGAAAAGGGACGCTCATTTAACACTTGAAAAATGAGCTGTGGAAACATTAAGTATGCAAAAAGATGTTTCTCAATACTCTTGGGATTAACGAATGGACTGTCCAATATTGGCTGGGTAATTCCCTACATGGGATGAGTCCTGATACAGAATCGTCACGACCTCGGATCAAACTGACGAACATGAAAGATGAGAGAACCTTCATGAAAGAATTCCTGGACTCTCTTCCGAAACTTCCGTCGCATTACTGCAGGAAATCCTCTTGGAAATTGCGTGGAAAATATGTCATGCGGAGAAGGTTTCACCATTAAGTCGGGCTACCTTTAACTTGATTTTATAAGATGGTAATAAAAGCTTATTTCTCTCTCCCCCCCTCCCCCCCCCCCCCAAGAAAGACCAGTACGACTTGTGTTGTAGTTACAGGCTTGGTAACTTGACTGAAGACGTGTGGAAGCAACACACAGAACGGAAAGAGCAGGCAAGGATGCAAAAAGATGCTGAAAAGAAAGAAGCCCAGTAGAATCTCTGCTCAGTGTACACCATGGACTTACAGGCCGTGAAATTAGTTCCATTTTTAGGTCCAAGTGCAGTTCATTATAAAACAAAGTTGGCTGTTCATAATTTTACAATGTATAATTTATAAAGTCGTGATGCAGTATGTTACTGGTTCGATGAAACGCAAGGTGGTTTGGTTGCATCATGTTTTGCCTCATGCATCGTGGATACCCTATACAGAACGATTGAGGAAAATCCTGTTCAAGTCATTCTGTATTCTGACGTCTGCACATATCAGAACAGAACTGTGATATTATCAAATGCTCTTTTAAGATTAGCAATTGATACTGGAGTATTGATTACACAAAAGTTTTTGGAGAAAGGCCATACTCAGATGGAATGTGACTCAGTTCACAGTTCCATTGACTGCAAGCTTAAAGGACGTGAAGTTGCATTTCCTAGCCAATACGCTATGATATCTAAAGAAGCGAAAAAAAAGCCACATCCATACGAAGTCCAGTACCAAGGTTATTCCTTTTTCACCAACTACGCAGGGGAAAGTTTGTGGCTGTACGACTCAATTAGGCCTGGAAGAGCTGTAAAAAATGAGCCTACAGTTACCGATCTGAGGGTGCTACAGTACCGCCCAAATGGTATTACTTACTACAAGTGCTCTTTCAACGAGGTGTGGCAAGAATTACCGAGGCATCCGAGGAAAATTCTTGTGGATGTTTGCTTTCCGAAAAAGACTGGAAAACAAGAAATCCAAATGGGATAATTTACAACAACTTAAATCTGTTCTTCCTAAACATTGTCATAGCTACATTCTGGAAATTGGAATAAGAACACCGTGAATTCATTGTCCCAGGAAAGGGAAACTTTATTGACACATTCCTGGGGTAAGATACATCACATGATCACACTGACAGAACCACAGGCACATAGACACAGGCAACAGAGCATGCACAATGTCGGCACTAGTACAGTGTATATCCACCTTTCGCAGCAATGCAGGCTGCTATTCTCCCATGGAGACGATCGTAGAGATGCTGGATGTAGTCCTGTGGAACGGCTTGCCATGCCATTTCCACCTGGCGCCTCAGTAGGACCAGCGTTCGTGCTGGACGTGCAGACCACGTGAGACGACGCTTCATCCAGTCCCAAACATGCTCAATGGGGGACAGATCCGGAGATCTTGCTGGCCAGGGTAGTTGACTTACACCTTCTAGAGCACGTTGGGTGGCACGGGATACATGCGGACGTGCATTGTCCTGTTGGAACAGCAAATTCCCTTGCCGGTCTAGGAATGGTAGAACGATGGGTTCGATGACGGTTTGGATGTACCGTGTACTATTCAGTGTCCCCTCGACGATCACCAGAGGTGTACGGCCAGTGTAGGAGATCGCTCCCCACACCATGATGCCGGGTGTTGGCCCTGTGTGCCTCGGTCATATGCAGTCCTGATTGTGGCGCTCACCTGCACGGCGCCAAACACGCATCTGACCATCATTGGCACCAAGGCAGAAGCGACTGTCATCGCTGAAGACGACACGTCTCCATTCGTCCCTCCATTCACGCCTGTCGCGACACCACTGGAGGCGGGCTGCACGATGTTGGGGCGTGAGCGGAAGACGGCCTAACGGTGTGCGGGACCGTAGCCCAGCTTCATGGAGACGGTTGCGAATGGTCCTCGCCGATACCCCAGGAGCAACAGTGTCCCTAATTTGCTGGGAAGTGGCGGTGCGGTCCCCTACGGCACTGCGTAGGATCCTATGGTCTTGGCGTGCATCCGTGCGTCGCTGCGGTCCGGTCCCAGGTCGACGGGCACGTGCACCTTCCGCCAACCACTGGCGACAACATCGATGCACTGTGGAGACCTCACGCCCCACGTGTTGAGCAATTCGGCGGTACGTCCACCCGGCGTCCCGCATGCCCACTATACGCCCTCGCTCAAAGTCCGTCAACTGCACATACGGTTCACGTTCACGCTGTCGCGGCATGTTACCAGTGTTAAAGACTGCGATGGAGCTCCGTATGCCACGGCAAACTGGCTGACACTGACGGCGGCGGTGCACAAATGCTGCGCAGCTAGCTCCATTCGACGGCCAACACCGCGGTTCCTGGTGTGTCCGCTGTGCCGTGCGTGTGATCATTGCTTGTACAGCCCTCTCGCAGTGTCCGGAGCAAGTATGGTGGGTCTGACACACCGGTGTCAATGTGTTCTTTTTTCCATTTCCAGGAGTGTATAATGGCAACATTCATTATGAATGAAAATTATCGCGGAGGTAACTGTGTGACGAGTATCAGTGCAGTGTAATTCTCTGTTGCTGCTTTGAGTGACGTTTAAGATTTTCATTGAAGAAGTGTGCAGATATTATGGGAACTATGTAAATAGTATATTTATTTAAAATGTTTCTTTAAAATATTTCAATAAAAATGATTAATGCTCCAGAACGTGTTCTTACTGGCTTTCTTAGCACCAAATACCAATGTAAATGTGTCAAGTCGTGCTGGGAGACTGACAAACTAATACCGCGTAAGCAACAGATGATGGCGTAAATACCGAGACAATTCGGCGTATGTGCCGTAATTAAGCTTTCTAAAGCGTATTTTTCGTTTCACATTTTTATTTGACCTAATATTTCCTTGTAGTGCTACGATGCAAATTTAGCGCCGCTGTGAAATGTATTAGGCATTTTAGACATTTTTTGTCTCTCGTGTAAAATTCTTATTTTGCTACTTCAGCGGTATTCTTGCTTCACCGACGTTATGTACATCGTATTATACATTCAAATCTATGAGGGAATAACACATTTTAAAACCGATTTCTATCATTCGTCTACATGCGAGAAATCTTACTTTTGAGTCTTTAGGTTGTATCCACTGCTTAGCTCTACAGCACTTGTCTGTTCGACGTCGAAAGGTGAGAACAGCTGATACAGATTTGTGAAGACATCAAGAACACTTCTTCTCAAAACGACAATTGTCTAACGACAAGCTCATCGAAAATAGTTGCCATTTATTGCGATTTGGACTGTATTATGAGTAAAAATGCAGTACGTAACAAAACAAACTTCAAACTCAGACCAATATAATATTTCTTTGACAACTGCTTCTACTCCATATAGTTTTATAAATGTGTATAATGCGTATATGTGGGTATGTTTCATTGCTGTTCACTGTAAATTACTACGTGTAGAAAAGAATTACTGGTAGCAAACACTAGTGCAAAAGATTACCGTAAGAATTGTCAGTACATTATCATATTTTGCGGTGTCAACAGGCATTATGAGTTTAAACTAACTAGTTTGACATTACAGTGGGAGAACACATTTATGATCCATTGAAAAAGCTAACAATTAACGATCTGTGGTATGTAACTCAACAGAATGCTGACCGATTACGTCAAAAACCGATATACCGGTATCGACAGGTAACCGTCCTTTTCATTTTAAGACATTTTTCCAATTTGTGCCATGATCATGACAAGGGTTTACGTGTCGAAATACTGGAGCTTCTGACGAATTTATCCTGGTGCATTCTCGCAAGTAATACAACAGCTGGGAAACACTCAACTTCTCCTTGGGCAATGAGTTGCCCATTATAGTCTGAATATTTCACAGGCTACACATTCCTAATCAAGTAAAGCTAGGAAGTTCTCCTGTATAGTGTATGCAATTGATGTGTCGACAAAAATGTTTTTAACCCATGGGTCTTTAAAACCAAGAAAGAGCATTACTTTGAAACAAAAGTCTACATCGTATTACCATTGACTATCTGAGTCCCTGTTCGAACCATCTGATTGTAAATTTAGGATGATATGTCCAAGGCTTTTATCCATCTTCACCTCCCCGTGAAAGTCTTATTTTAGAAAATTTTCAGCGTGACACATACAGTGTGCCGACGCTGAAGGGGGAGCTATCTATTGCTTCAAGCACAAGCCTTTCAATGTCTGTTGTCTTGAATGATTTATTTTTTTCCCCACACATAGCTTGTATTATACTGACAGTAATATGTGGTTAAATACAAAACTGTGTGACCACACGCACATGCAAGGATGTCAAATTTGTTCATTCTGTCACATGACTTTTATAAATTAACGAGCTGCGAGAGTTCAGCACGAGTCTGGCTTATATTATCAGGAATATTTTTATTTTTCAGCCAGAGCACAATGTCCCGTTCCTGGTGCTCGTACTTGGTCATTTCTCTGTAACAGCTGAATGGTAACTGGCACGGTAATTAAAATGACGACTTCGAAAGTAGGTATCGCAAAAAATGTTCAGCGTATCACTTCTTGAAAGTGACAGTGTTCATTTCTGAATGGTAGTCACTACTGTTTTTTCTGAAATCTAAATAAAAGTTTACTGTCAGGAACCAAATCAGAAGAAGAGCAGCAAGTAGAATAACAACCAGAGAACCTTTTCCTAAGGGAACTTTAAAACCGCCAGTACCATCACTCATTTTACAGCAGGTGTTCATGAAATGATTCTGATTCACCCATATTTCATCAAGGTATTACACTGTAGGACTACCTCCTCCTTTTGTATCGCGCATCTTTGTAACGGACGTGCTTTGTGCTGCTTCTAGAATCAGAATTACAATCAGAATTTTTATTATCACATAACATACAAAGTCAAATCACAGATCTGATGTACTGGAGACTCGTCAACAGTACATTTACATTACATTTACAATTTGTATATACAGTATTACAAAATCAATATATCAACACTCGAGTTTACATATATTACAAAGTAGTATATAACAACAGCATTTATGTAGTCAACATATTTTACAATAATTTATTTGACACAAAACTGCTAAGCTTAATGTACAGGTGATGTTTCCTTGCTCAGACTTCCACATCGTCATTCATAAATTCTTCTACGGAGTAATAACATTTCTCCACTAATAACTTCTGCAGCTTTGGTTTCAGTTGCCCTAGCTCCATGCCGTTTATTCGCTTCTTTTTTAGCATGTTGCAGATTTTCATGCCCATATATTCTGGGGTTTGAGCATTAACTTTAACCTGTGAGTAAGAAGCATGGAGTCTGTCTTATTCCTAGTGTTGTATTGATGCTTAAAATTGTTGTCTGTGAATAACACATGGTTACTGTATACAAAAACAAACAGTTCATAGATGTACAAATAGGGGGCACTTAATACTTTTAGATCTCTCAACAGTGGGCGACAAGATTCTTTTGGTCTTTTGTTACACATATTTCCAACAATTGATTTTTGTAATTTTAGTATTCTAATGATTTTGCTATTATTACCCCAAAAGATAAAGCCACACAGTTTCAAAATATCTGTGATAAACTACTTTTCTTATCTCCATGCTAGTTGAATATGAGAAAATCTTCATAGCAAAGGTCAGAACTTTGCTAAGTATTCTATATGTGAAAACCAGGATAAGCTTTGGTCCAAATGTATTCCTAAAAATTTAACACAATCTGATTCTTTCAGGTCTTGGTTTCTGCAGGCAATATGAATTTCATTTGTCTTAGAGTTTTTAGTTTTAAACTGTAGTAAATGTGTTTTTCTAATACTCAGTTGTTACCAGTTAGACAGTCTTGTAGATTTGTGACAGTTGAGGGAATTTGTTCTGAGTGATTGCTTTCGATGAGGGCAGACATATCATCAGTGAATAAAACTGAGTGTGAATTTATGTTTAGTGGCAGGTCATTTATGTAAAGTAAGAATAAAATTGGACCCAGAATTGAGCCTTGTGAAATAATTACCCATACAGAGAAGAAATTTCCCTTGCTTGATGATATAACTACTCTTTGTTTTCTCTTTGTGAGGTATAACCTGAACCACTCTAAAACATGACCTCCAATTCCGTATTTTTCCATTTTATACAGGAGCAACTGATGATTTATACAATCGAATGCTTTTGTGAGGTCACAGAAGAATCCTGCAACTTTGCTAGACTTGTCCAAGGCAGAACAAATTTTTTTTTTTAGAAACTCATTTATGGCATCTATTATGTTTTTGCCTTTCTGAAAGCCATATTGATTATCTGACAGCATATTTGATTTTTCTATATTTTTTTTGATTTGCATTACTACCACTTTTTCAAATATTTTTGAGAAAATTGGGAGAATAGAGATTGGGCGGTAGTTCCCCATATATTCTCTTGAGCCTTTTTTTGAACAAATATATTACATCTACATGCTTCAGGGCATGTGGAAAGTGGCCTTCTTTGAGTGATTGATTGATTATTGAGCAAAGGGGGTGGGCTATTATCATGGCAGCTGATTTAACTACTTTGATAGGTATGCCATCCCACCCTGCAGAATTATTGTTTTTGAGCTGTAATATCTTTTTTTAAATTTGTTAAAGCATTCTTCTACCTTTTGACCTAATTGTACTTTTTCGGCATTACCATCTACATCTGCAACTGATTTTGATATAATTATAAAAAAAAGTTGGTAAAAGATTCTGAAATTAGTGGAGGATTTGTCATAGTTTTATGTTGTTGTTGTTGTGGTCTTCAGTCCCGAGACTGGTTTGATGCAGCTCTCCATGCTACTCTAGCCTGTGCAAGCTTCTTCATCTCCCAGTACCTACTGCAACCTACATCCTTCTGAATCTGCTTACTGTATTCATCTCTTGGTCTCCCTCTACGATTTTTACCCTCCACGCTGCCCTCCAATCCTAAATTGGTGATCCCTTGGTGCCTCAGAACATGTCCTACCAACCGATCCCTTCTTCTGGTCAAGTTGTGCCACAAACTTCTCTTCTCCCCAATCCTATTCAATACTTCCTCATTAGTTATGTGATCTACACATTTAATCTTCAGCATTCTTCTGTAGCACCACATTTCGAAAGCTTCTATTCTCTTCTTGTCCAAACTATTTATCGTCCATGTTTCATTTCCATACATGGCTACACTCCATACAAATACATTCAGAAATGACTTCCTGACACTCAAATCTATACTCGATGTTAACAAATTTCTCTTCTTCAGAAACGCTTTCCTTACCATTGCCAGTCTACATTTTATATCCTCTCTACTTCGACCATCATCAGTTATTTTGCTCCCCAAATAGCAAAACTCCTATACCACCTTAAGTGTCTCATTTCCTAATCTAATTCCTTCAGCATCACCCGACTTAATTCGACTACATTCCATTATCCTCGTTTTGCTTTTGTTGATGTTCATTTTATATCCTCCTTTCAAGACACTATCCATTCCGTTCAACTGCTCTTCCAAGTCCTTTGCTGTCTCTGACAGAATTACAATGTCATCGGTGAACCTCAAAGTTTTTATTTCTTCTCCATGGATTTTAATACCTACTCCAAATTTTTCTTTTGTTTCCTTTACTGCTTGCTCAATATACAGATTGAATAACATCGGGGAGAGACTACAACTCTGTCTCACGCCCTTCCCAATCGCTGCTTCCCTATCATGACCCTCGACTCTTATAACTGCCATCTGGTTTCTGTACAAATTGTAAATAGCCTTTCGCTACCTGTATTTTACCCTTGCCACCTTCAGAATTTGAAAGAGAGTATTCCAGTCAACATTGTCAAAAGCTTTCTCTAAGTCTACAAATGCTAGAAACGTAGGTTTGCCTTTCCTTAATCTTTCTTCTAAGATAAGTCGTAGAGTCAGTATTGCTTCACGTGTTCCAACATTTCTACGGAAGCCAAATTGATCTTCCCCGAGGTCGGCTTCTACTAGTTTTTCCATTCGTCTGTAAAGAATTCGCGTTAGTATTTTGCAGCTGTGACTTATTAAACTGATAGTTCGGTAATTTTCACTTCTGTCAACACCTGCTTTCTTTGGGATTGGAATTATTATATTCTTCTTGGAGTCTGAGGGTATTTCACCTGTCTCATACATCTTGCTCACCAGATGGTAGTGTTTTGTAAGGACTGGCTCTCCCGAGGCCGTCAGTAGTTCCAATGGAATGTTGTCTACTCTGAGGGCCTTGTTTCGACTCAGGTCTTTCAGTGCTCTGTCAAACTCTACACGCAGTATCGTATCTCCTATTTCATCTTCATCTACATCCTCTTCCAATTCCATAATATTGCCTTTAAGTACATCGCCCTTGTATAGACCCTCTATATACCCCTTCTATCTTTCTGCTTTCTCTTCTTTGGGTTTCCATCTGAGCTCTTGATGTTCATACAAGTGGTTCTCTTATTCCAAAGATCTCTTTAATTTTCCTGTATGCAGTATCTATCTTACCCCTAGTGAGATAAGCCTCTACATCCTTACATTTGTCCTCTAGCCATCCCTGCTTAGCCATTTTGCACTTCCTGTCGACCTCATTTTTGAGACGTCTGTATTCGTTTTTGCCTGCTTCATTTACTGCATTTTTATATTTTCTCCTTTCATCAATTAAATTCAATATTTCTTCTGTCACCCTAGGATTTCTACTAGCCCTCGTCTTTTTACCTACTTGATCCTCTGCTGCCTTCACTACTTCGTCCCTCAAAGCTACCCATTCTTCTTCTACTGTATTCCTTTCCCCCATTCCTGTCAATTGCTCCCTTATGCTCTCCCTGAAACTCTGTACAATCTCTGGTTCTTTTAATTTATCCAGGGCCCATCTCAAATTCCCACCTTTTTGCAGTTTCTTCAGTTTTAATCTACAGGTCATAACCAATAGATTGTGGTCAGAGTCCACATCTGCCCCTGGAAATGTCTTACAATTTAAAACCTGGTTCCTAAATCTCTGTCTTACCATTATATAATCTATCTGATACCTTTTAGTATCTCCAGGGTTCTTCCATGTATACAACCTTCTTTTATGATTCTTGAACCAAGTGTTACCTATGATTAAGTTTTGCTCTGTGCAAAATTCTACCAGGCGGCTTCCTCTTTCATTTCTTTGCCAATTCCATATTCACCTACTACGTTTCCTTCTCTCCCTTTTCCTACTACCGAATGCCAGTCACCCATGAGTATTAAATTTTCATGTCCCTTCACTATCTGAATAATTTCTTTTATTTCATCATACATTTCTTCAATTTCTTCGTCATCTGCAGAGCTAGTTTGCATATAAAATTGTACTACTGTAGTAGGTGTGGGCTTCGTATCTATCTTTGCCACAATAATGCGTTCACTGTGATGTTTGTAGTAGCTTACCCGCATTCCTATTTTCCTATTCATTATTAAACCTACTCCTGCATTACCCCTATTTGATTTTGTGTTTATAGCCCTGTAGTCACCTGACCAGAAGTCTTGTTCCTCCTGCCACCGAATTTCACTAATTCCCACTATATCTAACTTTAACCTATCCATTTCCTTTTTTAAATTTTCTAACCTACCTGCCGATTAAGGGATCTGACACTCCACGCTCCGATCCGTAGAACGCCAGTTTTCTTTCTCCTGATAACGACATCCTCTTGAGTAGTCCCCGCCCGGAGATCCGAATGGAGGACTATTTTACCTCCGGAATATTTTACCCAAGAGGACGCCATCATCATTTAATCATACAGTAAAGCTGCATGCCCTCGGGAAAGATTACGGCCGTAGTTTCCCCTTGCTTTCAGCCGTTCGCAGTACCAGCACAGCAAGGCCGTTTTGGTTATTGCTACAAGGCCAGATCAGTCAATCATCCAGACTGCTGCCCCTGCAACTACTGAAAAGGCTGCTGCCCCTCTTCAGGAACCACACGTTTGTCTGGCCTCTCAACAGATACCCCTCCGTTTCGGTTGCACCTACGGTACGGCTATCTGTATCGCTGAGGCACGCAAGCCTCCCCACCAACGGGAAGGTCCATGGTTCATGGGGGGAGGCATAGTTTTATTTCTCACCTTAATTTTGGAGATAATTTTGCTGTTACTTCTCACCTGCAGTTCTGATTTTACGACTGACCAGACTACCTTTGGTTCGTTTTCATGAGCCAAGATGAATTTACTATTCACCATTTCTTTTGCAGCTTTCACTACCCTTTTAAATAAGCCTTTATACTGTTTGACATAATTTATGAAAACGGGGTCTTTGTTGTATTTCATCTCCTTGTGCCCTTTTCTTTTCTTCCACTTGGATATTTTTATTCCAGCGGTGATCCAATTTAGCTTATTTGACACCTTATTGTGGAATACTCCTAAGTGTAAATAATTCATTAAATACACGTAAGAAACTTTCTAGAAACCTGCTGAATTGTACAGAGACTGGAGTATCATCTTCAACTTGCCACTCCACCTCTTCTAATTTAGAACAGAACTGTTTTAAATTTTCAGCAGTAAAATGTCTTTTGCTATAAGTATTTTTAGTGCTTGGTTCATTTGCATTTGATATTTCAATGAACAGAGCAGAGTGGTCTGAGAGACATAATTCGACACATAACTACTTTGCAACATCAAATTTATAATTTGTTAAAATGTTATCAATGCAGCTTCCTGTATATTCTTTTTCTCTTGTGATTTCCGTGAAGCTTACCTTGAAACAAAACTTTTGGATTAAGTTCATATACTTTTTGAGCCCTTTGATCGTTTTAATAAATTTATTTTGAAACCAGCTGCTATTGATACTTTTTTCTTTTCTCAATGATGACTTTCTGTAAAAAAAATTTAATTTTTGTATAAGTAATTTTGTTATCCCTACACCTGGGATTCTATATATAGAAACAATAATATTATTTGTCTTTCTAATACAATTGAGCAGCTTTCAAATACTCCTTCATTTAGAACATTGAAATCATCTTTTATTTTATACGCAACAGAGTTATTTACAAGTATGCACGAGCCCCCATGAGTACTATTTGTTCTACAAAAGCTTGGGGCCACATTGAAATTTTTTAACTTACTTAAAATTATGACACTATCTTTTGTAAGCCAATGTTCGTGTATAAACAAACAATTTTAATATTTTTACATTCTGAGAGTAAAATTTGTAGTTCATCAGTTTTATTCATTCTTTCATTTTGATGGGTTGTAACCATGTCATTTATGTTCAATTGCATTAAAAAGTGCTGATTTTTGCCTAAGGTTTCAAGAATAGCATTCTTTATAGGATTTTTACACTTCCTATTCTCTTGTTCCTTATTTACAGTTGTTGTTGGAAATGTTTGGGAACCAGTACAATCATGAATAGAAACGTTTCTTACCTTTGTATGTACCTTAGGCTCACTGGCACTAAAAAGTCCTTTAAGTGCAGCGGTTGTTTGACTTTTCTATTTGGGAGTCGAGTGGTTGTAGCTGTTGTACTGGCTGTTGGTGGTGGATTGGTTTCTGCTAATGGGCTGGCTGTTGATGGTGGGATGGTTTCTCCTGCTGCATCAGTTCGTAATATGTTTCAAGTTGGTGAGAGTTTTCTGCTTCTGCTAACGACAGTGTAGTTTTTGGTTTAAACCAATCCGTAATTCGTGTTTTTCTGGCGATTTTTAAGCTTGGGGTTTGTTCCCTCATGACACTGGTACTAGTAAATAATTTTTCTGCTAAAAGTTCTTTTCCTAATTTATTTAAATGGAGTCCATGAACAGTGAAAAACCTTCGACCTAAGCCATGTACGTCAATAATTTCTAAAGTCTTAAAATTAGAACATATTTCAGAGATTTGTTTGTTAGCAGCACAAATTTCACGGTTTACACACGACCAGATGGGCAACTCATAACGAGGTGGTATGTTTACAACGCGAAAAGCGGTACGTATTAATTTGTTTAAACAGTTCTTCAGATCTTTTATCAACTTGTACGTTTCATTCCGATAAACATCGTTTGAGCCACCTACAATTACGACAAAATCATCTTTATTTAAGTTGGATATCTGAGCATAATTTGTTTGTGCTGCAATCTCACGAAACGGCGCTCCTGGTTTGACAAAGCCTGATACTTTTAAATTACATTTATCTGTCAACAGTGCAGAAATTCCACGTCTGTGGCTGTCATGTAGCACACAAGGATCATTTTTTACTTTTTTTTGCAGTCGGTGTTATGGAAACAAGTATTTATGAAGATAGTAACTGTTCCCGAAAGAGCAGATACATTTGATGACCGTGCAGTTTCTCTAGAGTAAATGATGATTATTTGAAACCCTCAGCTGCCGACAGGTGTTATTGATATACCTCGATGGGGACAGCTGAAAATGTGTGCTCCGTCCGGTGAAGTCCCTGCAGTCGCGCTATCCATCTGTGACCTCGGCGGCTGAGATGGATACCGGCACGGTAACTCAGCGTGTGTGCTCTTTGTCATAAAAAGAATCAACGATCAACTTGAACGGATGTGTTGTGACATCCGCCCAGACCAAACACAACGAACTATATCGAACAATATGAAAAGGGGAAAAAAAAGGATGGATAGAGCGTCTGCAATGCAAGCAGGAGATCCCGGCTTCGTGTCACGGTCGGGGCACACATTTTCAGCTGTCCCCCATCGAGGTATATCAACAACACCTGTCGGCAGCTGAGGGTTTTCAATTAATTATCATTTAAACAAGTATTTGCCCAGAAGCCATATTATGTTTCTGCACATTTCCTACAGGTATTATCTTCCCTACTTAAGACTCCGTGTTAGATATTATTACACACGTCACTTCTTTCAATTAAAAACTCTCTTCTTAACATGTTTGAAACCAATGTATTTTAAAATTCTTGTCATTGACGAAGCGCTACCTTTGAAGCCAATTTGCTCAGGCATAATTGCAACAAGTTTTTTTGATGTTGGGTATTCCCTTCTCGTATACTTTTCAAACACGAGCGCTTTAAACATCGTTGTCAAAACCATGCATTTGTGTCACCGGTTTCTCGCGCTTTCTGTGATTCTTCAGGCGATTGAAAACAAAATTTCCTGCGTTTTCTACAGTTCCGACACTTTCGTTTACTATTCTCTCTACAGCTCCGACACTTTTTTATTTACTATACTCTGTACCGTTCTCCTACCTAAACGTGCTTCTGCAGTTCGTTCTTGAGTGTTGAAAACGTCAAAAATAAAAGTATCGCTTTCAGATTAAAATTTGAAGATGTTGTAAATTATGTACATAAATCTCCTCGGCTGCTTGTGAAGCATTTACATAGATATGATTTCTCTGCAATTGACAATTAAGTGCCTTGGAGAGCGTGCATAGAACCAAGCTATGCCTCCATCGTTCCCCTCTCGAACAGCGCGCAGAAAGGCGTACGCACTTATCTTTCCTTGCAAACTCTAATTCCTCTTATTTCATTATGAATTGTGATGAACATTCCTCCCTAATAGGCCCTATGTAGGTGGGCGCCAACAAAGTATTTTCACACACTGAAAGTTGGCGACTGAAATTTCATGAGAAAATTCTGCCACAACGAAAAGCAACATTGTTTTGATGATTGCCACCACAACGCGCGTATCATATCCATGGCAAACACTCCCCTATCTCTCGCAAATACAAAACGAGCTGCCCTTTTTTTAACTTTTTCGATCAATTCTATCTGCTGTGGATCGTACACCTGACAGCAATAATCCAGAAGTAGGCGGAAAAGCATAGTGTAAGTAGTCTCTTTAGAAGACCTGTTACAATTTCTAAATGCTCTGCCAATAAATCGCAGTCTTTTGTTTGCCTTCCACACAATGTTACCCATGTGACAGTTGCATTTTAAGTTACTCATAATTGTAATCCCTAAGTGTTTAGTTGAATTTACAGTCTTTAGAATCGTGTGTTTTATATCCTGTAAATCAAATTTAGCGGATTCCTTGTAGTAATCATGCAGATGACTTTAAGCTTTTCATTAATTAGAGTCAATTGCCACTTTTCTCACCATGCAGTTATCTTGTCTAAGTCGTTTTCTAATCTGTTTTAGTCTCCGATGACTCTATAAGACAGCAAATCACAGCATCATCTGAAAACAGTCTAAGAAGGCTGCTCAGATTGTCGCTTAACTCTTTTACTCGATGATTTTCCGTAGATTACCTATCTGACAGGATGTCACGAAACCAGTCACACAACTAATATGATACTCCATAGACACACAATTCAATTAAAGTTGCTTGTGAGCAACTTCACTTTTATTGCCATCACCTGACATATTCATTTGGAAACCACATCAAAACGTTTACAGACACACATTCACAGCTATACTGCTACAATAAAGTAACATCAACACCTGAATGAATAATTCGGTTACTCTGTGACTGAAACTGCACTGTCACAAAATATGGCAACAGTGCATGTGGGAGAGAGATTCTAGCAGTAACTCGTGACTAGCTGCTCAGAAAGAGGATGAATCGTATAGGCTATCAGCAGTTAATAATGGGGGATGAGCAGAACGGCTGAAAATAGGGCCGCCTTCCAACATGATGTGAGCTATAGCAGCAACATCCACACTCATATCGGATTCACATAGATGCCTGTGATACCTTTTTATTTCTTGCATCACACATATTATAAATTTCTACAAGAGTCTCCAGTGCTGCTGCCAGACAACAACAGTGGAAGCTTCAATCATAAATTTTGATTCAACAATTTGGGAAACTTTGGTGATTCCTTCATGGTTGTATATTGTTGTGACAGTTCTTGTATAAATCACTCTATGCACTCAAACACTAATCGATGAATTTTGAGAATAAAAAATGCAGCATCAAGAGCTAGTTCATCTGGCATTGTTTTATTTACCCTATTTCCTCAGTCAATGATAATTCATATCACTGCATTTTCAGTGCCAAAAGCAACACCATTGTCTATGGCTGTGGTTCATTCCATCATTTAAAACTAATTCAGGGCTTTTAATTTGGCTAGTCCTTCATCCAAAGTTAATTTTTGAGATTGTAGATATTGTTGGACTAAATTTACTTCTTCCAGCATCACTTGCCAAATTTTGGAGATTGTAGATATTGTTGGACTAAATTTACTTCTTCCAGCATCACTTGCCAAAAGTTGATGTAGGTCAAATAGGTAGAATCTCATAACTGGAAGGAGCAAGCTGGCTGCAGATCTACTATCAAAGATTCCACTTACATGGATCATACGTATCTTCCAAAGTATCCACAACTAGTTTCACTTTTTTTTTAAGACTTTCAATGAATTAATGAGCACTCCAGTGAGTATCAAACAATCATTTCAAACTTCCCACTTCCATTTTCTTTAGAAGTAATTTCCATTTATACTTTTGTACAAGAAGGGAAGAATGAATATAACTTCTCTACAGCTCCAAAGCAGTTGCTGCTAAAAGGAACACATGAGAATACACGAACTCCACAAAGATTTATGCAATGTTTTACACAGTGACAGAACAAAGCTTTGGTATTGACTTCTCATATTTTTCATTGTACTCTCCTATGTACACCTGACACTGGCGCGGCATAGCCACTTCCTAGAGCCCTGCATACGCAATATCCAGCCCAACTGTGGGTGAATATCTTTTGACATATCCTCTGCAGCCCTTATTGACATAAACAAAGTTGCAAATGGTTTTTTATGGTTAGTTCTGGTATATGAAACCTAGATGACTCTAGTGTTGATCTTGATGTATACAGTTGATAAAAACCATTGCTTAAATCTAGATGACTGTTCTAGTTCATCTTGTAGGATTTTTATATTCAGAATACAAATTATACAAGAATTATGTATAATCTTTAAAAAGTAATTTTCAGAATATAATACTTTAGTTATAAAACTGATCAACCACTAGAAGCTCTCCACTGCATTTATGCGCATATTTTTGAACTGTTCTTATAATACACCTGTACAGATGGCATAGATATCAAGAAACATTTCACGTACAATAACTGCATCTAGCTGACAACTAGTTATAATCTACAGTTTTAAGTTTAAAGCAATGTCTTAAATGTCTTACAAAAATTCCGAACACACCCGTTGACAATCGCCGAGGCACGATAGCGGTTAAGTTGGTGCCAATTTTTACAGTTTGCAAACATATTGTGCCTAGAACTCCACGCTGCCTCTTATTTACTGAATATGTTTTAGCCTTGTTTGAGATATGATTAAAAGTGGTCTGGCCCTGAGGTGGCCTCCAAATATCAGGATCACCATATGCCCAGGACGGGCCACATCCTCTTGGTCTACACCTGCCTGCGATGTTGTGGGAAACAAAAGAAAACTTGTTATAAGCTCACTCAATTGGAATCTGTCGAATAAGACAAGGCTGTTTTTGGACTTAGTTCTTATCAATGTAATAATGATGTCCCAAATACTGAAGAAACCTCATAATGCATGATCAATGTAAACAAGAGTACAATATACAATACATTGTTTAGGAGAAGCATCTCATTTATTTCAAGAACTAGATGATGGATTTGTACTTTAACTTCCTGCAGTAACGGCAACACTTTGAGAAACGAAGTTTGATTAGATGATGATGGTGAGCATGAGGAAATAATAAGGTAAGCAAGATTAAGTAATAGGAAGTGGTAGCTTCAGATCAGAATTTTGGTTGGTCGATATGGGGAGGGGACCAAACAGTGAGGTCATCATCCCCTTCAAATTAGGGAAGGATGGGGTAGGAAGTTGGCCATGCCCATTCAAAGGAACAATCCCAGTATTTGCCTGAAGCGATTTAGGGAAACATGGAAAAGCTATATCAGGCTGACCAGACGCGAGTTTGAGCCATTGTCCTCCCGAATACAAGTCCAGTGTGCTAACTACTGTGCGACCTTGTTTGGTTTAAAATAAGGGAAAGGCAACTATACATCTATAGAAGACTGATTTGTTGGTGCACTGATACTTGTAACAGAAAACAGTGTTCACTAGGTTTTGAGCTCTGGCTTTGTTTCTAGTAGAAACTCACAATCACACATACATACAAATACACACTACTGCAGTCATGGACAGTCTGATTACTGAGAACAGTTGCCTTGTGTGATGGATGGGGGGAAGAGGTAGAAAATGACAAATGATGAAAGAAAGGGATAGCAGAGTAGTGTGAGGTCTGAGGGAGAAAGATACACTCCTTGAAATGGAAAAAAGAACACATTGACACCGGTGTGTCAGACCCACCATACTTGCTCCCGACACTGCGAGAGGGCTGTACAAGCAATGATCACGCGCACGGCACAGCGGACACACCAGGAACCGCGGTGTTGGCCATTGAATGGCGCTAGCTGCGCAGCATTTGTGCACCGCCGCCGTCAGTGTCAGCCAGTTTGCCGTGGCATACGGAGCTCCATCGCAGTCTTTAACACTGGTAGCATGCCGCGACAGCGTGGATGTGAACCGTTTGTGCAGTTGACGGACTTTGAGCGAGGGCGTATAGTGGGCATGCGGGAGGCTGGGTGGACGTACCGCCGAATTGCTCAACACGTGGGGCGTGAAGTCTCCACAGTACATTCATGTTGTCGCCAGTGGTTGGCGGAAGGTGCACGTGCCCGTCAACCTGGGACCGGAACGCAGCGACGCACGGATGCACGACAAGACCGTAGGATCCTACGCAGTGCCATAGGGGACCGCACCGCCACTTCCCAGCAAATTAGGGACACTGTTGCTCCTGGGGTATCGGCGAGGACCATTCGCAACCGTCTCCATGAAGCTGGGCTATGGTCCCGCACACCGTTAGGCCGTCTTCCGCTCACGCCCCAACATCGTGCAGCCCGCCTCCAGTGGTGTCGCGACAGGCGTGAATGGAGGGACGAATGGAGACGTGTCGTCTTCAGCGATGACAGTCGCTTCTGCCTTGGTGCCAATGATGGTCAGATGCGTGTTTGGCGCCGTGCAGGTGAGCGCCACAATCAGGACTGCATATGACCGAGGCACACAGGGCCAACACCCGGCATCATGGTGTGGGGAGCGATCTCCTACACTGGCCGTACACCTCTGGTGATCGTCGAGGGGACACTGAATAGTGCACGGTACATCCAAACCGTCGTCGAACCCATCGTTCTACCATTCCTAGACCGGCAAGGCAACTTGCTGTTCCAACAGGCAATGCACGTCCGCATGTACCCCGTTCCACCCAACGTGCTCTAGAAGGTGTAAGTCAACTACCCTGGCCAGCAAGATCTCCGGATCTGTCCCCCATTGAGCATGTTTGGGAATGGATGAAGTGTCGTCTCACGCGGTCTGCACGTCCAGCACGAACGCTGGTCCAACTGAGGCGCCAGGTGGAAATGGCATGGCAAGCCGTTCCACAGGACTACATCCAGCATCTCTACGGTCGTCTCCATGGGAGAATAGCAGCCTGCATTGCTGCGAAAGGTGGATATACACTGTACTAGTGCCGACATTGTGCATGCTCCGTTGCCTGTGTCTATGTGCCTGTGGTTCTGTCAGTGTGATCATGTGATGTATCTGACCCCAGGAATGTGTCAATAAAGTTTCCCCTTCCTGGGACAATGAATTCACGGTGTTCTTATTTCAATTTCCAGGAGTGTAGTTGACTTACAGGCTGCACAACAAGACAGCAAGACTTCTGACAGTGTAAAGCATACACGACAAATAGAAAGAGGGAAGGGGAAATAGGAGGAGTATGGAGATGGAAAGGAAGAGCCATTCTCTGCTTGCAAAGATCTGCTGTCACATGGATTGTCAGCCACACAATGCACTCCATCTACCACCTGCAACACAATGAGATATTGATATTTGTAACTTATCATGGGCCCAACATGAGAAAACATGGAAAATACCAAAATATGAAGAAATTTTTTGGATATTTCAATCATTGTATTAGATATAGCCTTAAAATGAATTGTGTTGATTGTCAGTGACCAGTCTGGTCAACAACTATTCAACAATAACAAACTAGCAGGCCCCTATCAACATCAAGATGCAGCAACAGCCAGAGGACATGGAGTTGGTGAACTGTATTAAGTGTCAAATAATTTCCCATTTACTATGTAAGTTTGTAAGATAATGTAAAAAAAAAAATGTATATATGAAAGAGAGAGGGAGGAAGAGTGGCAAGAGAAGGCAGTAAATGATTTGGACAAGGAAGGTGTGGCATGGGTAATGACAGAATGGAAAAGGGATAGTATAAAGTGAGGCAGTGGGAATCAGGTTAGCGAGGGTTTAGGCCAGGATCATTGCAAGAATTCAGGATATGCTGAAGAGAGAATTCCTACCACCATAGTTAAGAGAAACTGGTGCTGGAATGGAGTATCCAAATAGGATGCATAGTGAAGCAGCTGTGTTGTGGTGTGCAGCAACTGGATGGTCAACAATGGGGATGGCAACAGTTTCATGGTGGACATTCATGTGAGTAGAGTTGGTTACTTATTAGGCCCACATAAAATTCTGCACAGCAATTGCAACACAGCTGCCATATAATATGGCTGCTTTCCCACATGACCCTATCTTTACCAGGTAGAAAATGCCTTTGACTGGACTACTGTATGAGGTGGTGTATGGTTGTATGTAACGGGCCTTGCAGCTGGGTCATCCACAAGGGAATGACACATGTGGTGCAGGACTGGAATAGGGATGGACAAGGATATTTTATAGGTTGTGTGGACAGCAGAACATTACTTTGCATGATGTGGGTGGAATTATGGGTAAGATATCCCTCATCTCAGAGCACGACGGGTGATAGTCAAATCCTTGGTGAAGGATATAGTTCAGCTTTTCAAAATCAGGGCAGTAATGGATGAACAGAGAAGTGCTAGTCATTGGCCTGTAAACCTGTACTGGTGTCAGAGGGGGAAATGGCACAAGAGAGATGTTTATGGATGAGTGGTTAAGACACTGTCTGTCAATAAAGACTCTGGTAAGATTACTGATATACACTATGTGATCAAAAGTATCCGGACACCCCCAAAAAATATGTTTTTCATATTGGGTGCATTTTACTGTTGCCAACTGCCGGGTACTCCATATCTGCAATCTCAGTAGTCATGACATCATGAGAGAGCACAATGGGGCACTCCGCAGAACTCACGGACTTCGAATGTGGTCAGGTGATTGGGTGTATGACTGTACACAAGATTTCCACACACCTAAACATCCCTAGGTCCACCGTTTCTGATGTGACAGTGAAGTGGAAGCATGAAGGCACATGTACAGCCCAAAAGCATACAGGCCGATCTCATCTGTTGACTGACAGACTGCTGACAGTTGGAGAGGGTCATAATGTGTAATAGGCAGACATCTATCCAGACCATCACACAGGAATTCCAAAATGCATCAGGATCCATTGCAAGTACTAGGACAGTTACGCAGGAGGTAAAAAACTTAGATTTCATGATCTAGGGTTATTGTGTGGTCATGTTTTTCATGGAGGGGGTTTGCTACCCCTTGTTTTGCATGGCACTATCACAGCACAGGCCTACATTGATGTTTTAAGCACCCTCTTGCTTCCCACTGCTGAAGAGCAATTCGGGGATGGCAATTGCATCTTTCAACATGATCAAGCACATGTTCATAATGCACGACCTGTGGCGGAGAGGTTCCTCGACAGTAACATCCCTCTATGGACTGGCCTGCACAAAGTCCTGACCTGCATCCAATAGAACACCTGTGGCATGTTTTGTGGACTGCCATTCCCCAAGAAACCTTCTGGCACCTGATTGAATGTTGGAAGCTGATATCAAGACTAAGGGTGGGCCAACAACATGCTGAATTCCAGCATTACTGATGGAGGGCACCACAAACTTTTAAGTCATTTTCAGCTGGGTGTCTGAATACTTTTGATCACATAGTGTATTTTGACAACTCCTACTTTCCGCTACAGATGCTTCAATGGTTTGTGAGGCTGTTATGCCAAAGTGCAGTTGCTGTTGATGGTTGGTGTGCTTCACATGAAGAAAGATATCTGTGGAATCATCTGGATGGTGACTAGTTGAGTTGAGGAGAACCAGGTGAAGAGGATTTGGAAATAGGTGTTGAGGTTATGGGGGAAATATCAAAGGTTGTCCTTGCAAAGAGTCCAGGTTATAAAAATGTTGTCAATGAATCTGATCTAGACAAAGTGGTTTGAGTTGTTGCTTGGATAGGAATGATTCCTCCAGATGGCCCATAAATAAGTTTGAATAGGATGGTGCCATGTGAGTACCCATAGCATTGCTTATACATTTGGCTCTCAAAAGTGAAATAATTGTGGGTTAGGTTGTGGTTGGTTCGGAGGATTAGGAAGAAGTTGTCATGTTAGGTATCAGGACACTGAACAACTACTGTTCAGTGGCCACAAGGCCATGGGCATTAAGGATATTGATGTACAAGGATGTCACGCCTACAGTGACCAGTAAGGAGTTTAGTGATCACTAAACAGGAATTGTAGGAAGACTGCGAAGAATGTAAGCAGTGTTTTGTATCTAGAATCGGAGGTTATGGACAATAGTTTGGTGGTGCTGGTCAAAAGGGGCACAGCTTCATTCTGTGGGAACATTGTAATCAGACACAACTGAGTGACCTGTAAGACTGGGTTTATAGACTAGTTAAAAAGACAGAGTGTTTGGGGAGGGGGGCGGTGTTGTTAATGGTGAGAGAAGAAAGATGGGTTTGGGTATCAGGTTTTGGGATAGACTTAAGGCTTTGTGGAGCAACCAGTTCTCTTCCTCCTCTCTTCCCCCCTCACCCATGTTTGCATATACCCCCCCCCCCCTTTTCCACCCTTCTCTCTTCACTTCCTCTCTCTGCCTCTCTTGCATGCACTAACCCTTGTAAATCCTTCACTGATTACATAAATTTTCTCACTGACTAGCAAAGTATCATGATTATTAAGACTTCATTCAGATTCAGATTCTACATTCCAACCAGCATTTGGATACACATTTCCCATGTTACCCCAAGTCACTGCATGTGAGTGCGAGTGCCACAATGGTATGGTAACTTAACCCTGTGGCGCATAGCGTCCACTATAGTGGACAGCTGTTAATGGTCGCATTTTCAATTAGTCATGAGGCTGCAAATGCACACAATTCACTGCAGTGGGCATTCCCTACAGGTGTTGTCTCCTGCATGCATTTGCAGCCTCATGACTGAATGAAAACACCAGCGAATTGACCATTAAAAGTTGTCCACTGCAGTGAAATTCATGTGCCACAGGGTTAAAGCAGGCCTTGTGTGATCATCCAGTTTTTCATGAGCTATGATTCTGGCTGTTGTGGTCACAATGGAACATTACTCTCTAAGCACCCTACTGATATGCTTCCCTGTATACTGTGGCTGAGACACATATTGTTAATCTTTCACGTTAGGCACAGCTGATCAAGCTAATGCACTTCAAAATTTTTGTCAACAATCAACAGAAATGATGCCTTCTTGGTAGTAGCTTCCTGCCTCAGAACAACTTTCACTGTTGAGCACTCTACTGTCAGAGTGACTGCTCAACCTGATGCACCGTTCTTGTTCCAGTTTAAGTGGTAGATTTATTTGGCCATCAATAGTACTTCATGTAGTATCCTTGACTAGTAATTAAAACCTCCTGTGTCCCAGTTAGAACTGAGCCACTGTTTGATGCTTTGAGTATCAGTGGTTTCTGCCAGAGTCCATCATTTTATTAATAATATTTTTTCAATACCTGTGCTTTCAGCGTGAAACTAACGATGCTGTTGTAAGAGAGAAATAAGTAGTGGTACTCGAAGTAACATTTGGCGTGGAGATAGTGCTTGTTTTTATTGGCTATACTGACATCATTGACAGTGAAAGTAATAATATCTAAATTTGTTGTAACATAAATGTGAGTGTTTGCTGTTTTTGTTACGAGTGATTTTGAAACCACTGTGGTAGTATGTACTTTTGATACAATATTTATTAAATTTTGGGCCCATTTGTGCTTTTTATTTGGGACTGAAATTTATTTTAGATGTTATAAGCAGATGAAAGTTTTGAGATGTGGGATTATATCTAGGAAAAACGCAAATTTGCTTTAAAATATATCAGAAGAAACAAAGGGTGGTTTGAAAGTGAAACCACCTCTTTAACAAAACTGATTGTTTACTTTTTGCCAGTTTCTTTTTTATTCATTGCTTACTATGATAATAAAGGTTAATTTTGTGAAAAATTTTAAAATTGTGTTTGTTTTCATATTGTTGCAACTCAAAGGGTTAAATTTTTAATAAAAATCATCATCAGCAAAGCAGTTAAAGACTTCAGGTATAATGCGTAAATCTCATTCTGACAATGTCCTAGTCAAAGACAGCAGAGAAGTGGACAGAATTTCAGGACAATCTCTTGCCCCTGGAAATGTAAAACTGCCCATGGAAGGCATAAGAATTAGCAATGATGAATGGCATGAGGTTGCAAAAGGCAGTGGACACTAATGCATTAAAGACACATGTCATGATGACCTCCCCACTGGCAGAAGATTGAATAACCAATTAAAAGGTAACCTTCTATGAATCAGAGCATGGAATGTCATAATTCTGAAGATGGTAGGGAAGCTATAAAATCTGAAAAGTGAAATGCTAAGGCTCAGTCAAGATATAGTGGAGGGTCAGTGAAATGAAATGGAAAGAAGATAATGATATATGGTCAGATGAATACAGGATAATAACAGCAGCAGCAGGAAATAGTATAATGTGAGTAGGATTCATTATGAGCAAGAATGTAGAGCAGAGAAAGCGTTACTGTGAACAATTAAGTGATAGGATTGTTGTCACCCGAATCAACTGCAAACCAATGCCAATAACAAAAGTTCAGGTATAGGTTCCAACTTCATAATTAGAGGATGAAGAGAACAATATAATACACAACAAAATTGAATGAGTAGTTCAGTATGTCAATTTTAACAATTATGGCCGACTGGAATGTGACAGGAATGAATCAATAAAAGACTTATAGACTTGGTAGGAAGTACGAGAGAGGAGAAAGATGAACTGCATTCCACAGCAAACTTAATAATAATTCCAGAACCACAAGAGGGGGAATTATATTTGGAAACAGCCTGGAGGTACAAGGAGTTTTCAGGTGGATTATATCATGGTCAGACAGATTCTAAAATCGGATATTAAATTTACAGGCATAACCAGTAGCAGAAAGATACTTAGATCACAAGTTAGTAATGACAAAGAGTAGTCAGAAGTTTAAGAGAATCGTCTGAAGATCAACGAGGAACGAAGAGGGATACTGAAGTACTGGGAAATGATGAGATGTGTTTGAAGTTATTTAATGCTATAGATATTATAATGAATGCCCACTAGGGAATTCAGCTCAAGAGCTATGGACATTTCAAAAAACATTCACATAAGCTGAACAAACAAACAGAGGTACAAGGAAGGTAACTGCTAAGGAATCTTGGGTATTGGGGAAACACTTTAATTGATCAAAGGAAGAAGGCAGTACAAAAATGTTCAGAAACAGAAGGGAATACAGCAACTTAAATCAGTTAGGATGTGATGATGATGGTTTGTTTGTGGGGCGCTCAACTGCACAATCAACAGTGCCCGTACATTGTCCCAATTTTTACACAGTCCACAAGCCACTGTCATGAATGATGATGATAATGATGAAATGATGAAGACAACACAAATTCCCACTCCCCGGGCACAGAAAATCCCAAACCCGGCTAGGAATTGAACCCGGGGCCCAGTGATCCAGAAACAGCTAAATCACTTAGGAATGAAATAAGTAGAAAGTGCATGGACGCTAAGGTGAAATGGGTGCAGGAAAAATGTGAAGGACAACTCATTGAGCATATAGAAAGGTCAAAACAACCTTCAGTGAAATTAAGCAAAGGTGTCGACATTAAGAATTCAACAGAAGTTGTAATGTTAAATACTGAGGAGATATTAGATAGGTGGAAATAGCACACTGAAGGCCTCTGCAAGGGAGAACCTGTCTGATAACCTAAAGAAGAATGGCAGTAACAGAAGACATACAGTATTAATGGGTGAATTTGATAAGGCCTTAGAAGACTTGCAATCAAATAAGACAGAGGGGATATATAACATCCCTTCGGGATTCCTAAGATCACTGGAGAAAGTGGCAGTCAAACAACTATTCAAGTTAAGTGTGTAGTACCTACAAGACTGGAGGCATACCATCAGAATTTCACAGAAATACCACCCACACAATCCTTAAGATAGCAAGGGCAGATACATCAAAGAATTATCTTCACTCTCCGCTTAATGTCTCAGGCATTCAAGTTACTAACACAAACAATTAATGGAAGAGTGGGAAAGAAAATCTAAGAGCTGTTAGATGACAATATGTTAGGCTTTCAGAAAGACTGAGACAGGGAATCCTGAAGTTGAACTTGACAATAGAAGCAAGACACATTTCATTGGATTTGTTGAATTAGAAGAAATATTTTATGATGTAAAAAGAGAGACCCTTGCTTTAGAATTTCATGCCCGAATGGAAATAGACAATGATTGGCCTTGGAAGATCTTGTGGACAGATTGAAGCCCACTTCCACCTGACAGGATATGTCAAATACGCAGAATTGTCGAATACGAGCAACGGAAAATCCACATGCAAATCACTTCATCCTGAAAAGGTCACTGTGTGGTGCGAGTTTATGGCATCAGTTACCAAAGGGCCATATTTTTTTCGAAAAGACAGATGCTTCCAGTCCTGTTACCTGTACCATTACTGGTAAGCGCTACAAGTGTCTTTTGCGCAACCATGTCATTCCAGCTCTCCAACAGCGTGGATGGGAACACTTTTAAGCATGACAACGCACCTCCGCACACTGCAGTTAAGCAGCTGCTGAAGCGCCATTTCGGAAATGCTAGAAGTATCAGCCACCATTTCCTTACAGTCTGGCCGTCTGTATCGCCCTGCTTTCAATCCATGTGACTTCTGGCTGTGGGGCTATCTGAAACATGTTGTGTTCAGTGTTCGGATAACTTAGTTGTATTGAAGGCAAGGATTGCACAACAGATTCTGAACATGATCCCGGAAACACTTCGATCGGTTGTGGAACATGGCGTTTCTCAATTTCAACTTGTTGCACAAAACGGTGGACAGCATATTGAACAAATTTTGTGCCAGTCACACAGAAATTAATAATCTGATTTGATTGTGGTTGATGCTTTTCATGCAGGTTTTGGCCTCAGGACAATTAAAAACCAAATTTTCCCATCTGATGTGATATGACCTTGCTGTGGTGGATGGGCTTACGTAACTAACAATATCACACCTGTACACTCCTGCACACTGAGTAGTGCAGTTCGTTTAACATCAAAAGTACACCTTAGGCATTGTTGTATGATTCGTTTGTCATTTGCAATTGACCACTATTAAATTATGATGCTTACAGTACCAACTATTGCTACATTTTGTAAATATTTATTTTTCTTCTGCCATATGTTTTCCCATTTCTCCGATAATATTCCGTTGCAGTTTGACGTCATTCTGACCAATAATGTTATTTCTACAGGGGTTTGAAAGTTTAATTTTAATTATAACCACCCTTTATATTAAAAACTAGGTTCTTGAGTGGAGAATAATTCTAAGTTTGCCATTAATCTCTATTTTATTTTTTCTGTTTTTATTAACTAAGACACATCTACTTAGTAACTCATCAATCCCTCATTTTGTGTGTGTCAGTGTAATGTATTAATAACTGTAACCTTTCTATTTCATTTACTTAAGTCATTTATTCATTAGGGTTCTCTCATCAGAGATAACTTTACCCTTTCATTATTTTCATGCATCAGAAGTTAAGCACTTCATTAGTGCTTCTTCATCAGAGTTAACGACTCTTAGCTCCTACAGCTTTTTCTTCAACAGAAGCAGAATTTGTTTCACTTGCAACTTGTTTTAGTACATTTGGAGTTTGAAAAAATATTTCAAGACGTAAATTTTTTTAAAAATTAATAACTCATAATTTATGAAGAAAATCGGTCTTGTAGTCCTCTCTTTGTAAATGAGAACACAAAAGACTATAACACACAGGCATGAAGTATGAATTTGTTACAAACTTATGTTTGAAAAGGAAAATAGATGTCAAGTGTATTGCTACAGAAAATCAGTTAGCTGATACTTTTACAAAATCCTTATAAAACAAAAATTAGAAAAACTGTCAGAAGGATTGTGAATACATAGTTTTAGACTACCATTATATACAACTGAGGTAGAGTGAAGGAATGGCAATTCTATATCATGGTCCTTGTCATCTCTTCAATATATTAGTCTCTGGTTATGAAGAGTCTTTGATTTTCCACTTCTTTCTTGCACAGTATGCTTGTAAATAAATTGCTGTCATGTCACATTGTGTTAAAAGATATTCTTAGAGTGAAAAATCAGCTCAAGTTACATGTTTCTTGCTTGCAGCCATGCTCTGCAAACAGTCTTCTCAACAAGCACATCATATTCCACATACCGAAAGGTTTTCTTTCCCTCTGTTCACATGGCACTTTTAACATGTCGTACCATAAAATAAATGCCAGGATTGCATTTCTTCTATTTAATATTTATTTAAAACATACAATCCAAATTAAGCCACAATCATATATATTAAACAATGGAAAATCCAGGATAGAATGTAACGATATTATGAGAAGGGTAGTTGCTACTCACCATATAGTGAAGAAGCTAAGGCACAACAAAAAGACTGTCAGAAAATAAGCTTTCGGCTAACAAGGCCTTCAAAAAAAAAAAAAAAAAAAACCACCACACACACACACACACACACACACACAGGCTGCTGAGGCCAGACTACAAACAGTAATGCTTGAGGCAGTCAGGCAGTCAGGTGATGCGAGTATGGAAGGGGGTTACAGTGGTGAGAGGGAAGGATAGCAGGGTAGGGGTGGGGGACAGTAGAGCGCTGCTTGTGACAGTCGAGAGATTAGATGGAGGGTAGGAGAGAGATAGGGGGTGTGGATTAGCTGGAAAGGAGAGAAGTACAAAGTCTGTGGGTGTGTTAGTAGAGTAGAAGACTGTGTAGTGCTGGAATGGGAACATGGAAGGGGCTAAAAGTGGGTGGGGACAATTACTAACGAAGGTAGAGGCCAGGAGGGTTAAGGAAATGTGGGATATATTGCAGGGATAGTCACCATCTGCAGAATTCAGAAAACCTAGTGTTGCTGGGATGGATCCAATGGTGCAGGCTGTAAAGCAGTCAATAAAATGAATCATGTCATGTTGAGTGGTGTTCTCAGCAGCAGGGTGGTCCAGATGTTTTTTGACCACAATTTATCAGTGGCCATTCATGCTGACAGACAGCTTGTTGGTTGTCATGCCCTAGTAGAATGCAGTGCAGTGGTTGCAGCTTAGCTTTTAGACTACATGATTGGTTTCACAGGTAGCCCTACCTTTGATGAGACAGGTGATGCTTTTGCTTATCTCTCATTACCCACCACCTCTCAAAGTCCCCCCATCTGGCCACAGAGGAGCACTCCGCTCATGACTCAGCACCACCCAGGACTGGAGCAACTGAATCACATTCTCCTCCTGGGTTTCGACTACTTCTTGTCATGCCCTGAAATAAGGAATGTCCTCCCCACTACTGTTCCCACCCCTCCCACAGTGGTATTCCACTGCCCACTGAACCTACAAAACACCTTTGTCCATCCCTACACGACCACTGCTCCCAACCCCTTGCCTGATGGCTCATATCACTGTAATAGACCTAGAGGGAAGACCTGTCCCATACATCCTCCCACCACCACCTACTCCCGTCCAGTCACACACATCACATATCCATCAAAGGGAGAGCTACCTGTGAAATCAGTCACGTGATCTACAAGCTACACCATGCTGCATTCTATGTGGGCATGAGAAACAAAAAGCTGTCTGTCCATATGAATAGCCACCAATAAACTGTGGGCAGGAAACAGCTGTGATGAGCACACCGCCTAACACAGCACACATCTCAATGACTGCTTCACAGCCCGTACTGTCTGGACTCTTCCCACCAACACCAGGTTTTCTGAATTACACAGATGGGAACTCTCTCTGCAATATATCCTACATTCCTATAACCCTCCTGGCATCAATCTTCATTTGTCATTATCCTTACCCACCTAGCCCCTTCCTTGTTTCCATTCCAGCACTACACATCCTTCTATTCCACGAACACACCCACAGTGTTTTTACTTCCCTCCTTTTCCACTGATCCCCCTCCCCCATCTAACCTCTTGACTGCACCTAAATGAGCAGTCCTCTCTCCAACTTGTTCCTGTACACAACCACAAGCTCTTTACCGTCCCCCACCCCTACCTTGATATCCCTCTCCCTCCCCAACCCAGCCTTCTCCTCACCCCCACCACTCGATTACCTCCCATCAGGCACTGTTTTTCGCAATCTGGCCTCAGCACCCAGACTGTGGCCACGTGTATATGAGTTGCAAGTGTGTGTTGTCTATTTCTGATGAAAGACTTGTTGGCCGAAATCTCACTTTCTGCCAGTCTTTTTGTTGAACCTATCTGCAGCTCAGCATCCCCACTATATGGTGAGTACAACTATCCTATTCATAATAATGATATATATTACACAGTTGGGCAATTTCACCTGTGAGAACTTCATATGACTTTAAGCATACGATCTGCTGTGCGAAGCCAACAAATTTGACAATTAATCTTTCTACTTAGAAGAATAAATAAATTTATAGGCAAGGTTAACTTTGCCTCAGGTACATTATAATAATAAAATTCAACCTACAGCTTTAAAATAATCCCTAGGCCTTTCTTCAGCTTGACAACTGTTGAACTTGAGACACATTGCATCCATAACAATTTTTAGGTTCCCTTAACACAATATACAATAGCCTTCTCCTGTATCAGGAGTGTAAATCCACAGAAGTCTACTTTTTATCTTTATGTTAAATATTACACTTCTCATTAGCAAATATAGTGCTCTGTATACAGAAGGATGCCCGATACATTGCAGACTCCACTATTAACAAGCCTTGCTCTTTCAATAGACAATAAACGACATTAAAGCTTATGTAACATATAAATACAACTTCATACTCCATTCACATATTTGTACATATTCTTATGCTCACCGCAATAAAACTTAAAACCAGTGCATATTTCTAGTGTCTCGGCTTGTAGTCCAACTTCCCTGACACACACTGCATTCAAAAACGAAACCTTCATCTGAACATTCATTATAGATAATACATTTTTCACAGATACAGTTACAATCATTGTATATTCACTAGGAGACACAATTTCTTTTTGGTTTTCGGCCATACTGCCCACAGAATTAGATGCAGTGCTAGCAGACTCAACCTTCTCCCATATTTCTGTTGAGCTAGTTTTTGTAGATGTTCCTCCAAATTGGTCGAAGTGTTGGGGCACTGATTACTTCATGAAAATCTCTGCTTTCGTCTAATGCCTCTACTCGTTGCCACGTGACTGAGATTAGAGTTTACACTTTCATGTTCATGGGTTGACAATTCCTCTATTAGTTGCACCTTATCGTTTACCTTTATACACCGTTTTTTGAATACCATTTCTAACTAACTCACATTGTTTAATTACTTCCATTTGAAACTTCTTAGGTAACATTAATAAGGTCACTTCCACATTTATAAAAAATTATGTTGGTTCTGTTTACAGCTCACCTAATCAGGCATCCTGCCAGCTGTACTGCACTGCTTATACATTATGCGTGGGCAGCAATGTGACATGGCAGTGAGCTAATTAGTTGCTGCAGTGCAAAATGGAGCTGCTCTGTTGTAGTACTAGACGGCCACCAAAGGGATGCCATCGGAGATTGCTGCTGCAATTGTATTCTTGAAATCACAACACAGAATTCTTCTATGTGGATGAAATTCTTCTCCATTCATGTGCCAAAGATTACTTAAGAATTGTTGACCTCACTGCTTAGGTCAGTTAACATCCTGCCTCCAACTCGTTATTATTTATTAATTATTAACACTTCTTTTGTTGTAAACAAATTAAAATTATTTCTTATTGAGTATTCAAATTAATTCAGGCAGCACCTATGCATGTGCCCACTTACATTTTCTCAGTTACTTAGTTGAATTGCTTTGGGCAATTACTTATTAAAGGCTCTTCTTTTAGCACTTCCGATTCATATCTTACACTAGAGTGCCGAATGGAGTGTGACAAAACTGGGGTTTTGGTATGATGTGTTCCATTGCATTCATATCTGTTACCTGTATGTGCAAACGTTTACCTTACAAATATCTCATGGTCACCATTCTTGAAGTTATTCATTGTAGTGGATCAACTATGTCGTGCCACTAGACCTTGTTTTGGGACTTCATTTTTTGCAGGTGCTGAAAGAGCGCTCCCATCTATTTCACCTACTATATTGATGTAGTCAGTTTTATAGTAACCCTTCTGTATTAACAACATCTTTTACAGTTGTGGGTGAACAGATCGTTCATAACTTGTAGCTCACTATAGATAACAACATGTATTGATATGACATCACAGAATGACAGTTTACATCTATTCTACAGTTGTTATAGCACTGGTATTATCGCCAGCATCCTTTGTTCCAGGAGTTTCAAGACAGTGCCAAGCTGCGACACCAAAGCCTGAGCAGCCCTCCACAGCAGGGGGAGAAGCTCACTCACCATCCCCCCTAATTGATATTTTGAGCTGACGTCTTTTACAGCCCTTGTGCACATATTGCAAACCAGAGTGTGGATATTCCACACTTAACAACTACCTAAAAGATTTTCCTGTTTTCCAAGACTATCTTTCATAGGCCTGACTGATTAGAAGTAGAACATGTTATTCTGTAGAATCAACTTGTTACACCAAGTGCTGGAGAGTACCGTAGTCTGTTTTGGTGGATTTGAATTTCTTGTCTACTGCGACGAACACATCACCTCTATCTCCCATTTGTCTATCCTTTTGATACACTTATATTTTCCCCATATCAATTTTGGGTATCAACCAGCTTTCTGTACTAATTATTATGTAAGCTTCACTGCTTTTCATGAGCACTTCGAACTCTGGCACTTTTTTTGCGAATGCTTCGGCAGTTTACAATTAGGCTTTTAATACTCAGCTCTGGGAGGCATTTCTTTCAATCTCACACTTATGCTTCTGGGTTTCCTACAGCTATCATTATCTGGATTGGATGAAGAATCACCTAATCTAAAAAAAAACCTTCCATACACTACACACACACAGTCAGCTACCTGAGCAGCATCCTCTGATGTGTAGTGCACACCTGACTTATTTATGGGGATCCACAGTTCTCAATCCTATGGCTCAAGTTCAAGAAATAGCAGCCTAGTTTGTCGCACAACCTTCAAAGTCCTTGATTCAGTCCTTCCACTCAAAGCCAAGGAGACAGGCATTGTTTGTTTTTTGCATCACAATCTGCAGTTGTTTGCACCCTGTTCCCTCAATGGCTGACGGAATAGCCTCTTCAACATGTTGAATGAGGCTCCCAGGCATGCACACTCAGTGCACCTGGCGTCCTATCCCATCCCTTGCTGCCATTTCCCTGAGGGGTACATCATTTGCTGTACATCTGAACTACCAATGATTAATAGACCCCTACCCTGACACCAGACAAAATAGGTTTCCCCAAACCAATTGAAGTAAATCCCATTGACTCAGTTTCAGTCTCAGTGAAAGTCAGCACCTCAGACTTGTTGGCTAGGGGGATCAATACAACACCCTGAGCTCTCCCTGGTCCCCGTCCACCCTGTACAAGACGCCTAGATCTACCACTGACATGCTACTCGCAGTCAAGTGGACAGATAATGATACAACATCAAGTGCTTTGGTTTAGTGTGAGGTCTCCACAATTACATTAACAAAGCAGGTACGAAGGCGTGAAAAGGAGAGGAAATAAAGGTAGGGTTTAACATCGCATCTAAGACAAGCTCTTGTTACATACTTTTTCCAGTGGGACCTTATCAGCATTTGCCAAAACCTGCTGATTGTCTGAAGGCTGCCAGCAACCACAGCAAAGCCTGAAGACAAAGTGTGCCTGCTGACAGCCACAGCAGAACCTCATGCCTAACGATTACAGCAGAGCCTCACACCTAATGATGTGTGCCTGTCAGTGAAACATCCATCACTGTGTGTGCACCAGTCAAAGTGTTAATTGATTTAAAGAGACCATGAAAACCTAAAAGCCAATGTCTGGGCAAGCTTTTTAATTCCTGTTCCTTCTATGTTTTAACCACTGTATAAAGTTGCTCAGTCTGTAAACAAGTATTCATCCTCTGAGGATGGCAGAATGATGAAAACTTATTCTAAAACCTCCAATTATATGTTTATAGTGTGTCTGTATGAAAGAGGAGAAAACGAGAGGTAGAAGGAAGGAGGAGGAGTGAAAGTGGGAATATGGAGCAAGCAAGAGTGTTTTTACTACCACTTGCAAACATATTCCTTACGTTTAAAGCCAAGTATAGCTTGTGAACTATAAGCAGCTACTAAATGCATTCATGTTTGAAATTCTTAATAGGCTATAGCAGTGGTTGTCAAACTGCAGCCTTAATCAAGTATTTGTGCATCCTGCAGCTCTCTGCCATATTTTATAACAATATGTATCAAACAACTAACAGTGGAATCCAAAAACTCAACTACTATTAAGAGCTTCTTAAGAACGTAATTTTCCTGCCTTGTAACAAACAAAAATACTTACACAGATAGGAATATTTGAAAATGTGCTTAATTTTAATTGGTGAATTTGGCCTTGAGCTAAGTGCATTTGTCCACTTGCCTTCGAGACAGAGTAAGTAGGGCGACTTCTGCAGGGTTACATAATGTGAGGGGTGGGGCGAACGTTTTATTGTGTGTCCTCCAGTGCTGACAACACACGCACATGCATGACACGTTTCAATCAGCTGCCACAGTATAAATTTTGATAAAAAATTAATATGGATTCATAACTGTGCATTATAGAGATAGTCATCTTCAAATGTGGTAGATATTTGTAGGAAGGTATATGAAATTAAATTAAGGCTGTTGTAATAATTTGCAATGAATAGCACAACAGTATCATTCAAAATATCTAGTAGACAACAGATACAGCTTCTAGAGAAGATTGCATAAAAATTCCACCAATCATACACCATCAGTTGTCTGCACCAACTTCAGGTGATATACTTTGGTACGCATAGTATGCCACGAAACTTTGGTAACCAAGAACAGTTTATGAATATAGCCAAAGTTTGTTTAGCAGTACTCGTACTGAAAAAACCACGTACATGAAAGCATTCATTTCATGTACTATAAATTGCTTAAATATTGATTCTTATGATCAGTATAATCCTGATTTGTGCAGTGCTCCATAGGTTACGCAGTATACTTGACACACACACACACACACACACACACACACACACACACGTAGAAACCATTATGTAAACAACATTACTATACAGATTTATGTTCTCATGTATCTTTTTACTTTCAATTTCCACCCAACATTTTTTTTTTTTTCATTTTTAGGATAAAGATTATGAAAATAGTAAATGATTCATTAGATACTGAATAATTGCATAATCATTATAAATCTCTTTCTGAAACTATGTGGGGAAAGAAAGGGTACCAGCAGCCAGATTCAATCCAGAGACTTCACACTTACGAAGTTATGCATTTAGTCACTCAGCCATGGAAGACTTCAATAATAGCAACCAAACAAAGTATATGAGCACACCTAAAAATTTCAAATTCATATTTTTTTAAATGGTTGAGAGTTGTGTCTTCCTGTTTACATATGTTTAAGTCCTAGTGGTGCCATACATATCAGGGCAATATGTATAAATAGGTCAAGGGAAATTCGTTCAGTCCCCTTGTAAGGATAGCAGCAATTTGGAACAGAGAACAATTGGCATGAAGTTTTCCAAATAGCGCAGGCTTAACAATTAATACTTACCACACCCTTCTTTTAGCTTGTCTATTGGGGTTCATAACACACAAATTTATGTAGGTTACTGTACCACTTAATAATATGATCAGGACGTATGTGGCCCAAGAAGCTATCAATGTCAGTATCGGCTCTTGAACAAAAAAAGTTCGATCACTGGGCTTGCATCAATATCACCATGTGGTGTGATTATTTATTTATTGGGCACCAAATGGTACTTGACAGTGCACATCAAACTAAACTGGAAATCATATTTCTAATTTCAGTGTCACTTAAACAACTGCACAATTCTTTCAAGTGAATGCTTTCAGTCAGGTTACATACAGTAAAGTAGTGACTGTAATCTTTTCATTAAAATGGATACGAATAATTTTACTGATCTTTCTGCATGAAACAATTGTAGGTAGATGTCAACTTGTTCGTAATGCAGACAATTGAAAAGGTTTTACACTCTTGATGTAAAAAGTGCCTCTTCATGCACCAATCCATTAACACACATGTGAAAATACTAAACAATTAAAAGTGCTATGGAAAATGAGTTTGTGTGTGTTTTCTATTTCCAAAGGAGGACTTTTCTCCCAAAAGCTTAAATGGCTAGCAGTTTTTTCATCGTGCCTGACTGCAACTAATTGCGTCCTGTACGTGGTGACCAGCAGTCTATCTTTTACATAACAGTGATTATTCCTTGTGGTAATATGTCTCTTGCTCTACATTAAGGCCAAATTAAAAAAGTGAACAGTCTCTAACAAGAGCAGCACACTTTTGTGGGTTACAATGTTTATACCACTGCTATTATTTAACCTCTAATACTGTTTATTGGTTTTATTCTGATTAGGTGTAAATACAATTTGCTTTATACAATGTCAAACTTCTAGGTATTTGACTGAAGGTGGAAATATTGTTACAAAAGAAGGCTTTGCAGTGATTAACGTTCACATTTGCATTTCACAAGAATATAACGAAACAAAATCAATACTGCACATGCAGTTTAAATGAAACATTATTGTGTAACGCGATTATTCACAGCACACAAGACGTATTGTTGCAAACATATGTTTTGCGTGACTGACCATGACACTGTCACTTTACTTTATCGTTAGGTTTTCATAAAACTCTCGGTTTTCAGGAATATATACACATATGTCCAGCAGATTAGCTTTCTTTTCCACAGAGACATGCAATGGCACACCATAAGGTCTAGGTAGGTCATTCAAGCTAAACACCACCGGCAGAAATGAAATATTATTTTTACCCCTGGAGAGTTTTGCTAAGTTTGCTGAGTACCACGGCTGCAAGTAGTTATGACTCTTGTGGCACAGAAGTACTGTCGAGGAGTCTGGAGATATCTTCATCCGAACATAATCCGTTATTTTGCATTTTGGATCTTTGCGGACGTGCTTTTCAATACCGCTTAAATAAATCGTCCTGCTCCATGTAACAAACCAGAAACGAGTTGTTTGGTCGTGCAGTAGCTGTTACCTGAACCCATTCAAATGGTTCATACACAGTAGTAGTTCTTATTTCTCTCAATAAACGTGAAATCCCTGTCACAAGGCAAAAAGCTGCGTTCTGTGATAAGAAACTTTTGCTCCACAGAGGTGAAATACTTCATCTTCAGAAGATATTGATACAAAACAATAGTTTTCCAGTTATTGTTCTGTCCTGTACATCGATCTGACCACACCACTAAAGTACTTTCTTCACACGGGTTTAGTATATAAAATGTAGATGTTACGTACTTCAGAAGGCACGAAGTTATTTCCCCTCATCCCATCTTAACAACAATTTCAGGCCACACACATATCCACACCTTATTGTCACCAACGTTATGTATTGCCTGATTGTAGGTTGACAGCTGATATTGATAGAAAATCGCAGAATGGGTAATGGTAGGACAATACAGCACCTGTTGGAGGTCTGTACATATCACAACATAGGTTTCGTTGCTTTAGCTTTTGCTGTATCCTTCTCCAGCACTGAATATGCTGCTTGCGCACGTAAATGGTACAGTTTGCTTTCATCGTCGATTTTCTTTCTCTTTGTTTCATTTTTACTGTTAACCAACTGCTGGAACAATCTGTCACAATAACCACATGAATCCGAACGTGGTACTCTAAAGCGAAAATTATATTGTCCCCTGAAAATATCTGTATAAGCCCTTTCACTGCACTGTACTGTTGGATTATCTTCTTTAAAGAGTCGGCAAAGTTTAGAAATATTCAAATCGGATCTCAGGCAGAGCTTTTCATTCTTGTGTCCTTGTCTTGAGTAGTGGCTTTCTTGTTTTGGTAGCTTCTCAACGTGGTTTCTTATCATGTCCTTCAAGCTGTCCTGCAGCTTATTTGGACGATTCACATGCTTACCCCTTCTGTCTTCTAATGGCATGCCACATTGCATCTTCCCTTGGAGCATTTGTACATGTCTATCTGTATCATGTCTATATACAATGCACAACGTTATTTGACATACCTGAATTTTTTCTGCTCCTCTTCTTAAAAAGTACTTGAATGTGCAGTGTCTGCTCAAAATGGTCTCCTCAGTCTCCCTATATTTGATGTCTACTATTTCAATGCACGACGAAGCAAAATGTCTGGTTTGTGGATTATAGTCTAAAGTGTAGAATTCTTGAAACAGCTCTCTGTTGTCCTCCATTTTTAGTGTTTTACACTAGTATCAACATTTGCAGGTAGCAATCAATAAAGGGAGCACGACATAATGATAAGTATAGTTAACCACATTAACATCAAACGTAAAGGCTATGACAGTGCATTACAATATGATGTTTGCGAATAATGTATGGAATCACCCATTTCACTGAAATATAGTGTTAGATTGGCATCAACGCACCTGTTCAGCAGTGATTTTACCAGGTATTGGTTTGCTATTGTGGGCCAAATATGGTTGCCCCAAATTCAGTGTGTGTTTCTTCGCATTCCTCTTCCATTCACTATACTTAATTTTCTGTTTCCGGCCCCTGTTTATATCTTCGCACATGCTCTCACTTAACGTCCCACAACGTTCCTGCTCCACGTTTACAATGTTTCTACATCTGAGTGCCTCGTGACTAATAGGAAACGAACGAGAAATGGTGCTTAATGTACATTTTTGCCAACATAACTTCATACACTACTTACTCTTGGCACATACAACATTTATACGTGACAAGCTGGTTTCTTAGAAAAGTGAGGATGACAAAACATTTTTGCTGGCAGGTATTCATATATGTACAAGTTATGTTTGACAATGGCTTGAAATCAAGTTCACATCTTTTTTTTTAAAAAAAAGGGAAAGGGGTGCAGAAGTTTTACAGCCCCAATGGATTCATGGTTTTAATTAACAACAAACCGAACTACTATCATCAACAGGGTAACTACTGATCGGGAGGGGATTTATAACAGGGATTACCCTTAAATGAAAGCTATTGGACAAAACAAATTACATTTTGTAACATGCAATTACTGTGCCTTTTCATTATTGATAACACCTCATTCTACAACTACTTCAATATTATGTGAAAGTGCAGTCAAACCACCAGTTTATTACTTCACCTGCATACATACAGTGTGCAACAATGAAATTTGCTGATTTGAATGGGACAACATGAAAGGATGTGTGGTAAGACAACAGTAGGGATAGCCTCATTTGAAACGTTAGATAGTTAAGTTGTTTACCAACAGTCTCAGTAGTGGCAATGCACTGGACAAATGAGCAGTGTGTGTTTGTCATTGAACTCTGCTTTTCTAAAGACCAGTCAACTGTCACCACACCAAGTGGATTTCAAGCAGATTTTAATATTCCATCAAATGTGGGTCCTAACTGCTTTAGTTTCTGTGTGACAAGTACTTCATTTCGATCTCCATTACCAGCCATACAAGTTGACTCAATGAATGTGAATTTGTTGTTCAGTAAAAAAGTAGCCTGGTGTCCTTTAGTGGTGAGTCACATTTTCATGTGGCTACGTGCACGAATAAATGAAACCTGTGTTACTGAAGTGTTAACAATAACATAGAACCATGGCAGAGACAGCGCAAACTGCAATGTGTGTTTTGTGCAAAAAAAAAAAATTACCCAGTCACTGGTTACTAGATGTCCTTCAGAAATAATCTTCTGAGGTTGGCACACTCGCCAGATTTAGCACCCTAGCAACTTAAAAAAACACTATTATACAATGTTTATATTGGCTATCCATGGATGCTTCCATACTTTAAGAAGAATATTCATGAAGCAATAGTCGACATTCTCATCCTCTATCATTTCTAAAAATGTGTAATTTTAAATTTCCAATTATGCAGAAACACAAAATGCTAAGACATTTATTTTTCTTTTATGAACCTTTCAAATCAGCAGTTTTTATTGTTGCACTATTTTTGATAAAGCAACCACTGTTCAACAATACAATTACCTTTTCTTTCAGACAAACACACTTGCAAAGTAATGCTGCTTTCTATCAAGATCTATGAATGACGGGCCAAATATTGACTGAAATATGAAAATCTTGAAATTACATAATACGTAAAGATGTCTTAGTTAATGTAGCTTTCACTTTAAATAAATAACAGCAGTAATGCTTCTGTGTTTATGAAAATTTATGTGAGCATCTACGTGTGAGTCATAGAAAATATGATTTTTTTCTTTATGCTTTTGCTGAAACACTGTAGAACATTTGCAAGGCCCACTAAGTAAAACATGAAGATTTATATTTGTTTATTGACTTTTCAATCAAGAGTTTTACAGAGAAAAAGGTTTGTGATCACAGGTATTCTACAAGGCTTTTTAACAAATTATAAAAAATTATGTTTGGTCATCTCTACTACATGGAAGTGGAGATTTTTACACCCAGTACAATTTTCTGCTTCAGTCTCTCCATGTAATTTCATTTATGTATTGGATATATGATGTCTTTGGCTACACAAAAATGTGGGTCTTTGCTTACAGTAAAAGAATGTTCACACTTACACTGGATTTCCATTAACACACACACATAGTATCAGTGTCAAGTCAGAATGGAGCAGTACAGCTCAAAGAATACTGTGCCTTTAACTTTGATCAGTGGCTTTCTTCCTCAAATGGTGATGATACTGCAGTGGTTCACCAAATAGAAATCACTTTGTTCATTGCACTGTAGTATATCACATCAAGTAAATGCAACAAGGGAAAACAAAATAATTGTCCTAATGTCCTTATACAAAACTGACAAAGAACTGTCTTCTATACACTGACTCAATTACTGTGCTGACGCAAAAATGTCTTCATACACCAGGAAACTCAATACCATTGGTCATTGCCCTGCTGAGTGTATGACTGACTGTACACCTGTGTCTGTTGCTGCCCATATGTTGCTGTTGGCTGTTGCTGCCCATATGCTGCAGTCGTCTGTTGCTGTCCATATGCCGCTGTTGGCTGTTGCTGCCCATATGTCGCTGTCGTCCGTTGCTGCTCCTGCCCATATGACTGTGTCTGCTGCTGCTGCTCTTGCCCATATGTGTGTGTTGGCTGCTGCTCATATGTCTGTTTTTCTCCATAAGTCTGCTGTTCATAAGCCTGTTGTCCATAAGGCTGCTGCCGATTGTACGTTTGTTGTTGGCCGTATGACTGTTGGCCATATGATTGTTGTTGGCCATATGTCTGTTGTTGGCCATATGACTGTTGTTGTCCATACTGCTGTTGTGACCCATATGACTTTTGTTGTCCATATGACTGTTGGCCATATGGCTTCTGACCATATGGCTTCTGGCCATATGGCCTTTGCCCAAACTGCTTTTGCCCATATGGCCTTTGACCATATTGCTTTTGTCCATACGGCCTTTGGCCATACGATTGTTGCCTGTAAGGCCTATTGTACTGGCGCTGGGTTTGTTCATCATCTTCGTCATAATCATCATCATCATCATCATCGTCGTCTTCAGAATCTTCATAATTCTGTAACATACCTTCTGTTAGTAACACTTTTAGACTAGAATTCCCAAGCTGTTTACAAATTTTTCCCACCAATTCCAGTAACTTCTGTCACAGTCTTTGTCACTAAAGGATTTAACAGAAATAATTCTCTGATTGAGAGATCATTCCACTATGAAGTGCAATTAGAAAAAATTTGAACACACATGACAGAGAGAAAGAGAAAAAGATAGAGAGATAGAGAGAGAGAGAGAGAGAGAGAGAGAGAGAGAGAGAGAGAGAGGTTACATTAAGAGAAAGTACCCATGTTGCAAACCCATTAAATCACATTAACAGTTAATATAACTCAAGTGGTGATCATTATCAATTACACACTGTTGCTGTTTAGCAATGAGGTACAATTTCAACTGTAAGACATTGTAAACAAGTATTCAAGGCCAATAGCTGACCCACTGAATGAATGTCCATTTCATAGACCCCATGATTTTTGCGGTTCATTATCACTAAATCTAGCATGTGTTGTCTGCATGATTTTGAGGCATTGTCAGGAACCATGGCATTTGACAGATGGTTCGACCTTTTAAGGTACTTTCTGCGGACACAGTATGAAACTGAAAATAATGCACAGTTCCATAATGACAGAGGCACAGCTCATATGTTTATTTTTACTGGCCTATTCAGTTCCTTGGTCCCCATCAGTTTAGCATTTTTTCTAACTTCTTATCCTCTGTAAAGATCTTTAAAATAAAGTCTGTATGAAAATAACAATTAAAGGGCGTCAATACAACAAGAATATTTACCTGTCTGCAATTACTTGCAAGGTCACAGATAATTTGCACGAACTGTTATCAGTGTGTGGTTGATAAATGTCACCTATTGGTAGCTTCTCTCTTAAAAATTAAAAAAATCTTACAAATAAAAGAATTTAGAACATTCCTTACTTCATTTGTTTTTATTGCCCTTAAAAAATAGACTGAAAATCAGTTTCATGTACATATTATAGACTGATAACGGTAATTCATAATGAAAGGAAGACGAATCTTGAAATGTTGTATTCAACTGACTGCAAGGGCAGGAGGAATGCATTCGGCAAAAAAAAACTGAACATCTTATCAAGAGGTCAGAGGACTGTAATATTGGAAAGTTGCGAGATGAAATTTCTGTCAGCTAAAGCTATTCCCTCTAAGTACATTTATCGGGTGTCCCTGCGAAGAATTGCAACATGCATTTTCTCTGATGTTTGTGCAGATATTTTCAATTTTATTTACGCAATGTATGGATGGAGTCAGCCCTAAACAAATACGGTACATCATGTGTTTCACACAATGTCCAGTATCAACAGAAAACTGTGTTTCTCATTACATACATTTTTTAAATGTAAAATTATGTGACCATTCAATTGAACCAACATAGCAAGGGCTGCAAAAGACAAATATTAACCAGTAATCTAGCAAGCAACAATGCAGTAGCACTGTTGTATGGCAGTGAAAAGATAGGCAATGCATTAAGGGCCTGCACAAGAGCCGGGCAGGTCACGCAGTGAAGACATGTAAAACAAAAATTTACTGATATGACAAATGTTGAGAGAACATCAGAACTAATTGCTTTTTACTTCAGACAAAGATCTGTATACGTATGTTCACATCTTCTGTGCACAACTTGCCCTGTGCCATACTGTCTGTCCACTACTGTCATGCAGCAGCAGTACTGAGATGTAACTGGACTACTGGCCATTTCTTATGTTTTTCTGTTTCTTGTGTTGTTAAACTAAATACCACAGCAGTTTAAACTTGGACAACTTTGTCACAAGTACACACAAAATTACACTTATCCCCCCTCCCGTGAGATTGACACCAATGTCTTCCATTGACAATGGGTACTGTATGAAACACATGACGAGCAGTATTTGTTTGGACTCACTGCATCTACACATTACAAAATCAGAATTACAAATATCTGATGTAACATCAGACCAAAACACGTCTGAAAACCCCCAGAAGACATATATGGAATAGTGGAGAAGTGTTGCTACCATTAGCAGGGGAAGCAGTTGTGGCTGAATGCATATAAAGCAAATAATAGATTGTTAAGTGCAACAGCAACCCACCAAATGAAAATCTGAAGACAGAAATCAAACAGAGTCACAGCCAGCGAAACCAAGATATTACTACCTCAAAATTTTCTGTAATTCATTAAAACTTAATGCTATCTACCAACTGGCATAATAATTCTGCACTGATTTTTAACACATTTACATACTTTATTTGAGTGAAAATTAGTATTTTTAATGTTAAATGAACAAATGTGATTTCTGAATGTATCACAGCAAGATACTTCAGGATCACTTTGCAACTGAATGGGATGTGAAAATAGAAGAACTTGATGACAATCATAAATTATTAACTTCACCTAGTAAAATTGTCCACAATAAATTTATACAAGTACTTAACTACACACACCAACGTGCAGCAACCATTTAAAACAATACGAACTGATGGGTCCAGGAAAAGGAATAGTGAAGTCCATTTTTACAATTTTGAGTTTTCAGCAGTATATGAATGTGTGGAACAGACCCAGTATTTCCTACTATAGTTAAGTATGGAAAAACCACTAAGTGAGACTGTAAATGAGGTTCAAAACGTCTCTGTCCAGACGAAATAGGGGGGGCGGGGTGGGGGTGGGGGTGGGGGGGGTGCAGGGTGGAGTCTTAGTATGTTAAGTGCTTGTCTGTAAATAACAATATAAATTGCAGCCCTGACAAACAGTTGTTGTAAAACATTACTGTAATTATGTGCACTGTTGGCACATGGTCTGTACACAGTGTGATGGTCTGTACACAGTGCATTGAAGTTCTTGCAATTTTGTGAAAATACTGTTATGGATGGTGAGCCATTAAGTCGTGACTGTAGTGAAATTATGGGAGGCAGTAACATAGTCACGGAAGGAAAAAGAAAATAAAAAAAGGCTACTTATCTGTAGTAAATGAAACTTAATGTTTCATGAAGTAGGAGAAAATTGCCATTGTAGTTTACAATGTTTTCACAACGCCCCTGAAGATACCAATAAAATATTTTAAAACAATTCAACATAATGGACTATGTAGATATGTAGAATGCCTATTTATGTCATCTCATTTCTGTACTTCCAATACAGCGTAACGAAAGATGAATGTGAAGCAAGATTTCACAATGCTATTTACAAGCACAGAGTACAAGGAAAAGTTGGGGATGGAGTCAAAGAAGTTTCAGTAGGTCATAAGGCATTTAGGGTAATGCATTGTTGAGTTGATTCTGAGAGAGAGAGAGAGAGGAGAGAGAGAGAGAGAGAGAGAGAGAGAGAGAGAGAGAGAGAGAGAGAGAGAGAGAGAGAAAGTGGGGGCGCGCGAGCATGCGTGCCCGTGTGAATGACCTAATGCATATGCTTTTCCTGGTTTTTAATTGTTTACATAAGCAAACCTTATATTGGAAATCATTGTCAGTCTTGTACAGTGCTGGTACTTTTTTTTCTCTTTTCTTTCTGTCTGTACACTTTCTAAAAATGAATGTGTAAGAAAAAGAAATTTGTGCTGTTCAGTGTTAAGTTAGAAGCATTGAAATGGCAAAGGAGAAACAATAAAAAAAACGTGTTCATATGTAATATCTTTGAAGTTACCACTGGTGACTTGCGAAGAAACCGACTTTCATTGGAACACTTTTCTTCATATAAATGCTCTGAAGGATCTCTCAACTAAAAAGCTATGAAGAAGTTAGAGTCTGAAAAAACAAGTGAGGCATTTATTTGGTTTATTCTTTCCAACATCCCCACCTAACTTTCCATAGTACAAGTTTTCAATATTTCGAGATAGTCCCCCAGTCCCAGCCCCCCAGTCCCAGCCCCCCAGCCCCAGCCCCAGCCCCAGCCACCTAAAACTATCAAGACAATTTCCTACTGGAGATACCCCAGTTGATAAACAAAGAAACATGGAAACAGACCGTGGACATTAAGTTCTGAAACAGTTAATACAGTTACACAGCATACTGCCTCCTTTCCAAGTAGTAACAGTAATTATGCTTGTGTGTGCTTCGAAGATCCACTGTTTATCAAATGCAATTTCTACATTTTTCCTTCATCCTGAACTTGTTGCCAAAAAAGATAGTAAGGATATCTGTTCAATGATTCGTACATTTTGTAACAACTATTGTGACATGGCTGTGAAAAACTGGAACATATCTTGTGATTTATATTCTGGCCAAAATGAGGACTAAACATTTATTCAATTTTTGTACAATATGATTATAGCAAACAGAAGCTCTTTTCCCATAAGAGGACGTTCTATTAGGAATCAGATAAAAACATAGGCCTTATAAACCAGAAAGCTCACACAGAAGTCCCCAAAGATTAAATACAGGAGTTCATATCAGCTCGGTCAAAGACTTTTCACCATTTAATGTTACTGAAGCGACATCTGAAACTTTTTGCCTATGGACAGCATTCTTTAAGCCCTTCTACAAGCAAAAGTGTCTCTTTCCTATGTGTCCAGTTAGGAACTCATTATAAACAGAACTCACTCAAGGCGTGCCAATTCAGGACTTATAACGCAGCACGGGAGACTGCTGCTTTGAAGTCTGATCATCCAGCTGAAGAATTCAATAGACTACAGTGATTTGCCAGGGTTTTCAAGTAGCAGTAACACTGTATGATAATCCCCAAACCTTACCAATTTTTTATTATGATAAAATTTCATATTCTAAAATGTTCCAAATGTTTCAAATCTGCTACCCACATCTCATGAGAAATACCAGGACCTAGAAATTTTGAAAAAATTTTGTGGGTCAGCAGCACAAGCATATTATAACAGTCTTCCTATTGAAACTTCCTGGCAGATTAAAACTGTGTGCCCGACCGAGACTCGAACTCGGGACCTTTGCCTTTCGCGGGCAAGTGCTCTACCAACTGAGCTACCGAAGCACGATTCACGCCCGGTACTCACAGCTTTACTTATGCCAGTATCCGTCTCCTACCTTCCAAACTTTACAGAAGCTCTTCTGCGAACCTTACAGAACTAGCACTCCTGAAAGAAAGGATACTATGGAGACATGGCTTAGCCACAGCCTGGGGGATGTTGGTAGAGCACTTTCCGCGAAAGGCAAAGGTCCCGAGTTCGAGTCTCGGTCGGGCACACAGTTTTAATCTGCCAGGAAGTTTCATATCAGCGCACACTCCGCTGCAGAGTGAAAATCTCATTCTGGAGTCTTCCTATTGCTTGAAGTTCTCAGAACAGGCAATCTTCACTTTTTAAATGTAGTTCGATTCTTACTTCAAGCAATAAAGGAAAAGTCAATGCTTATGTTTCTTTCGATTCACGGACTGATGCCCTCCTTTCTTTGAATAAGGTACTCTCACTTGAAATCATCATCATCATCATCATCATCATCATATCTTCGTTTTCCCTCTATCCAACATCTGGTCGGGTTGGTGTATCAATGGTACTTTGTCACTTTACTGTCTTTCCACCATTCTTCTTCCACAATTTGGTTCCATAGCAGGTTTCTGCTCCTTATGTTTATTGTATCAATCCTTCTTTTTCTCTTTCTTCCTCTTATTCTCTTGCCCTCAATCTTGAGCTCCATCATTTTTCTTGTTATTCTTCCCTCTTCCTTCCTCTTTACATGCCCAAACTATTTTAATCTATTCTTTTCAATTTTTTCAGTCAACTTCTCCACTCCAATTTCCTTCCTAACATCATGATTTTTCACTCCTCTCTCTCTCTCTCTCTCTTCCCCCCCCCCCCCCCCCCCCCAATCTCCCCTAGCATACTTCTCAGAAACTTCATTTCACTGGATTGTATCATGTTCTCCTCTCTTTTAGTCACAGTCCAAGTCCCTGAGCTGTAAATTAGTGTAGGTGTGAAGTAGTTCTTGTATAGCACCAACTTGCACCTCATTGGCACTTCCCTCCCCCACACCAGGTCCCTCACACACTGGTACAATGTACTACTCTGTTGTATTCTTTTGCTAATTTCTGCCTCCAAAAGAGCATTCCCCATTAATACACTTCCCAAATATTTAAAGTTGTCCACTATTTCAATATACCGTCCCTTAATATGAATTTGTCCCTTGCCCTCTCTATCCCCTCTGGTTACCACCACAGCCTTGCTTTCCTTCACACTAAATTTCATTCCATATTTCTCGACCTTATCATTTAGGATGTCTGTCTGTTTGTTCTTCACACCACAATATCATCTGCAAATAGTAACAGCTTCATCTCCCTTCCTCTATGGGCTTCTTTTGTCTCTCTGACTATTTCATCCATCACCATTATATGGCTCTGAGCACTATGGGACTTAACATCTATGGACATCAGTCCCTTAGAACTTAGAACTACTTAAACCTAACTAACCTAAGGACATCACACAACACCCAGTCATCACGAGGCAGAGAAAATCCCTGACCCCGCCGGGAATCGAACCCGGGTGCGGGACATCACCATTATAAATAGTAGTGATGATATCACACTTCCTTGTTTTAGTCCCGTAACACACTTAAACCATTCAGTTCTTCCAACTGATGTCTGCACACACACACACACACACACACACACACACACACACACACACACACACACACACACACACACACACACACAAACAAACAAGAGCTTTTTTCATACATTGCCTGGATGACTTCAAGTGTTTTCTTTCTAACTCCATTTCTCTTATGGCTGTCCATACCTTTTCCCTGGGAACACTTTCACTAGGTTGAGAAATGTCATCACCAGATCTTTCCCCACAAGAGCAATGTCTATCCATCAACTGTCTCATACTAAAGATTGAGTCCACTGCTGATCTACCACGACAAAAGCCATACTGCTCCTCTTCTAAGTGCCCTTCCACTTTTACTCTCACTCTTCTTTCCAGTATCCTCTACAATATTTTTGCTACTTGAGATAGGAGTGTGATCCCTTGATAATTGTCACATACTTTCCTGTCACCATTCTTGAAAACTGGGATTATTATTCCTTTTCACCATTCTTCATATACACATTTTTGGGTCCAAATGCATCTTATTAGTGTATATAGCCACTGTAGCCCAACTGGTCCAGCTGCCTATCATCTCCACAGTATAATTTCATCTATCCCAGGTGTCTTTCCTGTTTTCATTCTTCTCGCATCTAGTTCCACTTCTAACGTTGGTATATCCTCCTCTTCAATCAGACCCCTGCCCCCTGCTGTACTTCTATTCCCTTTCCATTGCCGTTCTTCACATTTAGTAATTTATCGAAGTACTCTTTCCATCTTATCTTTTCCTTATCTCTTCTGGGTGGATTAATAGCTCTCCACTTTCCCTCTTCACTAGCTTTGTGTATGTTTTTTTCCTTCCTCATACTCTTTGTAATTCCATACATCATCCTCTTACCACAAGTAACATCTTTTTCCAACTAATCATCTTAGGGTTGAAGCTCTTTTTTTCACGTTTGCTTTAACAATACATATGTTTTTGGACAGAATCCGCCTTTAGCAAAACACAGTTTTGTTTCTTAACCCAAACATGTTCAGTTGCAGCATCTTCAGTGGGTCTATTTCATGGCTGTTATTTAAGACCAAGTTCTTTACTGTTTGTATATATGTAACTATTAGTTTTTAAATCATAATGACAGGTATCTGAAAAAAAAATTATGAATTCATACCTTTTTACCACATGGTGTGGTTTCTCTGATGTGTTGTGTTTCAGCAGTGACTGTTTTGTTTCACAGTTTGTCAACTGCAGCCACTTACACCTCCAACTCTTGGGTGAATTTCTCCCAGCTTTTCCTCTTTTCTTCTGCTACCATTTTCTTACACTTATTTTTACTCTCCTGGTATTTCCTTTTACTTTCAGTTGTTCGGTCTCTGTTCCATTCATGCCAGGTTTTCTTCTTTTCTTTTACTGCCTCCATCACCCTCTCATTTCACCACGTGTCTCCTTTTCCTTTACCCTTCCGGACACTCTGCCACAGGTCTTCTGAGCAGAGCTTACAAATGCTTCTTTGAACTTACCCCATTCCTCTTCCACACTGCTAAACTCGCGTTAGGGATTTTACGCTTAAGTAACTCCTTGAACTTTTCTTGTACCATGCCATCCTTTAGTTTCCACACTTTTATTTTCCTTTCCCTTTCTTCCTTTATGTCTTTCAATTCATCGAATCTCATCTTTTCCACCACCACTCGATGGTTTCCATCAAAAGCCTCTCCCGGGAGTGCATTTATATCCATCAAGTGTCTCCAATTTTTCTTTTCCACCAGAAAGTAATCGATGACCGTCTTTGTCCGTCTATTACCCCATCCATATCTCATTATCTTCTGGCTATTATATTTACGGAACCATGTGTTGCCCACAATCAGCCCATTTCTTTCACAGAAATCAACCAGTTTCTCTCCTTCCTCATTTTTCCTCCCATATCCATATGGGCCAATTATCTCCCCATTTCCTTCCTTTTCTTTGCCTACCTGCACATTTAGGTCACCCATTACTATTGCTTCCATACCTGTAATTATACTCTCTAATAAGTCTACAAAATCCTGTATGTTTTCTTCCTTATTTTCTTACTTCACTTATTAACATGTAAAAATGACAGTTAGAATAAATGTTTGATAATATTTTTACAGAATATAATGTAAGTTCTGTATTTTTGCAAAATAAGTTTAAATGCTACAGAACGGTAAGATTTAGAAAAGATTCAAACATAAATATTAATGTTCTGTAAAATGTATAAAACTGGGCTTGGTTCATTCTTATGCCTACAACTGCTCTGTACAGAAAGGTCGAGAGAGAGAGAGAGAGAGAGAGAGAGAGAGAGAGAGAGAGAGAGAGAGAGAGAGAGATCCAGAATATTCTAGACAGCCCGGCACTATTTCAACTAAACTTACATGGAAAAAGAAAGAAGTGTTATAGGAATACGATTTCTCTAGTACTGCTAGGAATGGAGTAATGATAAATAGGGGAAATGGGGTGACATTTCTTCTAACAGTAAGTGTTGACGAAAACAGACAAATAAATATAGAGAACAGGAAAATACAAATATTAAGCAGCAGTCCAGCCAGAAGTGACGGAATAACATTGCTACATGTTACATGGCGGTACCAGACAGCACAAGAGACCAGCAAGAGTACGTACACACACACACACACACACACACACACACACACACACACACACACACAGCCATTGTATCACTGGGCTGTACTTATCTTTCCAGGAGATTTTAGGTGCAAAAAACTCATTTCATTACAAGAACCATACTTGATTCAATGCCTTGGTTAATACAATTGTTCACAGTGTAACACAAACACAAAATTATATACCCCTCATTCTACTATGGTATGTTGAAAACATACATATTTTGCATCAGAAGCCAAGGCTACCTCTATCACATCCCACAACTACTGTCTTCCCAGAGTAAGTTAGAGGTGTTTATTATGTACCAGTTTTCTAACTGAACATTTATTTGATATCAGCAAGCACAAGCAACAGGCAAGAAATACAGAACTGTTGACCGGGCAGTCTCCTTTCTGTAATATGTAAGATACTCACTGGAATCAGAAACAAATAAATAGAATATATGATAGCTATTACTCAAGGAAAGGAACAACAGTGGAGTGACTCCAAGAGGTGAATGAAATTACAAAATGATGCAATGTGTATGAATTACCACTCTGCCTTTGTCATTAAGTTTTGGGAAACCTTCTTACAGCTATAACAGACCTTGAGACAGTGATTCAACTTGTGTTAGAGAACTGCTTTAGTTTCAACAAATTTCATCACAAAAGTGGGAAATAAATGACATGAAAATATTTCTCAACAGTTAGAGGAAGTTTTCAGATCTTTCCATAGGTAAGACAAAGAATAAGAGTTAATGAGTCAACCTGAAGCAGATGATATTGCTCTGTTGACATTGAGACTGCAGACAAGCCTCAAAAGGGAATGGAAGAACTAAACAACCGAATTTAACTGAAGATTTGGAAATGAATTACAATGAGTCTGAAATAATCATGGAAGGAGTACAGGTTAATAACTCACCACACAGCTGAGGCACCATTTCCATTTTAAGTCTAAAATAGTGTACAATCAATATATTGATTGAAAAATTGTAAACATTACCAACGAAGTGATTGAATCTGTTTATTAGCGGTTGTATTTAGGACACCAGAAGGGAAGATGGATACAGAAAGAAAAACAGTACAGCAAAAGTGGTCTAGAGTGCATTTGGTTAGCAAAGCTGTTTTCAAAATAGTTTTAGATGCGTAAGATATAAAGATTACATGTATTTTGGCAGTAAGACGTGGTCTTCTAATGTGGGAAACTGTAAAACTCAAGTACCTTCTACAATGAAATGGAGATATGGCTGTTGCAAATTGCTGGGAGTGAGAGGGAAAACAAACAAGTGGATAAGGTAACAGAATGAAATAAAAGACATATTTGTGACTATTGAAAATTAAATGACACTGAATGGGACAAGTAGCCAGATTAGAGAAAGTAGATGAACCAAGAAAGACTGTTGGATGACAGTGGTACTCCAGTTATGATTATTCCGACTATTGATATGGTAACTCCACTTACCTACCATCAGAAAAATCTAGATGATGATAGATGCTGAGCGTGAGGCATTTATCATCAAGCAAGTTCTTAACTCGATTCAAAGAGATTATAAAATTCTGAGGTAATGACCCAACAGAAACACAGCTGGAGGTATTGGGGAATCATCAAGGAGCAACCACCACCACCACCACCACCTCCACATTCATAGGGTACTCAGCTGTTTGGAGCCTTAAACTACAGTTATTACAAGAAAGTTCATAACCTGCTGAAGCATCCCAAAAAGTAAATGAAGATATCATTCTAACATAATATGTAACAGTTGGAAAAACTGCTCCAAATAATGGTACAGGAAAAACAGAAGACCAAATGTGTAATTTGCACATAATTTCTTCTTTACACTTGACGAGACTATTTAGTTTTGGTGATTTCCTGAAAACAACTACATCTACAATCAACAAAACAACTTATGGTGTGTGGCGAAGAGTACTTTGTGTACCATCATACCTCCTCTCCCTTTTCCTATTCCAGCCACAAACTGTGCATGGGAAGAACGATATTTGGTAAGCCTTCATTGTGATCTCTAAATCATTGTAATTTTACCTTAATGGTCTTTCGATGAGATAGTAGTATGAGGAAACACAATATTCACAGACTTTTCTAAGAGCATGTACTCTCGGTATTTTAACAGTAAAGCACGTCATTGTGCACAAAGCCTCCATTGTCATGTTTGCTACAGGAATCGGTCAAGCATTTCTAAGACTTTCATTTACTTAATTAACTCACAAAAAATGCAGAGATTATCTTTGGATTTTCTCTATTTCTTCTATCACACATACCTAGTAAGGAATCTAGAGTGAAGGGAAATATTCTAGTATTGGATGAAATAGAAATTTGTAAGCTACCTCATTCATGAGCGCACTTCTCTTCTTGATTCTTTCAACGTATGTCATCTATTTTTTGTTGATTGATTTGAGGAGAGGGGACCAAACAGCAAGGCCATCGGTCACATCAGATCAGAGAAGGAAGTCAGCTGTGCCCTTTCAAAGGAACCATCTTGGCATTTGCCTGAAGCAATTTAGGGAAATCACGGAAAGCTAAATCAGGGTGGCCGGACACTGGTATGACCTGTCAACCTCCCAAATGAGAGTCCAGTACAGTAACCACTGCCACCACCTCGCTTGGTAATCTGTTTTTCCTACAGTTAGTTTTATGTGGTCATTCCCCTTTAAGTAACACCATACGGACACTCTTATGTTCAATGGATGTGACTGTTTCCAGTGATTGTTTGGCAGTCATGTACTTTTCCCTTATCTGTACACAGTATGTTACATTTGTTTATAATGATAGTCAACTGCCAATCCCTGCAACAGTTTCATGATGTTTTTGATTAGGTCATTAATGATCCAGTAACACTCCCTTGGGTGTGTGCCTAATAACTTCAGCCACTGAAAATGACACGTTACATTTTTATAGGGTAGAAACTCTTCAATACGGTCACAAAGCTGGTCCATTATTGTGTATTCTTGCATTTTATTTATTAAGAGACAGTGCAGAACTGCACTGCATGCCTTCCAAAAGTCAAATAATCAACATTAGTGCCAGGAACAACTTCTGCCTGTAGAGGGATTTACTGCACATACGTGAGTGTAAAAGACGCAGGTTCTCATGGTTTCTATTGATTATTTCACCACTTTCAAAACTTTATCACAAAGCAATCTTTACAATGTTGCTCGACACGTTTTCATGTCAAATTTGATACCTATGCAGTTTCCTTTTCTATTTTAATTTGTTGCGAAAATACTTCTGCCCTTCAATTCAAGAGAAAAAACAAAATCATGAAATTAAGAAAACATTCTCGAAACATAATGACAGTTCGAAGAAGTAACATCAATTCTTTTCTTTCCTTACTGGATGCATAGACTAGCAGTAAGTATTTCAAGACAGTGGCAGATTTACAGGCTTGTACATATATTAAATCATTTTCCAGCAGAGAAGAATAAGCTTTCTCTCTAAGTCCACCTTCCAGTCCCAACACAACCACATACACTCACATATTGTGCATTGAGACTACTACATTAATGTCACAATAGACTTCATTTACCAGTAAACATCAGCTGCAACTTTGAAAGAGATTGTAGAGAGATGGTGAGGTTCAGGTAGATGCAATGAGAGGGTGAAGCAGTGGGGACAGGGCGAGGCAGCAGTGAGAGAAGTAAGGGGGCGGATAAGGGAGATGCGGAAGTGAGAGAAGTAAGGGGGCGGATAAGGGAGATGGGGAAGTGAGAGAAGTAAGGGGGCGGATAAGGGAGTTGGGGAAGTGAGAGAAGTAAGGGGGCGGATGAGGGAGATGGGGACGCGAGAGAAGTAAGGGGAGGGGCGACAGGCGACGCGGCGGGCAGTAGTACGGTCGGGGGGAGTCGTGGAGAGGGGGGTGGTCGTGGAGTGGGGGGAGTGTCGTGCAGTGGTGGGGGGGTCGTGGAGTGGTGGGGGGGTCGTGCAGTGACGGGGGGTGGGGCGTGCAGTGACGGTGGGGGGGGCGTGCAGTGACGGGGGGGCGTGCAGTGACCGGGGGGGGGGGGGGGCGTGCAGTGACGGGGGGGGGGGGCGTGCAGTGACGGGGGGGGGCGTGCAGTGACGGGGGGGGGGGGGGGGGGGCGTGCAGTGACGGGGGGGGGGTCGTGCAGTGACGGGGGGGGGGGGTCGTGCAGTGACGGGGGGGGGGGTCGTGCAGTGACGGGGGGGGGGGTCGTGCAGTGACGGGGGGGGGTCGTGCAGTGACGGGGGGGGGTCGTGCAGTGACGGGGGGGGGGTCGTGCAGTGACGGGGGGCGGGTCGTGCAGTGACGGGGGGCGTCGTGCAGTGACGGGGGGCGTCGTGCAGTGACGGGGGGCGTCGTGCAGTGACGGGGGGCGGGGTCGTGCAGTGACCGGGGGGGGGGTCGTGCAGTGACGGGGGGGGGGTGTCGTGCAGTGACGGGGGGGGGGGGGTGTCGTGCAGTGACGGGGGGGGGGGGGGTCGTGCAGTGACGGGGGGGGGGGGGTCGTGCAGCGACGGGGGGGGGGGGGGTCGCGCAGCGACGGGGGGGGGGGGGGGGGGTCGCGCAGCGACGGGGGGCGGGGGGGGGGGTCGCGCAGCGACGGGGGGCGGGTCGCGCAGCGACGGGGGGCGGGTCGCGCAGCGACGGGGGGCGGGTCGCGCAGCGACGGGGGGCGGGTCGCGCAGCGACGGGGGGCGGGTCGCGCAGCGACGGGGGGCGGGTCGCGCAGTGACGGGGGGCGGGTCGCGCAGTGACGGGGGGCGGGTCGCGCAGTGACGGGGGGCGGGTCGCGCAGTGACGGGGGGCGGGTCGCGCAGTGACGGGGGGCGGGTCGCGCAGTGACGGGGGGCGGGTCGCGCAGTGACGGGGGGCGGGTCGCGCAGTGACGGGGGGCGGGTCGTGCAGTTACGGGGGGCGGGTCGTGGAGTGACGGGGGGCGGGTCGTGGAGTGACGGGGGGCGGGTCGTGGAGTGACGGGGGGCGGGTCGTGGAGTGACGGGGGGCGGGTCGTGGAGTGACGGGGGGCGGGTCGTGGAGTGACGGGGGGCGGGTCGTGGAGTGACGGGGGGCGTGTCGTGGAGTGACGGGGGGCGTGTCGTGGAGTGACGGGGGGCGTGTCGTGGAGTGACGGGGGGCGTGTAGTGGAGTGACGGGGGGCGGGTCGTGGAGTGACGGGGGGCGGGTCGTGGAGTGACGGGTCGTGGAGTGACGGGGGGCGGGTCGTGGAGTGACGGGGGGCGGGTCGTGGAGTGACGGGGGGCGGGTCGTGGAGTGACGGGGGGCGGGTCGTGGAGTGACGGGGGGCGGGTCGTGGAGTGACGGGGGGCGGGTCGTGGAGTGACGGGGGGCGGGTCGTGGAGTGACGGGGGGCGGGTCGTGGAGTGACGGGGGGTGGGTCGTGGAGTGACGGGGGGGGGGTCGTGGAGTGACGGGGGGAGGTCGTGGAGTGACGGGGGGGGGGGGGTCGTGGAGTGACGGGGGGGTCGTGGAGTGACGGGGGGGTCGTGGAGTGACGGGGGGGGGGTCGTGGAGTGACGGGGGGGGGTCGTGGAGTGACGGGGGGGTCGTGGAGTGACGGGGGGGTCGTGGAGTGACGGGGGGGTCGTGGAGTGACGGGGGGTCGTGGAGTGACGGGGGGTCGTGGAGTGACGGGGGGTCATGGAGTGACGGGGGGTTCGTGGAGTGACGGGGGGTTCGTGGAGTGACGGGGTTCGTGGAGTGACGGGGGAAGGAGGGGGCGTGGGGGGATGGCATGTAAGCAAAGTGGTGGGACGACGTGCAGCCGAGGGGGGGGGGGGGCCGCGTGCGGGCAGAGGGAGGGGCGGCGTGCGGGCAAAGGGGGTGTCGAAGTGCGAGACAAGGGGGGGGGGCGGAGTGGGGGCAAAAGGGGGGGCGAGGGGGGGAGCGTGCGGGGATGAGAAAGAGGAAGAAGATTGAAGAAAAGGGAGACAGGTAGGGCTGGGTAGAGGGTGGCGGAGGGGGAGAGACGTGTCGGCGCGGAGGGGGAGAGACGGGTCGGTGCAGGTGGAGTGAGTGGACAATACGGAGGGAGTGAGTGGACAATACGGAGGGAGTGGGTGGACAATACGGAGGGAGTGGGTGGACAATACGGAGGGAGTGGGTGGACAATACGGAGGGAGTGGGTGGACAATACGGAGGGAGTGGGTGGACAATTTGGAGGGAGTGGGTGGACAATTTGGAGGGAGTGAGTGGACAATTTGGAGGGAGTGAGTGGACAATATGGAGGGAGTGAGTGGACAATATGGAGGGAGTGAGTGGACAATATGGAGGGAGAGAAACTGTTTAATCCTTCTAATTGTGTCATCATTACAATATTAGATTTGTATTATGATATAATATCACGGTTTAATATTTCGTCAGGAAATGAGGTTATTAGAGGTGGATGGAGTGGACACATTGTCCAAACTGGAACAAGAAAGTGGATCCACAGTGGTCCTTCAAAGTTAATATTCAACTTTCGCCTTTGTTGATTTAGAAAAGCCATTAAAAATCAAAGTCTGAATGGTCAGATAGTGATCTGATCCCAGCTCATCTAGATAAAGCACATTATCGCTCAGTATTGATATCATATATACGTACAAGTCTAGGAGGATGAACAAGCTGGGAGTATAGAGGAAACTAAAGGCCAATAAATAAAAGTAATCATACGGCCTATAGCATGTTTCTAATTTGATAGGTCTGTGAGACATCTCATGCTAAACATCCATGCACGCAAGCACTCCCGTCTTCCGGCACGTGCGCTCGCACGCACGCAGAGAGAGAGAGAGAGAGAGAGAGAGAGAGAGAGAGAGAGAGAGAGAGAGAGAGAGAGAGAGAGACTGGGCTAGTTACAGAACAGTGATACGAAAGCAGGGCATGCTTGCACACATTACTGTTTACCAATTTGAGTGTTATTGAGTATTTGTATGCAGAAGTTTACACAGCTTTGAAATAAACTACACATGAACACAAATTTTTCTGTGTCAATATCAGTATCTGTACAAAATATTTATTTGCACAAATGAACATTACATAGTACAAACAAATAGGGTATGTCATACAGGAACCTACTAAAATGCTAAAATTCTGAGTGCACAACACCTCATTTGTCAAAGCAGTACCTATATTAGGATACTGGAAAACATAAATACAGCCTCCTTGATCAAAATTATAGACTATAGTTTCACTGTACAAAGCTGGAAATTATCTGGAGGATTACACATTTTCACCTTTGTGTGAAAGATAAACAGTTCCTTAGAAATGAATCAGTATTAAATATTCTCCATAGCTTCAAAAGTACCGAACAAAAATTCATCGCACTTTATATGTTCAAGCAACGAAGTCAAGGGGTCTGTTGAATCCACCCTTGCGATTCATGTATTGACGATATTTGCGTTTTAAAATTACATGGACTGAACCTACGTCATTTCCTGATACCTTTTTGCCTTTTGTAGTGTCGAATGCACAGAAACCCATTATCTTCATCATTTCTTGTTCATCTGGAGTCTTTCCCTCCAAGTCAGCCTCTAAAACAACAAAAATAATTATGTAAGTTTCACTGCAAATCTTTAACATACAATAATCTAGAAATCTGAATTATCACTAATTACTGCTCCAAAGAAACACAAATTTATACTGTTTGAATTGTCCTGTAGATAACATGCACACACTGAGACTTATTACAATGCCACAAATGAATACTGTTTTCTTATCTCCATTGTCTTCACATGTTGAATATTGACCTCAATTTCCCAGTAAATTGCTGGGACAGACAGGGATCTTTACTTTGCTAATAGTCCCAGAGCTGGAATATCACAGGAAGAAAAAACTGGGCTATATTTGGTACCAGCTTTGTACACATACTCAGTTTTATGATGAACAAATACTAAATGTGTGAGGAAAGAGTAAATCTCAAAATCACTAGCAAACTGCTCTGATTCTTTATCTATGACAATCATTTAAACATAATAAATTCAGCTTAAGTTCATAAAAAACAAGCTGTATTTGTTTCTCCATAACAAAGAAACCTATGTCCGTTGAAACTGTCGTTCCACTATTGTTATTTTGTAATAAAACCTGGCATAGTTCAAATAAAGTAGTCACTTTTTGTATATATATAATAGTTAAATTCCTTCAGGTGGCTTCAGTTGTCTAATATGAGTATGATTCCAATAGTGCCATTTGTTGGATGCAGAAGTTCCGCTGTTCACAGTGTCTGTCTCAATTTGGGTGTTTCTAATACCATTTTTCTTTCTGGATGTGCTTGCTTGCTGCTACTTGATATAAAAAGTAATACGAAAAACTCTTAAGTTCATCATTCACTTTCGATTTATTTCACAGGGAAGTACAACTTTGTTCCACGACTGCATCTCAACTGACCACAGCCGACTATAAAAGTGACAAAGAATGACTCTAGCTTCAAAGATATTCCACACAACACCCAACCTTCCGCTTGTAATATGTCTCTTTGATATTGTTCGTCATATCCACCAATATCAATCAATATATTGCTATTTTTAAACATAATAGTAAATTAACATAAAAAATAAGTAGATTATAATTTATAAAAATTCCAACAAAAATATAAGAGAAAAACATTCACTACTTCGCCCACTAAATTCGGTATCGATAACTTCAGTTGAAAATAATACATCTCCCAGATCCATTACACCGTCCATATTAAACCTACTAATTACCAGCAATCCTCTTACTTTGATAGCTGTAACCTGTTCCTTTCCATGCAGTCCCTTCTCATACAGCCCAGCCACCTAGAGTCGCATCTGCCATGACGAGCAGTCCCTCCCGAAATATACCGAGGGTCTCACTGAAGCCTTCACGAACTACAATTATTCTCCCAACCTTGTACAAAAACAAATCTCCCATGCCGTATCTCTCCAGTCTCCCACCACCTCACAAACTCCCACCATGTGGCCACAGAGGAGCATTCTCCTCCTAACTCAGTACCACCCAGGACTGAAGAACCTGAATTATATTTTCCACCAGGGTTTGAACTACCTCTAGCCGTACCCTGAAATGTCCTGCCCACTATCCTTCCCACCCTTCCCACAGTGGTATTCCGCTGTCCACCAAACCTCCACAATATACTCATCCATCCCTACGCAACCCCTGATCCCAGCCCTGTACTTCATGACTCATACCTCTGTAGTAGACCTAGATGCAAGACCTGTCCTATACATCCTCCCACCACCACCACCACCACCACCACCACCACCACCACCCACTCCAGTCTGGTCACAAACATCACCTATCCCATCAACCAGTCACATGATCTGCAGGGTACGCTGCAACCAATGTAGTGCATTCTATGCGGGCATGACGACCAACAAGCTGTCTGTCTGCATGAATGGCCACCGACAAACTGATCAACTGGGCAGGTGGGAACTTTCCCTGGAATATATCCTGCATTCCCGTAACTCTCCTGGCCCCAACCTTCGTTGGTCACTGTCTTCTCCCATCCAGCCTGTTCTCTGTTTCCATTCCAGAACTGCACAGCTCTCATTCCTCCATCGCACCCAGTCTTTTTACTTCTCTCCTTTTCCGCTACCCTTCCTCCCCACCTCTCCACTGCCCTCCGTCTAACCTCCTAACTGCTCATAGCAGCCCTTAGCCTCTTTACACCTTGTCCCTACGCGCTCTCCAACAGCATGTCATTGTCTGTCACCACTACCCTCCTATCCTTCCCCTTCCCAGTCTCAGACTCCTCCTTACCCCCAACCAGTTGCCACTCCCATCATGAGCTGGTGCTGCTACTTGCAGAGTGGCCTCAGTTGCCTGAGACTGCAGTTTTGTGTGTGTGTGTGTGTGTGTGTGTGTGTGTGTGTGTGTGTGTGTGTGTGTGTGTGTGTGTAATTTTGACGAAGGTCTTACTGGCCAAAAGCTATATTTGTGACAGTCTGTTTTCTAAGCTTATCTGTGACTGAGCATATCCGCTTATTAAGAATATGTAATTTTCACACACACAAATGTATGCACAGAACACTGCTGGCTCCACCTTTGAAACAAAGGATGTCTGTGACATTTGTAATGACAATTCATACTGCCACAGTGACAGCAATCTTTAAGCATACATGGAATGCCGACACAAATATGTTTGCTTATAGTGCACCAGTTGTCAGCTGCTTTCATACCACACAAGTTTCCTTGTAGTCATAAAATTGGTTGTTTTTCCCCATGTGAATCACTCGCACACCATGCAGCTGTACCGCAGTCCTAATGTGTGGGCCTGGTTAGGTCAGTTGGTATAGCATTAGGCTTAGAACCTAAGGGTCCAAGGCTCAAGTCCCTGTCTGGGTGGAAATTTTAACACCTTCGCAGTGGCTCGTCTGATAGTGAATACTGCCGGTCTGTAAACACTGGTGATGATGATAAAATGTTGCCTGCATGACTTTTCAAAGTCCCTCCCTAAATGACTTGTCTGGTATCGGTTACAATGAATTTTTGTGTACTAATGTTTCACAAACATATGGACATCTGACTGGCAACAGAATTTACACATTTCTCACAAAGACAAAGTCCCTGTTTCTTGGGAGATGTTGGAAGAGAATAACTGGCACTTACTTGTTTTCTCCACACAAACCATAACATCATCACATTCAAACATTTTGACCATGGAGGCTGTTTGGGCTAATCAAATCAAATCTGCATATTTCCAATCATGCAACTGAAGACACTGATTACAGTGGAACTTGAAATCCAGTACAGCGTGCAATACCTATGCCACTAAATGATAAACATGGTTACCTACTATGGTTTCACGGATATCATTTGTTACATTCTAATTCAGTGCCTGACAGAATCCTGCAACACTCATAATGTATTCACCCAAACACCTCCACCCCACTTCACCACCACCACTACCACCACCACAACAAGACAATCTGAATTGGACATTTCCCGCAGCAGACACCACCACACTGTAGCCCATATAATTTGAAAGTAGCCTTATTTTACTAAAAACAAATTGTACATATCATTACATCCGAGTGGGTCATATTAGATGTTAAAGCTGGTTTCAGTTTCCTTACAGCACTTAAGCAACAACTTTACACAATATTTATCAACAGAAACACTACCAAAAATGTTTCTCTATGCCTCTCCAGGCAGTGTTCCTACACATAAGTGGTGTACAATGGTTGTTTTCTTAACGGTAACAATGTTCTTTACTGCTCTGGTGTCCGTATCTGGAAGTTACAATTATTTTTCCACTGCTATATACGACAGGTGCAGTTTTCCACCATTAACTCTTAAGTGGTTATGCCATTACACACAACAGCCTCTGATACTCTAAGAGGAAATATGCATCTATTGCCATGGTTGCATCACCATAGGCACAAACAATTTCCTCACACTGGGAGTTTGTAAGGTATAAACAAAGCTGCAGACAACCCTTCCTAAGATATTAGTTAGTTTTTTTTTTTTTTACACATATCTACAATTTTTTTTATTTGGTTGCCTTTCTTGTGCTGCTCCATCGAGTACATCTATTGTCATGTTAATGATTTCTTGATACCACAGTGTAGGTTGCATTGTACTGTGTCTTCTTTTTGTCCAGTTTTGTCATAGACCTGTTTCCTTCCCTATTCATTTTACTTTCTCATTTAGAACTGCCCACATAATTCTTACATACTTTGATAGCACTATGTTTGAAATGCTTCCAATTTCTTCTACACATCTTCTATGCAGCATATTTACTTCCAAACAATTCTGTATTCTCTAAACAAACTTTCAGGGACTTCTTCCTCAATTACCTACTGATATTAAAAACAGATAGAGCACTTTTAATGAAGTTAGCTTTCTTCATCTGCAGCAGTCTACTTCTATATATCTTATATCAACGTAATACATCTCTGCATCACACACACCTTAACAATTTCCCTTAAGCCATCTTCTGTGCTGAATGTGCTGTTTATTCCTCTCACTTGGTTTATGTTGGGGATGTAAATTACTCATCCGTCCTAATCGTCTCAAGGCTGCAAAATCTTATACCAACTTGAGCAGTCAAATGCTTTCCCTAGATTCACAGAAGCTACATAGAAATCCACATTTTTCCTTCATTAAGGCTGGGTTCAAACACAACAAAAGTAAGACCATTGCTCATGACATACTGCAATGGCACTACAAGCTACCATTCCATGTTGTGGAACAATTTTCAAGATGGCACCAGCTGCCATGACTTACGCTGGTATTAATGTTATAGTGCAGATTATGGCATTAGAACCGAGGCAAATGTTAAATATAATGACAACTACAATACTGAAGTCAAAAAATTAATTTCTCACAGGAAGAAATGAGGAGGAGGGTGGGAGACGGAGGTAGCAACATACACACTTGTAAAAGAACTAACATGACACGAAAATGCTGTATGCTGGCAGACCAACCAATAGTTGGCATCTTAGTGTCAACCTCCTAATGTTGCACTGTTAGCAGTATTGTCATGCCGCCTCCTCGTACCTGCACACACTGCCAGACAGCATTGTTCTCTCTATCCACCTGTACCCTGCTAACCCATCTCCTTCCCCATCTCCTCTAGAGTGCTGCTTACAATGAATGTGACAGTTGCATTCCAGTCAGAGCTGCTGGAGATGGTGGTCATGTGTGCATGAGATATGCTAGCTTGTGTTAATGAAATGTGTGTGACAATTGCTACTCGCCATAAAGCGGAGATGCTGAGCTGCGACAGGCACAATAAAAAGATGCACACAATCATAGCTTTTGGCCATTAAGGCCTTTGTCAGCAGTAGACACACACTCCAGCAAGCACAACTTGCACACACATCTGCAGTCTCAGAGAGATGAAACTACACTACGGGCAGCAGCACCAGTGCATGATGGGAGTTTTGACTGGGTGATGGTAAGGAGGAGGCTGGGGCAGGGAGGGGAAGGGATAATATGGTGGGGGTGGCGGACAGTGAAGTGTTGCAGTTTAGATGGAGGGTAGGGGAGAAGGTGCAAAGGGGGGAGGGGTAAGTAGCGGAAAGTAGAGAAATAAAAATAAAAGAAATTAAAAGGCTGGGTCTGGTGGTGAAATGACAGCTGTGTAGTGCTGTAATGGGAACAGGGAGGGGGCTGGATATGTGAGGACAGTGACTAACGAAGGTTGAGGTCAGGAGGGTTACGGGAACGTAAGACGTATTGTAGGGAAAGTTCCCACCTGAGCAATTCAGAAAAGCTGGTGTTGGTGGGAAGAATCGATATGGCACAGGCTATGAGGCAGTCACTGAGATGAGGGGTTCATGTTTGGCAGCATGTTCAGCTACAGGGTGGTCCACTTGTTTTTTGGCCACAGTTTGTCGGTAGCCGTTCATGCGAACAGACAGCTTGTTGGTTGTCATGCCTACATAGAATGCATTACATCCTGGATGTTCCATTGTTTGGAATGTGTGTGCATGTATTTCCTTTTCTGAAGAAAGCTTTGGCCAGAAGCTATGTGTGTAACTGTCTTTCGTTGCACCTGTCCGCAAATTACATGTCATCTTTATGGTGAGTAACAATCCACGTTATGAATTACGGTGTTTTTATTCCAACCTGGAGTTTCCATTGTTCGATTTCACCTAACAGCTTTTCTTCCATCCCACAACCCTGTGACTTTTTTTTGGGACTATTGTTTAAAGCATTACTCTACACAGTATCTGTTTTTTCTCTTCCTTCCAGTATTCATTCATCGCCTTCCAAACCACATGCTCCAACTTACGATCCACAGTGTCTCAATGATCTTACCCACGCACATGGACTATCTAGCTGAGGCCTTCCTAGCCTCTGAAAATTTCGTACTCCTTGCCTGGTTCAGGTTCACTGATGACATCTTCATGACTCAGGGTCAAGACAACCTCTCCTCATTCCATCACATCAACACCTTCTCCCCCATCCACTTCAACTGGTCCTCCTCAAATCAACATCCCACCTTCCTGGACATAACCACCTCCTCTCTGATGGCTCCACCAACATGTCCACCCATCAATCATCAACAGGACCTGCATTTTGACAGCTGTCATTCCTTTCACACCAAGAAATCTTTCCCATATACCATGGTTACCTGGGGATGGCGCATCTGCAATGACAATAACTCCCTTGCTCTGTCGGCAGAGGGCCTACCCAAGGCCTTCACAGACAGGCACTATCCCCCAGCCCTAGTCTGCTAACAGACCTCCCATTCCATTCCCTCTCACACCCCCGATCCTCCCACCACCCCCCAGAATCAGCCACAAAGGTGTATACCCTTCATCACCCAGTACCATCCCAGATTGAAACAACTGAACCACATCCTTCACTATGGCTTTGATTGCCTGTCATTATGCCTTGAAATAAGGAATATTCCACCCAAGATCCTTCCCACCCTTCCTAAAGCAGGTTTCTGTCATCTACTCAATCTCCGTAACATCCTAGTCCATCCCTATGCCATTCCCAACCCCAACCTCTTGCCACAGGAATCCTATCGCAGTGAAAGATTTGTCCATCAGGATGAATGGCCACTGCCAACCTGTGGACAAGAATGGAACTGCACAAACAGCAGTCCACTCCCGAGATTATCCAGGCCTCAACCTACGGTAACCCATTGTCACCACACCATCCACCTAACAGTTTCTGTCCAGTGTACCCACACCCTCTGCCAATGTACACGCCTGTCTTTCCCCCTTTCCTGCTCCTCTGCTTCCCCCCCAGCCTCCCTATGCTGTGCCAGTTGGCAGACATCATGTGTCTTTCTAGTTCCCGCAGGCACCACCAGACAGCACTCTCCTCTGCCCTCTCCCATACCCTAATAACCCTTTCCCTCCCCTGCTCCATCTAGACTGCTTCTTCAGCTTAATGTGACAGACACGTTTTGGTATGAGCTGTCAGAAATGGCAGTCATGTACACATCAGGTGTGTTTGCTTGTGTGAATTAATGTAGATGGGTTTCCTCTTCTGGAAAGGGCTTTGGACGAAAACTAAATGTGTAACAGCCTTTTTGTTGTGTGTGTCTGTAACTCAAAGTGTCGTCTTAATGGCGAGTACCAATCAATCTTTGTCCTTATATTATTGATATTTTAACCTGGGGTTTGCACTGTTTTACTCTCACAGCTATCACATCAAACTTGAGGGGAGAAGAGAGAGAGAGAGGGGGGGGAGAAGAGAGGGGGGGGAGAAGAGAGAGGGGGAGGAGAAGAGAGGGGGAGAAGAGAGAGAGGGGGGGAGAAGAGAGAGAGGGGGGAGAAGAGAGAGAGGGGGGAGAAGAGAGAGAGGGGGGGAGAAGAGAGAGAGGGGGGGAGAAGAGAGAGAGGGGGGAGAAGAGAGAGAGGGGGGGAGAAGAGAGAGGGGGGGGAGAAGAGAGAGGGGGGGGAGAAGAGAGAGAGGGGGGAGAAGAGAGAGAGGGGGGGAGAAGAGAGAGAGGGGGGGAGAAGAGAGAGAGGGGGGGAGAAGAGAGAGAGGGGGGAGAAGAGAGAGAGGGGGGAGAAGAGAGAGAGGGGGAGAAGAGAGAGAGGGGGAGAAGAGAGAGAGGGGGAGAAGAGAGAGAGGGGGAGAAGAGAGAGAGGGGGAGAAGAGAGAGAGGGGGAGAAGAGAGAGAGGGGGAGAAGAGAGAGAGGGGGAGAAGAGAGAGAGGGGGAGAAGAGAGGAGAGTGATTCTCAACTTTTTGAATGTACTGGTGCTGCACTTTATTCTGTATTACAAACAAATCACTTTCAAAAGTAAAAATTCCCTAAGTACTCGAAAACAAGTATAACCTTTTCAACTGTTAATAATCAAAATACATGAAAAATGCAAACATACACCACAACACATGTATCAAGATATATATAAAGTTTGAAAATATGTATATAGCACATGAAATTGAAAAGATACCATTATTTTTTATTACCTCATATTTTATCACAGATGCCATTGTGTTAGTGTTTCAAGTATTGAACACCCACCATTTTTTGTTATGGGGGAAATTCAAATGTAATATTGTCCGTCTCAGAATTAAGCAGTTTTCCATATATTCATACAAATAAAAATAATCTCTTTTCTTATACACAATCAAAATATATGTTTTTAAGAAACTTGGAGAAGTTGGCAAACACAGTAAGTACAGTTTTACATTTTGACAGTTGCACTCATAAGCTTTTGGCACATGATGATATATATTAAGTGATTTCTCAATGCTCCCAATACTCACGACGTAACAGTAAGACATGTTTTACTGTCTTAATTTAATTTCATATTCATGAGTACAATTACGTTCCACATTTGAACCCGAGCATCTTTATAAGTGAGCTTATATGACACCTCATTACTTCCATAAGAGATTTCTACCACAGCAGATAATTGATAGTAATTGCATGTTACACTGCACGCAAGGGGGGAAATTTTTCTGCTGCACCAATCCCCTCCCCAGCTTCATCTGTGTTTCTTCCACTGACCTCCTAGGCCAATGAGAGCAGTGCTCAGTGTGTCTGCAGATGGTACATTCCTATTTCACCCTTTGTTTCAATCTATTTTAGCACGTTTTTCAAGTTCCACGTATTAGTCTACTATGATGAAGAGTGCTCCCTACAGTTCCAAGTTGAAAAGGGAAGTGATTCCTCTTGCTAAGAAAACCTCATGCTGTGCTGCAAGTCAGTGATTTGAGATTGATTAGATTAAAGCAAGATGGTGGTGACAGCAAAAGGAACAACATTTAGCTAGTTCCAGCAACAGAAAAAAAATTTCTGGGCGACAACGTGAATGCTATTATATGTTTGTTATGAGTTGTCCTGAATGATTTTGTCAGGGAGCAGTGTCAAAAGTGCTTACCATGAGTGTAGAAATTATCCAAGTTAAAGCACATGAAGTTGGCTCACACGCAAAAAGTAACAAATTTTGAACAAAGCAGTGATTTGGTTGCCAATTTTATGAAATGTCTGGATTCTTTCTGTACAAGCGGATATCAATTGCAAAGAAGCTGCCACAAAACTAAAATGAAAAACTTGCTGAATGTCAACAATTCATAATCAGACAGCACACCAAAAATAATTATCTTCTTGGTCAAACTGGTAATGCAGACTAAACTCCACTGTATTCTGATATGCCAACAAATTACATGGCAGAAGCAAAAGGGAACAAAGGTGCCAAGATACTGCCGGCATGTGGTGGAGAAGCAGCATGTCTGTCATGCTTGCTCATACTGCCAATGGCCACGAACTACCACCGTTCATTTTTTTAAATCCAAAACATTACCCAAGTCCGGGGTATTTCCAAAAATCGTTACTGTACATGCTAACAAAAGTAGCATTACAGTGGATTAAACTTGCATGGTAAAGTCATTCTTGTGACCTGCTAAGTTTTCCAAAGAAGCTTGTACTAGATTTGTATGCAGGTCATATTACTCCGGTTATTAAGAGAAAACTAGTAGAGGATAGAATGAGCTGGCTGTAATTCCAGGAGGCATGACGTAAATTCTACAGCTAATACATATTTGTTTGAACAAATCAGTTAGAGAAGAACTTAAAAATATGTACGACCAATGACTAATGAAAAAAGATAGCCTACACAATGTGTTAAGTGTGCAAGCAAGCTTATCTCGAGTCTGTCAGTGGATTGACCTGTCTCGTAAATTTATTCCGAATAAAACTGTGAATCATGAACATTCAAATTCTTTGAAGGTGACAAGTGAGAAGCGAGAAGCATAGATTAATGGATATGACTGATGTAGTAGTAATTGAATGGGAGCACAGAAACATCTGAATAATTTTACCCAACATTTTTGCTATGAAAATACACAGACGATACTATGACAGTTTTGCAATGTGACACAACAATCAGTCACAGGAGGCTAATTGTTACTGTGTTCTGAGACTACTTCATACGTGCATTGTAGCCACTGTGCCAAGTTTGTGAGAACATTCCATGGCAGGGTTAGTTTGAAGTGCCTGCTGTGTCATCGTGGTCAGGAAGTGAGATTCAGGTAGCTCTGCAGTACAACTTCGCGTGTGGTTGAAACATAGACCAGTGCTTTGAAGAAATGACTCTTGCACTTGGTGACGTGTGTCCACATCTTACAACATATTCAAGTGGTTCTGAGAATTCCAATACGGAAATTTCACTCTGGAGGATGCCGAGAGGACTGGAACGTCATGATCATCAGTTGCAGAGGAAGATATTGATGCTGTGAGGAAAATGCTAGATGAAAACTGGCGAGTAACTTATATGCAGATAGCAGATACCTTAGGACTAAATACACCAGTAATTTAATTCTTCATGATCATTTGAAAGTAAAGAAACTTGGTTGCCTCTGGGTGCCACATGGACTGACGGAAGATCAGATGACATGACATGCGACTTGGTGCCAGGAGATGTTACAGAAGTTTTCTAAGAGAGTATCTCAGTATGTGAATAACGTCGTCACAGGTGACAGGACTAGTCTGTTCTATTATGACATACCGACTAAGATTCAAAACAAAGTTTGGGTCCTTGAAGATGATGACACACCTGTAGCTGTCAGAAAATCCCTATCAGTAAAGAAGAAAATTATAGCTTTCTCTTTTTTTCCCCAAATCGAGTGGACTTGTGAAGTGTGTTGTTTTAGACACACAGAAGATGGTTGCAGCTAAGTGATACACTGGGCAGTGCCTGCCCAAAGTCATCCAATATTTGAAGAACATGCGACAGAAGTGAAGAATGGACACTTGGATCCTCCATCATGACAACACTCCAGCTCAATGTATGAAAATGTGTACTGAATGTTTGCGCGGTACAGGATTGAAACTTCTTGAGCACATTCCTTAGTCCAGACCTTGGGCTGCTTGAATATGAAGCTGAAAGGAGTGAAGTTTTCAAGAGATGATAACCTCCCGAGTGTTTGGGACAACGAGGGTGCCTTACTCCCTACCGAAATTTGGGAGAACTTTTTTAGCGATTGGTTTTGGAGGGTGGAGTAGCGATTGGTTTTGGAGGATGGAGAGGTGTATTCAGGAATAAATTACTTCAACAAATTTAAAAAAACGAAGGTGTATTGCAAAACTTACATAGTACCCTTTGTATCTTTGTTTTCAAGGATGAATACACAACAAGTCTGCAATATGAACATGTTACCATATCACTTTTCGGATTGCCAAAGCAATGCATTGTTTCACAGAAGAATTTATAAAGATATGTTAGGTATCTGCAACTGTGCATACAACTCCCGAAAAACTTTTAAAAGTGTCAAGCAATTAGTCTCTCCCATTCAACCATTTGAGGTAGGATTCAAGAAATAGCCAACAACGTTTTAGGTAAGGTTCTTAAATTTTTCTTTCTTTTCTCTGGTGCAGGACAAGTGCACAGATGTTTCTGATACTTTTCAGTTGGCAATTTACATTTGCAGAATAGATAATAATTTCACAATCATAGAAAAATTACTGGTCTTGGTTCCAATGGAAGATACAACAAAGGCACATATTCTCACATATGTACACAAGTGTTTGAAAATTGGTATCTGCAATGGAAGACTTTCACTTCTGTGGCTACAGACTGCACAGCAGCTGTGGCTGACGAAAATATCAAGTTGTGTGTCATTTTTTTATCAGAGATGCTAAAAGTCGATGCCTGTTACACATGAGATTTTTGAAATACGCTGCAGTCTCCACCAAGAGAATGTGTGTACAAACCTGAACATGAGAGAATGAAAAATGTATGGACTAGTACAACAAATTTCATCTGCAGCCGTGCTCTCGATCGATCCATGTCTTTCAAAAGACATGGAAAACACGGATTAGTGCCATACGACAGTGGAACATACTGGCTAAATAAACAGAAACTCCTTGAGAGACTTTTTTAGCTTCAGGGTGAAACAGATTTCTTTTGTGCGCAAGTGCTTGGTCTGTTGCAAACTTGAAAAATGAACAGTGCATAGTGGATTTGGGCTTTCCATGTGACAGTACATGCCATATATTAACTATAAAACTGTCTCTTGCTGGGAACAGGAAAATTTTTGTGGAAATAATGTGAGAAGTAACACGAAATTAGTAGTTTTTAGTGAAATAATAAATCAGCGCAGCAAATTTTACTAGCTATTGAAAACTTTGCCATTTTCTCGTATGAAAATGTTATCTATCTGAGGACAGACGTTGTTTAGTATTCATAATGGACAGTCATTGAATGTTAAAACTGCATTTTGATCTCTTTTCTGATCTTGAAATAACAGTTCATCTCATGTGTAATGAGCGTTGATGTGCCCATAAAAATAGCGCCGAAATTGGAAAAAAAACCAAAATCAGCAACAACTCTGAAATATGAGAAAAGAACGACAGAATTTTTTGAGGGAGGGAGGGGGAGGGGGGAAGCAGAGGGAGAGAGAGCGGGGGAAGCAGAGGGAGAGCAAGCAAAAATAAATATATAAATAGAGAGGACACAATACCAAAAGTGGCAAGAATTAACACCACATTTTACTATAAAATAAAACCATTGTTTCCTGTCTATCTACAGTGTGATTTTTTCCACTGTGTACAAACTCTATGGATTGATCAATGAAAGAGTACGGTTGTACACAATGGTTCTGTATTCAAATAGAGAGCTAGTCAACACGGTGTTTACTTATGGAAAGGCAAGTGGCAATGGGCGGTGGGCAGCAAGGTTGTATCAGGAGACCTATCCTCAATGACAACAACCACAGCATTCAATGTTTGCGAAAGTGTTTCGCTGTTTGTCTGAGACAGGGTTGTTTCAGGAAGCAGGAAATCATGAAGGACGTACACCAGACTTTGAAGCACACTTGGAAGGCAACCACTGTGTCAGCACCAGACAGTTGTCTCACCAGTACAGGGTAAGCCAGATGACCGTGTGGAACATTCTCCATGACAACTGTTACTACCCTTTTATCACTTACACTGTGTGCAGAACTTACTAGTGACAGATTTTCCACATCGGCAGGAGTTTTGTCACTGGTTTCTTCACTAGGCAACCATGATTCCGGGATTTGTGGCATCCGCCCTATTCATAGATGAGGTCATCTGAATGTGGTGCAGTATCTTCGACTTTCATAACAATCATATGCGGGATTAGTCTGGAACTATATGCATTTCTTGCAGGTGACTTTGCCTCCTCTGCTGGAAGAAGTGTCATTGATGATTTGAAAGATTATGTGGCTGCTACATAATGGTGCTGCAGACCACTTCATCATTACCATCAGGACAAATCTCAATTGTCTTTTCCCTGGTCAATGGATCGGACGACAAGGTCCAGTTGCATGGCATGATCATTCACCATCTCTCACCCAGAGCGATTTCTGGTTATGGGATCATCTCAGAAGTATTGTGTACACAGAGCCTATTCCAAATGTGGAGACACTGGAGCAGCAGATTCAGGCTGCCTCTTGACGCTGTTTGGATACAACGTGGCTGGTGTGTACTTGTGAGACTGGACATGCCATGGTGTTTATACACGAGTTGAGGCACATGAAAACCATTTTCCACTCATACTTTATGTGTGGCTGCATGGTACAGCGCATATTAGATCACAGTCTCTGTAACAATGTATGACTGAATGGTGTCTAGCATGGAAATTATGCATTCCCGTACATAAGTTCGTCACACCTATTTCGTTTCGTATCCTTTCATTGATCAATCCCTAGAGTTCGTACACAGTGGAAAAAAAAATCACCCTGTGTAGCTGCAAAGAGGTCAGACACTATAACACTATCAATGGCAAATTTCTGAAAATTAATTCTTACCTGTAATAGGGGGCCTTTCGGCCAACTGTGGCTTGTTCCTTGGCGTCCTATCTCTGGAACGAGATCTTGATCGAGATCGTGACAACGAACGACGATGTCGATGATCACGGTCTCCTGACCTGTTGTGTAATAACATAATTTCTCTGTTAACTTAACAATGATTTCTTCTTATAGGGACTTCGAAATGTGCAGGAAGTAAGATAACGTATACAGTAATGAAAAGCAATCAGTAACGAAAAACAATAAATTTTAACCAGTACTGTGAGATATGTGCTCTTAAGAACAAACTTATTGTATGAGGAAGCAAGTGACGTTTGCATTCACACAGAGAATGGACCAAACATCAGCCACAGCACTAATTATTAAAGTGCAATTTCAACAAGGCAACATTTGGGCAACATATGACATACAGCTATGACACGTTACAAGACAATTTGACCAGGACAACATGTCAACACACCACACATAGCATTGTGGAATGCTGCATCCACCACCTGTCAACAAGAAACGACATTGGCCCATGTTGCCACATATTAGACAGTCAGCACATCTGTGTGACATGTTGCATGCAGTATGGAGTGGATAATTGACAAACGACTTTAGGTTGCCCAGTATTCTTCATTATTTGAATAACATTAAATTTCGCCCTGATAGGGCATCATCAGGTTACATTAAAAAAGAAATTTTCTGTCAAAAAGCACCCACTGTACCTGTCATTGCCTCCACGAGGCTGCCTTTTAGTACTTTTTTTCGGTATCTTGCCTTCTTGACAGATGCTTTGTGCCAGAAAATTTCTGATTTTTTAACATAACCTATCCTGCGAAAATATGTTCTTAAAATAATAAAGAAAATTGTGCACCCTATGGTCTTTTTTTTATCTAGTAGCAATAGAAGGTTGCTGTATCACCATGGCAAGAAGGAATGGAATAATTTTTATGATTTTAGGGTTTTGGAAGCACAGAAGAAAATAAAGAATTTATGGACTCCATTCCATTGTGAGCGTAAGTAACTGCAACAGTCAAAAAGTAATAGTAAATCACCTAAACAAGAAGGAAAATGATTTACTGAGTGAGTTACAAGACACTAATGAACCAAGGAAACCCAAATGAAGAGTAGGGATGAGGTAAGTTCATACTAGTGAACCATATGATGATTCAATTACAAACAGTGTGTTATTTGTTCTCCCTGTTGTTGCAGACTTAACACTGAATTAAACACTCAATGTCTTTTAAGACTTCAGTACTACACTACGATCATCAGTGACATGTAATTCTAAGGCTCTGTCTTACCACCTACTGTGGTTGCTTTTTATAATACTGATTGTTTATTTTTGTCTACACCATCCCCTGCTTTCTTCTGTGGTCAGTTGTTTATAAAATTATACTGTGTCTCTTCCGTGTTAATGTGTTGGTGTCAAGTGATCCTTGAGTGAGTACAGTGGTTCTGAAGTAGAGATTTTTTTCTCAGGAAGTTGTGAAGATTAATGGATGTTATTGTAACAATTTCCATGTTTCTCACAGTTCGCAACAGTGGTTCTGAATACACAAAAGTGATGTCAGCAACCAAAAATTGTTCTTTGCTAATCTGTGAGCATGCGACTGTCTGTAGTTTTAATGTCTTCCACAAGAATTTATTTTGAGAAGGCCCGTAAGGGGTTTCACAATGTGTTCCTGTAATGAAAAAACATCATCAGGCACTAACACATATGGTGACACTTTTCTGCTTCCAGAAGCCAGAAATGCCAACTTATTTTTGTAATTTCTTGCAGAACTAAGTTTCATGCAAAACTGGGTTTGAAATGTGGCCCTGACAAGGATACTGGATACAAAAACAGTAGTTAGCATCAACAATGGCCATCAGAACAATGCTTAACCCTTTCAAGGCTATGGGCATATAGTCGCCCGCATGGCGATGTGCGTACACGTGTACAGAATGTCCAGACAGCTATGGTCATCCATTCATGCCAGGCAGGTAGGAAGACCTGACAGCTAAGGGCATTCTTGTACACCTAACTGCTGGGGAGTAGGTAAGCAAGCACATTGCAACAGCTACTATCTGTTGTCTGTTCCTCTTGGTAATGTCATAAAACGTTACAGCTTTTACCACCTCCTGGGCCCTTTCTGCTTAAGAGTTGTGCACTGAGCCAGTCCTGTTTCTGCATTTAATGAAACGACAACATTTGACTCCATTGCCTTTGCAATGTCGGGACATAATTTACCAGACAAGTAAATATGGAAATCCTCATGATCAATAGTAGCGAAGATTATAAGGATACTTTGTACCTTTCTTTGGGCAAAGGTGTGGATATATCTGGACTTACTAATGATTCAACATCATGAGGAACTATTGCAGAAAATCGTCCTCCTGAAGATGGACAGGAGAATGAAACATTACGCGCAACTTGTCATCAGCAAAATGAATGTACAACTGGTTGGAAAATCATCCTGTAACAAGACATCATCATTTCATGAACACATTTAGTGGTTTAAGAATAGGATTCGATGATTCAGCAAGTACTTTAGATTTTTTGTTTTATTTTATGTCTTTTGAATTTGTCTCTGCCATTTGTAAAGAGATAAATAATTATCATATGTCTCTTCCTGGGATAAAAATGACTAGTTTCCACCGGCTTAGCACAATGAAAGCCTATGAAACCTGCAGAATTTTATTGCTTCTTGTTGTGTTTCCTGCTTATACCAGTAACTAAAAAGTTAGAAGTGAATAAATACTGGTCAACAGATTCTTTGATTCAAACACTACTATTTCCTCACAAACAATGTCCAAGTACCAGTACAAATTGATTCTTCGTAATTGCACTTTAGTGGTAATTCAGCCATGTCTCATGAATTCTTGTGAAAATGAGGGTCATTGTAGACCAAACAAGAGAAAAATTCCAAGAGGCCACAGTCCCTTTTAAAAATTTAGTAATAGCCTAATGTTTTTCAAAGAAAGGCTCTGAATTAAGCAGTACATTACAAAGAAACGTAGCCATTTTGATACTAAACTTTTTTGTGCTTCGTTGCACAGAAAGTTATTATATTCTATATTATACTGCGTACGGTGTTGCTGCTAAGGAAATAGTATCCATAAAAGCTGATAGGGGGAAATCAGGCAATGTTTTTGTGTTTGTTAATGTTTCAACCACAAACTGAGCATATTTTGATGAAACTGAGAAGAAGGAGCATACAACTGGCAAAAATAACTGAAACACATGTGTAGTGAGCCACAATAGCTCAATGGGTACTGCTGATGTCACAGACTTGATAAAGACAATGATGTGGTACAAAAGGGTATAGTTCCATTTGACTGATGTGTGTGCTGAATGCTAAAACAATTTTTGAAGTAAAAAAGCAGCAGAACACCACTGGAAAAATTTCATAGACAAACAAGTAAAACTGAGATCCCATGGACACCATGCAAGAAACGCTATTTTGACTACAAAAAAAGGACTGTACCCAGGACTCCTTGCAGAAAAAGTGAAAAAGGATGTTCACTAGAGTTGCTGTGCAGTATGTATTGCTAATTCACAGAGAAAAATGACATGCATAAGATGCTAAAAGTGTTATGTTGCTCTTTGTATGGTGCCATCTTTTGGAAAATATCATACACTAAGGAAATCTTAGGTGGTTTCCATCAGTATATCTGTTTCAAGAAAAGGAAAGTCAAAACAATGAAAATAGAAAATGAAAAAAATTTAAAACTATAGTTTTTAATCCGGCCAGTGGCAGTCCAAAGCCTGGGTCAAAAATGAGGATGGGAAACCACAAAACTAATTCAGACTAACCGTGACAAACGAAAAGAGAAATCAGTGAGAATTAAGCAGGTGAAATCTTACTCTTGCATTCTTTTTAATACGGAGAACTGAGTTTAGGCTTTAATTGCACAAAAGTCAATAGGCTTACCACAAAATGAGTTGTACCAAAATTTTCATTGTTTGGTTCTGTATCAGACTACATAAGAATTTGCTTTAAAGTTTAATAATTACTACGTATTTATGATTAGAGTAAGAATTGTTTGTCAGAGCTTTGGGCGTCTTCTCAAGAAACTGATCACACTTGAAACTTATCTGTTCGATAATAATAAATTTTATTGGGTTATAATCTCAAGTTACATAATTTTTCAATAGCAAATACAAATGTTCTTATTTTCTGATGTACCATTCTCTTAGTTCAGGATAAATGTGTAACAGAAGTGTCAGTTAGTTCTGGAGGTCCCTTTCATGTTTATTGGAATCCACTATGACCTTACAGTATGAAAGTGATGTTAAGCACGCTGAAATGTGGAATTAATAAGCGGGATGCTCTGCTCTTGCAGCCACAAAAGAATGGAAGTCTGTAACTGAACAAAGGTGTCGCCACCGTTCATTGAGTTTTGAATCACTATGTGTTTTCCAACACAAGCCCCAGAAAAGTGTAGGTAATTCCAGGAAACTTTAAACTCTGTTGCAGTGTTACTCCATACACCTTCAATGGAGTGGGAGGGGATTTAAAAAAAAATTGGCACATGATAGCTTGTGTCACTGTGATGAACAAGTCGTGAATGGTATCACAGTTTCTGTTTTTGCCATCGCAAACACTCATATACTAGTCTGGGTGACTGGGTTTGGAGTTAATCCATCCAAAGACCATGAATATGATTACAGTATCCGTAATACTGTCAAAACTGCAAAGCTCCATTCAGATAACAAGTGACACATGGCTTTATTCTGCAGTTTTGACGTATTACAAATGGCTCTGAGCACTATGGGGATTAACATCTGAGGTCATCAGTCGCCTAGAACTTACAACTACTTAAACCTAACTAACCTAAGGACATCACACACATCCATGCCCAAGGCAGAAAACGAACCTGCGACCGTAGCGGTCGTACAGTTCTAGACTGAAGCGCCTAGAACCGCTCAGCCACATCGGCCGGGCTGACGCATTACAATCCAGACTTCAGACTGAACACCACAACATCAATAATAATATTGTAATGATATCTATTGTCTGCAGATATGTTATGTCTTAAACTAGTTGCTCACAATTGTTCATGAGAAATTGTGACAGCTATAACCAAATAAGAAATTAATTTACTTTGTTAGATAATTTGTTTTACAGGCCAAAGATGGAATTTCGAATGCTGTAGGTACTTCGAGCACCTTAATGGTGAAATGCTACCACCATCACATGCATCTTCCAGTCATCTTGAAAAGGTTGGGCTTTGGAGGTAAAATGCTTCTTTCCCCCAAGAAGGAAGTAAGAAGGTGTACGCATCCTACATCTCCATCAGAATGCAAGGAAGAAGCATATGTTATCTCAAAAGCAGCAGTTGCAAGGGATGTTCAACGTACGCTGAACATGTTGCAAACAAGCTACGGTGCTTCTTGCATAGGTCACGAACTATTTTCATTTATCACATAAATATCATGTTATTCCACGCAGCTATGGGTAAATACGATGCAGAAAATCCGCCCAATAGTCATGCAGAAATATTTGTTTCTGACAATACATGTGAACAATGTCTTGCTTCACTAATTCACTCTGATGTCTCTGCTCTCACGTCAGAAGAATGTCAACAGGTTCCTCCTTTTGGTGTTCTGACTGTAGTTTTTACATTTAAGGTAATAGCACCATTCGCTTAACGAATTCAAATACACCAGAATGTAAGTTGAATAAAATTAAAAAATTAGAAGCTATTACAGCATTGCATTTCAAACTAAATACTGTCCAGTTTGTGATGTTTCGATATCGAAAGTGTACTGCATACAATCAACAATTTGTAATGACACAATTTTCCTGCACACCTGTACAAAATCATGCAGGACATGTACATATAAATGCTTTCTGTACTAGTGGAATTCTTGAAATACCTGGTTCTGAAATCTCGAAAATGTAAATCACTGAAGGATAGTTATTACCTGTAGCTAAATGTCTCAAAGTCAATAACAATTTCACATCAGCTGGTCATGATAGTTGGTGTCCAATTTTCTGATCACTGGCATGAATTAATGCAAAAACTACTAAAAATCTCCCAAACATAATTTATGTAAAATTTTTAAAACATGTTTCACGACCACACACCAGTTTCCTAAAAAGTTCACTGCAAGATTCTATACCAACAACAAATAATTCTTCCCTCCACCATTTTGATTTTCTTCCTTTTCTTCTGTTTCTCGAGGTTACTACCAGGAAAGCAGCTGCTCCTACAGTTCGCAAAGGCATGGTGCACTGTTCTTATGTTGCTTCAGTGAAACTGATTGAGGCACATGCTACCAACACAGGCAACCTGCAGCATGTGACACTAGGTAACATATTTTCTGGGCAACGACAACTCTGTATCACGATTTCATGCCACAGACTAAAAGCTGGCGACATCAGGTGACATGCAGCATGTAATTTGAAGCAAGGTACCACCTAGTGTTGCCTTGATGGACTTCGATCTTAATACTATGTGCAGAGAGAGAGAGAGAGAGAGAGAGAGAGAGAGAGAGAGAGAGAGAGAGAGAGAGATTAATTGGTTGGTCTGAGGTACAAAAGTACCAAACTACACGATCATCAGTCCTTTCTCCCTGACACAAGCAAGGCTCAAGATACAAAAGCACCCAACACCACAACTAAAAAGAAAACTAACATAACGAGCAAAAAACGTAACCATCAGCCATCATTGTATACCACTTCATGGTCCCAGTACATGTCAAGAATCTAGAGGAAGTGACAGCGTAGCGCTGTGGGGTTACCTGGGTCCTATGCAAGGTCCAGGCGGAGCTTCGGCCTATGTGTACACCATGGATGTGTACATTAATGGACCTCAAGTATATGTGGTAAAATCAAGGACTCCAGACAGAAGAGATCGCACGCGAACCGCAATCTTAAGCCCTGACCTGGACCTCCGATGCGGGAGATGAACCGCCGTGGATGGAAAAAGGAGACGGTAATTCAGATGCTCAGGAGAACTGTCAATGTGTGGAACGTAACTGGCGAGCAGTTGTGCACATCTAATCTTCAATGGAGGAACTCCGGCCTCCACCAGGACACCAGACTCGTCCTAAAAGCTCCTGTTGCCAGTCGAACGCCACAGTGGTGGACTGGGTCGAGTAAATGGAACACTGAGGGCGCCACTGAACCATAAACCAGACTCCCATAGCCAAGGCGGGATTGAACAAGGGCTCTGTAGAGCTGCAGCAGTGTACAGCGATCTGCACGCCAGTTGGTGTTGCTCAGGAAGCGGAGGGCATTGAGGTGCTGCCAGCACTTCTGCTTCAGCTGACGAAGCCACGTTAATTGGGCGTCGAAAACCAGACCTAAGAATTAATAATCTCCACTACAGTGAGTGGACTGTCATTAAGGTAAAGTTCTGGTTCCAGATGAATGGTGCAACACTGGCAGAAGTGCAAGAGACACGACTTTGCGGCTGAAAACTGGAAGCCGTGGGCAAGAGTCCATGACTGCACCTTGTAGATGGCTCTCTGTAGGCGCCAATCGCCAACACCAATACTGGAGACAGACAGCACGACAGCTGCTGTTAAGACTGTTAATAGCCACTAAAAACAGAGATACACTCAATACAGACCCCTGTGGGATCCCATTCTCCTGGATATGGGGAGAACTATAGGAGGCACCAACTTGGCCATGGAAAGTACGGAGCGATGGGAAATTTTGGATACAAATTGGGAGCGGGCCCCAGAGACCCCACACATTTAATACAATGTCACCAGATCATCATAAGCTTTTCGTAAATAAAAAAAGACAGCAATCAGGTGTTGGCGTCCGGAAAAGGCTGTTTGGATGAGAGACTAGAGGGAAACTAGATTATCAATGGTAGAGCGATCCTGGCGGAAGCTGCCCTGGCATGGAGCCAGTAGGCCACAGGACTCCAAGACCCAGCACAACCGCCGACTTACCACACGTTGTAACAGCTTACAAAGAAAGTTGGTGAGGCTGTTTTCCACATGTAGAATTTATTATATTTGAACTAAGGATATGTTCAAGGATTCTGCAGCAAACAGGGAGTCCCCGTTCTGCGCTCATAGGCAGCATACCGTGCCTGGTACACGCAGCGCTTGGGGACCACAGCACAGCTGTGACACCTGAAGACGAGCTTATAAAGTACGAAATTGGTTGTGTGAAAATAAAGGAATTTACAACTGAAGTGGTATTTTCAACCTCTGCTATAATGCTCAATTGTGAATGTTCTTCCAACATGATTGTTTATGACATAAAATAACGTTGGACAACAGAATACTTTAAGGTCAGGTCATTCATGTGCACTAAATCTTCAGAAACTTTTGCGATGTACCATCAATATTCAATCTTTTCATTTTCATTCTTGTATGTTCTTCAATCCACATGTAACAATTTTCAAGGGCAGATGAGCCCCTTTTGACAGTCAATGGGGTTATACCCTAAAAAGATGCTAGTGTCAAAAGAAGTTTCAGACTTTCAAGCCTGTTACCATTTACTTCACTGTGCGACATTTTGACTGAGCTGCCTTCCCAAGGCGAGCCATCAAAGACAGAAGACTTTTCCTTTCCAACAATTCATCAGTGTGCTGTGTGTATTCCGTACATGCATTAAGACCATGGTGACAGACTAATCACATTACCCACCAGTTGGTATCATCATTAGTGGAACCGCAGAACTCTGCTTATACTGTTACATTCATTTAGAGCATATAGTGGAAATGACGAGGTTCCAAGCATTATCACAGTTCATCAATCTTTCAGCTGCATGTACTTGCACCAATTTTTAACAAAGGAGTATTAGTAAGTTATCGTGGTCAAAATTATTGTTGTATCATGCACCACTGAATGTCCAGTAGAGATACAATACTCAGCAATGATAGACTAGACTGCAAACGGATAATACAGCACTGATGTTTGCTGCAATATTTTTCCCACAATGCACATGATATGGACAGACTATCTCCATTTTTCTTTAATGGCTCGCATGTGGAAGAGTGGCTGGTGCCAAACAAACTATTGTGAAGTGAAGTAAATGACAAATGGACGCAAGCCCAAAACTTCTTTGAACATTCTGCTCACTGGAAAATATAAAAATTCACAAGACATTAGTACACTATGTATACAATTCCCGATGAATGAAACATATTGTTCTTATTGCAAATGGGACTTACACTGCTCTGAAACCAGCAAGAAAAGAAATGTATCTGTTAGCTACTTAGTGCATGAATCTTTTTCCCTTGTCGCTACAATACCTAACAACACATATCAGACTTGAGAACTTACCGACGCCTCCTTTCCCTCTCTCTTGAGCGACGCCGTCTCCTGTCACGGTCTCTGTCACCACGGTCCCTCTCCCTTTCCCTCGACTTGCTACGGCGTCTTCGCGAAGGAGAAGGTGATCTGCTGTGCCCCATTAACCTGTGTGCATAAAAAGAATGATAGATTTTGTACACTTAAGAGTTAAACATACCAACTTTACTACCTCACTCAGAGTGACAAAATGCAGTCTTCCAGAACACGTGCTTTTAAACACAAGCTGTTTAAAGACATCAGTATAATTTTCTATTACTATAGTCTGATTTAAACTAGTTGTCACTAGACAGATTGTTGGCTCCACAGCTGACTCCTACCACCAATAAACTAATGGAAACCTGGCATCATCGGCTCCCATGTTGCCACTTCTGCTGCACTGCCTAAAGCACTGTGCCAGCCAGTCCTCAGTGAGCCATTGCAGTAAGAGATTTTTATTATTTTTAGCTTTGCTTGCCTTACAATGTGTGATGAAAATACTCAAAAGAGGAGTAGACCGAGGCTGCACACTACATCAACATAGATACTCTGCAAATCGCACTTAAGTGCCTGGCAGAGGCTTCATCGAACCACCTTCAAAATGATTCTCTGTTATTCCAATCCGAAAAAATGAACACCATATCTTTACACGCAAGCTCTGATTTCCGTTATTTTATTATGATGCTCATTTCTGCCTACGTAGGTCGGCATCAACAAAATATTTTCGCATTTGCAGGAGAAAGTTTGGGATTGAAGAAGATTCTGCCGCAAAGAAAAACACCTTTGTTTTAATGCGTCCACCCTAAGTCCCTTATGTCACTGACCTCTCTCCCCTATTTCTCGATCAAACAAAACATACTGCTGTTCTTTGAACTTTCTTGGTGCACTCCATTAATCCTATCTGGTAAGGATCCCAGACCGTGCAGTAGTACTCCGAAAGGGAACAGACAAGCATGGTGTAGGCAGTCTCTTTAGAAGGTCTGTTACATTTTCTAAGTGTTCTACCTGTAATATGTAGCCTTTGTTTCACCTTCCCCACAACATTTTCTGTGTGTTCTTTCCAATTTCAGATGTTTGTAATTGTAATTCCTTGGTATTTAGTTGCATTTTCATAAAGTGCTGGAAATGGTGTGATTATAAGCAATAAGTCACATGAATTTGTTTGTTCAACAAGGGTTGGTTGGTTGGGGGGTGACTGATTTGCGGAAGTGAACCAAACAGCGAGATCATCGGTCCAATTGGATTAGGGAAGGATGGGGATGGAAGTCGGCCGTGCCTTTCAAAGGAACCATCCCAGCATTTGCCTGAAGTGATTTTAGGGAAATCACGGAAAACCTAAATCATGATGGCAGGATGTGGGTTTGAACCGTCATCCTCCCAAATTAGAGTCCAGTGTGTTAAACACTTTGCCACATCACTTGGTTACAACGAGGGAGTATTTTGAAAGAGAGAGGTATGCAGGAACGCCTCTTGTTCCTTTGGATACAGTGGTGAGCAAACTGCAGCCACTCTACAAATCAGCAAATAACCAATAATAAGAATACACAGGAGAAATTCATTAAAGAAGAATAAATTAAATCATCTAACTTGATGACACCTGAGAGAAAGAGGTGCATTAAGAAGAGTGTCACAAACTCTACTCTCTTCAGAAAGATGTGATATTTCATGAGATATATACATATTATTCAAGGAAGGTGTATCCAACAGTCAAGAAGCTACATACTACTCTTGTATCAGCAGACCTGTTTCAGAGTAGCCAATTGTTCTTGCTATGAGTCATGTGAAAGTTAGGATTCGGGTATAAATCTATTTCTGGCCCCAAATTGTTAATGGGAAGCCAAGATAGTGCAGCTTGGTGATGCCGTTTTCTTAGGGAACTAGTAGGCACACATTTTTACGATATTGTTTGGCTTGATGAAACATGGCGAATGTGGGACACAGTTAACACGTTGGACAGATACCATCAGCACTAGTATAGCAGCTCTGACTGGTAGTGGAAAAAGAATAACTGTAGCACATGCCAGCAATTAAAAAGGGTTCATTTCTGTCTGTTGTTATTCACTTCAAACAACCTCTGACTACCACGAAGAGATGAACCACAATACTTCTGTGAAAGGATCTGAAACTCTGATTCAAAACTTAATGAAAAACTATAATTGTTATAGGTAACACTTCACACCATTTGGTAATACACTGAAGTGTCAAACAAACTGGTACAGCCATTCACATTCAAATACAGAGATACGTGATCAGGTAGAATATGGTGCAGCAGTAGGCAATGCCTATACAAGACAACAGGTATAGTGCAGTCATTAGGTCGGTTACTGCTGCTACAATGGCAGGTTATCAAGTTTTAATTGAGTCTGAATGTGGTGTTATAGTCTGCGCACAGGAAGTGGAACACGGCACCTCTGACGTAGCGATGAAGTGAGGATTTTCCCGTACGACCATTTCACGCATGTAATGTGAATACCAGAAGTCCAGTAAAACATCAAATCTCTGATATCACTGCGGACGGAAAAAAATCCTGCAAGAATGTGACCAATGAAGAGTGATGAGAATTGTTTACCATGGCAGAAGTGCAATCCTTCCACAAATTGCTGCAGATTTCAAAGCTAGGCCATCAACAAGTGTCAACCTGCAAATCATTCAACGAAACATCATCGATATGGGCTTTCTGAGTGGAAGGCTTACTCTTGTGTCCTTCACGACCGCACAACATAAAGCTTTACACCTTGCCTGGGCCCATCAACACCGACATTGGACTGTTGGTGACTGAAACCATTGTCTGGTCGGACGAATCTCATTTCAAATTGTATTTAGCGGATGGACGTATACTGGTATGGAGACAACCTCATGAATCCAGGACCCTGCATGTCAACAGGGGTCTGTTCTAGCTGATGGAGGCTCTTTTTAACTGTGGGGCTTGTGCAGTTGGAGTGATATGGGATCCCTGATATGTCTAGATATGACTGACAGGTGACATGCATGTGAGCATCTTGTCTGATTACCTGCATCCATTCACGACTTCAACAATTCCAGCAGGACAATGCGACACTCCACATGTCCAGAATTGCTACGAAGTTGCTCCGGGAACACTCTTCTTGAGTTTAAACACTTCTGCTGGCCACCAAACTCCGCACACATGAACGTTACTGAGCATATCTGGGACACCTTGCAAAATGATTTTCAAAAGATATCTCCACCCCCTCGTACTCTTATGCATTTAAGGACGTCCCTGCAGGATTCATGGTGTCAATTCCTCCAGCATTACTTCAGACATTCGCTGAATCCACAACACATCATGTTGCGCCATTTCTGCATGCTATCGAGGGCCCTACACAATATTAGGTAGGTGTACCTGTTTCTTTGGCTCTCCAGTGTACAAGATAAGGCACCCACAAAGGCAATGAAGAAAAACCAAGACTGACTGCTGGGTACAGAAACATAAGGTACAGTTTGACAGTAACTGGAAAAGGGCAGAATTATTAGAACTCGTGTCACAACAAAAGCCAAAGAACTCATTTTACACTGCGGGAATATATCCCTATCATCGTCTTTACAACACAACTGAACTGATTTGTGCACAGGTTAAACGTTACAACGCTACAGAAAATAAATTTACATTTAGTGAAAGAGAATTCCTTTGAAGGAGGCAATTATAAAAGTAACACCATTAGACTGGCAAAAGATAGCACATCATATAAAATGAGTGATATGGGAAGCATGGAATAATAAACGTGTGTTACAACAATGTGTCACTATGAGCTGCAACACCAGTAGGTCCACTGGCTTTGAATTAGGTGTTGTTTTCCCACTGTCCGATTATGTATAGTGTACTTTAACGAACCTTTTACTTCCATTAAATCCTGAGTTTGTGAATTTATTTCAATCACTTTCTCTTCCCTTTTGTAAGTGTACATAATACTGTTCAGCAAGCTCCCATTATCTCCCTGTGGCACATTAGTTCATACACAAAAATATGTCGTGCTATTTATTACACATAAAGTTCCAATGATATGAAGGAAGCTATCTCAGACCCTAAAAATTTCTATTTCAATAACAAACTTAAAAACAGTCCTAATAAAAATTAAGAAACCATCCTGAGCTGCTTAGAGATACTACTGAGAGTGATATAGACAAATTTCAGAAATTTTAATCATTTTTGTAGGACACAGAGACTAACTTCGCACTTGTTGAAAGTTAAATATTGACGCCATTGCATAAAAATGCTGTTTTTAGAAGCTTATATATAGAAAATGCAATGCAATCTGAAAATATTAAAGATTTATGGCAAAACAATATATTTTGATAACCGATGAAAAGGTATTCGGTGATTATTTTTAGATATTACATGATAAGTTTGAAACTGTTTTAAAAACTGGAAAATTTAATCTGCGTCAAAATGATTTACACAACTCTTGCCCCCAATTAAAATTAAGAATGGACTTCTGATGTGCTGACACTATACAGATCTAAACTGTAAGTGAATTACAGATTGTTTCTTCACTTTTGTGGAAGATAAAGGCTTTAAAGTGATTTTCTATTGCCACAGAGTGATACCCTGTGGTGTCTGTCTGCAAACAGTACTTGATGCGACAATGCGGCAGCTTTGGACCTTAAACTTAGTGTTAACCAGTTTAAATAAGAACGCCACAGTTAATAATAATAATAATAATAATAAATCCCGTGGAGGCCCGGGAAAAGAATAGGCCTCCGGTATGTTCTGCCAGTCATAAAAGGCAACGAAAAGAACAAACAACTAATAGGGCTAACCCCCCTTTTAGTGTGATTAGTTGATTCAGGACAGAACTAATGAAGCCTCGGACAAGCACAGTCATGGTCGGGGACGACACTTTAACCCTATGCCCGTCTACAATGGTAACGTCACTACTAGCCACATGGAAAAGGATTTAAATCCAAATAGAGGTGTTTTGCAAGATATGCTTCCTGCAACCACTCTAGAAGGAAAACAAAGACAGAGGATGAGATGGTCAGATGAAGTTAACCGACACCTCATGTTCTGTTATTACCAAACAACAAACTTAGGAACCAACACAACCGGATACAGATCACAAGTATACACAACATTTACTACCGGGTACCCAGAATTAAAATTTTTAACAGAACAACGAATAGCTCCTCTGATCCGTGTAATAATAAAAAATAACAGAATACCCCACTCAGAAATAGAAAACATCAAACAACAAATACTGGAACAAAATAACGTGCAATCAGAAGAAGAAGAAGAAGAAGAAGAAGAAGAAGAAGAAGAAAATACAGTGATGGACGCAAACATCCCAGAGCAAACAAACAAAGAACAACATGCATCAATTAAAGAATCGGAGGAAAACAAAATCTTAAGACAGCCACCAGAACAAGCACAAATAGAACACGAAGTGACACACACATTAGATATAGAAGAAAAATTTCAGCTGACATATATAGAATACAAAGACACAAATACATACATTAGACTATTCTTGCATAGACCACCAAATAACCCACAAGTCGAAACAACAATAACAACTATCAACACAATCATACACAACAAAATAAATGAAAATACAACTATGGAAGAGTTACAACTACTGGTTTATATAGGAGCACTCACTACACTAAATATACACACTAGGCAGATATCAGAACCAACCAACACACAGAAGAAACCCACAAAACCAGCATGGCTACACAGGCTACAGATCAGAATAGAAAAACTGAGAAAAGACATCGGACAGCTAACACAATTTATAAGAAATGAAATATCAGACAAAAAACGAAAAAGGTTAGGTGAAATCTCACAACAAGAAGCGATAGAGCAATTAGATGAAAAGAAGCAGAAATTACAAGCATTGGCCGAACGACTTAGAAGATACAAAAAAAAGTGAAAATAGAAGGAAACAAAACCAAACATTCAACACAAACCAAAAGAAGTTTACCAGACAATAGATAACACACACATTAAAATAGACAATCCACCAAACATAACAGACATTGAACACTTCTGGAGCAACATATGGTCATACCCGGTACAACATAACTGACATGCACAGTGGATACAAGCAGAAACAGACACTTACAAGATGATACCACAAATTCCTGAAGTGATAATTTTGCAACATGAAGTCACCAGAGCAATTAATTCTATGCACAATTGGAAAGCCCCTGGAAAAGATAAAATAGCAAATTTCTGGTTAAAGAAGTTCACCTCAACAACAGTTACATTGCAGACCCATACACAGTCCCTGATACACTTACACAGGAATAACTTCTCTGAAACCTAAAGATCAAGCAGACTCAACAAACCCAGCAAAATATCGCCCCATAACATGCCTACCAACAATATACAAAATATTAACTTCAGTCATTACACAAAAATTAATGATACACACAACACAGAACAAAATTATGAATGAAGAACAAAAAGGCTGCTGCAAAGGAGCACGAGGATGTAAAGAGCAACTCATAATAGATGCAAATGTGACATATCAAGCTAAAACTAAACAAAGGTCACTACACTATGCATACATTGATTACCAAAAAGCTTTTGATAGTGTACCCCCACTCATGGCTACTACAAATATTGGAAACATATAAAGTAGATCCTAAAATGATACAGTTCCTGAACATAGTAACTAAAAATTGGAAAACCACACTTAATACCCAAACAAATTCAAATAATATCACATCACAGCCAATACAGATTAAGCGTGGAATATAACCAAGGAGATATATTAAGTCCTTTCTGGTTATGCCTTGCTCTGAACCCACTATTCAACATGATAAATAATACAAATTATGGATATAATATTACTGGAACATACCAACACAAAATCACACGTAACCGTAGGCTTCCGCGGCCGTTGTCAATGTCAATAAAATTCTTCTGGGTTAGAGACCGCATTGTCATTTATAAAATTCCAACGTTTCGGCGTCTGTTGCAAGACGCCTTCCTCAGGGTGTGTTGCTAACTGCTGAATGCGCGCAAGTGTGGGTACATATATACTATGGAAGAGTACCCTTCCTCCTCATCCTCACATCCAATCACAACACTCTTCCATAGTATATATGTACCCACACTTGCGCGCATTCAGCAGTTAGCAACACACCCTGAGGAAGGCGTCTTGCAACAGATGCCGAAACGTTGGAATTTTATAAATGACAATGCGGTCTCTAACCCAGAAGAATTTTATTGACACAAAATCACACATTTGCTATACATGAATGATCTAAAACTACTGGCAGCAACAAATCAACAACTCAAACAATTACTAAAAGATAACAGAAGTATTCGGCAATGATATAAATATTGCTTTTGGAACAGACAAATGTAAAAAAATAAATAAAGAGAGCCTAGTCAAGGGAAAATACACTTAACAAGAAGATTACATATTGGATAACCACAGCAACTGCATAGAAGTGATGGGAAAACAGATGCCTATAAATATCTAGGATACAGACAAAAAATAGGAATAGATAATATAAATATTAAAGAAGAACTAAAAGAAAAATATAGACAAAGACTAACAAAAATACTGAAAACAGAATTGACAGCAAGAAACAAGGCAAAAGCTATAAATACCTATGCTATACCAATACTGACCTACTCATTTGGAGTAGTGAAATGGAGTAACACAGACCTGGAAGCACTGAATACACTTACATGATCACAATGCCACAAATATAGAATACATCACATACATTGAGCAACAGAAAGATTCATATTAAGCAGAAAGAAGGAGGAAGGGGATTTATCGACATAAAAAACCTACATTATGGACAGGTAGACAATTCCTTTTAGAACGAGCAGAAAGTAGCAAAATACACAAAGCAATCACTCATATAAATACATCGGGTACACCACTGCAATTTCATAACCACTTCTACAACCATTTAGATCACGTAACATCAACAGATACGGAGAAAGTAAATTGGAAAAAGAAAACACTACATGGCAAGCACCCGTATCATCTAACACAGCCACACATCGATCAAGACACATCCAACACATGGCTAAGAAAAGGCAACATATACAGTGAGACGGAAGGACTCATGATTGCAATACAGGATCAAACAATAAACACCAGATATTACAGCAAGCATATTATTAAAGATCCCAACACCACAACGGATAAATACAGACTTTGCAAACAACAAATAGAAACAGTAGATCACATCACAAGCGGATGTACAATACTAGCAAATACAGAATACACCAGACATGACAATGTAGCAAAAATAATACATCAACAACTTGCCACACAACATAAACTAATAAAACAACACATTCCCACATACAAGTATGCACTACAAAATGTACTGGAGAATGATGAATACAAATTATGCTGGAACAGAACCATTATAAGAGATAAAACACCACCACATAACAAACCTGACATCATACTCACCAATAAAAAGAAGAAATTAACACAACTAATCGGAATATCCATACCCAATACAACAAATATACAGAAGAAAACAGGAGAAAAAATTGAAAAATACATCCAACTGGCTGAGGAAGTCAAGGACATGTGGCATCAGGATAAAGTTGACATTATACCAATTACACTATCAACTACAGGAGTCATACAACACAATATCCACCAGTACATCAATGCAATACAGCTACATCCAAACGTTTACATACAATTACAGAAATCTGTAATTATTGATACATGTTCAATTACCCTAAATGCAATATAACATATACCGTACAGTTAAAAGGAAGTCACGCTTGATCAAGGTCTGCGTCACTTTCGATTTTTAACCAGACATAAGGTCTGAGAAAGGAAAGCCATAATAATATAATAGTACTACAAATAATATTTCCATTTCTACTATCCAGATCTATGTCATCTAAGCCCTTCTCCATCCACTGTATATCTTTACACCTAGTATTACACTAGTAGCAGTAGTAGAAACATTTATTTTTTCCTTTTTTTTCTAGGAGTAGATGATAACTTGCAACATAAATATTCTGTCAATTTTATTTCCTGTGATCATCAACACAGGCACGGTTACATCATCTACATCTACATCTACGTCCATACTCTGCAAGCCACCTGACGGTGTGTGGTGGAGGGTACCTCGAGTACCTCTATCGGTTCTCCCTTCTACTCCAGTCTCATGTTGTTCGTGGAAGGAAGGATTGTCGGTATGCTTCTTTGTGGGCTCTAATCTCTCTGATTTCATCCTCATGGTCTCTTGGCGAGATATATGTAGGAGGGAGCAATATACTGCTTGACTCTTCGGTCAAGGTATGTTTTCGAAACTTCAAGAAAAGCCCGTACCGAGCTACTGAGCGTCTTTCCTGCAGAGTCTTCCACTGGAGTTAATCTATCACCTCCGTAACGCTTTCGCGATTACTAAATGATCCTGTAACGAAGCGCGGTGCTCTCCGTTGGATCTTCTCTATCTCTTCTATCAACCCTATCTGGTATGGATACCACACTGCTGAGCAGTATTCAAGCAGTGGCCGAACAAGCGTACTGAAACCTACTTCCTTTGTTTCCGGATTGCTTTTCCTTAGGATTCTTCCAATGAATCTCAGTCTGGCATCTGCTTTACCAACGATCAACTTTATATGATCATTCCATTTTAAATCACTCCTAATGTCCCAGATAATTTATGGAATTAACTGCTTCCAGTTGTTGACCTGCTATTTTGTAGCTAAATGATAAGGGATCTATCTTTCTATGTATTCGCAGCACATTACACTTGTCTACACTGAGATTCAATTGCCATTCCCTGCACCATGCGTCAATTCGCTGCAGATCCTCCTGCATTTCAGTACAATTTTCCATTGTTGCAACCTCTCGATTCACCACAGCATCATCTGCAAAAAGCCTCAGTGAACTTCCGATGTTATCCACCAGGTCAGTCATGTATATTGTGAATAGCAACAGTCCTATGACACTCCCTGCAGCACACCTGAAATCACTCTTACTTCGGAAGACTTCTCTCCATTGAGAATGACATGCTGTGTTCTGTTATCTAGGAACTCTTCAATACAATCACAGAACTGGTCTTATAGTCCATATGCTCTTACTTTGTTCATTAAACGACTGTGGGGAACTGTATCGAACGCCTTGCGGAAGTCAAGAAACACAGCATCTACCTGTTTCACATGACCGTCTCTTTCGAAACGCACGCTGATTCCTACAGAGTAGATTTCTAGTCTCCAGAAAAGTCATTATACTCGAACATAATACATGTTCCAAAATTCTACAACTGATTGACGTTAGGGATACAGGTCTATAGTTCTGCACATCTGTTCGATGTCCCTTCTTGAAAACTGGGATGAGCTGTGCCCTTTTCCAATCCTTTGAAACGCTACGCTCTTCTAGAGACCTACGGTACACCGCTGCAAGAAGGGGGCAAGTTCCTTCACATACTCTGAGTAAAATCAGACTGGTATCCCATCAGGTCCAGCGGCCTTTCCTCTTTTGAGCAATTTTAATTGTTTCTCTATCCCTCTGTTGTCTATTTCGATATCTACCATTTTGTCATATGTGCGACAATCTAGAGAAGGGACCACAGTGCAGTCTTCCTCTGTCAAACAGCTTTGGAAAAAGACATTTAGTATTTCAGCCTTTAGTCTGTCATCCTCTGTTTCAGTACCATTTTGGTCACAGAGTGTCTGGACATTTTGTTTTGATCCACCGACTGCTTTGACATAAGACCAAAATTTCCTAGGATTTTCTGCCAAGTCAGTACATAGAACTTTACTTTCAAATTCAGTGAACACCTCTCGCATAGCCCTCCTCACACTACATTTCGCTTCGCATAATTTTTGTTTGTCTGCAATTCTTTGGCTATGGCTATGGCTATGTTCATGTTTGCTGTGAAGTTCCCTTTACTTCTGCAGCAGGTTTCTAACTCGGTTGTTGTACCACAGTGGCTCTTTTCCATCTCTTACGATCTTGCTTGGCACATACTTATCTAACACATATTGTACGATGGTTTTGAACTTTGTCCACTGATCCTCAACACTATCTGTACTTGAGACAAAACTTTTGTGTTGAGCCATCAAGTACTCTGAAATCTGCTTTTTGTCACTTTTGCTAAACAGAAAAATCTTCCTACCTTTTTTAATATTTCTATTTACGGCTGAAATCATCGATGCAATAACCCCTTTATGATCGCTGATTCCCTGTTCTGCATTAACTGTTTCAAATAGTTCAGATCTGTTTGTCACCAGAAGGTCTAATATGTTATCGCCACGAGTCGGTTCTCTGTTTAACTGCTCAAGGTACTTTTCAGATAAAGCACTTACAAAAATTTCACTGCATTCTTTGTACCTGCCACCCGTTGTGAACGTTTGAGCCTACCAGTCTATATCCAGCAAATTAAAATCTCCACCCACAACTATAGCATGGTGGGGAAATCTACTCGAAATATTTTCCAAATTATCCTTCAGGTGCTCAACCACAACAGCTGCTGAGCCAGGGGGCCTATAGAGACATCCAATTACCATGTCTGAGCCTGCTTTAACCGTGATGTTCACCCAAATTATTTCACATTTCGGATCTCCGTCAATTTCCTTCGATACTATTTGAGACGTCACTTGTGATGTCCGTGTGGGGTTCGTTATGTCACACACAATAGAAACTTCCACATGGGAAAAAATATATTAAAAACAAAGATTCCAAGACTTACCAAGCGGGAAAGCGCTGGTAGACAGGCACAATAAAATAACACACACACACACACACACACACACACACACACACACATTTTATTGTGCCTGTCTACCGGCACTTTCCCGCTTGGTAAGTCTTGGAATCTTTGTTTTTAATATATATTTTTAATTTATCAGAATGATTCTTTCTCTCGGGGATATTGTCTTCTCTTATCACTTTTACTTACGTGCATAAGAAAATATGAAAAGGGCCCCAGTTATTCATGTACCAACTTCAGATTTTGAACGTGATGACTAAAATATAGTTTCCGTTAACTGAATTGAATGTAATTTTGTTAACTTCTATTTATTGACTGCAAAGCAAGGCTTGAGAGAATTTCTGTTGTTGCCGTGGAGCAGCCAAGATAAAACTTACTGAACTCATGGAGCCTGCATAGTTTAAAAACACGAACTTTTAATTAAATTAATTATCTGTTGCAATTTAAAAAGGTTCTTATAACAAAATCTCTTGCATTTACATTTACTGTTAACACATTGGTAAATAAATTAATGGTTCCGTGCGTAATGGCTGCCCAGAGCCTGCATTGGAAGATGAGCTTCTCGCAGTGCAATTACTGAAAAAATGCTTATTAAAAATAATTAGTCACTGTGAGCATTTGAGGTGACAACTATTACAAAGAAATTCATATTGTAATAATAATAACAAGTTTATTTTAGCAATTAATATGAATAACTTAGATAATATATGTGTACCCGCTCAATGGCTGCCTTCCGTATAGCGAAACAAACCAGTGTGAGTACCACAAAATACGTCCTTCCTCCTCGGCCGTACAATCACGTCTCTTTTGATCCTTTTTTATTTTCATAGATATTAAATAAAGATGCTATCGCTGCATATGAGTTGTTTCAAGAACATTAACTATATCTTTTACACTAATTATATTCATAAAATATGTAAACTACGATTTACAACCGCTAAAAATGCCAATACTTATGTGACGTACCGTCACATATTGCACTTCTTATTGCTATAAACACGCCTCCCACTTCACTGTCCAGCCTGTCTCTGCAGTATACATTCCAATCTGAGTTTAGGATTTCATTACTGTTTACGTCTGGTTTCAGCCAACTTTCTGTCCCTAGTACTATATGGGCATTGTGACCGTTCATTAATGAGAGCAGTTTACTATTATCAGATTAATATTGTTATTCCCTGTTGCATTTTGCCTACTCCTACCTAGCCGCGTCTCAGGAGGCGTCTTGTCTGGCCTAGGGAGGGAATTCTCTAACCTAAAAAACCCACATTTGCACTCCACACGTATTCTGCTACCCTTGTAGTCACTTCCGGCATGTAGTGCATGCCTGACCTATTCAGGGGGACCCTACATTTCTCCACCTGATAGCGGAGGTCGAGAAATTTGCACCCCGGATCTCTGCAGAATCATCTGAGCCTCTGGTTTAAGCCTTCTTCTCGGCTCCAAACCAGAGGACCACGATCGATTCTGGGAACGATACTACAAATAGTTAGCTCAGATTCCACCCTGCAAGCGAAGCTTCCTGCCTTCACCAATTCTGCCAACCGCCTGTACGAACTGAGGAGGACCTCTGAACCCAGACGGCAGGAGTCATTGGTGCCGACATGAGTAACAATTTGTAGTCAGGTGCACCCAGTGCTCTCTACTGCCGCCGGCAGGGCTGCCTCCACATCTTGGATGAGACCCCCCACGGCAAGCAGACACAGTGAACACTGGCCTTTTTCCCCGACCTTTCCGCTTTCTCCCTAAGGGGCTCCATCACCCGCCTAACGTTGGAGCTCCCAATAACTAATAAACCCCTCTCCCCATGTGCCTGCTCGGACCTTGCTGAAGGAGCAGCCACATGTCCACTCACAGGCAGAGCGAGCGATGCCACACAGCTAGCTTCCACATTGACCCTCCGCCTCGTGCGCTGCGAACGGCGCTGAACCGCCACTCCCCTTGGGGAGAGGGTGGCCCAACCGCACCTGGTACCCGCGAAGATGTCTCGACAGCAGGGACAGTGGGTGAAGCATGTAACACCTGGGGTGTACTATGCAATGCACCCGACTCTCCACTGCCGCTACACTCCGGGGCAGCAGCCTGAAGACGGCTGACCACGGCCATCAACACGTTCAGCTGTTCGCAAATAGTGGCCAGCTCCTCCTGTGACCATACACAGCAGTCACACATCCTATCCATCCTAAGAAATCAATTTACTGTAGAGAGTTAATCAACTTTTGACTAGACTGCTAATTCACGTAAGGCGGCTGATAGTTGACTAAACTGTGGTTGATAGACACTTCTTGTAAAAAACAATGAAAATAGCACTACCTATCTCTGAACTGTATTGAAAACAAACACTAGCACTATTGGCACTATGCTTGACTAAAGGGACTCACTCTGACTGTATTCAAAATAAACACAAAATCTATGGAACACTGTTACTAGCACTTGGCAATTAAAGCTTCCTAAAAGCAAAAACACGCGGAAAAAGAAGTGACAAATAAGAAAAATACAGTTAATACTTAAATTAACGTAGCTGGCTGTAAAGCAGACGTGAAGGAGACGGCAGTTACGACGATACTGACACTACTGGTACGATGGCTGACTAATGGGACATGCACAAGCTGTTTGTTGCGTTAATCACATTCCAAAATCAATATGCTCCCTATGATTATCAACCTGCTAAACCCTGTATCTTATCCTAGCACAACTAAAATCCGCAAAAAGTCAAAACGTTTGTAACACTTAACAGAGTCAGTGTCTGCTCATCACTCAGAAAGGATATCAGCAGTCACCAAAATAATCAACCTAAAATCACATTATCAATTAGGAATCACCATACACAGTGCTCTCAAACACCTTGGCTGACACTGTGCCAGACAGGTGAACTGCTATAGTCAACAGACAGCAGGACTGTCCTGTAAGAGTTACTCAACCATCATCAGGATGCCACTGACCACTCACAATATACAGGACACCTGCAGGGACAAAGTGCAAGCCCTATTCAGACCAGACACCTGCCACCTGTAAATACACTCACTTATCTTCAACAGCTGATCATGCCACACTAAAATCAGACCTGCCACCACTGCACGGCTCGGCATTGTGACAAATGTGCAATTGTTGGCCACTTTGGGGCCAGTTGCATAATTCAGGAACGGAGGGATCAGGGATGGTTATGTTTGGTTAAGTTTGACTGTAGCAAGGAGGCAAACATGTCTGCAAATGGAAGCTGCTTCTCACCAGAGGCCAGGGCAGCACTGGGTGCTGTACAGTCTCCACAAAACAGCAGCACACAACTTGCAATTTGGGCTACAAGCAGCATATTAGCATAAGCCCAGTGTGGCACTAGCAGTCATTTGTGTTTAGCAGTGAACTACTGCTCTTGACTATGTACAGGCTCAGGTGGTACTGTGGTTAGTGCTTGGCCGCTTAAAGAGACATACTGTACACTTACCAGAGAATTACTCTGGCTGTGAACCATGATTAGAATGGACCAGGTTTAGCAAGGATCTGTGCTTTGCTTCTAACAACCACACTGTCACAGCTACTCAGACCTGTGTGTGTGTGTGTGTGTGTGTGTGTGTGTGTGTGTGTGTGTGTGTGTGTGTGTGTGGTGGGGAGGGGGCACTGTGCTTATTTTCACCTATCCACCATCCATCATCTACAAATGGCACAGTCACTGCCTGTCAGCAAATTGTGTTCATTATTACAACTCATGAACCATGGACCTTGCCATTGGTGGGGAGGCTTGCGTGCCTCAACGATAAAGATAGCCGTACCGTAGGTACAACCACAACGGAGGGGTATCTGTTGAGAGGCCAGACAAAGGTGTGGTTCCTGAAGAGGGGCAGCAGCCTTTTCAGTAGTTGCAGGGGCAACAGTCTGGATGATTGACTGATCTGGCCTTGTAACATTAACCAAAATGGCCTTGCTGTTCTGGTACTGCGAACGGCTGAAAGCAAGGGGAAACTACAGCCGTAATTTTTTCCAAGGCATGCAGCTTTACTGTATGATTAAATGATGATGGCGTCGTCTTGGGTAAAATATTCCAGAAATAAAATAGTCCCCCATTCGGATCTCCGGGCGGGGAGGACGTCGTTATCAGGAGAAAGAAAACTGGCGTTCTACGGATCGGAGCGTAGAATGTCAGATCCCTTAATCGGGCAGGTGGGTTAGAAAATTTAAAAAAGGAAATGGATAGGCTAAAGTTAGATATAATGGGAATTAGTGAAGTTAGGTGGCAGGAGGAACAGCACTTTAGGTCAGGTGAGTAAAGGGTTACAAATAAAAAATCAAATAGGGGTACTGCAGGAGTAGGTTTAATAATGAATAAAAAAATAGGAGTACGGGTAAGTTACTGCAAACAGCATAGTGAACGCATTATTGTGGCCAAAATAGACATGAAGCCCACGCCCACTACAGTAGTACAAGTTTATTTGCCAACCAGCTCTGCAGATGATGAAGAAATTGAAGAAATGTATGATGAAATAAAAGAAATTATTCAGGTAGTGAAAGGAGACGAAAATTTAATAGTCATGGGTGACTGGAATTTGAGAGTAGGAAAAGCGAGAGAAGGAAACATAGTAGGTGAATATAGATTGGGGGGAAGAAATGAAAGAGGAAGCCGCCTGGTAGAATTTTGCACAGAGCACAATTTAATCATAGCTAACACTTTGTTCAAGAATCATAAAAGAAGGTTGTATACATGGAAAAAGCCAGGAGATACTGAGAGGTTTCAGATTGATTATAGAATGGTAAGACAGAAATTTAGGAACCAGGTTTTAAATTTTAAGACATTTCCAGGGGCAGATGTGGACTCTGACCACAATCGATTGGTTATGAACTGTAGATTAAAACTGAAGAAACTGCAAAAAGGTGGGAATTTAAGCAGACGGGACCTGGATAAACTGACTAAACCAGGGGTGGTACAGAGTTTCAGGGAGAGCATAAGGGAAAACTTGACAGGAATAGGGGAAAGAAATACAGTAGAAAAAGAATGGGTACCTTTGAGGGATGAAGTAGTGAAGGCAGCAGAGGATAAAGTATGTAAAAAGATGAGGGCTAATAGAAATCCTTGGGTGACAGAAGAAATATTGAATTTTAATTGACGAAAGGAGAAAATATAAAAATGCAGTAAATGAAGCAGGCAAAAAGGAATACAAACCTCTCAAAAATGAGATCTACAGGAAGTGCAAAATGGCTAAGCAGGGACAGCTAAGAGGAAAAATGTAAGGATGTAGAGGCTTATCTCACTAGGGGTAAAATAGGTACTGCCTATAGGAAAATTAAAGTGACCTTTGGAGATAAGAGAACCACTTGCCTGAACATCAAGAGCTCAGATGGAAACCCAGTTCTAAGCAAAGATGGGAAACCAGAAAGGTGGAAGGAGTATATAGAGAGTCTATACTAGGGCGATGTACTTGAGGACAATATTATGGAAATGGAAGAGGACGTAGATGAAGATGAAATGGGAGATACGATACTGCAGGAAGTCTGACAGAACACTGAAAGACCTGAGTCGAAACAACGCCCCCGGAGTAGACAACATTCCATTAGAACTACTGACAGCCTTGGGAGAGCCAGTCCTGACAAAACTCTACCATCTGGTGAGCAAGATGTATGAGACAGGCGAAATACCCTCACACTTCAAGAAGAATATAATAATCCCAATCCCAAAAAAGCAGATGTTCACAGATGTGAAAATTACCGAAAGTTCAGTTTAATAAACCACGGCTGCAAAATACTAACGCGAATTCTTTACAGACGAATGGAAAAAGTAGTAGAAGCCGACCTTGGGGGAAATCAGTTTGGATTCCGTAGAAATATTGGAACAAGTGAGGCAATACTGATCCTACGACTTATCTTAGAAGAAAGATTAAGGAAAGGCAAACCTACGTTTCTAGCATTTGTAGACTTCGAGAAAGCTTTTGACAATGTTGATTGCAACACTCTCTTTCAAATTCTGAAGGTGTCAAGTGGAAAAAAAACAGGGATGATAGGCTATTAACAGTTTGTACAGAAAGCAGATGGCAGTCATACGAGTCGAGGGGTATGAAAGGGAAGCAGTGGTTGGGAAGAAAGTGAGACAGGGTTGTAGCCTATCCCCAATGTTATTCAATCTGCATATTGGGCAAGCAATAAAGGAAACAAAAGAAAAGTTCGGCGTAGGTATTAAAATCCATGGAGAAGAAATAAAAACTTTGAGGTTCGCCGATGACATTGTATTTCTGTCAGAGACAGCAAAGTACTTGGAAGAGCAGTTGAACGGAATGGACAGTGTATTGAAAGGAGGGTATAAGATAAACATCAACAAAAGCAAAACGAGGATATTGGAATGCAGTCGAATTAAGTCAGGTGATGCTGAGGGAATTAGATTAGGAAATGAGACACTTAAAGTAGTAAAGGAGTTTTGCTATTTGGGGAGCAAAATAACTGATGATGGCCGAAGTAGAGAGGATATCAAATGTAGACTGGCAAAGGCAAGGAAAGTGTTTCTTAAGTAGAGAAATTTGTTAACTTCGAGTATAGATTTAAGTGTCAGGAAGTCGTTTCTGAAAGTATTTGTATGGAGTGTAGCCATGTATTGAAGTAAAACATGGACGATAAATAGTTTGGACAAGAAGAGAATAGAAGCTTTTGAAATGTGGTGCTACAGGAGAATGCTTAAGATTAGATGGGTAAAACACATAACTAATGAGGAGGTATTGCATAGAATTGGGGAGAGGAGAAGTTTGTGACACAACTTGACTAGAAGAATGGATCGGTTGGTAGGACATGTTCCGAGGCATCAAGGGATCACCAGTTTAGTATTGGAGGGCAGCGTGGAGGGTAAAAATCGTAGAGGGAGACCAAGAGATGAATACACTAAGCAGATTCAGAAGGATGTAGGCTGCAGTAGGTACTGGGAGATGAAGAAGTTTGCACAGGATAGAATAGCATGGAGAGCTGCATCAAACCACTCTCAGAACTGAAGACGACGACGACGGCGCGACGACGACGACGACATTACAACTCTGGAGATTCCACTGTTACTCTCAATGGTATTGAAAGTTGCAGAACAACAGAAACAGGATATGCACAATACCAAGTTAAAGCATGCCCCCACTATCTATTACAGTGACACGTGTCTGCATACACTGCAAAGAGAATTGGGGCCTTACAAACCCATCTCACTGAAATGTTGCTGTTGTGGTCTTCAGCCCAAAAATTGCTATGATTAAGCTCTCCACACAACTCTACCCAGTAGAAGACTTCATCCCTTGAGTAACTACTGTGACCCACATCTTTCTTAACCCGCTAATGAACTTATCTCTCTGTCTCCCTCTGCAATCCACCCCTCCTTCCCTCCAATACTAAACTGAGGATTTGTTGATATCTCAGAATGTGTCCTACCAATCGATCCAATCTTAGAATTTTGTTACACAACAAATTCTCTTTCTGCCCAATTCTATTCAGTATGTCCTCATTAGTAGTGCGATCTACCTATCTAATGTTCTTCAGCATTTATGAGTAGCATCACATTTCAGAAGCTTCTGGTGCACTAGTGTTAAGTCTTAGTCATAGGACAGGGGAATTTTGTTAAAAATTCAGTAAAGGCGTGGTTGGGCGATGAAGTCTGGGGCCACTGGCAGTGTGTGGTAATAGTCGGGCAGCCAGTAAGCAGGCAGAGTAAACATGGCGCAGAGCTGCAGCAGCATATTGCATGTACAATTTGTTTGAAGTGAAGCAATGGTGAGGCAGGGAACTGCAGCGTTGCTGTAAGTTTTTGCGATGCACGAGGCAAGGCAGTAGGCCAGAGCCGGGAGTGACCCCTCCCATAGTTTCTCTCTCTCTCTCTCTCTCTCTCTCTCTCTCTCTCTCTCTCTCAAACTACGTCGTAAGCAAGGGAAAAAGCAGTATAAATAGTCAGGCACTTTTAGCTTGAGGGTGTGCCAGGTCAGTCGAAGAGTCGGGTCTGACCTGTACTGGTCTAAGCTTATAGGGGCCCATCTGGTAGCATTGTTGTAAATACTCTGTGTAAACCTGTACTTTGTTTCTATGTACTTGTTCAGCCTGTCTTCCGCCTCTGCGGATACAACATCGGGGCAGGACGAAACGGCAGCCAGGTACTTGGAGATTGCCCTCCTCCAGGCAGACTGCGCAAAGACAACGGTCTGTAGTGGGTCCAGGACGGGCCACATTTGCTTCCCACCTGGTGTACCGGGGTCTGGAAGAGGCGTACACTGCGGGAGGTGTGGCAGCGCTGCAGGAGCGCCAGAGACGGCAGGAAATTGCATCCACCAAGGGGCCGGGACAAGGCGTGGAATGTTCTATGGCAGTAAGGATAACATTTGTAGGATATTCTACATGATCATCACAACTGGGGAAATATTGATTGTCGAAAGTTGCCCAAGAGGAGTGACGCCTCCAGTTGGCCTTAGAAAAGCTCCCATTTGGGTGTGCATATAGATGGGTTAGGAGTCAACAAATTGACAGCACAAGGGAAATGTTTGACTGAACTTGTGTCAGAGAGAATGGACGACTTGAAACAATGGGAAAGGTGAGCAGTGCAGAAGGAGAGGTCCAAATGGGAACAGGAGTGCATGGAGTCTGAAAGGAATGTGAGTGATCCCATGTTGAGATAAATGAGGTTAACTTGGTTGAGAAGGTCAGCCAATAGAGCACCTCTCTGACAGGTTCTGGGAGAAACCCAAAGGGGATGGTGCACATTAAAGTCCCCGAGCAGCAGAAAGGGGTAAAGGAGTTGCCCAATAAATTGGAGAAAATCTGCCATGATGACACCTAGTGACAGAGGGATGTAAACGGTACAAAGGGAAAAAGTGAAATGAGGAAGGAACATGCAGACTGCAACTGCTTGAAGCCAGGTAGTCACAGAGACAGTTTCACTATGAATGTCATCCTGGATGAACAGTGAACATTGTGACTCCCCCACAAGATGAAATGTTGTCCTTGGAGGGGAAGGGGGGGGGGGGGGCAAAGCAGAACGGACACAAATGTGAGAGGTCAAAGCAAACATGAGAAAGCAATTTTGTTTCGTAGAGGCAGAGAACAAGTGAGTGATGCAATTCTAAGAACAGCCATAATTCCTCGTTGTTGAATCTAAGGTCACAAACATTCCATTGGAGGAGTGTCATGACGAAAGTGGAAGAGGGAAAAAATGATGGGGTGTTACCTCAGCAGGTGCCTAGTGCCAGCCTTCAGAGACTCATTGCGACAGGACTCAGAGACTGGAGGATCCTGCTCCACAAGATCTACAGAGGTGTCAGCCTTCTCTCTTTCAGTCTGCAAACTGCAAGGCAGAGAAACGGTTGACAGTGCCCAACGGCGACATGGAGGTTGGCTGTGTGATTTCTTGGAGCCCTTCCAGTTGGTGAGGAAGACTCAGACATTTGTTGGCTGGAGGGACGTAGAAAATCTTCGCAGGACTACTCTTTCTGTCCTGCCAGATGTGTAGCAGGTGATTTCGCCCTGTGTGGCGAAAGTCTGGTGGCTTGTTGCACGGCTGGAGGAGACGGGCATGACATGACACTGGGCGATTTTACAACCACGGTACCGAATCTGAGGTCACATGCCTGCATGGCCACGTCCTTTGTGGTGCGAGATGTAGCAAGAGCAGTACTGTTAAGTGCCAGATGGTAGATTGTAGGATTTCCAACTAGCCAACAACTTGCAAGCAACAGGCAAATGCCACTTTTCCTTCACCCGGATCTCCTGGACAGCTCGCTCATCAGGATACATGGGACAATATCGGGAGAAGGCTGCAGTGCTACTGTTGCTGTTGCTGTTGCAATGGAGGAAGCAGCGAGGAGGAGGCAGACAATCACCCTCGTGAGCATGCCTACCACACGTTTTGAATATACAGTCACACTGTGTTAACTTTATAGCCTGCTTTGACCTTTGATGGAAGCACTACTCTATCTGGGCCTGGCCTGTACCAGGGGGCACATGCGAACCCTATATGTCAACCCAGACTTGAAAATTATGCATTACCCAGCCACCTGTTATGTGTCAGAGGTGTGGACCGGCCTTCAGTAGAGCACAGGTAGGAAGAAGAAAAAGGGGAAACTCAAATGCTAAAGTGGAAGAAAAATAGGAGAAGGGGAACAAAGAAAGAGAAAAAGGAACATAAAACAGTGGAGAGACTGTTCTGATGTCAGCTACTGAAAATTCAGAACACATTCCCAAAACATCCAAGATATGTTCCCCAATGGGGGAGAAAAATAATAGCAAGAAGCTATATATGCAGCACACTAGGGATAAGATGCTCCAAAGGCTGGGGTACCCATGGTAGCCAAGCACAAACCCACCAACCAAAAAGAGGCGAGCTCCCTGGGTGGGGGCCAGGAGGAACTTTAACCAGTGATTGTGTGTTTTATTGTAAAGTTGTGTCTACTATTACTTTCTGCTACTTCATGTAAACATAGATGCTTGTTTTTGGATGCGGTCTTGTTGTTAGCAGTGAAGTGATGAAGGAATTGCCATATTAGATTCTGTAACTGTGATATCGTCAACATCGGGTCCATGTAATAGCAAAACACTACAATACATTTTTCAAAATAGAATTACAATATTTTAAAACTTAGGTTTGTGTATTCTGAAGAAGAGCCTATGTCTCAGTGTGTGATTTGTTACAAAACACTATCCAACGAATGCAGCAAACTATCGAAACTTGCTTGGCATCTATCAACTGATTATTCTCAATGTTCATGAAGGTCTCTAAATCCACAACGGAAAAGTCTTCAAAACAGAACATACTTAGTACCAGAGTTTGTTATGAGCTACCTTATGTGCAAGGAGGGGACAGCCCGCACTGTGGAAGAACAGCTTAGTACACCCACAGCAAAAGTAATGAGTAATGGTTTGTTTGAAGCAAAATGTAAACAAATGACGTGAATACAGACTTTGCTGAACAAGCTAATTTATTTGCTTTTGTTTGTTGTGAGTTGAATGGCAAAACTAGGGGAGGGCTGTTGTTTTGCCAGTCTTTTCCAACAAAAACAGCTGGAAAAGATATTTTCAAATGTGTTGAAAGTTTAGGTAAGAAAATTAAGTAGATTGGTCAGAGTGCGTAGGTTTAACAACTAATGGTGCAAGTGCTAAGTCTGGTATTCATACTAGGGTCAATCCATATGAAGTGATCCAATGAGGGTTGCCTGACCATTTGTAAATATACTGATTTTTTAAATGTTTTTACCCTACAATTGAGAAGTTCAAAACAGTTTTAAAAAATTGACCTTGCACTGTTACTGAATAGTGGCCATTTTTATTTGTAAGTGCATGAGGGTTTTTCAATTTGGAGACATTAGCATTTATTTGACTATCTCTACACTGGATTAAGTTACAACATCGCAATAGACATGAGGGGTTTTAGAAAAGTATCCTCTACAATATTTTTATTATCCTATTTTCAAAAGTAACCATTGAAAATTACCTTTAAAGTTTGTTACTGACAACTTAGAATATCCACTTTTTAGACCCAAAAATAACAGCCAAGGAGTGATTTACCAGAGTGGTGTCCCCCCCCCCCCCCCCTTTTCTAGTTAGATACCAAACTACTAGCCTTATGTAGAGCACGAACACTGGCAAATGTTTCCTTAATCTTTTATATATTTTTGAAACTTGAAAACCTCTTTTTTTGCCATTTAGGGCTAGGTGTATCTACATCTACATTTATACTCCGCAAGCCCCCCAACGGTGTGTGGCGGAGCGCACTTTACGTGCCACTGTCATTACCTCTCTTTCCTGTTCCAGTCTCGTATGGTTCACGGGAAGAACGACTGTCTGAAAGCCTCCGTGCGCGCTCTAATCTCTCTAATTTTACATGCGTGATCTCCTCGGGAGGTATAAGTAGGGGGAAGCAATATATTCGATACCTCATCCAGAAACGCACCCTCTCGAAACCTGGCGAGCAAGCTACACCGCGATGCAGAGCGCCTCTCTTGCAGAGTTTGCCACTTGAGTTTGTAATCTGGTGGGACTGAATATAAAATTGATTTTCTTTCACATTTTGTACAGCTATATGATAGCATAGTACTGTAAAAATTTCAACATTGATGTTTGACTGTGAAGAAAGATGTGAATTTTTGAAAACAGGAAATAATTCACATTATTTACACTAAAATTGTTCTTATGGCTGTTGCCTATTTAAATGGTTGATTGCTTCATTATAATAAAATTTAGTTGTCACCTACATTTACTCAACACTATCCTTCTATAGCTGGTTAGTATTATTTATTTTCACAATAAAATATTACACAATAGGAGATTTTGCTTTGGTGCTACGTTAAAAGAGTTGCCCATTTTAGGTTTATTCTTAATTAAGTAGAACATTATTACAAGTTGAAAATGATAAAAATAAAATGACAATTGATAAAAGTAAAATAACAAACATGTGAAATGTCTCTGTTTTCTCTTATTTTGTGCATTTTTACCACCCTGCAGGCCCAAGAACATGATTCAAGAAATCTACTAGTGACAAAGTTTGGATAACAATGAAAAATGTATTAAGGAAAAGGCTGGAACCTAGACTGCGAAAACTACGACAAGAGCCATCAGGAAGGAACTGTCAGATGGGAAAGCCAGCAAAAGAAGGCGAAGGTTAACAGTTGGTGAAATAGAAAAACTTCACACACATTATGGCATGGCCTTAAGAGCTAATGCTGGAGATCTAAAAATGGCAGAGGAAGCCGTGTTGACCACTTATTTCTGCAAGTTGTAGACGGAGGACAACCCAATACATGCATTGTGCCCAAAAGGCTTATATTCTTTGTGTTGATACCACAGACAGGTTTCCAGAGGAGATGGATATAAACACAAACACTTCTTACTAGTAGCTATGATGAAAGTAATAAAACTTGTAAATAGAGACCTTGCAAGTGAAACATTACTCAAAGTGCCTACATGGCTGTACAAAAACACTCTAACAAAAGCTTCAACCAATGTATTTGGGAAAAGCTTCCAAAAACAATGTCTGTGGGTCCAAATACTTTTAAAATTGGTGTGCCTGTGCTGTTACTGGCTTCAATGATGGCACTCAAGCCAGTAAATTTCTTTTAGGTACAATGGGCAAAAAACCAGGAAACAATTGCTTTTTCTGCATTGTTACTCTTTGACCAAAAAGGTGTCATGAAATCTGAAAGGGACCTTCTGCAAATATCAAAATTTTAAAAAATGTCAAAAAGAGTAAATAAGAAGAGAAAGCATGACGAGGAGCCAGAACAGTCAAAGGATTACGAGCCTGGGGCATTTTAGCTATATGGGAACATTGCATTTAACTTTAAAGTGATTTCCCTGAAAACTGATTTTTATAACAACTTTAGATACCACAAAAACTTTAGTCCTAAGTTATTGCAATTTTCAGAAGTTGTTATATGTGAGAAGGTGAACCCAAAACTCTAGAATTATTAGTTTTGATGACATATATTGAGAAATACACATGGAATTAATATTTTCAATGCACAGAAATTTCAAAATGATGGTACAGACTCATATCTTAATTGAAAAATTTATGGAATTTAAGTCAGATATTAAATTCCATAAATTTTTCAATTAAAATATGAGTCTGTACCATCAGAGGCTTATCTCACTAGAGGTAAGATAGATACTGCCTACAGGAAAATTAAAGAGACCTTTGGAGATAAGAGAACCACTTGCCTGAACATCAAGAGCTCAGATGGAAACCCAGTTCTAAGCAAAGAAGGGAATGCAGAAAGGTGGAAGGAGTATATAGAGGGTCTATACAAGGGCGATGTACTTGAGGACAATATTATGGAAATGGAAGAGGGCGTAGATGAAGATGAAATGGGAGATACGATACTGCGTGAAGAGTTTGACACAGCACTGAAAGACCTGAGTCGAAACAAGGCCCCTGGAGTAGACAACATTCCATTGGAACTACTGAAGGCCTTGGGAGGGCCAGTCCTGACAAAACTCTACCATCTGGTGAGCAAGATGGACGAGACAGGTGAAATACCCTCAGACTTCAAGAAGAATATAATAATTCCAATCCCAAAGAAAGCAGGTGTTGACAGATGTGAAAATTACCGCACTGTCAGCTTAATAAGTCACAGCTGCAAAATACTGACGCGAATTCTTTACAGACGAATGGAAAAACTAGTAGAATCCGACCTCGAGGAAGATAAGTTTGGATTCTGTAGAAATGTTGGAACACGTGAGGCAATACTGACCCTACGACTTATCTTAGAAGCTAGATTAAGGAAGGGCAAACCTACATTTCTAGCATTTGTAGACTTAGAGAAAGCTTTTGACAATGTTGACTGGAATACTTTCTTTCAAATTCTGAAGGTGGCAAGGGTAAAATACAGGGAGCGAAAGGCTATTTACAATTTGTAGAGAAACCAGATGGCAGTTATAAGAGTCGAGGGACATGAAAGGGAAGCACTGGTTGGGAAGGGAGTGAGACAGGGTTGTAGCCTCTCCCCGATGTTATTCAATCTGTATATTGAGCAAACAGTGAAAGAAACAAAAGAAAAGTTCGGAGTAGGTATTAAAATCCATGGAGAAGAAATAAAAACATTGAGGTTCGCCGATGACATTGTAATTCTGTCAGAGACAGCAAAGGACTTGGTAGAGCAGTGGAACGGAATGGATAGTGTCTTGAAAGGAGGATATAAGATGAACATCAACAAAAGCAAAACGAGGATAATGGAATGTAGTCGAATTAAGTCGGGTGATGCTGAGGGAATTAGATTAGGGAATGAGACACTTAAAGTAGTAAAGGAGTTTTGCTATTTGGGGAGCAAAATAACTGATGATGGTCGAAGTAGAGAGGATATAAAATGTAGACTGGCAATGGCAAGGAAAGCATTTCTGAAGAAGAGAAATTTGTTAACATCGAGTATAGTTTTAAGTGGCAGGAAGTCGTTTCTGAAAGTATTTGTATGGAGTGTAGCCATGTATGGAAGTGAAACATGGACGATAAATAGTTTGGACAAGAAGAGAATAGTAGCTTTCGAAATGTGGTACTACAGAAGAATTCTGAAGATTAGATGGGTAGATCACATAACTAATGAGGAAGTATTGAATAGGATTGGGGAGAAGAGAAGTTTGTGGCACAACTTGACCAGAAGAAGGGATCGGTTGGTAGGACATGTTCTGAGGCATCAACGGATCACCAATTTAGTATTGGAGGGCAGCGTGGAGGGTAAAAATCATAGATGGAGACCAAGAGATGACTACACTATGCAGATGCAGAAGGATGTAGGTTGCAGTGCGTACTGGGAGATGAAGAGGCTTGCACAGGATAGAGTAGCATGGAGAGCTGCATCAAACCAGTCTCAAGACTGAAGACCACAACAACAACAAGTCAGATATGTATGTCTCAACAAAGTATACTGAAATCCAATGAACACTATTAATGGAATGTGTACTGAGGCACAAAATGGATTTTGTTTCATTAGAAATGTGTTAAAAGTTTAATGAATAAAAAATCTTAACTACTGGTAACAGAGTCCTCTATAGAGCTGTGGTAACACGACATGTTAGCATAGATACTAATAAAAACTCTTCTTACCTGGTTGGTTGTGGTAGATGCTTAAATAACTCACAACCAACCTCACCTTAACTGTAAGGGCTCTTCTTTTGCCACACAGACTATGGTTCACTCTCCAGCAGCAATCTACATTAAGTTGCTGGAACAATTAAGTTTTCCACAAAACTGTGAAAGTGCACAGGACACTCATTTTATAGAAGAGTCATCTGACATATTTATAGAAGAGTCATCTGACATACGCAAATGGCTACAGACCTATGCCACTGATGTTAATTTATGTTTGTGCATTATGGTCTTTTAGGGGACCTAAAAAGCTCCTCTGTATGAATCAACTTGATTTCCACAAACAGCAATCTTTTGAAACTCTGATCACCTTACTTAAACATGAACTCTGGAAGGTATTAAATATTAACTTCTATGTTGATGTTATGTTAAAGAGGGCATTTAGAACAAATCTGCACCGTCATGAAGTGAAAAAATTTTCAACTTACACATACGAGACCTGTTCGGCGAGTGGACTTACGACATCCCCGCAAAAAGGACTCACAAAGTTGTTCTTAAAAGTGAATAGTCTGACATTCAAGCAGGGGCTAGTATATTGGCCCAAAACAGCTTAAAAGAGGAATGTATTGCACACAAATAAGCAGGAAGACCTTTTACTGTTTGACTGTGCAATTTGTATAAATCATAGGGAAATCTTACTACTGTAAAATATTCCTGACTATGCTTTCTGAGTGTCCTAAAGTTTAATGACTCCACAAAACTAGTTTAGGAGATACCAGATAGATTCACAGCAACTAAGTCATCCATGGATGATGTAAACTACAAAACTCCTTCAATGGTGTTACAGAACTCGACACAGAATGGCAGCATTTAGCATGTGTGAGAACAGCTCTAAGTGTCCATAGAACTCTAATTAAATAAGTTACAAAAGAGGCATTATGCTCCAAGGTGAAGTTTACTGAATAAATTCTGAGACTGCATCTTCCAAGAAGAATCAAATCATTAACTCCATGCCTCATCTATCTCAACAAATGACATTAAATGCAAAACTGGAGAATTTCGAATTTGAGAGATTTACCAACGATCTTTCTTCTCTTTTACAATTTGCAAATTGCACAGGAGAAGGTGAAAGTAAGAGCTACCAGAAGTAACCTGTGCCACACTTTTGTAAGACGAGTTATTGAGTATAGATATGGATCTTTGATGATGACATGAGTATACTGATTAGGACAGCCTTAAGATATATAGAACAGCTTAGCAGCTGCTAATTTAACTCAATCTCACAGCAGTTCATACAGTGTAAACCCAGACAAGACAAGGTTCTGCATATCAGAAATCAGATGTTGACAATTGACCATTTCAAATCATTAGCAAATATGAGTTCTGTCAAGATATTTTATTAATTTCATTTTGAACTTTGCAGCTCCACACTATGTTGACTTGTAGAAGAATAAAAAGCAAGGTGGTTTAGGTTTAATGACACTCTGATGATGCTGGTCACTGTAAGTACATCACAATTTCAAATTGTGAAAGAATGGAGCAGCAAAACATGACACTGCTGTTTCAAAGAAACCATCTGTATTTGAATTAAATTATTCATGGAATGATGTTTTAATGAAGATTTGAATTTGGCTCATAAAAGTCTACAGAAAAAGGAAGGAGGGAACACGAGGCTGTTTGGGGAGGACACGTGGCTTTGATTACATCATGTTCAGGTACAAAACAGGCTGTGTGTTATTTAAAGTAACAACTCCAACAGTTGCCGTAACTTAGTTAAACCTCACTACTTCTGAATGCAATCACTGGGCCACTTCTCTCCTACCTGCATAGCAGGAGGCTGATAAACTGCTCCCATATTTTAAGACAATAACAGCTAATAAAGTATTCACAGAGCAACAAAATTAAATATGGACACTATATGACAGTAACAATGTAAATCTAGCCAATCTCTTGTAATAACAGATTATTTGCCACATGCAGTTGATTCAAAGAGGCAACAATGAAATCAACTGCATACTGTGGTCATTGACAAAGCTGCAGCATGTCAGAGTCCCAGATGTGGCTTATTGCCACCTGCATTTCTGCTGCTGCATCACAATGATAACTTATCTGCTACCCGAAGGGTTTCCATGTGTTTGGCAGTTTTTTTTTCAGGTGGTTAGTTTTCAGAGCATGGGCCTAAAAAATAGTACAATGCTATGGTCACTGTTTAAAGGTATAAGGAGTGGGATACAAGAAGTTTGGATAGTATCTCTATTAGCTTTGTTGTTATTGAAAACACACCCCATTTTTCTATTAAAAACCTTATAAACAAAAGATAAAATATGACCTAAGAGATTTAAACAAACAGGCATACCGTCTGTGTTCTATAACTGCATACCCTTGTCGAAACAGTAATGAGTCACACACAGAGTAAATGAAGCCTCAGGGTTCTTTAAATACAGTGGTAGCAGTTTACCAGCAAGCAAAACAAATAATAATGGATGACAGTACAGAATGCCACTGTAACTAAACAAAACAAAGTTTTTCTGAAAAGCAGTACAGTTACTCTGATGAATACTTATAGTATTAGTGATTATTTGCTGGTGTGGCAGAGAGACACTGCACAACAATTTCATATCTTCCACGATTTCCTTACTGTTTTATTTTGAATGGATGAAAATTTATGATATGCTCTGCAGTACGCTGTCTATAAAGAACAGAGACGAGGGAATTTTTGAAAAAATTGCATTACTGCATTATTTCTACTCATTTTGGAATGAGTCACGTTACATGAAGGCAGCATTTTTCCACTCTGGCTCCATTTACTTAAATCCATTCTCCGATCCGCAACTATTTTCACTTTTTTAAGCCATTATTCAGCTGTGGAACAGAAAACAACTCAAAAAATACTACCTACACGAAAGCAATGCTATGTTGATCACTAGGAAGATGTTACATTACAGCTTACCCCACCTGGCACTTTTTATAGTTTTTGTGATTCCACAGGAATATTTTGATGCTCCTCTATTACATAAACGACATTACTGATTTTACCTTGCAAACTTAATATACTTTTCATTGTAAGTGAATTAGTAGTAAAACAATGGTAACAATGAACCTACACCTTAGGCTGCTGTACAGTTTAGTGTTGTATAGAAAGGAAATTAAGATGAAAAATCTACAAAATTTGATAGAATTACTGTTCATCACTTACACTTCAGGAGGCTTACCAATGTACTATCTTTGACACCTCTCACCCCCCCCCCCCCCTCTCTCTCTCACTAATCCTCACAACGAGTGTGCCCCTCTCATCCACATCCAGAGGATAGGGTGAGCTACTCTTCCTTTCTAAACTTCCCTTGACAGGTGTCCAGCGATCAGTCATTTTCAAATTCAACAACTTTTCCAGGTTTTTCAACTTAATTTTTTTCAGATTACTTTTTTTTACTAAATTTAACACTAACATATCCTTTTTCAAAGTATATATTGACGATTAGTAAAATATCCATAATTAATTACATGTGTATTTGTAACAATGAAAATAATCAATTTTTGATAATAAAATGTAATTGGATAGATTTAAAAAATCTATTCACCAAGTGGCAGAATCATTCAGTGGTCTGAAAGAATCATTCAGTGGTCTGAAACTTGTAGAAATTGGTACACACAGTTTGCATGTACTACATGGTGCTTTCAAAATAGGCACATCCAAACCTAACTTGGAAATTTTAATTTCAGAGAGCAATTTAGTATTTATTTCACGATTCTCCTGCACAGAGCTCACAGTACACCGAGATAACAGG